>NC_139556.1:78288338-78963338 GCF_965112155.1 Podarcis liolepis
TGATCCAAGCCCCTTAATCTATACTGCCTGGCAACCGTGGGGTGTTTTGTTTGGCCCCATCCGCAACACGTGCTCTCCTTTAATGAGAACACGCTTTACCACCTTGGCCTCTTTGGGAGGAAAAGTGGGAGAGAGATTTAGCCATCAACTTTGTCATCATCTATTTTTGTCGTCGTTGTTGTTCCTGCCCAACTGCAAATAAGGATTTCTGCCTTGAGGCTGAGTGAGTTGCTGGGAGAGAGCATGTAGGCTGACCCACCAAGCTCCACCTGCTTAAACTCCAGTTGTCTCTAGACTGTCAGTATTTTGCGGGAGGGATTCGAGCCCATACCAGAAATTTAGTTTTGTGCAATTAAAGTGGATTAAGGCACTCTGCTGCCTTGGCACAACAAAGCTGTTTTTAATAGACTATTTGCAATTAGGATAGTGAGGGCGAAATGCATTGAAAAACATGGGATGGGGAAAAAATGATTAACGAGAAGCGATATAAGCACCATGCAAGCAAATCAGGATAAATGCTCGTTGTCATATAACCTCCCCACAAATAAATCAGAATGCATGCTGAGAATGCATAGGCAAACCACACTATGCATCTAATACAGATATAAAACACATTGTTCCAGCCCACCCCCGGAAAATAATCCTGGGAACTATAGCTTGTTAAGGGTGCTGGGAATTGAAGCTTCTTGAGGAACAACGGATCATGGGTTTCTTAGGAAGAAGTCATCTGTTTTAAGGACACATTAACTATACTTTAAATGTAAATTCATATGCTTTAAAAAAATGTATGATGCAGGTGTAAGACCATAGTTTTAACTCCATGTAAGTTTTCTGCAAGCAAATTTTGGTTGTCTAGAGAATCCCTTTATCTCCTATACAACAGTGCGGAATTCCTGATCTCTTTTTCACCTGGCTACTCTCACTTGCACCTATTTCTATTTCCTTACATTGGGGTAGACCGTTCAGACTGTTGTGAAGAATTTTGAACTGGGTGAAACTGTCCAGCAGCATCATGTAAACTGCTGCAACTGCAAGTGTATTTCAGCTAGTCTTCATGGTCTGTATCAGGGCATCTAAACCCCAATGAAAACCCAGGCCTCATCCTACAGACACCTAACAATTTCATTGCTAAGGCTGCAGTCCTAAACCCATGGGCAGAAGATGGGGAGGAAGAACTGAATCACCTTTTCCCTATGCTCTGCCAGGCTTTCACTGGCTGGGTGAGAGCCCAAGGAGCATAGAATCATAGAGTTGGAAGAGACCACAAGGGCCATCGAGTCCAACCCCCTGCCAAGCAGGAAACACCATCAGAGCACTCCTGACATATGGTTGCCAAGCCTCTGCTTAAAGACCTCCAAAGAAGGAGACTCCACCACACTCCTTGGCAGCAAATTCCACTGTCGAACAGCTCTTACTGTCAGGAAGTTCTTCCTAATGTTTAGGTGGAATCTTCTTTCTTGTAGTTTGGATCCATTGCTCCGTGTCCGCTTCTCTGGAGCAGCAGAAAACAACCTTTCTCCCTCCTCTATGTGGACCTCCAAAGAAGGAGAGTCCACCACACTCCTTGGCAGCAAATTCCACTGTGGCATGAGAAGAGCCTGCTGGATCAGGCCAGTGGTCCATCTAGTTCAGCATCCTCTTCTTGCAGTGGCCAACAAGATGCTGGTGAGAAACCCATAAGCGGGGCCCAAGCCCAAGAGCTCCACACACACTCTTGTTTTCCTGGTCTCTCTCTTTTTCTCAAAACTTCCCTTCCATCTGAATCAGCAGAAGGAAGACAAATCATGATGGCTCCTGCAGATCCACAGTCTTTCCCTTTTCTTCTCTCCATTATCACAGAAAACCCTGCTGAGAACTTTTCCACTGCCACATTGGAAGGCGTACCCCATGTCTAACCTCCCTTTCCAAGGGTGGACCTCTCTATCCCCTGCCTTCAAATCGGAAGGGTTCCTCTGAGTGTTGAGACTCCCTCCCAGGGACACCAGGATAGCAGCCTTAGTCCAAGGTAATCTAGGAGTAAGTCACTGACTACTGCCTACATACATTGTCGGTCTCATACCAATTTTGTATGGTCAGTGAAGAACCACTTCAAAAGACACTGAATTTGGGACTCGTATGCTTAATCAAGGGGGACGCGGGTGGCGCTGTGGGTTAAACCACTGAGCCTAGGACTTGCCGATCAGAAGGTCGGCGGTTCGAATCCCCGCAACGGGGTGAGCTCCCGTTGCTTGGTCCCTGCTCCTGCCAACCTAGCAGTTTGAAAGCATGTTCAAAAGTGCAAGTAGATAAATAGGTACTGCTCCAGCGGGAAGGTAAATGGTGTTTCCATGCACTGCTCTGGTTTGCCAGAAGCAGCTTAGTCATGCTGGCCACATGACCCGGAAGCTGTACGCCAGCTCCCTTGGCCAATAAAGTGAGATGAGTGCCGCAACCCCAGAGTCGGCCACGACTGGACCTAATGGCCAGGGGTCACTTTACCTTTTATGCTTAACCAGGTTAACAGCCGGGAAACCCAAACTCCATATTAATTCAACTGTTATTTAGGTTGTGGTGGTGATTTTAAATTCTTATCAATGTTACACTGGGTGAAACTAATTTCCTTCTCCAGATATGCCTGCTCTGTTATACAATGTGCTTTTGATGTGGCCTGCATGCTTTTTTTGCGTTCCACAGCTTCTGTCCCAGGAATTGTTCGCATAAGCACTCCCTGCACCCGGTTACTTTGTGTGTAACCATCGCTCCCGTTGCACGCCAGCATGGGCCCTCTCTTTGAAGCCCTGTTCACAAACCATGTTAACACTTGCAGTACCACACCATTCTCGTAATGATGCTTGCAAGCTCTCTCTCTCTCCACATATGCCATCCTACCTATGCCATTATCCACAGGCTGTACAATGGGTATTCTGTGCTATTTAGATACCTTCTCCAAACCTCCAAGCACCCATGTTGTGCCAAGAAGATCTCAGGGGGGGAACCAAGCAAGCAAACAAAAAAGAATAAGGGAAACTATAACAGTCTGGCAGAAGAATTGTTTCAGACATCTAGCTGCAAATATCAAAGAAGGGCTAACATGTGCTCATGAGGGGGCCGGAATAAGGGAAACGGATGAAAAGCTTTTAAGTATTGCTGATTGAGAAACAGAGAAAAACATCATTTAAAGGCCTTTTAAATTGCCATTCTTTCCTTTTGATACTAAATTTCTCTTTGTTTTGTTGCATGCAGCTGGTGGAACGGTTAGCAAAGTGGCTCGCAATTACCCGGGTGACATTAGAATCCATCTGAAATGGACACTAAAGGAAGAAACCAGGGTCTCCCATCTGCAATTCCAGCTTCGTTTGGCACCAAACCAACTTCACAAATATACATTCCTTTCTCCCCCCCCCCCAATAAATCCCATGGCCAATGAATGCTGCTATGGCAACCAAATCCTGGGAAGCCAGGGGGCTTGGATATAAACAGAGTTTTTAAAAATGTTCTGGAAGAATTGTGATGTAGATTCGCATAAGACTACGGGGCTGATGACAACCGACAGGTTTTCAAGAGATCATTTATCAAAGATGTGTATCTGCATCCTTGTACATGCACAGATCCGTGTCACAGAATCGGGCTTAAAATGTGTCAGTTTCCTAATTTTCGTGATGGGGGTTTTTTATGCGCAAGTCTTGCATAGTTCATTCACGCAGGTACATTGTCACTGGCTTCCTAAAAATAGACTCTCTGAAATAGCATTTATTATGACTGCTCCCTTCTATCATTCCCCCCCTCCACCCACAATCTATTTCCATGACAGCTATATGCAAGAAATGTAAAAGTTATATTCTTAGATTAGCGCACTAAATAGTTCATACCAGTTTAGTAAATCAAATATTCCATACTGCTAGCTTAATAAGATGGGGAGTCATGCATGAAATGACTGCCAGGTTAATGACACAGGCATGGGGGTGTGTGTATTTGCATAAAAAAGCGTAGAATGTTCTCCTAAATCCATTAAATTAGTCATCAGTTCTTAAATAGCCATTTAACTAAGTCCTTGCCCAGAATCAGAAGAAAAGTAAAGACCCCTTGCATTTAAAAAAAAAGTGATGCAGAACAACTAAAAGCATTAGAATGCTCTGTATTGCTTCTTTCTTGCTTACAAAGCTCGAAATTGTTAAGAGCAGCTAATCAGTATAAAATAAACAAACTGCCAAAGATATAATGATTTTCCAGAGATAAGAACATATGGAACAGCCTCTTCTGTCTCTTGTGATTCTTCCCGGTAAAACATGAATAGATTTCTAATCAGGTGACATTCTGGCCATGCGGTGGAGGGAGTAAGTCTGAAATAAAATTTTAAACTTACTTTCATTTGTTATCTTCCTCCTTCTCCTCCTCTTCCTCAGAGTTCAGCAAAATATACAAAGAGTTCTGTCCTAACCCTTCCCTGACACCCAGGGCTGGAGGAGAAATTTGGTTCAGTTTGCATTAAAGGGAAATCTACCTAATTTGCACTCCACAAATCACTATGTGAACTGAAGCCCAGCCAACCTTCGAAATTTGCTCTTGCCTGAATTTTGCAATGCAGTTCCCCAACCAATAATGCATATGCTAGGGGAAATAACACATCTGGGGAAACTGCTTAGGAAAATATGGGTGCAAAATTGCATTCTAACATGCATATTAGGAGACATTTGACAAATGTTCCCGAGGACTTCTTTTTTAAAATAATAAAATCTTAAACTGGTGTGGAAATGTAGAGAACTGAACTCAAGACTGGAAAAAATAAGAAGTTGAGAACAAAAAAGCAACAGATTCCCCTATACCTACCACTCTAAATCCTCATAACAGCCCTGGTGACTGGTCCAAGGTCATCCAGTGAACTTCAGGGCCAAGCACAGATTTGAACCCTGGTTTGAATTATTATTTTTTCTAATGTACCTACAATGGCTACCCCTGGTTTTTAAGTGTGTGTGATTTCTGAGGAAGGAAACATATTTTGCCCGATTACAACTTCTGATGACTGCTAGCAGTGTGTCCAGTGCAATGTAGAAGCAAATGTATATCTAGACTTGACTGGTCGATTGTTTCTGTTCTATAGAGATAAGTGTGCTGGTCCTTTAGTGTTGATAGTGATTACTTCTCTTTTTGTGTTGCTACATAGAAATGATGACTTCATTCTGATTCCTTTAAAATAATATTTTATTTCTCTTTTAGAGTAGGTGATGTAATACTATACATTTGCTCTATATTCAGCGTGTGCTTATATATTTTCCAGAGGGGTAGCTGTGTTCTTGCCTCTGCAGCAAAAACAAGGAAGAGTATTCTGGCAACTTAAAGAATAACAAAGACATTTTGGTATAAGCTTTCATGGACTATAGTCCACTTCATGTGTTAGCCTGATTTATACTGAAGTGGACCCAGAAAATCAGTCTCATTCAAGAGTGACAAGACTTATCAGCCATCATAAGCTCAAGCACTTTGTCCAAATCAAACCATTAAAATAATAAAAAGTTGATGCAACATGGGGAAAAGATCAATAATTGCAACACCTGGCAATTTGCTTAATGAGGATTTTTCTGAATGCTGTAGTTTAGTTTAATTTTTTAACAGAATTTTTAATATTTATGCTACTGGAATTAATAGCATTAGAATTGTGTGATATTTTTGTTGTTTAATTATTTGGTGTATTGTTGTTGGCTGGGATTTGTTAGGCCTTGTTGATAAATTGCACTGATCGTACCTCAGCCCACTCATTTGTCATAAATTTTGTAGCAGGATAGTTGTAAGCATGTAGACCATTCACATACTCTAGTACCATGTGTTTTCCACCATGGCACATCCGAAAGAATATTGCCTTGTGGTGAATTGTCCCTTCCCCTCATACAATAATGGAGACTTTTCGTTGTCAGAGGAGATTTTCTTATGCTTTCCTAGTATATGCCTAACAGTCAGAAACACTGAGTCAATTGAAGCCAGTAGGAACCTTTCCTTAATGGCTGCTCTAATACACAGCATGTTGGAAAACTCTTCCTGAGTTACAAGGGGTTGGTTTTTTTTATCACAAGTTAATCACAGGTGCAGCAGTCAAGCAGTGTCTGAACTTACTAGAGAAGGGAACACAAATTTCTCTCTCGGCCATCACTGCAGGTGTTAGACCATGACCTCTCTCAATTTACTATAAAGCCAAGAGCAACTGAAGAATTCTACAGAGCTTCTGTGGTGCAGAGATAACCTTCAAGAGAATGGGATTCCCAGCTCTAGCAGATCTTTGAAAAGAGAACATTGGATTAATTATAGTAACCCACACCTACATTTTGTGTTCCTTCTTTCTGACATAATGGTGAGAGACTTACGGCGTCTTTGTCAACTCTCCTCATCAGCAAATGGTCTTGTTGAGAAGGAACAAGAAGGATGTAGCAAGCTCAGGTAACATCTGTTCCAGAACAACACCAAGTCAAATCTCAGGGTCCAGAAGCCTGATACAAACTGGCTGCTCCATCCAGCCTCTCTTTCCAGGAACTACTGGATCAGAACAGTAGTTTTAGCTTCCACCTTTCTTTCCACCCCATATAAATAGGGGTTGAAGTTCAGGAAGTGCTGCCCTAGGAATATTCCAAGCGGCTGGTGATCCAAGCAAGTTGACGAAGAACTCAAGAGACTTCACAAAATTCACTGAGGAGAGTAATACTCTCCACCTATAAGACCTTAAAGCTGTTAACTAGCTCATGACATAGAAAATTCTCAGTCATAATACTAAACATAATTTACTGGCAGGTCTCAGAAACAGTATGCTGGACTAGGTGGGAACTTAATCTGATGTAGAAGTTTTTTATGTTTTTGTAGTGGCATTTTTTAATTTTGCATTTTATACAAACATCCTCACATAGGTTTATATGTATAGTTGTTCATGTTCAAATAATAACCATGTTTGATGCCATTTAATTGTCACTTGAATTCCTGTGACTTTGTCGTCCATTTCTGATTCTATATAGGACAACTTTCTATGTTCTTTTACAGTGAACATTTCTCTTCTGGAGACATCTTTACTAGCTTTGCTTCCAAAACAGTGAATTTTAGCACCCACACAGTACCTCCAGTTTAATTTCATTTTAGATTAGGGTTTTTCAGAGAATTTAAGTTACTCTCCCACACCAAGTATGATATACCTTCTGCAACACTGGAGTCGCAAACTCAGGTGTTGTGTCAGTTGGGTCACAGTATGAATTCCAATATTTGTGTGACTGTGCAGGTTTGGCAATGCTTTACAACCACATTATCTGAAACAATGTTATCTGAAACAAAGGGGAGCTTGTTTGAGGTGACTGAGCTTTTCTCAAAATAATTATACAACTCCCCAAAGAAGAAGAAAAATTGGTGTCCTGGGGTAGGGAGTTAAAAGATCATCTGAAACGCAATGGAATATGGTTTTTCTACTTGTCAGGGCCTATAAGCTGGAGAAGGGAGATTTATTCACAATGAAGTATTTTTCATATATTCAAGGGATGTATCTGTCCAGGACAACCTTTACTATTTAGAAAACCACAGTCATCCTCCATGCAGATGGCCACTCCCAGTGGAAAATAATCCAGGAGGAATGCGGCAAAACAGAAAGGAAATAAGCCCTGATCCTTTTTTGCATTCTCAAATGCACAGCATGTTTTAGTAAGGTAAGGAAAGTTAAATATGGAACTGAGCCAATCTGTGTGCAAAAATGCTCTAAATTCATTACTCTCAATTAAAATGAATGAGGGTAAGGATTGCCTCCAAGTATATCAATCAGAGAAAGTACTTGTAACAGAGAAAAAAGAGACAAGGTGTATACACTGAGGAATTGGGTTTGTATGTTAGCAAAATAAAGCCAGCATAATCTACATAACAGATTTGTCAATTTATTACTTACCTTGTATGTGAATATTTAGAAATCATAGCCACAACTCTTGATGAAGAAGAAACAGCATTTAAAAATGCCAATCTGCCTGCAATGCTTTGATGCGCCTCATTTGGTGAACATGAAGAGAAACTGCAGGCGGAAATGCTAACATTTATGTATATTTGATATGATTATTTGTGTGAAATTTGATCAGCCTACATGAAATTAATGATGTCTTATGATTACCAACCTAATAGTTGCCCTCAACTTGTAAAACGGTCATTGGAAGATGATGTATATATTTCACATTCAGAACCAAATGGCCTATATTACTTGCCATTCTTTGTATGGAGAAGGGACAGGATAAAAACATCGCCCCCTATCACATACCTAAAGTAATATGATCTCTCGGGTGAAAGAATCACAAGCATTGAGGTTCCATATCTAGGGACCTCAGTGTGGAGTTCTGGCCTATATATTTCTTTAGGAGTTCAGTGGAGAGGGGCACATACCCCCTCCTCTCCTAATAATTGATCACCCTCCTGGGCTCAATTTGGAATTGCACAATCATCCAAGTTATTCCTGTTTGCACCCAGAAAATGGTTCGGTTATATGTAACCTATATTCCAGGGAAGGATCTATTTGCTGTCTTAATGCCACCACCACAGCGACAGCTGTCAGGGAAGGAAGGGGTAACTGATTGGGTGGGTGGTAGAAGGTGAGCAGGCAACTGAAATGGGGTGGGATGGAAGAGTTCTTCTCTGGATTACATTTCAGTCCAAGCCAGAGAAGAATTCTGGCACTGCGATGATCACCATGGATTGGAGATAAATATTACAAATTGATGAACTTCATATTGTGAACCAGGTAATTACAAACATTGGCAACCTCACTGTATCTTCCCCATATGAAGAGCAGCCTTGGCTGACTCAAGACCTTCTAACAATCTCAAAACTTTGCAGGAAAACATCCTCATGTAATATCATGAAATAATACAGGGTAACAGCATTGGGAACATGCCAGAACTACAAATTACTTTTCATATCAGAACCTTACATTCTTGAGTTCCTCATTTTGATATATTCTACAAGCCTGAGCTTCATCGCCAGTGAAACTAATCCCTCAGGGAAATCACAACCAATTTCTCCTCCAGTGTGGCTTGGTATCATTCCAAAGATTTCATTGTAAACACAATATGCTCTGCCACTGGGTCAACAGGGAAAATAAAAATGGTCAGTGGGAATACAACAACTTGACCTTATTTAAAATGTTATGTACTAAGTCTTTCACATAGATCTTTATATTTCCCTACAAGTTGTGCTGTCGCAATTCTTTATTAGAATGAGAAGCAGAATTCCGAACAGTTGCAAACATCTGTGACCACGAAGAAAGCAAAACAATGTTTTTAAAAACAAGTAGGACAACTTTAGTGACCTGGGCTTGTGACCTCCCCCCACCCTACTCCAGGAAAAAAATGAAAAGGAACTGTATAAATAGTTCCCACACTAAGGCCCACACTAATTCTAAACATCCCAGAAGAATCTTGGGACGTTATCATTGCACATGGATAATCCATTCAGGTTCCTCCACAAGCAGCCTCTCTGGTATGGGAAAATTCCAAGTTCTTAACCTAAGGTAATATTTCTGGGTTAGCAGAGTCTGTAACCTGAAGCGTATGTAACCTGAAGTGTATGTAACCCGAGGTACCACTGTACAGCAAATACTGAGAAACTGTGGCCCAATGCAAACAACTTTTCACAATAGAAACAGCCAGAAAAGACGCATGTGAATCTGATGCCATATATACGCCTTGTTTAATCAAGAATCTACATTGCTAGCATGCATGAGAATGCAACCCATTGCACATGCTTGAGAATCTGCATCATCTGTGTCCTAAGCCCACAAACAACTACAGTCCCTTACAAGATCAAAGTACTAAATCCACCTGAGAATCATACATCACTATATGGAGTGTCCTTTCACAAGTACTCCATCTTCAAATATCTCAAGGGCTGTCACATGGAAGAGGGAACAAGCTTGAACTTGGACCAACAGCTTCAAGTTACAAGAAAGGAGATTCCAGCTAAACACCAGAAAGAACTTTCTGACAGTAAGAGCTGTTGGACAGTTGAATGGACTCCATCAGAAGGTGGTGGACTCTCCTTCATTGGAGGTTTATAAGCAGAGGTTGGATGGCCATTTGTCATTGATGCTTAAGTTGAGATTCTTGCATTGCAAGGGGTTGGACTAGAAGACCCTCAGGGTCCCAACGCTACAGTTCTATGATTCTATCAAATCTTGTGCCATATGGGTCACATTTAAAACTCAAAATTGCAATTTTGAAAAACAACATTTAAGAAGAAGTGAAATTCACACAGAATCAAAATAGCAGCAGACATGGCCAAGTAACCCAGCCGAGGTCATTAAGTCCTCATAAAAGCATGCTGGAATAAGAGAGTTTTCAAATGATGTGGAAAACTCATTAGAGTCGGTGCCAGCTGAATATAGAGGGCATTCCATAGGTGAGCAGCCATTGGACTTTAAGCTTTCTCCCTGATCATCTCAAAACAATTGTCCCTCAGGTGCATGAGCATCAGGTGGGTCTCACCTGCTGATATTCAGGCAGATTAGAATGGGAGAAGATCCTCCTTCAGCTTTCTAGGACTCATGTTGTCCTTTATTATAAGCCATTACAGCACCTTGAATTGAGTTTGTCCCACTTAAATCCATGGGACAATTTCATCTTAATTGAATGGTAAATCAGGCTTATAACCAAGTCAGAAAGCCAGCCTAACTCAGAACTAGTGTACTGTATATATTGACACCACCTGGGGACTGCTTTAAGCTGCATCATGTGGTAGCTGACACCATGTGGTACATCATTTGGGTATAATAACCCACCATGCAGATTGAGCTATTTTTCTTCACTTTTCCATAAACTGGGGAGAGCAGGGAGGGGGGGTTGGAATATCTGTGATGGGGGGGTCACCTGTTGACAGATGCTTCTTAGAGAAATAAAGGGCACGCTACATACAGTGGCCATGATGTGTAAGCCAACCTTAGATGATTGGCCTGCTTGCTTATTGGTGATAATGAGAAATTCCATTCTAACCAAATTAATTGAGAGGTTAATTGAAGGATATTTGTAGCTGATGTATAGATTTGTTGTGCAGTTTGTTTTCAGCAGAAGTCAGACACAAAACACTGGCAGTCTGGTGCCAAGTGAGAAACACACACTGCAAATGCATAATGGAGACACTTAGCCATTAGAAGACTTAATTATTGTTGTCCATATTCATATTACAGCTCCCTAGATAATACCCTTACTGTCTCTTGTAAAAACATTACGGTGCTGTCAAAGCAGGGGACAGTTAATTATCTGAACGTCGGTAACGTAGTGAGCCTACAGACTCATCCAAAATGTGTCTTATTTCAAGGATCGGATGTGTAAGGTGCCTCAGTTGAGAGTCCTCATCATATCTCATAGTTGATTTAAACTTTAAAAACCAAATTAGTTTCAGTGCCACATAGGAAAATTGTTTGCATCAAGTGGCTTCCAATTCTAATTATAGGGAAAATGAGACTTTGTAGGAAAGCCATTCCTGGTTTTACTTTCCAAGGTCACAGTCCTATGTTGCAGCAGCCTTCCATTATGTGGCCCCTGCCACAGGTCTTTGACTATAAGACCTATCAGGTTCTGTCAGCATTACAGAGGTGTGCATTTGTGTGTTTTAAAAACTAGAATGTAAAATAAAACAAATGCATTGACACTGTGGCTATAAAATGAGGCTGAAAACAAAAAGGAAATTGGAAAACAGATGTGGAGCCTTGCTATTCATTTTTTCATTATGTGTTGCTTGCAAAATGGAGGTCACACCTAAAATCTAGCGGTTCTGATGCCCCAGAGGAGTTGCAGATGCCTTCAGATTTCATGGCATTTGAATCGAAAACACCCAAGCAGGAGAAATGCAGGCAAGTCTTCCATTAAAATCAGTGAGGGGATGGAAATGAAGGGGGAAAGAAAACAAATGCAATTAACCCAAAAGTTAAAGTAAATGCAGGCGATCTCAAAACTGAAAACAAAAGGCAAAATTATTTTAACAGTACATTAATACTGAGAAAGTACAAAAGTCTATAAAACAACATATTCGCTTATGAAATTATGCAAAATGGACTATTAAGCCAAATTAAATGGTAAATTATGAGACAGTGAAGCAGCAATGCATATTGATTTCCACATTGTAACTTGTCCTCCAATAACCAAACAAAGAACTCCACTCTTACAAATTTAGAAATCTGCTGCCGACTGTCACTTAGTCTCACTGGTTTTTAACAATTGCGCTAATTGCCAAATTGTTCAACCTCTGCACGTAATCATTCTTGACTTTTTTTCAAATCAAAGTGTCAGACAGACCTCTACTTCTGCTAGAAGGGGGCCAAAAGGCCCCCCTCTAGTTCACCATCCCATTTGCATTTTGCAAACTGAGGACTGTCTTTTTGATTATTTGTGGGTGCAAAAGGAGCCAAATCTGGTGGTGAGCACAATGCCAGAACTCCTAGTGGTTGAGG
Organism: Podarcis liolepis; assembly: GCF_965112155.1. Lineage (NCBI taxonomy): Eukaryota > Metazoa > Chordata > Lepidosauria > Squamata > Lacertidae > Podarcis > Podarcis liolepis. The sequence goes on from NC_139556.1 coordinate 78,300,757, forward strand.
GGCACCATTATTTACCCAAGATGCCCCGACCAGGGGAGAGGAAACATTTTAGGCCCAAGATACACATTCCCTTCTCAGCAACATGCCAGGGGCTATATACCCACGACTGGTGGTACCAGAGTGGGTGGAACAGTAAATGCAATTGTTACCTTTGTGCTGGCCAGTTTATATATACACATACAGTGGTACCTTGGGTTACAGATGCTTCAGGTTACAAACTCCATTAACCCAGAAATAGTACCTCAGGTTAAGAACTTTGTTTCAGGATGAGAACAGAAATCGCGCGGCAGCAGCGCAACAGCAGCGGGAGGCCCCATTAGCTAAAGTGGTATCTCAGGTTAAGAACAGTTTCAGGTTAAGAACAGACCTCCAGAGTGAATTAAGTTTTCTTTTTTTTTCCCTTTCTTTTTTTATTCGAAATTAAAACAAAAGGTATTATCCTGAAACATATCATCCTTATTTCCCCTCCCATTTTTCCTCCCTCCCCCCACCCTCACACACACACACACTCCGGCTTCCCTCGGGTCCAGTCTTTGATTTCTCTGAGAATGTTACAAAGTTGTATAGATCCTCAAACTATTTAGCTGATTATTATCAATACAAAGTTTGTGAATGTTTATTCAAAGCCAGCCAAGGAGTCCAGTTTGCTTTGTTGCATCTTCAAATATTTTGTAAAGGGTTCCCATTCATCTTTAAAGTCACAGTGAATTAAGTTCTTAACCCGAGGTACCACTGTACACTTCCTCATCCTTCATTCTGTTAAGCAAGAGGCATTATGAGAGTTCAGGGACACTTTCCATTTAGCCAAAAACACCCAAGGAGAGTGAAAAACAGGGCTTGTGGGAGGTGTGACTGGAGAGGGTGTCTGGCCTGGGAAGAGTCCCAACAGAGGTTTGAAGGACCAACTGTGGCACCCAAGCCTGAAGTCCCCCACCTCATCCTTAGACTATATGAAGTCTGACCTCGTTCAGATCAGCTTCATGGCAACTGTATGTTATTGTGGCAGGACTCCTGTGGACACCAACATCACTACCACCAGCACCATATAGGCGGAAGAAGAAGAAGAAGAAGAAGACACTACAGTCCCCAGCAAACAAGCAGTGAGCTGCTGAGTGACTTCAGGAAATTCTTTAATCCTTGTGTGCACCAAATTTCTAGTCAATAGTTATTGGAACAGAACTTTGGACTCAGCCCAAATTAGCATACTCATGGACACAAAGCATTCATCAAGCCTTACAAACAAAGGCTATGTGAGCTTCACAAAACTGCTTCTGGGGTTGCTTGAGCATCCTGAACTTGGCCATTCCCCCTACAGTAGCAAACAAGTAATTGCATTTACCTGCTTTAGGCTAGCACTATTAATACACCTTGACATGACATATCACCTGGGAAATTTGAAAAACTTGTTTTCGCCTCTCAAATATGGCAGACACTTCAGCTTGAAAGGGGGAAAGATATAAAGATTTTTGTTATACTTTACCACCTGCAGTACAGATGCACAAGATTTCAGCTTGATGTTTCATACAGAGAACTCATGGGGTGATTTATCCAAGATCCAGACCCCATTGCTGCTGCAAAGCTTTTTGCTCTCTACCTTGTTCTATTCCTCATTAGTAAAAGGAAGGGAAAAAAAGGCAGCACAAAATGATGTGGGATCCCCTTTTTAACTGTCTACACCATTAAAACACAGTGGTCCTAACCCTTGTACAGGCAAAGGCTGTGTGTCTACAGAAGCGTACTCCTTGTTCTAGGCAGTGGGCTACACAGAAAAATGTGTGCATTTCTGATTTGAACTTATTTTCTGACTACTGAATTAGGAATGGCTCATACAGAAAATGTTTTCATCTCCAGAAGCCACTGTTAAGTAAAGGTAAAGGGACCCCTGACCATTAGGTCTAGTCGTAGCCGACTCTGGGGTTGCGGCGATCATCTCGCTTTATTGGCTGAGGGAGCCGGAGTACAGCTTCCAGGTCATGTGGCCAGCATGACTACGCCGCTTCTGGCGAGCCAGAGCAGTGCACAGAAATGCCATTTACCTTCCCGCCGGAGCAGTACCTATTTATCTACTTGCACTTTGGCGTGCTTTCAAACTGCTAGGTTGGCAGGAGCTGGGACAGAGCAACGGGAGCTCACCCCGTCGTGGGGATTCAAACTGCCAACCTTCTGATCAGCAAGTCCTAGGCTCTGTGGTTTAACCCACAGCGCCACCTGCGTCCCTTTTAGAAGCCACTGTTACAAGGGTGCATAATCTTTGACCCTCCAGATGTTGTTCGTCTCCAACACCCATCTTCCCTGACCATTGATGATGCAGGCTGGAGCTGGTGGAATCTGGAGTTCAACAACATCTGGAGGGCACAAGGTCCCCCAATGTTGCACTATTACTACTGCTTCTTGTCTTTATCTTATCTCCCTCCCCGCTTAATTTTAACCCACATATAACTTATAATAAAATGTCTAAAAATCATAGAGTGGTGTTCAGCTAAGTTTTACTCAGAGTAGACTCAGTGAAATTAATAAACACGATTCAGTTAGCACCGTGATGTGTAATAAGGGGAACTTAATTGAATACCACCCATGTGTGGTAAAACAGAGTGTTGCATTAAAAATGTTTCTCAGAACCATCATAATTCCCACTGCTTTTCTCAGCTAAACACAATTATAGTCCCGCTGCACACATACTGTTGCATTGGGACCAGATTTAGCTTTTTTCCCCTTTTTGAACCAATCAGGGGCCAAGAACTGAACATGATGACATCACTGCTTGATTACTTACTAAAGTCACGGTCCTCCGTGTGTCAGTAGTGGCTTAGTCATGCTGGCCAAATGACCCAGAAAGCTGTCTGTGGACAAACACCAGCTCCCTTGGCCTGAAAAGCAAAATGAGCACTTCACCTCAAAGTTGTCTTTGACTGGACTTAACCATCCAGGGGTACTTTAGTTTAGTTTAGTTTAGTTTAGTTTAGTTTAGTTTATCTTAGCTTAGCTTAGCTTAGCTTAGCTTAGCTTAGCTTAGCTTAGCTTAGCTTACCTTTCCTACTTAAGTCATTTTATATCAGTTTATGTCAGCCTGGATAGCTCAGCTAGTTAGAGCGTGGTGCTGATAACACTCAAGGTTGTAAACTCAATCCTCATATGGATTCCCCCTTCATTGCAGGGGGTTGGACTAGATGATCCTCAGGGTCCCTTCCAATTCTACAATTCTATGATTGTATGCCCCACCAAATAGGCTTCAGGGTGGCAGTGACTTGACTTGATTTGATTATTTAATTTCTATACCGCTTAATATGTCAAAGATATATTAAAAATATCTGTAAGTGGTGTACAAAAAGCAGCAGCAACAGACAACCTAAGCAAAGTATTACAAAAATACAGAGTTACATATAAAAATGTTACATTAATACAAAGTTACACACACACACACATATACACATCAAATGAAAAATCATAAGGTTTTTGGTCAGAAGTCTTAAGAGACATGAGATTCAAACCCTCATGCTGTTCATCCAGAAAGCAGTCTGCACTGTAACTCCCTCTTCCCTGCCAAAAAGTAGTGCTATCATAGTCAAGAGCAGAAAACCTTTCTTTCCTTGAGAATTAGTAACCAAATGCTCAGCAGTCAACAGAAGAGCTCAGAACCCCATAAACCAAGGCAATTGGTGCAGAGGAACATCCATGGGGGTTGCTCAGGCATAAAACCCCCCTGATACATCAATATCAATTCATTTTCCTCTGATACACCCTTCCTCTCAGCCTCTGGGTTCTCACCCAGGGTCCTCACCCAGGAGGAATAAGCAAAACCATCATTTTAAGCAAGTTTATATTTCGCATCTACTTTCTGCAAAACACTCAGTTCAGCCAAGCAATATAACTGAGAAATGTGGGGGACAGGATTATGTAATCCAGTAATTTTGTAGAACATCAGATGCCATAAATTCAGAGGAACACTAGATGGCAATAACTACTCCCTGAAAATTATTATTATGCTTTTAAAGGATTTTAAACTTTAATTTTCCACTTACAGAGAATCAGTTCATCTATTTGGAAAGCAGCCTACATTGTTGCATCAGAGTTTTCATACTCAGAGAACTAGCTCTCTTGGAGACCAACTATAAGTGCATGCTCAATTAATAAGGCTAAGAACTAGTTCACACTTTCAAAACAGCCCCCAATGTACTATTTTGAGGAAAGCAGTAGTCACACACAGACCAAAAACAGCAGTATATTACTGATTTTGGCTGTATATGTTATAGAAAGGAAAGGCAGCTAGGCAGTGCTTTGAAACAAACATCGTGTTTGTATGCTGCCTTTCCATAGTTAAACCATGCTCAATGGATCTTACAACATCCAAAGATAACATGATAACAAAAATATCAAAATTAAGTAGCTGTGAACAATAAAACGAGAACATCTCAATTAAGTATACAATGAAATCAAAACAATTTCCACATAATTCACAACAAGGTCTAACAATAAAGATGCAAAAGCATAATATCAGTAACAGCAAAAATTAAGCATTTGTAATAGCAAACAACAAAAATTCCAAGACTCTAGGCGTTCTGCGCAGAAGGTCTTGTCGGTTTCACAGCTGATGTGATCTCCAGCTCCTTCAGCCATAGCAGCAGCTTTTGCAGCTGGAGTCAGTCAGAGTGCCTCCCTCCCAGGCCAGTTGGAAACATGTCTACAAATCGGGGAGTAGGTCTTTCAGGACTCCGAACAGGTGGTCTCTTTGCTCAAAATCACTTAAACAATGACTGGTTTTCCTTATTCTTGCATATGGTTATGGTAAATTTTGGAACTTCAGACTTCCAGTGATAACTCTGTAGATAGATAATTCCCTTTGATATACCATGGGATCTAAGGTCAAGGGGCAATCTTGCAGCACCAGGGCTAAAATGTACTAAAATCCTGTTTACTAGAGCCATTGTGGCATAGTAGGCAAAGGGTGTTGAGCTTGCAAGCAGGAAACTGCAATTCGGATCTCAACTCAGTCAGGAAGCTCAATGGCGGATAGGTGGGGGGCACTCCCTTTCTCTAAATCTCCCCTTATCCAGCGCAACAGATTATTAAATATTGCTGTTAATATTAAATAGAGGGTTATGCATTTTATGGCTTCTCTATGGTTGTGCTGAATATTCACCATAATGAGAAGTCCAAGGAATCTGAGGCAGAAGTTCAAGGTCCCAGCATTTTGAAGTGATGTTAACATCTGAAAAGAGCCCTTTTCCCTTAAGAGCACTAACTCCAGGGTTTAAAATTGCCACTGCCTAAGAATCATGGAACGAAAAATAGTAGGGTCCTTACAAGAGAACTGCAAACTCTCCACAGATGTCTGCGCATTCCATCATTTCTGTTGGAGCCATATCAGAAATGCAGACCTTCCGTACGGGTTTCTCTCCTCTGTAAATATATTCTCCTCTCGTTCTCCCCGCAATGTGCTGAGAAACATCAGGGGGAAAACACACACCTTTCACTGGAAAGAAATCAGATGTGTATAAGTACAGCAGAAGGAATGTTGTTTGGAACTCTAGTTTGTGACCCCGAATTCAGCAGCCATCGAAGAGAAGATGTCTATAATTCATACTGTACAGTTTTGTGGGATAATGAAAAACATCTACATACATTAGAAATTATTATTTTGAAAAAATGTGAACAGTCATTTTATAAGAGGTATAAGAGGATGCACAAGGCAAGCAAACTTTTTTTTTAAAAGTACAAATTCAGAAGAGTATGAATAAGGGTATTGATTATACTGGGGTCACAAGAGGGACATAGATTAAACAATCATTACTTTTGATATGTAATATTTTCAAAGAAATATCTAGCAGGAATTCTTGCATCATTGCACCAGTCAATTCTCTGCTACTATTTCATTTCCTGTAAGTTCTCCCCCCAAGTCACAGGACAATTTCCAGCACAAATGTTAAAATTCAAGCAATCCAGATGTTGCATTTTGCAAATGTGTCCATCTATTCTTTGTTCCAAAAGACACAACAAGTAAACAACAAGGTAAACAATACTTGTGATATTATCAAAGAGTGTTAGAATGACAGTCCAGTGGTTCTTTCCTGTTTTCCTATTTTTGCAAAAAGCGATGTCAGATTCCAAGTAACAGAATCCACATTTCTCTAAGTGAGAAATTATTGCCTTATAGAGACATCTACTGGTAAAAAGATGGTTGTGAAGCTCAAATATTTCCTTTCTCCAATTAGGGCAGAAATCCCCAGAGTATTATCAGCATGTTGAAATCCATTTCCTCCCAATCTTTCAACAGTCACATCTGTCACAGTTCAAAGGGTAACACCAAAGTCTTACTCTGTGTTTAAATCGGCCTAACCAACTTTCAGAGGAGACGATGTTTTTAATTTTAGTATTATCATTAATTTAATAAATAATGTGCACCATTACAGTTTTGATAGCATGAATGCCATCAGTGTACACAAGTCTTTAAAAGTGTTTCATGAACACAAAAGAATGGTTCTGATAAGTCTACAATTTGAATTTTCACCTCAGCAGGAAAAGATGACTTAGCAAAGTGGGGGAATAGAAAATAAGCAAATGCAACAACAGGAGGATCAGGAGGGGCAATATGTATTATTAGATGCAAAATCTATGCCCCTTGATGATGATGATGATTTTGTTTTTGACTAGATGACCCTCAGGGTCCCTTTCAACTCCCCAATTCATTTCCAAGCACAGTTCAAAGTGTTGGTGCTGACCTTTAAAGCCCTAAATGGCCTCAGTCCTATATACCTGAAGGAGCGTCTCCACCCTCATCGTTCTGCCCAGACACTGAGGTCCAGTGCCGAGGGCCCTCTGGCGGTACCCTCATTGCGAGAAGTGAGGTTACAGGGAACCAGGCAGAGGGCCTTCTCAGTAGTGGCGCCCGCCCTGTGGAATGCCCTCCCTTCAGATGTGAAGGAAATAAGCAGCTACCTTATCTTTAAAAGACATCTGAAGGCAGCCCTGTTTAGGGAAGTTTTTAATATTTAATGCTGTATTGTTTTTAACACTCGATTGGGAGCTGCCCAGAGTGGCTGGGGAAACTCAGCCAGATGGGCGGGGTATAAATAATAAAGTATTTATTTATTTATTATTACTATTACTATTATTATTATTATTATTATTATTATTATTATTATTATTATTTTATTTTACAATTCTATGATTCTGTGAGTGCTAGGCTCCAGGCCAGCAGACTAGCCCTTTAAACCAGAGGTGGATTTAGGGCAACATGACTGGTTCTAAGCTACTGCAGCACAGCTATGATGTAGTGAATTGAACAGAACAGAAGGCCAGAGGCGAGGAGGGCGCCACTGAAATTTGAAAGACGCCAGCGCACCCCTGCTGTAAACTCACCACTCTCCATAATAGAGCTAGCTTGGGCTGATAAGGATGAACAGCTACATTTGGTCTCCAGACTTTGTCACAAAGTCACTTGCTTGGAGCTGTCCAAGGTCCTACAACTGAGGTCCTAATTGCTTATCAACAGGGGTGGCCAACTCCCAAGAGACTGAGATCTACTCACAGAGTTAAAAACTGGCAGTGATCTTTTTAGGGGATTCAGGTCAAAATTGTTGAGCATTTTTTTAGGAAGGAGAAAGGCCCGCTTTTTAGGGGTTAAGGTTGTTGAGCTTCTTTGGGGGGAGCCACTGGTCTACCAGTGATCTACCACAGACGTCCGGTGATCTACCTGTTGGACGTGCCTGAACTAAACTATATCAGGTGACTGAGTGTGCTCCATAGACTTCTGTTGAGTGTGCTTACTCTGTCATCTAGCTACTACCTGTTGGTGTTCAACTTTCAAGTCCCTGCTCTGGTCTGAAGGATTCTTATGGTTATGTATATTTACACTGGACTAGAGGGCTGTCCCCAGCAATGTTGTACACATGAAAAGATTAGCTAAATGCACTAGGATGGTTTCTGGTTACTTGCAGCTGCCACATCCTTAGGTCATACAATGCTTGCTACCATTTGGGCATCAGTGGTCCACTGTATGTTAGCAAGTTCCTCCAGATAACCCCCCCCCCCTTCCTTTATCCCTGTGGCATCAAACTTGTGGGCACAGGTAACAGATTCTGCATAGAAAACATGAGGAATGGCTTGTTAATTAACATAATGAAGCAGAACTGAGAACTGAGAAACCATATAAGAAGAGAGCAACAGAATTCACATTTTACACCCTTCGGAGCCATTTAAGTGCCACTGGTTTTAATAGCACTTACATGCAGTAACCAACTAGTTATAGCAATCCAGAATGCTATCTTCTTTTTCTCCCCTTTACATTTCCTCTCTCCTCTATTCAAAATGACATTATTTTCATTATCTTTTTAGGGGGGGGCAGAATGAGTCTAGGTAGTTTATAGAGCTAATAGATAAAGGTACATGAAAATAGGGGTAATCCTATAAAACGTGGGAATATATGATACGGCTGTAGTGGTTTCGAGGATATTAGTAATGCAAACTCCAAGAAAAGATTTTAAATTATTTACCTTTCTAGTTGAGCACATGTGTCCTGCAGCCAATTATCATGAGATACTGCCTGGAAATTAACCAGTCACGTTGTGTTTCTCTCTTCAGATTTACAATTAGTAATGCTATTAATGTTGTTCCTGTACTTAGTGTTACTAATTATATTGCTATGAACTAATGGTGTTAAAAATAGCAATAGCCATCAACTACCAATTAATGCTTAATGAGAGCACATAAACCCTGGCATTGTAATGAATATCCAGATTATTGCTCCTTTTGTTTTTCTTGGGATTCTGCAAAAACAGTAAGGTAAGAACCAGTAACTGGGGATGAAGGGCAATGATGTACCAAAGATAAAGAGGAAAAGGAAATGGGAGACACCTAAGGTCCAGTTGCTACAAGAATTTCCTGTTGATGGTAGTTTCAGGGCATCTTCACATACAAATGATGACTGCAAGATGCCCATGAGCTAGGAAAGTTTTTTTTTTTTTTTACAGGGGTTAAGCAATTCACGCAGGGGTAGTCCAAGGTATTTTGACACCTGAGGTAAAACGCCCCACTGCTGGTGAAACGCCGTGATGGAATGGGGGATGCAAAGGGTATAAACTCCATCCACTAGACAGAGAAGATCCATTCCAGATCTCCCCTCCCTCACAGCATTGGGTTCCCATAATCCTTCGGTGGGGTGTAACAGGGCCTGATCCTTGTAAAGCAGGTATCCTGTCACTCCTTCCCTTTTCTGCTAGACTGTACTATTGAGGGGGAGAGGTTGGTGGTGGCATTGCTAATGGTGGTGATGGTGTAGGGGGAAATGGTGGAATCATAGCATCATAGACCTGGAAGGGATCCTGAGGGTCATCTAGTCCAACCCCCTGCAGTGCAGTAATCTCAGCTAAAGCATCCATGACAGATGGCCACCCAACCTCCGCTTAAAAACCTCCAGTGAAGGAGAGTCCACAAACTCCCAAGGAAGTTTGTCCCACTGTCCAATATACACATAAAACCACTGGCTGCTCACTGTTGCCTGCCACTGCTGTGTTCTTTGCTTTTTTGAGTGGCTGCAGCACTGAAAAAACCATTAAAATAACTCTCTCACATGCACACGCTTCATAAGAAGCACTCGGTGACTTCCATTTTCCCCAGCAATCCTTGCTGGAGATGGGGAAAACCCTTAGGCACCATCACTACCACTGGAGAACACAGGAACCATTGGTGGAGAGTGTGTTTTGCTCACTTCTCCAGCTGATCTCATTGCAGAAAGGGTTGCTGGGCCAGATGTAGCATGGGTTGTCTTGGACATGCGGTTTTGACTGCTTCTCATGCTTCACTGGGAAAGGTTCCCTTGGGCTGCCTATTAACTAAGAAGAAGAAGAAGAGTTTGGATTTGATATCCCGCTTTATCACTACCCTAAGGAGTCTCAAAGTGGCTCACAATCTCCTTTCCCTTCTTCCCCCCCAACAAACACTCTGTGAAGTGAGTGAGGCTGAGAGACTTCAGAGAAGTGTGACTAGCCCAAGGTCACCCAGCAACTCCATGTGGAGGAGTGGGGACGCGAACCCGGTTCACCAGATTATGAGTCCACCGCTCTTAACCACTACACCACACTGGTTCTCTAACTAAGCAGGCACGGAGGAGAGATCACACGGTAGGAAGTTTTAAACACCCTACTGTCTCTCTCCCTCACACATACTCAAGTGGGGGGGGGCTGTATGTGCTGTGTGTGTGTGTGTGTGTGTGTGTGTGTGTGTGTGTGTGAGAGAGAGAGAGAGAGAGAGAGAGAGAGAGAGAGAGAGGATGTGTTTGGCCACTACACATAGCTAGCTAGAGTCTCTCATTTATCAATGTGCATGCAGTTCAGCAAATTCAAACTATGACCCTCTTGCCTTTGGCGTCTCAAGCCTCTTGCATACTGAAAATTACATCAAGGCTGAATGCCTCAGTAACACCAGTGGCTGAGACCACATTGATCTTCCACGAGTTGGTATCTTTGAACTAATGATGCACCAGGGCAAGTTTTTTTTTCCACAGCATCTTCTCAAATATAGTACTGTTCGCTTTATACTTAGCCAATCAGTAAAAATCCAAGGACAGAGATCAAGAAACCATCTCTGTGCACACATACAGGATTCCATGGCAAGTTCGAGCATAGCTATATGACATAACAGAATAACTTGGGTTGCACTATTTAGCATTAAAATGTAACTCTGACAGCCCCTAGTGAAAACTTGCCAAAAGGCAGCTGTTCTTTCTTTTCTCCCTTTCCAAACAGGAGCTTTGAATAGCGATGTGACACCTCATCAAAACTGTCAAATTCAGGAAGCAACAAGATAAGAGTTTTAGACTCACCAAGAGCAATCCAAACAGATGCCTGTCAGCCAGAAACTCAAAGTAGTACAGGAGGAAAGAGAAACATTTAGAAAGAATGGAATGAACCATGAAGGAAAAGCTTGGGCTGGACACCACAAACAGGGCAGGGTGTGTTAGGTTTTTGTGTCAGTGTCCCATGAGTGGGTTCTCTTTCTATTCATTAATTAGTTTTCTTTAGTGGTGACAGAGGTGGGGAGGGCATGTTTGGTTGTCTTCAGCTGACTGCAGTGAGTTTTGTTTGCATGTGTTAGGAGGAGAAGAGTTTGGGGTCAACTTAGCCACATCGATTCGTATACTGTCAGTGGGTTCTTGTTGTCTTGTTGGGCTGTGCATGTAATAAAGGGGAGCCATGAAAGAATCCTCTTTTATTTGTCCTTGTGTTAGTTTCATTGAGGTAGGTTCAGGCTGAGAGTGAGTGACAGGCCCAAGGTCGCCCAATGACCTCTTGGCTGAGTGGTAATTTGAACCCAGGTCCCATGAACTCTTGATTACATTTGACAATACTGGTTAATCCTTCTCTTTCGAAAGTGATACAGTTTGATTCTGACAAATGGAATCAGGCCCAGAGTTCTTCAGCTCCATTTAACTATAATTCCTAAGCACTTAGAAATGTTCTGTTATCTCATATCAAACAACCATATTCCTCCTATTTTGCACCTTTTTGAAATATCACCTTATTTTAAGAATTAATGAAATGTGTTCAGCTTTATGTTCCCTTTAGAATTGGTTGTAAAAAAATCAATGAAACATCTGCACCTTAGAAATAATATTTATGAGTGATCAGCCTGCACTGTCTACTGAAAAAATAAATACTTCAGAGTGAAAAAGCATGTGGAATAAATCTACATAGCCTCAAGGTTATGAAATACCCATTTTGCTGCATAAAAACCAGCCAAATATTTAATTCAACATATGTCTATTTAAAATATGTTAGCCTTTCACTAATGTAATATTTTGTTCCAATTCAAAACAGGCATCCATCATTGTGTTGATTGTGTTTTCAGTTCATGGGACTAGGAACAAAGATAGTAACATGGCAATTAGCGCTGAGCTCAAGCAAAGGTGCGTAGATATACTTCTTAAAGGTTTGGTTTGCATGTCAAATTAAACCATAGTTTAAAACAAACAATGGTTGAATGTGAATGAGCAGTCTGCCATGCTCCCAGCTCCTTCTGTTGCTGCACCACGAAAGAAACAAGCTCTGGAGCAGGGGTGGCTAATGTAAGTGCCCTCCACTTTGATGAAGTCGAAAGTTCCATGGCATGTTCCAGCTGCTGCTTGTTCACATGAAACTATTCATTCTGAGCACGATCAGTTAGTAAGATTTGTTCTTGTTCCAGTTTGCCTTCCTGATGGCATGACATGGGCACATCTGGTTGGCTTACTGGGTGTTCTGCTGTGACATCATCGCCACATAGGTTACATGATCACAACTTGGCTGGGTCACACAACCAGCAAAAAGAGTTCTCTTTATTTTTTCAAAAATTGCCAAAGCAGCTACTGAAAGAGGAAGTGAACAGGGGTGAAATGATGCAAATATATATATATATTAATTAAAAAAGGACTTTAGAACTCTTAAGGTAGCCTGGAAATCTTCTATTGCAAAAAAAAAAAAAAAATGTTCACCCACACCATGATTCAGTTGAGCCATTGTGTCAAAATATACATTTAATTAATTTGTACACTGAATGAAAAGAATCTGGTCTGCTCTGTTATAGTATTAGCTTTTTGCAACTAAACAGTCCTATTCAGGTCTGTTCTGGTACCTAATCAAATTGAGTCAAACACAGAAGGAATAGTCACAATGTGTTATTTTGTTGTTGTTTTTAAATGTCTGATACACACTAATTTATCTGCCCAATATTTTCCCAGCTATCCTTAAATATTGCTTGTTATCAGTTGTGTTGTATGCATAATGATGCTATTGGCAAGACGCTATTGGCAACACGCACCTATATGTATGCTTAGATTCATGGAACACTCTTGAGCTAAAGGGCTTTTCAAGGTGTAGTAACTTATCAACACAAGATGGTGCTCTATTCTTAGAAAACAGCCCTCTGTCTGGCTTGCCTGATAAAAGCTAGGGTCAAATGTTTGTAGAACTCTGACCACTAAAAGAAAAATAAAACACTGCTTTAGGAGACCCCAAACTTCCACAGCGATAGCTTAAGAAACAAATATTGATGACATTTTTTTCCCGGAGAACTTTTTCATCTCTTATTGTATTTGTCAGCTCCTGTTTTGACAGCAGCTGGCTCTGGGTTCCTTATTGATGGCTCCTACCTACTCTCTCAGTATGAGTTGCCTTTTGATACGTTTGTCTCCTCCTTACCAGCTGGATGTCAGCAGGACCCTGGTGTCCAGCTGGAAGAGAACAACAAATGTCTCTCTCTGAGGCTGCCAAAAAATCTATTTTGTGGATGGGTATCAAGGGGTAACTGAAAAACACAGTCAAGAATCCTCCTCCTCCTGCTGCTGCTCCTCCTCCTCCCAGAAGGGATGGCATTGTATCTTTGCAGTGCACCTGGAACCAACCAGCGGAATGCAACAGTATTCTTCATAAAGTGCAAATCACAGCCTTTTCCAAAAGCACAGTCCACCTTTTGTGGAACTGCAGCAGCTATGATATTTAAATTCCATAGGTAACCACAATTTCTCCTGGCACGAAATAGAGGACAATTCGAAAATGTGTCCCTGGAGGGCATGCGTGGTTTTGTACATATTGCATTTGTACATTTCCATCCTTCAGAAACTCCTTTGCACAGGCAGAAAGGGGAATGAGAGGATAGGGAAACCCCTTCTCATGTCCAGACACTGAATAAATAAAGGAGTGAGATAGGAGTATCAAACACAAGAGTATGACAACCTTGTTGCACCAGACCCAAAGTCCATCTAGACCAGGGATAAGGAAGCTGGAGTCCTCCAGATGTTGTTGGACTAAAACATCAGCCTAGCCAGTGTGGCCGAAAGCCTGGGGTGATGGAAGTTGGGGAACTCTACCTGTATATGTTAGGTGATGCCTTTTTTCAGTATGGACCCCTCTTGATTGGGAGGTCCTTTTGTAAGTATCCAAAAATTTGATCTTTTCAGTGGTGGCTCCAAAGTTTGGTATGGCAAACATACAACTGAGGAGAAAATGTCAGGAAGAGTAAAGTGTAGGTAAAAGACTATAAGCACCCAGACACACCTATTGTCACATCTTCCTAGCAAATGCTCCCTCTACAAAGACTCTCCTCCTGCAAAGAGGGGAGGGGTTGTGGGCGGGATCCGATCTCCGCCTCAAGCAGGGGGCGTTAGCCCCCTGCCACCCACTCACCTGGCTGGCGCACCATGCCCATGGGCAAGCGCCCAACCCGGCAGCTTGAAGGGGGCGTGGACAGCAGCTTAACTTGTTGCTGCGCCAGCCACGCGCTCTCACTTTTTGCCATCCCGTCACGAGTCACCCACCCTCCACTCCCTCAGAGCTCAGGGTTTCAATTTCTCTTTTGGCCTTGCTATGGACCTTAGGTTGGTCGCCCAGGTTGTCCAGGGGGCCTGGTAGGAATTTTTCCATTTGGCATTAGGCTTTGTGGTTTTTCGCCTACCTCGTAGCAACCGTCACAACTTTCGTGGTATTAGTGGGTAGGTTAGGCATTGGAATGTGTTTGTGGTGGTGGAAGGGCTAGGTGTGGCCATCGCCTACGCCTTCAATTTTGGGTATTCCATTAAAGGAATCCGGCGGTCGTGGATCCTGTCCGATGCCTGTGTGGTGGGGGGCCATGGCACAACCCTCGGTGACATCAGGGGAGAGTTTATAGTTGGATTAGCATCAATGGGCTCCACCTACTGGTGAATAAACCCCCCTTTTTAGACTCACCCCTCTCCGAGTGGGTGGAGTCAAGTCACGTGATCCAATGCCTAAGCCAATACCTTTTCACTTGCTGTAATCAATAAAGTTGTGGCCTTTTCTTGACCCATTAACCTTATATTACGTGTCCTTGTGTCTTCATTTCACTAAGCAGGGATCGGGTCCTCGAATCACAACATTGCCTTGCAGAGGAGAAATGACAGCTGATGGTTCCAAGCACAAGATGAATATGGAACTTATCATTTTGGTCATAAGTCACTGAAAAACTTTTGTCTGTCCACCACTTCAAACCTCAAGGAGGCATATCTGTTGTCAAAGGGACTTTAGTATTCAGTTCTTTCGATGGCTTTGCCTCATTAAGACTCAGTAATTCAGTATGGGTAAATGAGTCTTCACGTTGGGCATCCTTGACAGGGGTGAATTCTTCAGATAGAAAATCTAGTTACCTTTGTAAAATTCATCTCTGTCTTATCAGAATAACTGTCCGCTGGACAAAACAGTAAATTTAAGCTTCTCGTCAATAAATATTATCCGCATGGTTTACAAACAAAATAATATTGAAAATACAATATTTGACAATTTAATAATAATTAAAAAGTGATTCAAACATAGCAAAGAAATACAGATTCCACTAACTTGTCTTAGGGAGCAATTCAAAGTATGGAAAATCAGCATAAATTGTCTCACTTTATGTTAAGCCGGTATAAAGTACTCCCGATCCAATTCAGGACAGAAAGTACAGCTGGCTGTGCTGGACTATGCCTGGCAGAGAAAATACAAGCTCTCAAAACAGAGTTTGAGTTACAGCACTCCTTTTGCTGGCTTCACTTAGGCTTGGTTGACAGATCAAGTGACCAAGCTGCATGGGTTTGGAATCCAGTCAAAATTCCCCTCCCTCTGTCCTGCCCTGCCCCTGTCCCATACCCGGAACACCCATTTAAATACATAATAATAATAATAATAATAATAATAATTTATTTCTACCCTACCCATCTGGCTGGGCTTCCCCAGCCACTCTGGGCGGCTCCCAACAAAAGGTGAAAAATACATTAAAACATCAGTCATTAAAAACTTGACTAAACAGGGCTGCCTTCAGAAGTCTTCTAAATGTCATATAGTTGTTTATTTATTTGACATCTGATGGGTGGGCGTTCCACAGGGCGGGTGCCACTACCAAGAAGGCCCTCTGTCTGGTTCCCTGTAACTTTGCTTCTCGCAGTGAGGGAACCGCCAGAAGGCCCTCGGAGCTGGACCTCAGTGTTCGGGTTGAACGATGGGGGTGGAGACACTCCTTAGTTTAAGATCCACTGGGCTCAGCTGAGCTGGGATGGGGGAAATACACCAGTGCTTCTCCAGCTGAGTCAGGATGAGGCAGTTACATCATTGTAGCCAGGCTCAGCCAGGACCCTCCCAGCTCAGCCAGAGATCTGCTAGATTCTAAAAGCTGCTCATCCCAGAAGATCTAGTTTTAGGATTACAACCGTAGTCATTACACCCCTAATCCTCAACTAGAGCCATGAATGCAATATTCTACCCAGGAACAGTCCTGGAAACTTCCTCATAAAGATGGCATAGATGTGCCCAGGTATTCACTAGAAAATTCAGTATGTATGGGAATAAAAAAAAAAGACTTTATTTTCCCCCATTTCCTTCTTTCTCATCTAGATGTATACAAATAAGAGGCTTCATTATAATATGTATCATTTATTTATTTATATCATTTCTCAGGACCATATCAATGGTCATGAATTTCCTCCCACAAATTCATATTTTCACATATACTCCAGTCAGAAATGGAAAACAACCCTACATAAAACTAGCTAAAGTTTCTCACACGTATTATAATACAAAATTTGTTCTTTCGCAAGATGCCTGATATCAGGCAATTGAGCGTTGCCACATGTTTCATCTCCTCAAAGGATACGTTGTCCGGTTACTATAGCACTCCTCT
The DNA here is from genome assembly GCF_965112155.1 of Podarcis liolepis. NCBI lineage: Eukaryota > Metazoa > Chordata > Lepidosauria > Squamata > Lacertidae > Podarcis > Podarcis liolepis. Next base: position 78,317,392 of record NC_139556.1, read on the forward strand.
CTGGATTAATTAGAAACGGAAATACGGATAAAATTAAATTTGAAAGAGAATGTGCTCAATAGCAGACTGATAATCACTACATTACGATTGCCTGGCTGCTCTGACCGGCAAAAAATATTAAACTACCTTTGTAATTAGATGGAATAGTACTGCGCGTTCTTGAGGCTTGGTAAACACAGGCACCATAATACAACCACTTCTCTGCATCCCAGCCTATTACTTGACCTTTCTTGGATTATTCTAATTAGGCTGACTGCACAACTGTGACGCTGAGTAAAGTACTTGTGTTTTTGAGTCCATTCTATCCATTCGGTTGAATCAGATTGTTTACCAAGTTCAAGCTGGTGACATAAAACGTTGACCTGAAAAGTCCTGACTTCAGGTGGTGGGGGCAGGGCTACTGAGCTGTGTGATGTAGAAGAGAAATTATCTTTGCTTCAGTGTGTATATACTCTAGAAGACTCTCCTGTTTTGCATAGAACAGTTTCACAGAATTGTGGAGTTGGAAGGGGCAACGAGGGTCCAACACCCTGCAGTGCAGGAATCCTTTTGCCCAATGTGGGGCACAAGCACACAATCCTGAGATTAAGAGTCTCATGCTCGACCAACTTAGCTATCCACCAGAAAGTCAGTTAAACAACATCAAGGCCACGATTTTAATTTGAACTTAATCAACTAACCAATTAATCAATTAATTTAATTTGAACTTAATCAACATGTGAAAAGGATCTAGGAGTCTTGGTTGACCACAAACTTGACATGAGCCAACAGTGTGACGCGGCAGCTAAAAAAGCCAATGCAATTCTGGGCTGCATCAATAGGAGCATAGCATCTAGATCAAGGGAAGTAATAGTGCCACTGTATTCTGCTCTGGTCAGACCTCACCTGGAGTACTGTGTCCAGTTCTGGGCACCACAATTCAAGAAGGACACTAACAAACTGGAACGTGTCCAGAGGAGGGCAACCAAAATGGTCAAAGGCCTGGAAACGATGCCTTATGAGGAACGGCTAAGGGAGCTGGGCATGTTTAGCCTGGAGAAGAGGAGGTTAAGGGGTGATATGATAGCCATGTTCAAATATATAAAAGGATGTCACATAGAGGAGGGAGAGAGGTTGTTTTCTGCTGCTCCAGAGAAGTGGACACGGAGCAATGGATCCAAACTACAAGAAAGAAGATTCCACCTAAACATTAGGAAGAACTTCCTGACAGTAAGAGCTGTTCGACAGTGGAATTTGCTGCCAAGGAGTGTGGTAGAGTCTCCTTCTTTGGAGGTCTTTAAGCAGAGGCTTGACAACCATATGTCAGGAGTGCTCTGATGGTGTTTCCTGCTTGGCAGGGGGTTGGACTAGATGGTCCTTGTGGTCTCTTCCAACTCTATGATTCTATGATTCTATGAACTAATTCTTTAATGGACTAATTGGGTTGGTGTCAATTTTAATTCGTAAGGGCAAAATGTTATCACAATGTGATTTTTGTTTATGTTGCTGACCCTTTTTATCCTGAAATCTTATTAATTTTTTTATATTTCATTACACTTAATGGATGATTCTTTATTCTTTAAAAAAAAACCACACACAGCAGCAGCTTGCAGTAGACATAAAATGATAATATATGATTATATCAACACAATGTATGTTAAAACCAAATAATACAATACATAATCATAGTCATAATACAGGAGCAAATACAAGACCAACGGCCCTTCGCCCTGGTTCCTAAGGCAAGGGTGAATAGATAGGTCTTAAAGTGATGCTGATGAAAGCTCAAGACTGAACATGCCTTATGTGCCTTCACAAACAAGGAGTTATACAAACAGGACAGCACAATGGGGAATGTTCCCTTTCAGATTCCCCACCACATCAGTGTCTCTTTGTGGGATGATGAGAAGGGACCTTCAACAGGTCTCAGAAGGTTATTGGCAGTGTGATGGCAGAGCTGCAGTCTGCATGATGAGATAGAAGAGAGCCAAGCCAAACCCTCTTTCTTCTTAACTTCACTGTTTCTACCAAGTGGATCACTTTAATTTTTTTCCCCTGGCAGCCTCCACTAAGTAGCTATCTCATCTTTAAAAGACATCTGAAGGCAGCCCTGTTTAGGGATGTTTTTACTATTTAATCCTGTATTGTTTTTAACACTAAATTGGAAGCCGCCCAGAGTGGCTGGGGAAACTCAGCCAGATGGGTGGGGTATAAATAAATTATTATTATTATTATTATTATTATTATTATTATTATTATTATTATTAAAAGTCCTTTAACTTTCCTGGACCTCAACGAGCCTAATTTACGTCCTATCTGGTATGACACTTAGGGATGAAGTCCATAGCAAAAGCTCAGCTATGATAAAACTGCAGGAGCAAACGGAATTTCTGGACATTCATTTTCAGTTATAAGATAGTCCTTACATTTCAAGGCACCAACTGCGAATGAAAGCATACCTAGCTTAAGTGTGATGCAATGGCTAGAGCAGTAGATTAAGACCAGGACACCTGGGTTCAAATGGAGAGCTTTGTATCATGCCGCCCTGAGCTTCCATGAAGGAAGAAGGAGACAACAATGAATAAAAATAAACATACTGGCCAGGATTCAAAGTTTAATGTGCCTAATGGGAGCAACTCACCGTGAGAACTGCCCCATGTGCCACACAGAAAAGCACTTTAAAAATGGAATACTTTTCAAAACAGCTTGCCATCTAGAATGCGGAACTGCTGCTCAAAGAAAATAAAACTGAAATTCTCACTGGATTTGACGAAGGCCCTGGGCACCTTAAAATGCCTCATTGGATCCTAGCCACTGAGAATTCGAATAGCAATGGAAAATTCAGCATAGCAAACATTCAAGATGTTCCTCTTGCCAAGGTCTAGGTATTAAGATGGTGTGTTTTCTAATTAAAGATTGTGGAATTTTTTTTCATTAGATTGTATTTCTCCACTAAAGTTCTGTTTTTAAGAGAAAGCTTTCCAGCATCAAGCAATTAGAAGTGCCTTAATCCACTTACATGCAACCTAGAAGGCTTAAGATACAGTAAACCTATTTTGCAAACCTTGTTTTTCCCACCTCATTGCCTTTGCCACTATGATTTTATTCTTAGATACTGATCGCCAGTTTGAGGATTATTACTTTATATACAGCATATAAAAACTTAAAGGTTGGTTTCATGAGGTTACTGCACTCTAGCAATGACTCACCACAGTTTAATGCAATATATTGTATTTCCATAAAACCCTGAAATATCTCCTACAATGCACGTTAGACATACAAAATAAAGATGGTGTGAGAGAGACTGACTTGCAAACTGAGCCCCATCAAATTAAACTGGACAAGTTCCCAGATAGATTGTATGAGACTGCAGCTTTAAGCTCTCTGAGATGCTGAAAAATAGTTTGCAGAGAATACGCCAGCTAAGAATTAGAGTTCCACCTTTGAACAAGGGCAGCATCAGGCAAACATTTAGTGAGTCAGTTTGGAGATTGTTGTGTACAAGGATCCCACAGCAAAATTATGTCTGAAGTGAAAATAGAAATATAAGGAGCTGACTTATACTGAGTCAGACAATTGATCCATCTACAGATTTTAGAAAGAGAAGAAGAAAAAGAAGAAGAAGAAGAGTTTGGATTTGATATCCCGCTTTATCACTACCCTAAGGAGTCTCAAAGTGGCTAACATTCTCCTTTCCCTTCCTCCCTCACAACAAACACTCTGTGAGGCGAGTGAGGCTGAGAGACTTCAGAAAAGTGTGACTAGCCCAAGGTCACCCAGCAGCTGCATGTGGAGGAGCGGGGAATCGAACCCGGTTCACCAGATTACGAGTCCACCACTCTTAACCACTACACCACACTGGCTCATCCTCAGTCATATCTGGAGACACTGAAGATTGTCTCTCAGACCTTCTGCAATCAAAACTGTTGTTCTACTATTGTAGGAGTTATGGAAGAGAACAGGCTCATTACAACAACCCAAGCAAGACAAAACAGGAGAACAAATGTAGAGGGGGAAAAGCTTTGCTGACGAAGCACCCAGCATGGACACCAGACCTTTCAGCCACGCTTGTTTGGCTTCTACCACCACCAGTAAGTGGGAGGAAGTTTCAAACCTGGGCAACTTTCTACTATCTGCCAAATTCCAAAGGATCATGCTAGTTCTGAAATGCCTTCAATTTTAAGTACTCCTTTAAAATGGGTGTGCTAGTAATTTTGAGAGTTCACTGAAAATGGGAACACTAATCCCTGATTGGCTAGCATGTCCCTTGTTCTAAAAGGCTTCATTTGCACATAGTGAAACCTGATTAACTATATAGCATTGTGGTGTCAGCATAGCCACTGCATGATCCCTGATGGACTAGAATGACTCAGGAGGAATGAAACAGGAAAAAATGGCTGTTGAGATAACCATAAACGTAGGGAGAATAGTAGGGAAACTGTTATGAGCACAGTGACAAAAAAAGTAGGATTGAGGGACACTATTAACCAGGAGAACATTCAGTTTAGCACTGATTTTTTATTAATTTTTGGCATGACTCATCTTTCTGTTTTTTCTCTGTGTGTTTTTTTTTCTGGTGCAAGCATACACTGCAATTCAGATGCAGCTGAACAGTGGCAGATTGGTCATATGAAAGTTAAACCTCACCTTCAACAGATAGGAAAATAGGAAGGCTATATGTTTTCTTCATTATGAGTCTTTGGAGCTAGATTTCAGGTATTATGTGCATCGTTATTGTGTGTGACATTTTTAGTTTAAAAGTTATATCTATAGTGCATAAAATGATACACTCCTATTTTCTAGCCTCCATATACCCTTTAATTGCACTCCCTAATTCCATGGCTTTAGTTAAGCAATTAGTGTAAGTAGATGTAATTACATATTTGAGACATGTGATTATGTAATAATTAAGATGTGCAAAGCAATTCAATAATTAGGGAATGTAAATACACAGGGCCATATTGTGCAAATGATTTTAAACAGAGTTTCAGGCTCACTCAAATATGAAGTTAACGTTTGAAACTTTGTGGTGCTAGATATATGTAACACATATCCCCAGGGGATCTTGTGGGGCAATTTATATTTAACTGACAATTGCGATTAATTCTGAAGTTCTCCATCCATTCTATCTGTGTCAGGCAGTAGGTTAAGTGGGCAGCAGGGATGATGTGTAAAACTGGATCTAAATAATCCTGAAACTAGATGGTTCTGTGACCACAATTGCTGTATGCCACCCTGATATTTTATGAGAGGGAGGTATATACCTTTATAAGCAAGCAGATAAGCAAATTTTGGTTTGCTTGATGGGCAGTCTTCTGCCTATGCCACATGGCAATCTGACAAGTCAGCTGTTCAGAGAGAAAGTTTCAGAACTTCCACTAGGCTAGAGGAAAGCGGTGAACAGCTATCAAGAGCCTGGCTGTGTGTCATGGCTTCAAACCAGGATCCTGATGACACATATGATAGAGAAGGTTGGCAGTCCTCACTGGACAGGGTTGATACAATGCCTCCCTGCTCTTTTGTGCCTCTGCCACCTGTGCTTCTGCTCCTTCAAAGGGAATAGAAGGTCTTTGGAAGCTGCTTTATACTAAAGTCTATCTGTCTATCTAGTGCTGGGATAGCCAATGTAATGCCCTCCAGATGTGTTTGGACTTGGACTCCCATTAGCCCAGCCAGCAGGCCAGTGGGCAGGGATGATGAGAGCCATAGCTCAGCAACATCTGAAGGATACCATGCTGGCTATTCCTTCTAGTACATCATTGTCTCTGAGAGTGAGTCCCCTCAGAGTTTCTGGCAGATGCATTTCACATCACCTTCCTGGTCCTTTTAAACTGAATATGCCAGAATATGCCTGACCAGTCAGCCCCCATCTTTCCGGTAGCTTACCCCTGTGCTCAGAGTATCTATGGTTTTTTAATAGAGAGAGGCCAAAGGAATGGGGCTTGGGATGGAGGATTCCTATGGATTCCTGGAAAATGTCCATCTGAAAGTTATTAAGTGCTAGGATGATTGACTGAATGACCTCTGTGTTGTGGGAAAGTCCAACTTTGGACGGAAATGAGGCAATCTTCAACTTGACTACATTCTTGAAGGAGGAGGAGGAGAAAGTCTTACATGTGCTTCTAAAGAGGATATTTGCAAGATGAAAACTGAGAATATGGGTTACCCGAAAGCTGGCTTCAAGTTACTAAATGTTAAGTTAGTATGATAGTTTGCGTTTGCGTAGAAGGAGGGACCCTAAATATTTATGGGAGGACAGATGAATATGTCTAACATCCCTAGTCATAGCTAATGCTTAAGCAGGATGCTCTGCCTTACCACAGATTGCTTAGGCAGACTAGCATGCCTTGAAAAATAATAATAATTAGAAATGCAGTTCTTCTGTGGGCCCAAATTATCCACCAGCAAAGGAGGGAACTTGCTGTATCCCTGCATGATTAAATACTCAGATTTTCTCTCCTTTCAAGAACTGGCTCCAAGACTGATGGGCTGCCAGCATAACATCCTCTATGAGTCCTCCAGTTAGAGGCCCAATTTAAAATTTGTCACAATGCTTCAGAGTAACACTACATTGGGGGCACTGGAGAAGATTTTAAGTGACAACATGTGGCTGTCCTGTGAGGGGTCCCAGGGCCACTGCCAGTCAGCCTTGTCAGAATGTTGGGGCTTTAGCAAATGTCACACTGAAAACAGGTACACGCTGTCTCTACACACGTACAGGCGATTGTGTGAGTGTACACTTGTTGATTCTTTATGGTGTCAGAGAGTTTGTTTGGACCCAGTGGCGTAGCGTGGGTTGTCAGCACCCGGGGCAAGGCAAGTAATTTGCGCCCCCTAACCCGTGGATTTGCGCCCCCTAACCCGTGGATTTGCGCCCCCTAACCCTAACCCCCAGATGTTGCACCCGGTGTGGCCGGCCCCCCCTGCACCCCCCATGCTACGCCACTGTTTGGACCTTAGGTGAGAACCCGGAGGCTGAGAGGGAAGGTGTGTCAGAAGGAAAATGAATGTGTGTGTGTGTGTTTGTGTGTGTGTAACTTTGTATTAATGTAACATTTTTATATGTAACTGTGTCTTTTTGTAATATTTTGTTAAGTTGTCTGTCATTGCTTCAGCTTTTTGTATACTACTTAAGAGATATTTTAAATATATGAAGTGGTATAGAAATTAAATGATCATCATAATCATAATTATATCTTCTTGGAAAGAAATATAATTGAAGTGACCTGGAACAAAAGAAGGATTTTGGCCACCTTGCCACGAAAGCTCTATTTTCTTTTGTTGTTTTCCGTATAACAGCTGAAATTAGCTCTCTTGCTACAGATACTTTACATCTCAGTCGCTGGGCTGGCCTCAGATACTTTTAGAACGGCTCACCAGAACTCACTGGGAGAAAGGAGGGAAAGTACTTTTGTATGTTTTAAATTTGACACTGCCATCAAGATCTATTCAATTAAGGTGTCATGTCTCATCTCAAGTGGAAAAACAAAGGTAAAAAGCCAACTAGTTCAATAGCATTTAACAGCTGATAATAGTGTTTCTGCCTGATTTAGTCTAATTACACAGATTGCCATGCTCTGTGTTACAGGCAACCATGAATTATCTGTTCCCTAACCCAAGTATATATTTTTCTCAGATTTTTTTGTGTGGTTAAGGTCCAAATGAAATTGCTGCACACAAAAAAGTTAACCTCCTTGAAAGTGAAGAACTAATTGTTGCTTTATTCCTTTGGATTCGACGCAGGCATCCCTCAGGTTTAAGGTATGCCTGCAACCCCCATAATACATTAAATAAAATAAAATTAAAGAATGAGAGGCAATAACAAAGTTCCCTCCTGAAATACTGCATTTGCTCTGATTATCATAAAATTAAAGGAATTATTTGAAACCAGAAAGCATATGGACGAAAGTAAGTAGCATTCTTCTTGCAAGGTCTGAATATTGCCAAAACATAATTCACATAAATTGATTATTGCATTGATAGATACAAGATAACATTTCATCCAACTTTTGTTATTTTATTGCATTCTCATTTATTGCATTGATGTGTACAAGAGTACAAAAGGGAATGGCCCTCCCCTGGTGAATTTACAGACTATCATTTGTCTCTGGGGTGGGGAATGACAGAGCGAGGGGAGGAAAGGGGGGTAAACAAAGAGGCAATCTTCATCTGTAACATTTGCTTAGGCCTAGGCACTTATCCACATATCTTCTTGATTTATGTAGGTTCTTTGACACCCTAATTAGTGGCCTGGTTTTCCTTATATCAGATACCCCCCAAAAAAGAAAGAGAAGGTGAAAATGAAAATGAAAATGAAAATATATATTTTTTTTTATAATAATTTTTATTGCGTCTTTTTTCACATTACAGATATAACAATAAAAGAAGATAAGAAAAAGCACGAAAAAACAAGTAGAAAAGAAAGAAAAGAAAGAAGTCATAGTAACAATAAAACCAGACCATTTCAACAACTTATTTCAAATTTCTATCGGACTTCCCCACATCTCCCCGTAGTGCATTCTCAACAATAAATTTATCAGCAAGTTGTAACCTTGTTTCATGTGTTTTTGTACTTTCAATTACCGTTTAAGTTTAAATCTCTTATTTTCCAATAACTTTAAGAATCTTACATTATTTCCTTTTTACCCATTTAAACTTTGATTCTTTCATAAATAAATCAACTTTCATAAATAATCCACTTATGTTGCTGGGGCTGACATTCCAAATCATACGACATCTTAAGTTTCATATAATTTATAATGTTTTTGCAAATAGTCCTTAAATTTTTTCCAATCCTCCTCCATTGCTTCTTCTCCCAAGTCTCGGATCCTTGCAGTCATCTCGGCTAATTCCATGTAGTTCATCAGTTGCGTCTGCCAATCCTCCAGTGTGGGCAAATCTTGAGTCTTCCAATGCTTGGCGATAAGGATTCTTGCTGCTGTTGTAGCATACATAAAAAAGGTTCTATCCTTCTTTAACACCTTCTGGCCGACAATACCCAGAAGGAAGGCCTCTGGTTTCTTAGGAAAGGTGTATTTAAACACCTTTTTTAACTCATTGTAGATCATTTCCCAGTAGGCCTTCAATCTTGGGCAGGTCCACCAAAGGTGAAAGAATGTCCCTTCAGCTTCCTTACACTTCCAACATTTGTTATCGGACAAATGGTATATCTTAGCCAGCTTGACCGGGGTCATGTACCACCTGTATACCATTTTCATAATATTTTCTTTCAATGCATTACATGCAGTAAACTTCATACCGGTGGTCCATAACCTCTCCCAGTCGTCAGACATGATATTGTAACCGATGTCCTGAGCCCATTTTATCATAGCTGATTTAACTGTCTCGTCCTGAGTGTTCCATTTAAGCAGCAAGTTATACATTCTCGATAATAACTTGGTCTTTGGTTCTAGCAACTCTGTCTCGAGTTTCGATTTTTCCACCTGGAATCCTATTTTTTTATCTAGCTTAAAAACCTCATTGATTTGGGCATAATGTAACCAACCTTGCACCATACTTTGTAGTTTTTCAAGGCTCTGCAACCTCCAATTACCTCCAATATTTTCTATTATTTCCCAATACTTCGGCCAATAGGCCTCCATATTGGGTTTTTTCCGAGCTTTGGCCTCGATTGGTGATAACCACCTTGGAGTTTTACTTTCCAATAAGTCTTTGTATTTTTCCCAGACCATAAATATTGCTTTTCTGACAATATGGTTTTTGAACATTCCAAATGTTTTTGCCTTGTCATACCACAGATACGCATGCCAACCTAACGAATTGTTAAAGCCTTCCAGATCTAGGACATCAGTATTTTCTAGCAAGAACCAATCTTTCATCCAGCAGAAGGCCGCAGCTTCATAATATAACCTTAAGTCCGGCAGGGCAAACCCCCCTCTCTCCTTTGCGTCAGTTAGTATTTTAAACTTTATTCGGGGCTTTTTGCCCTGCCAGACAAATTTAGAAATGTCCTTCTGCCACTTTCCAAAACAATCCATTCTGTCCACAATCTGCAAGGCCTGGAACAAAAACAACATTTTTGGCAATACATTCATTTTTATAGCTGCAATTCGGCCTAACAAGGATAGTTTCAGTCTTGACCAGATTTCTAGATCCTTTTTCACTTCTGTCCAACATTTCTCATAATTATCTTTAAATAAGTTCAAGTTCTTGGAAGAAAGGTTAACCCCCAGGTATTTCACTTTTTTAACAATGTTTAGTTCTGTTTCCTTCTGAAACCCTTCTGTTTCCTCAACTGTCAAGTTTTTCCCTAACACCTTGGTTTTTTGTTTATTCAACTTAAAGCCCGCCACCCGACCAAATTTCTGAATCAGTTCCAGAACTCTTTTGGTACTAGGTTCTGGCTCCTGTAATGTTAAAACCAAGTCATCTGCAAATGCTTTCAGTTTATATTGTTTCGCTCCGACCCTAATTCCTTGCACCTGCTGATCCCTCCTTATCATGTTCAGCAAAACCTCCAGGACCGAAATAAATAACAAAGGGGAGAGGGGGCACCCCTGGCGTGTTCCCTTTTCAATATGAAGTTCTTCTGTCACCACATTGTTCACTATCAACTTAGCTTTTTGTTCTGAATAGATTGCTTCTATTCCATTCTCAAACCCCTTTCCCACTCCCATCCCTTCCAAATTTTTCTTCATAAATTTCCAAGAAATATTGTCAAAGGCCTTCTCCGCATCAATAAAGATTAACACTGCTTTGGTGTTGATATTTGTTTGTAAAAGTTCCAGAATATCAATAATGTTCCTAGTATTATCAAACAAGTGTCTACCTGGGAGAAAGCCCGCTTGGTCCTTATGAATTACTTCGTTTAGTACTTTTTTAAATCTGTTAGCCAAAATGTCTGCAAATATTTTGTAATCCACGTTTAGGAGTGAGATGGGACGATAGTTCTTAAGTTGAGTCTTTTCAGTTTCCACTTTAGGTATCAGTGTGATGAATGCTTCTTTCCACGTATCTGGTGCTCTCCCCCCCTCCATAATCTGATTGCAAACCTCCATTAGTGGTTGTAACAAGAAATCTTTTAACGTCCTATAATATTTGGAGGTAAGTCCATCCGGGCCTGGAGATTTGCCTAGCTGCATATTCTGAATGGCATCCTCAATTTCCTGTTGTGTTATTCTACAATTCAAAATTGACCTCTTCTCTTGAGATAGTTCTGGTAGGCCATTGTCTTTCAGGAATTGTTCAATCTCAATAGCTTCCTCGGGTCCTTGTGTGTAGAGTTTTTTAAAATATTTCTGGAAGCACTTCCTAATTTCCCCCGGTTTCTGAATACTTTTCCCTTCAACTTCTAGATTAGTAACATAGTTTAATTTTTGTCTCTTTTTCAACTGCCAGGCTAGCAGTTTCCCACATTTGTTCGCCGATTCAAAGGATTTTTGTTTCATTTGTTTGATTTTCCATTCCACTTCTTGGTTTATCAATTTCGTATATTGTGATTGATGGAATTTGATTTCTCTTAAAGTCTCTTTTGATTTTGGATTCGATCTTAGTTTTTTCTCTCCTTCTCTTATCTTCTCTAGTATCTTGTCCTTTTTCCCATTCCAGAGTTTTTTCTTGATCGTATTCTGTTGTATAAGAAACCCTCTCATAACCGCTTTACTTGCATCCCAGATTATTCTTTTTTCCACCGAGGTATTCAAATTAATTTCAAAATAGTCCTTTAAAGCTTTTTGTGCCTTCTTTACAATCTCTTGATCTCTTAGTAGGTTGTCATTCATTTTCCATCTGAAGGAATCAGCAGTAGTAAATCTCATTTCCATTTTCAAAGCGTTATGGTCGGAGCAAGTCTTTGGGCAGATTTCTACTCTTGTAGTCTTAGGTGCCAGCCCTCTAGTTGTCCAGATTTGGTCGATTCTTGTCCATGACAGGTGGGCCTCAGAAAAGAAAGTTCCTTCTTTACCTAAGGGGTTTCTTGTCCTCCATAAATCAATCAAATCCATATTGTCAGTTAGTTCAAAAAAAGTTTTTGGTAGTCTTCCATCTTTAGTCAAATTCTGGTTCTGTGACTTGTCCATAAGAGTAGAGACGACCCCATTCATATCTCCCATCATAATGATATTAGAATAGTCCAGATAGTCCAGTAATGTCTCATGTAGCTTCTTATAAAATTCTGATTTCCCCTCATTCGGTGCATAAATCCCTAAAATCAAAACTTTTTCTCCTTGGGTTTGTATTTCAATTGCCAGGATTCTTCCTTGTTCATCTTTAAACAACAATTTTGGTGTTAAATTCTCCTTTGCGTAGATCACCACGCCTCTCTTTTTGACTCTGTCTGATGAAATAAATTCTTGGCCTAATCTTTTGTTTATTAACACCTTCCTGTGAAGCCTGGTCACATGTGTTTCTTGCAGACATATTATGTCCAAGTTTTCTTTCTTTAAGATGTGAAATATCCTTCTGCGTTTTTCCGGGGAATTTGCGCCATTAATATTCCAACTATACAGCTGTAGAGACATCCTGTATCAATCTGTTGTTGCTCTTATGAAGCGTCTTCTTTTTTATCCAAATCCAAGGGTGCTGGTTTTTTCCCAGACTCTGGTGGAGGCCAAAGAGTTGCTGTTCCTTTCTGCAGGTCTTCTCCGTGGTCGTGTAGAAACTTCTGGCTGTCCTCTTTTGTTTTGATTTTGATCTTCTTTTCTTTGTAGTTGAATGATATGCCTTGTGGAAACTCCCACCTATACGGTATTCCGTTACCTCTCAAAAATCCAGCTAGGTCAGTGTAGTTAGATCTGAGATCCAATAATTGTTTAGGGATATCCTTGTAGAATTGTGCTCTTCTGTCCTGGATCTCAAGTGCTTTATTAAAATGTAGATCCAGTAGCTTGTCTCTCTCCTGCTTGGCCCTTAAGATAATCAAACAGTCTCTAGGCCTGTCTTTCCTGGTAACTCTTCCCAGTCTGAATGCAGTTGTTATTTTAAAATCTGTATCTTCCTTTATACCCCAGAATTTAGAAAATTCTGCAGTCAAGAAGCCAATCAAATCCTCTTTCTCAATCTCTGGGATAGAACGTAATCTTAAATTATTTTCCCTGTTTCTCAGTTCCGCTAAAGCCAAGTAGGCCTGCTGGTCACTGATCTGTTTGTGTAGCGGCCTTACCTCTCCTTTCAATTCCTCCACTTTCTGAATTGCTTCACCTGCTTTTTCATTCGCAGCCTCGGCCAGTTTCCGATTTTCAGATGTAGCGTCCTTTAAATTTCCAATATCTTGTGTGTGCTTGGCCACCTGTTCAGAAAGTTTGGTAATTGAAGATATGGCTAAGTCTACTTTTGCCGATTGGTCATCAACCTTTTTATTCAAGATTGCAAATTGTTGTAACATTTCCTCTAGGAGGGTATTAGAACTCCCTGTTGCCATATCCTCAGCTGTTGGCTGTTCAGCTTCTTTAGATGGGGCTGCTGTTGTTAGTGCAGCTCCCTGTAAAACAGTAGGAACTGATGATCTACGAGCCTGAGAAATCAAAGTTGTTTGTACCAGTTGGCCTTTCCCTGCTTTCGATGAAGCTCTTGTTTTTGGTGGGCCACTCATTCCTGTCTTTAGATTCAAGGTCAAGCTGTAAATTCCATGGGAAAGGCAGGCTTCAAAGTAAACAACCAAGCCACAAAGAGTCAAAACAAAGTTGGTTCCCAGAAAGTTGTAAATCCCAAAGCCCACTAGAGGGGGTAATGTTGCAATTCAGGGAAGAAGAAACAAAGTTTCAGTCGCCATTAAAGTTCCTGCAGTTAAATAAGTAAACAATAGTCCTTAGAGAAGACTTTTTCCCCTCTGGCAGAGCCTTTGTTGCCACAATGTATTATCTGAAGGTGCAAGATGCAGTTGTTAAATTGTATCCACCAGTGCTGCCTCTATATATCCATTTCAACTTTATGTTTGTATCCACAAAAAAGCCTTTTTCCCCCCTACAAGTCCGAGACTGGGGTTTTCAAAGTTTAAAAGTCCAGTAGAGAAGATGGTCCCCACATAAAATAAACATTTACCAAGAGAATAAAAGTCACTTGCCTTTCCCTTCAAATTGCTAGCTCACCAGACGCATGTATTTCCCAATTTAAAGCCTTTTTCTATTGCTTCCAGCTTGACAGTTCCTTTGCCTTTGATCACTAAGCACCACCGGGAGACGGACTTCCTTTTTCTCGTCTCCCGCTTTCAGCCAAATTCATAAATTTATAATCCAATTTCGAGTAAATCTTACTCACGAGTAGTTGATTTGTAATCCAATATTGAGGAAGAAAGGACGGCGCTCATCAGTAACAGCCGCGCGGCTTCACTCCCGCAGAAAGAGCGATGAATCCACAGCACCGCTTCCCCTCCGCGCTTCCGGAGCCCCTTACGGGGTCCCTTCTTCGGTTTGGGGGTCGCTCTTGGTGCCCGCCGGATCCCACGGCCACGAGCTCGTTCTGCTCGTGGTTTTTCTTAATGGGTCGTCGCTTTGCCGCAGCGAACGACCCTTTCCTGCGGAGCCCCTCTTCGCAGCGCAAAGAGGACTGCCATTACTCGTTTCGCGCCGCCTCCGGAAGTCTGAAAATTCCTAGGCACTTATCCACATATCTTCTTGATTTATGTAGGTTCTTTGACACCCTAATTAGTGGCCTGGTTTTCCTTATATCAGATACCCCCCAAAAAAGAAAGAGAAGGTGAAAATGAAAATGAAAATGAAAATATAAACAGCAACAGCAACACCTATTCCATTAATGCTTTGGCACAAGCCCCTGGTTTCCTGTAACTCAGTCTATAATAGGTCAAATTAGACGTATTATTATTTGTTAAATTTGTATTCCGCCCTTCAGCTGAGGATCACAGGGCGGTTTGCAACATAAAAATACAAAGTGAAAACAGACTTATTGTCAGCTCCATATCTGTGCCCTTAAATGTGTCAGGAGGGTTACACAAACTGTCAGTCCCGACTGATGGGCGGATCCAGATCAAGAGCGCAATGTGTTAATTTGGTTATTGGTTAATTTTGTGGTCTTATTTTATGACTTTAATATAATTCATACTTGCTTTAATTGTGTGTGAAGGGACTATTAGCAGAAGGATGGGTTGTAACTGCCGATAATGAATTGATAAATTAATTGCCCAGGTGTGAAGGGGTGTATGAGCTTTCATTGAAGCAAATCAGGATTTCCCCCTATGCGAATTGCCTGTGCGGAGTGCTTGAGCTGGTTGAGGACTGTAGCAGAGGCAAAGGGTTAAAATCATATTTCTCTGACCCATTCATGGAGGAGAAGGCTATCAATGGCCACTGGCCATAATGGCTATGCTCTGCCTCCACAACCAAAGGACCTAGAATGATGTAACAGAGGTGGCATCACCCTGACAACATTGAATACAGTCATTGTTTTGTGTTTAATGTGTTTTTGTATTTTTATGCCTTGTTGGAGACTGTTCTGGGATCACTTTGAGGTGAGGAAGTAATTTAAATAAATAATATAAATTTATGTCGCCCAACAACATCTGGAAGGCACCACGTCGCCCCCTACCGGCTTACCTCAAAGTTATCTGACTGCTCCTTTGACTCATCCTGGCCTGAGAGTAATATGTGTGGATCACTGCTCTCCCAAACCCACACAGTCCAAAAAGAAAGAGACAGAAATCCATAACCAGATCTGAAACGACTAAGCAAAAAAATCAATTCTCTTCTTCCCAAAAGTTAATATGATGCACTGGTTAACCTTGGCAATGTATCTAATAGCACTATTCTTTTATTGTTGGTTCCTATCTCACCCCATCATAATGTTCTGGGTTCTGTTCTTTTCCCCAAGCAAAAAGCCTGTTATTCCTATTTTAATTGTTGTTCTGCGCCTGCCGCTTACGACCACATTTGTTCATCATAAACACTCTAGGTGAATAATAACTCTAGTGCGCAGTCAAGGGAATTTCTGGGCCGCTCTGTGGATACAGATCTTTCTCTTCTGCTGCCTATTATGTTTCAGCACAGCACAGCAATAAATTCCTATCAATATTCCTAGTCAGGCTATCCTCCAGAGACTGCTTGTGTGAATTTGCTCCAGTTGATTGTTGATTTAACATGTGAGCTAGGAAGATTTCAAAGTTTCACTTGCAGCAATATTTAAATAGTCCTTTGGGTAGAGCAGTATTGCTGATCTGTTTATTGCTTTGTAACGATCCTCTGCAGGGAAAAAAGAGTCCTTGGGGAAACATAGCTTCCTGCGTATCTCCCCCCCCCCCCCATCTCACATTCTGAAGATTTCTACCTCCTTCTCTGGAGAATGGCAATCACTGGCATTCTAGCTACTACCTTTGCATTTATCACATATTTCTCTCTCTCTCTCTCTCTCTCTCTCTCTCTCTCTCTCTCTCTCTCACACACACACACACACACACACACACACACAAAATGTAGGCTAAGGTAAAGGTAAAGGGACCCCTGACAATTAGGTCCAGTCTTGGCCAACTCTGGAGTTGCGACGCTCATCTCGCTTTATTGGCTGAGGGAGCCGGCGTACAGCTTCCGGGTCTTGTGGCCAGCATGACTAAGCAGCTTCTGGCGAACCAGAGCAGCGCACAGAAAGGCCGTTTACCTTCCCGCTGGAGCAGTACCTATTTATCTACTTGCACTTTGACGTGGTTTTGAACTGCTAGGTTGGCAGGAGCAGGGACCGAGCAACGGGAGCTCACCCCGTTGCAGAGATTTGAACCGCCGACCTTCTAATCGGCAAGTCCTAGGCTCTGTGGTTTAACCCACAGCGCCACCCATGTCCCTGAAAATGTAGGCAACTCCACACAAATTCACCATAGATTATTATGGTGATAATGATGATGATGATGATGTTTGTGGTGATCATCATCATCATCATAATTTTATTATGCATATGCCACCCATATGACCATGTTGCCCCAGCCACTCTGGGCTCCTCCCAACAAAATATTAAAAACACAGTAAAACATCAACCATTAAAAACTACCCGGGAACTACAGCCTTCAGTTGTCTTCTAAAAGTCAAATAGTTGTTTATCTGTTTGACATCTGATGGGAGGGTATTCCGCAGGGTAAACACCACTACCAAGAAGGCCATCTGCCTACCCTCTGCCTGTAGCTTCATGTCTCACAGTGAAGGAATCGTCAAAAGGACCATCTAGTGTCCGGGCAGGACGATGGAGTTGGAGATGTTCCTTCAGGTATACAGGGCCAAGGCCCTGTACATTGATGTATGCAGATGTAGCCTCATGATATTTAAGTTGCACATCTGGGGTTAATTGCCTTGAGGACTGCACTCAAAATATTTGAAAGGAATTAGGCAGGCAGGAAGGGCTGTAGCTCACTGGTAGAGAACCTGCTTTGCAACCAGACCAGTACCAATCCCAGTAAGTCCAGGTAGAGCTGGAAGAGGCTCCTGTCTGAAACCCTTGAGAGTTGCTGTCAGTCAGTGTTGACAATACTGAGCTAGATGGACCAGTGGACTGACTCAGTACAAGGCAGCTTTCTATGTTCCTCGGAGCCTACATGAATACAGCCGGCTCCTCCTACAGATCTTTGCCTAACACAGAACGGTCAGGAATGCACCTGGTTGGCACACCAGAGACAAAAGGCATAGTCTTCTCCCTCTGTGCACAAAGGGCTAATGCATCAACAGGGCCGGGCCAGTCCAAAACATTTTGATGTCTGACATGAAGAACAAGATGACACCTCCACCATTCCACAAGAGGGTGAATCTTATTTCAGTACAAGATAAGCTTCTCCAAGGATGGTACATGGGTGGCGCTGTGGTCTAAACCACTGAGCCTCTTGGGCTTGCCAATCGGAAGGTTGGCAGTTTGAATCCCTGCGACAGAGCGAGCTACTATTGCTCTGTCCCAGCTCCTGCCAACCTAGCAGTTCGAAAGCACGCCAGTGCAAGTAGATAAATAGGTACCGCTCCGGCGAGAAGGTAAATGGCATTTCTGTGCACTCTGGCTTCCATCACGGTGTTCCATTGTGCCAGAAGCAGTTTAGTCATGCTGCCCACATGACCTGGAAAGCTGTCTATGGACAAACGCCGGCTCCTTCATCCTGAAAGCAAGATGAGTGCCGCAACCCTATAGTCGCCTTTGACTGGACTTAACCGTCCAGAGGTCCTTTACCTTCTATCTTTGTCTTCTCCACCACACCTGAAGGGAACGGGCTAGTTACGGAGAAGCAGGACAGGAAGCATAGCAAACTCAGAGGGATAAAGCAAAAAACAAAATAAAATAGCAGAAGGGTATTACCAGGGAGCTCAAGAGGAATAGGTGCCCCTCAGCATTTACCACCTGAGGCAGTTGCCAAATGGTAGGGCCATTCCTGGAAAGGGGCTTAACACAGCTTCCATTCATTTCAGTTGATCTTGAACAGCAGAACTTCAAGGTTCTCTTTAAAATCCCAAAGGGATTACTTCTCAGGACAAAATGCTTGCGCCAATCATGCCTCGTACTAGATGCTTTTGAGGAAGTCATTTAAGAATACAGCTGGTCAATAGACTGTGTTCCAGAGGTTTGTAAATTAAAATAGGTGTTTTCTCACCAGATATCTGATGGTACATATTTTTGGGGAGGGGTGCAAGGGGAATGAGTAATTGGTTATATAAGATGTTGTTGTGTTTTTAAAACCTGAAGCATTATGCATCAAAGAAAGGTTACTTTGTTTAAAACTTCTAATGATTTAGTTGGCTATGTGCGACAACTAGCTCACAGTCTGACTTTATTATATTATTTCATTTTCTCATTGCTTTCCACATAAAATGCCTCACGGTGACTTATGATATAGTTCCAGAATATACACAAAGCTTACAAACATAATAAAGAAAACCAAGAAAATATGACAAAAGATTGAGGGGGGTGGTTCTTCCTAAAAAGCGCTCATCCAGAAATTTTGTATAAAGGACAAAGAATGCCCCATCTATATAAAAGGATTACCATTTTATTAAAAGCATATGGAACTTTTCTTTTCTTTTTAAAGAACAAAATGAAAACAGGCCTACAAAATGTATGATGTAGCAGCCAGCATAACCTATCAGCCTATTCCACCTGCTTACCTTGTTTTCTTTTCCTTGGACTGCCAAAGATAGAAAAGCCAGACTCAGGAGGGTCAGTGGGTTTCTGGTAGGTTCCCATATACCTGGTGTGCTGCATGCTGGGTCTAAACAAAACTAATGACATGGTCTTGATCTGAAAGAATAATAAAAAATAAGAAATAAGGCTTTTATTTTGCTAATCCTTCTGATTACCCAGTAATGGAATATGCAGGAGGGGAAGTGTATCAGGTTCCTAGTAACCAATTAGAACAATTACAGAATCTTCTTGCTGTGGAGAAAACTATCAGAAACCCAGCAAATCACTTACTGGGTGCCAAAGTAAATCAGGCTTCTTCAAATGTATGATAAACTTCATATGAAATGACAAGCAATATGTCACTGTGTTCAAAATACAAGTTGTGACCGGAAAGTTCAGTGATTGGTCACAGAAATCGGACCCTGAGAAGTAATCGAAAATACATGCCTTACAGGCCTTCAAAGTAGGCCCTCTCTGATACAATGCACCATTTGACAACGTTCGTAGAACTGTTGGAAACTTCTGGAAAAGTCTTCTTTTCGTACTGCTTTCAGTTCCCTCGTCACAGCAGCTTGGACGTGTGAAATATTGGAAAATCTGTGCCCTTTCAGTGCAGATTTAAGTTTTTTTGGGGGAAAGAAATCTGGTGGGGCCCGATCAAGAGAAAATGGAGAGTGGGACAACTCAGTAACCTCAGTAACAATTTCATGTGGAATATACAATTCTTCCACCATCATTTGAATGGACAAATGTTGATCCCGCATCAATAACTCACAAACTCTGTCAACATTTGCCACCGTTCTGTTCGCTGACGGTCTGCTAGTCTGAGGGTCATCTTCGATGGTTTGCCACCCTACACGGAAATGCTTAAACCACTCATACACTGTCTTTTGAGTTACAGCTTCATCTCCATACACAGTTGGGAGCATTTTGTGGGTTTTCGATGTGTCACTGTGGGTTCACAACTGGTTCCTTTCCCTGGGTCCAGCAAAAAAACAAATGAAGCCAGCCAGCACTGTTTCACAACAATGCTATATATTTTTAAAAAATATGCACTCCTTCATGATGCCTTGATGCATAAAAGGCAGCTGTTTGCATTTTTCTGGGATAAATGACTGCACAAATCCCCATCTAGACTTGCCTCAACCTGTTTTCTTACATCATCATTATTGCCACTTTGGGTGCCAATTCAGTTATTTTATTCAACATAATCCTTCTAATCTTTCTCTCCCCCCTGCCCTATGCAGAGAATGTTTAAAGCAGCTTTTACTGAAATTTTGCTACTTGCATTCTAACATGCAATACCTCTTATAGTTTGTGTTTATGGCAAAATAACTCAGGACCAGCTCCACTGTCCAAGACTGAACCCTGGAGACTAGAATGATGGTATGCTGAACTTTGCATTCCCACAAGCCTGCCAAGTGTTTTGCCCCCGTGCAGCCATGTAGCTTCTGCAATTTCTCTGGGGTGAACAGAGATAATTGTCAGCAGGGGTGGGGCAGGTGGAGAGATTCGGGGAACCACAAAAAAACATGGAGAGGAAAATACTCACTTCTGTCACAGGGGAGAACCTCCTCCTGCTGTAATCTTCAGGGCTCATTCTTGGGCTTCTCTACGTTTATAGCAATTAGGAATAGAAAAATGTGCTTCACTAGTACCTTGCTTATTTAGTTATTCAAGACCGAATGTAGATTAAAAGGACACAGTCTTGTGTATGAGTGCATTTTTCTTCACCTTTTCAATGCACATTATCCCCCTTTCTCCTCCCCTGTCTCTTGCTTTTTCCTCTTTGCATCAATACTGGTAACACATAGAGCATGGGGGCGGGGAACCTTGGGCTTATTTTGGTCCATGAGACTGTTTTGGTCAAGCCTTCAATCACCTGATGTCATAGGATGTTAGGTGCATGAAGGTAAAGCTGCTGCTACAAAGGAAAAATGGGGAGATCACTCCCAGTCGTTCCTTTGCAGCCATAGCCTGACATCCAATGGCAAAAGGTGATGGTTTGACTTGCCCACTTGACTACCCCACCCACTGTTGAAATGTGGCCTGTCACAGCCAGAAGTGCTTCAACACAACCCTGACCTGAAGGTTTACAACAAAATTCAAAAATTAAGGCTGTCAGAGAGAGAGAGAGAGAGAGAGAGAGAGAGAGAGAGAGAGAGAATTGAGCACATGGATTTCAGTTGAAAGCACCCAGTGCCATTTTTTAAGAAAAAGAGGTGTTGGAACTCACCATGAACACCTTCCTCGTTCTCTTCGAATGGCAATGGCGCCCACCTGAGAGGTGCTGAAACTGAGTTCCGGTGAGTTTCAGCTAAAAAGAGAGAGAGAGAGAAATCTGAGAGCGTCTATACATGTCTACTTAGAAGCAAATCCCACAAGTTCAATGTGAATTATTCTAGGAAAGTGAATATAGGATTGCACTCTTAAAGTATGATTCAATTATATCTTGCAGTCTTATCAAAAAGTATACACAATTTTTATTTAGAATTTTAATGACATCTACAGAGATGCTTACATGTAGACAAGTAAATTACTTGGATGTAAATATGTCAAGGATTGAGGTGAAATATAGAAAAGTTTCTGATTTAGAAGATTTGATATACAAGAGAGCTCATCAGTTTAAAATCAGCTTTCCTCCCTTCATTACTCTCCCCATAAGATTTTATTTTTCCTGGTGCCAGGACTGAAATACTGCAAATTGTACTCTATGCGCTTAAATGATAAGACATAAGAAACCCAGAGGCTTGATGTGCTCAGTTGTTTAGTTTTCTCACCTCCAAAACTGTTTTGCTGTTTCTGAATTGATGGACATTTTAATTATTCTGCAACTAGAAGTGTTAATTATGCTAAAGAACAAGGTGATAATTTGCAGGTACTAAAAAGTTCCCACACTGGTTTTCCCAAGGTAAACTTGAGCACCATTAACTCATTTATAAACACATATAGATTTTACAGATGCTTCTGGAAGCAAAGTTATCAATCACAATGTGGATCTAATATGGGCTGTGTTTATATGGCGGGGGCGGGAACCTCAAACACATTTGATACTTCAGTAGGCATGTCTTCAGAAGCAAATCCTTACCGCTGCACTGCAATTTTTTATGTGAGGCAGTTATCTCTTTAAACACACACACAAGCCCCCAAACCATTTCTCCTGGATGGAATATCACATCCAGTAAATTCATGTGAAGAAATTTCCCAGAATTCTCTCCTGCTTTCTGAAGATGGAATAATATATTTCTAGATTAGAGGCTGTTTTGCAAAAGTACAGCTGTTCTTTGTGATTCTGAGGCAATAAAACCCTTTTGGGGGAAGGCGATGTTAGAATTCCTGCTCCATGATTGCAGTCATGGGATTGTTGTCTATCACATGATGGTATATGTTTTGACTCCACAGAGTGGGAAGTGACGGAGACAGGATGTTTGTGTTACTGTGTTCCGTGAAGTGGGACTATTGTCCTTTGTTCATTCTCTTTGCTGTCTGATGCTAGTGAGAGAGGGAGCCATGTTGCAGTGCTCTGTGTGTGTTTATATGTAAATAAAGTAGATTAGCCAAAATGCTGAATTGCTGAGGTCTGTTACGCAAGCTGCAAAGACTCTGTGGATCCCTAAGTGTGCTGGTGTTGGTTGGCATCAGTCGCTGTGATGTTCGGGCAGAAGAAAGCTTTTGAAGCTCATGAACGATTGACCAGGAGGGAGAGAACATGCCAGTTGGGCTTGTTTCTCTACCAGAGTCCTACTTGAGTGTAGGACAAGCTCCTAACAGGCTACTCTGCAAGAATGAAGCAAGACATAGCACATAGCACAGCTAGCCTGCTCATGAGCATAAAGCACAGGACTAGCCGGCATGTAGCTGGCTTGCTGGCATCTGCCTGTCTTGGAAGACAATGGAATCTTTCATTTTGTTCAGTCTCTTCAGTTAATTAAAACAAACATACACATCCATCATACAGGAGAACCCTGATCTAGTTGAAATACCTACAACAGTGGTGTACTTTAACTTAGTTAATAAGCTACCTCTCTGTGCAGCTCTTCTGGCAAGTGATGTTCAAGGCAGAAATGCAACAATCTCAATGTTCTTGGGCTTATTCAGCTGCTGCCACCCCCCGCCCCCGGCCTCTGCTGCTGTTGCCAATCCTGTGTCAAACACACCTATGTGGGACATGTTAGGTACTCTTCCATGCCGAAGTTCAAAAAGTGTATGTGTAGTTCCTGTTAAGTTGTGGGTGAACATATCAGACGACACAGCAATTCTTCAAACAGCTCTTGTTTATTCACAGGCCAGAACAGAACTGACTGAAGGGTTCAGCCAGCCTACTTATATAGAGCTCCAGGACAAAGCAACAGTAACAACTTTCTGTAACTATCCAATCACTGAACGTCACTTTCAATTCCTTATTTGCATATGCGGACCTGAGTGAAAACTATCTACAGTATCCCCCTGCTGGCCCAGGGTGAGAACTTCGGTACATAACAGTTCCCTTGGTTGGCACAAATAATATATTTAAGAGTACTGCTAACATTTTGTGCTAGCTCTGGGAACTAACATAAGGCTGCCCTAGGAGGCTTCTTCTTCTTCTTTTAGCTGGAGAGAGAGATAAAAAAAATTCAAATTAATCAACCTGAATGCGATTCCTGTAGATTTATATACCTTCCAACATTTCTCTGATGAAAATAGGGGAGTTCTATTCCATCACCATCATCATAATTTTCCTATTTATATCCCACCCATCTGACTAGGTTGCCCCAGCCACTCTGGGCACCTTCCAACTTATATAAAGACATAACAAAACATGAAACATTTTAAAAGATTCCCTATACAGGGCTGTCTTCAGATAGCTCAGGGGTCAGAAAACTCTGATATTTCCCCAGTGAAAATAAGGAAAAGCGGGACGTTCCGGGATCAAATCAGAAACTGGGATGGCTTCTGTAAATCTAGGACTGCCCCTGGAAAATAGAGACACTTGGAGGGTCTTGAGCAGCTTGAGGTGTCATTTTCACTTCCAAATATCTGATTCTTCCAAATATCTCCCCAGTAGAACTTGAAGCCCCACTCCCAAGGGCCTAGAGGGCAGTATTAGAGCTGCTGAGTTGTAGCCAGTGTTGGTTCCACTCAGTGAGTGAGACCCACTGAAATGAATAGACATTACTAGCTTGTGTCCTTTAATGTCATTGGGTCTAAAGTGAGTCGAATTTAGTTGACTACAGCCCACCAGACAGAAATAGCAGGGGAGCAGGTTTTGAATGCGTATTAGGAGAAACCTTCTAAAGCTAAGACCTGTTGAACAGTGGAAGAGATTGGAGGTGGAAGACTCCTTTAAGCAGAGGCTGGGGAGCTATCTTTTAGGGATGCTGTAGTTACATCCTATATTGTAATCCTGCACTGAGCAAGAAGTTGGCTTTCATAGAATTGTAGCACTGGAAGGGTCATCTAATTTTAGCCCTGAGATCTTGTGATGAAGGGCAGTATATACATAAAGGTAAAGGTAAAGGTAAAGGACCCCTGACAGTTAAGTCCAGTCGCGGACGACTCTGGGGTTGCGGCACTCATCTCACTTTACTGGCCGAGGGAGCCAACGTTTGTCCGCAGACAGTTTTCCGGGTCATGTTGCCAGCATGACTAAGCCACTTCTGGTGAAACCAGAGCAGCGCACGGAAATGCCATTTACCTTCCCGCCGGAGTGGATACATAAAATTATTAATAAATAGTCTAAACCCCTGCAATGAAGGAATGAATGACTTCCAATATTTCTTCTAACTCTGATTCTATAATGCCTTCTTATTCCAAGGCAACCTTGGAATGTTGTTAGCTCCTAGCAATCTTACTGGAATGCATAAATCAGTGGAGGAAAGTGTATTACAGCATTGCTTTAGACATATAAAAGCATATCCATAAAACTTCCATCGTTTAAATAATCTAAATCCTATTAAACCTGCTAGTGGTTTATAGGTGGAACAGCCATCAACACACCTGCTGTTCCAGCAGAAGAACCCTGAAGCAGAAGAGGAAGAGGATAAGAAACTGACCAACAAGAATCACAATTAAGGTTAATATGCCCAGGAGAGTTACTGCACTTCACTGCATTGATTTCCCTTTTTCTTTTTAGTAATCGGTTTTACCACCCTGATCTGCTCAGTATTGACTGATTCCATCGAACAGATTTAATACAGTTCTTACAGCTTTAAAAATGGTAGACAAAGAGGGGCAAATATCCTATTAAAGAGATGAGGGTGTGGCACAATTCAGTCACAGGAAAGAAGGAGAAAATCAGGGTTTAAATTAAGTGGTCAGAATCAAAAGAAAAGGGATCATTGTGGAGTATTTCACAAACACATGAGTGATGATTTCTGATCAATAGCTTTTAACAGCAAGGGGCCAATCTGGAAATTGATTTGGAATTTCGTAACGTAATAACATCTGAGGAGTAAAAAGAACTTGGATCCACACTCTAGTTTTGGAATTGGTAGGCTTGAGAATATAATTTATCAGTTACTCTCAAACGTCTAGTGTGAAGGAAGCTGGCCGTTATGCCTTCCTTCAGCCTTGCCCCAGCAAATTTTGGAGACATCAGAGGCAAATCTTCAGACCAGTAATAAATTAATTAGACGCCGTCCACAAAAGAACGGGTTGAAAAAGACAATAAATGTCTAGAGGAGTAGAAAAGAGTTTTTCAAGCAGCAGAAATCAAAAAAGGCAAAATGTACAAAAGGAGGAGAAGAAAAGCATAATACAAAGAAAACATGCAGCGCACCATGGAGGGAGGCAGAGCAATAGATTCTTTAAAATAATAACACAAAGGAGACCAGAGAAAGAATTCGGAACTTTAAAGGTTCAGAAGAAAAAGAATTAAAACAAAGAGAAAGCTACAGAAGTTTCAGCGGGTAGGAATGGGGACTTGAAAAGGCTACCAAGTTTGACTGTTAGCCAATTACAACAGTAAGCCCCCACTTTAACTTGCGAAGACTTTGAAGACATAAAGCTCAACAGCAGTAATCATCAGTCAACAAGTTACGGTTGCAGAATAACAAGGTATGATATAAATAAATGATGCCTCCGCAACGTAGGTCAGAAAGGATGCATCTGAAAAAGATCAATAATTTTAAATGGAGGCAATTAATTCGATTTGTGTACACAGGGTGTGATTTGATGGCATCTCTTCTTTGTGCTTTGCTGTTTCAAAGCAGTAGACAGAGCACACAGTGTGCCACTTCTCACATTAGGCCTTGTGTCCCATGCTAGGCATGTTTACTCTGAAGTAGACACTCCCTCCCCCCCCACATACAAAAAAGACCTGCAAAAAATCAGAGGGAAGTTATCCCCTTCCTGTCCTTCTTCTGATTCTACCCCCCACCCCCATTTACAAAAACAAAAATTGGAAAACCTCCCATGATTTATTTATTTTTTTACTTGCTTTTGGAGTGAGTGAAATCTTCTTAAGACAATCTACAGCACTGTTAAATCATTCCTAGAGAGACGCAAAGCTAAAATCCAAAAGGCACTGCTCAGTAGCGTAGCGTGGGTTGTCAGCACCCGGGGCAAGGCAAGTAATTTGCACCCCCTAACCCGTGGATTTGCGTCCCCTAACTCGTGGATTTGCGCCCCCTAACCCTAACCCCCAGATGTTGCAGCCGGTGCGGCCGGCCCCCCCTGCACCCCCCACGCTACGCCACTGGCACTGCTATCTTCATGAGAAGAGAAATAGAATAAAAGGGTAAATAGCTCATACACCACATTTTGCACAAGCCCAACAAGTCTGCGGAAGTGACACTTCCTCTGCTACTAACTCCCCCCACCTCCATAGGATTACTCTGTACAGTGTAAATGTTCCATTTTGCATTACTTGAGCAGCAAATAAGTTTATGTTTAATAAGAAAGTAAGCATAGTGTACATTTCTATTTCACACACACCCAAAACAGAGAGTGGGACCAATCCCCAGCCACTGGCGGAGGAACAGGGGTGCGGGCGGCATGCCCCACCCCCGGGACACGCCCCTGCCACACACCCGCCTGCTCTCCGCCCCACCCCCACTGGAGCTTGAAGCTCCGCCACAGTCCCCAGCCCTGCCCCAGCCTTCTTCAGACACTTTACATCTCTGCTCAGAAGTGAGTCCCACTGAGTTCAATAGGCCTAACACTCAAGTAATTGTACATAGGACAGCAGCATCAGTATTCTAACTGAAACAAGTGATCTACCACATCTGATCCCCCCCCCAAATTGCCAAACCATATATTGTTTTAAAGTTAAAGCAATATATGAATTTTGCCCCCAAACGCTCAGCTTTACATATAGGTGTGCGTGTGTGTTTTCATTCTGAAAAAATCATCCTGACAACAAGGGGCAGAATAAAAAAACAGTGGTTTTGCTACATGGTACTGGAAATGCTGCCACATGGAAGACATAGGGTGGAATCCAGTGTAGCCTTAAGTATCTCATTCCACCAGTACAAGGATTTTGCAGCAGAAGCTTCTCCTTCCTTCTCTCCCCCCCTTTTTTGTCTCCTAAAATCTGTTCTAGGGTTCCCAAAAAACCCTGGAGCAGATTGGGGGAGGGGCACATGATGCGCACAGGGGAATGAGAAAAGGGAACTCCCATTGCACAAGAGGAAATCCTTGCACTGATTAGATTTGGTAATTTAATCCTAGCCGTACAACTGTGCATGATTCAGTTACACAACCCATCTCTGTTGCAGTCCCATCAGTGTTGGAGGAACTCCCCTATTGTAGGAAAGGCTTTGCCATGAAACCCACCAGTGCCAAAACCCTGCAGGCATCTGAAAAGGCTTTCAATGTTTTCAAGTTCCACCATTGTGAAGCTTTTATGATTGGATTTTGCAGAGCTGCTTCTGTCTATATTGTTTCTGCTTTTCGTCTGACCTATGTGAATTCTATATAAGCTTATATAGATATATATCACATTAACCTGTTAGTTAGAGTTGCTAATATAGAGCTTACCTTCAGGTCTTATTTAGATAGAGACTTTATATTTTAACCCAAAACAGCAACTCACCAGCATCCCTTAATCTGCCAAATGAAGCAGTAGATGTTCTCATCATCTATGTAACTGCCTAATCCCTTTACAATCCTCTTAAGCTTCAATGATATTGCTTGTTCTGAGAGCCACAGCTTAATTATTTGCTGCACAGTGTCACATTTCATTCAACACATTTTACATTAGATGCATCTTAGCTACATCAAATGGCTGTTGGTAATACACCTCATGGTGTAAAGATGAATTCCTCATCACTAGACACACTCCCATTCATAAAAAGGTGTGTGTATTGTTTCCACCAACTGCTCTCCACCAAGATTGTATTTAGCAAATCCTGGGAATCTGTACAGTTTCCAAGGGGCGGGAGAGGGAAGTACAGAACTTTTCTTCTTTTTTAATAGCCTCTCCATTAGGACCAAATGTGTGTTCCATTTGAGAAGCTTCAAAGGAACAGCTGGCGCTCAGCCACACATCCAGGTCAGTGGTGGCACTGGACAGACAGGAGAAGCATCTCCTTCAGTCTTCCTTAACACGCTCCTCAAGCTGAAGGTACCACTGGCAGTCTATAACATTGGAGTAGCCCATGGACATGCAGTGCCAAAGAATCTGGAAGCTGACTCAATAAAGTCATGGCCTGCTTAACCCAGTGAAATGTTGGCTTTGTCCTTTCTCTGCCCTCCTTTCTCTACCCTCTATTTGCTCTGTTCCCACACTGCCAGCACACTATTAAATGCAGGCCAGGCACTCTGTAGGTCATTGACTGTCCTCATAATTATCTCATCTTTGCATGGCTCTCCACATTCCAAATGATAACAACAGCCAAACTGTCTACTGAAAAGCATTTCCCCCCCCACTGGTATCTATGATGGATAATAAACAAAACATACTTTTTTTTTGGTCACAAGGGGCAATGGGATAGATCAGATCTGTCCCTCTGACACTGGAAACAGAGATTGGATTCTGAATAATGAGATCTGATGTCAGAATCTTTCTCCCCACCTCAGACTTCTTGGTCACCCTGGCTTAACTAATGCCAGAGCTATGATGTTGGCAGGGCCATATAGGAGATGTGTCAGGAAGCTGTTGGTTCCTGACCTGTCTTGTTCCCTCACCATACCCACAAAGTGTGGAGAAATTGAGTCACATTCAAGAGGCATCCCTGTCAAGAGTGTGCATAAATTATCCTCCTCTTCTAAAACAGTTTTCTTCCCCTGCCCCAAGCCTGGAAGCATATGGGGGAAACCAGAGTGTTTCTCCACTCTTATTTCTGCTCCACTGATACAGCCCAGTATGGTGTAAGACAATTCAGTTCAACTACTTTCAGTTCTACCTGACACTGGAAAGCTGGAATATTATGGGACATTGTGTGTGGGCCACAGAAAGGTGGTGAATATTGTGGTGAATATTAAATTCTGCAAAGCAGGCTTCTTTTTCCAGGGGGAATCAGAATGGAAAAATCTCAGAAAGAATGTTTCCGAGAAATTTTTGGCTCAGCCCCACTTTTAAGCAATGCAAGCCAGAAGGAAACATTCTGCTATACATATTGTGTGAATGGCAGTTATAGCATGAGCTTGTATAGGAAGAAAACTTGTTTTTCTCCTTGAAGGGAAGAATAAATGCTATCAAACAGATGACATGGACAGCACTGACAATAAATGCCACAACGTTTGCTATCTATCTGTTTTTCCTAGAAAAATTGTGCATATGGTTTTGATTTTCTGTCACCTTCTAAACTTTAGTCTCTGGAGATTTTTCTGCCTCTCAAGATATAGCAGTTACTAACTGATCAATCTTTTGGACAGATTTATTTTTGAATTTCAGAATTAAGGAAGCTCAAACTGGGCATCACTTTGTAAAACCCACTGGTCACTTCAAAAGTGAATTTAAGGCAATTTATGGCATGAACCACACCTCCTACTGTGCTCAAACCCATGTTGCTGGCTGAACTTAGGCTACTGAACTCACTGTTCCTATCAACTCAGTTAATTTCTCTCTGCCATTATTATTATTATTCCTTTAATTCCTCTCCTTTCCAGATAGAAGACACTGCTTCTTTCTACATCTTTCCAATTCCCCCGCATTGCCTTAAAATGGACATCCTCAGAATGAGAGCAGAATTAGGAACCAATGCTTCCAGTCTGATTGGATCTTCAACAACAACAGGTTATTGCTGATGAATGGGAAACCTCACAACTAATGGCATTCCCCTTCACCAGAATGTCCCACCCACCTTTGTAGCTTGTGAATGGGGTGCCAACTATGAAGATCCTTCCACCCAGTCTTTCTGTGTCTACCACCAATGCTTGCCCCTAACCACTGAGTTCATCAAAAGAAGGAACTAGGTTTGGAGTGGGTTGAAGAACACCTTGCCCAGGGCTCCCTCATACCTGTAACCAGTCCTTCTAATTGGTAGTATTTCTCCAGACTCTCATACAGGAATCTTTCCTAGGCCTGCATGGAGATGTCATGACTTGAGCCTGGGATGTTTTGCATGGAACTACCACTGAGCTACAGTTCTTCCCTACCAGTTCCTCTGCAAAAGGTACCAGTGATCCAGACTGAACCATGGGAGGTATGAAGTATCATAAGGGGTTGTGGTTCCCACTAGTAAGTCTTTCCACCAGTCTCAGGAATGGATGAATGCTATCGCACAGTAACTGATCAAAGGTATTTCAAGAGTTTGCTAATTATCAGCCTGTACTAGCATGTCACTACACTGGTGTGTGTGGAATGAACCCTTTGCCTGAGAGTATGCAAGAAGACCAGTTGCCTAGCCACTGTTGAAGGAACACAGAAAGAAAGAAAGAAAGAAAGAAAGAAAGAAAGAAAGAAAGAAAGAAAGAAAGAAAGAAAGAAAGAAATCCACCATATTAAAATGGGGGTCCCTTAATAGTACAGAGTGATGGTTATACTGGCTGTTTTTAATTAAAAAATTGAGGAAAACAAATAAATGTTCCTGACAACCCAGTGCAGAAGTTTCAGAGTATATTTTAAAGTACGTTTACATACGTACACAGTCCAAGTCAATTGAAGTTCATGATAAGAAGCATTTGGTTTTTTATTGAGGCATAAGCCACTGAAATGAATCACCAAGGTAATTATCTATGACAGGTGGAAACCTAAACTGAGGTCTATTTAGATGTAAGCTGTTGTGACTCAGTTTAATAGCATAGATTTCTGAAGTGCTGAATCTGAATGTTGATCATAATCAGCTATTTGAGGTTGCTATTCTTCAGAAATCGCCAACACTGCCATATTTGTTAAGATAAAATCATTGCCACATGACGCCACAGCATGCAGACTGCTTATCTTTTGTGATATCTTAATGTATACCACTACATGTCATTATTGTATTTGCTCTGCAATGTTATTTTTTATGTACTGCAGCAGAAGTAGCAAATGTGGTGCCCTTAAGATTTTGTTGGACCAGCATTCCATCATGCTGGCTAAGTCCAATGGAAGCTGTAGCCCAACACCATCTGGGGAGTTTCATGCTGGCTAATGCTAGCTAAAGCTGGTCTTTTTGATCCAATGATGATTTCAGTGTCAACGTTTGTTGCTTTTATTTCCTCTTTGCAGACAATTGATACAACGTTGATTGGAATAGGAGAGATGAACAAATCTGTCCATTTCAGTTTCTCTACGTTTCTCATTTTTTCTGTATGAAGTTCAGTTTGCTGCATTTCTACATTAGTTCATGATTGTTTTTCAATCATCAGAAAAAAAATTGTCTACATTTTAGTGCCCATTTCTCTCAATATACTCGTGTGTGTGTGTGTGTGCGCGCACACACACACACACAAAAACACACACACATTTTGTTGTAATTGGCTATCCTTAATATGATGCATTTTAATGTTCTTTTCATTAAAATATGCATTTTTGCACTTTCTTCTAACATACAATTTTGTACACATCTTTTTGCTTGAAAAATTGTGTCGCAAAATTCAGAAAAGTGCACATTTTCAAAGATAGTTGCTTGCAGGCTTACCACAGGCATGTGACTGGTCACTGTGAGAACAGGATGCTGGAGTAGACAGGCCTTTGGCCTGATCCAACAGGGCTCCTCTTAAGCAGAATTAAAGAAGGATAACTGTCATACTGTGTTCAAAGTGGCAATACTGAAGGACTTATTCTTCTGTTAAAACATTTCCCTCTATCAATCAAATGCTCATCCTGGGTAATAGGGATAGAAAGCAGGCAGCGGGTGAATTTTATCTGTGCAAGCCCACTACTACGTGTGACTCCAAAAAGGCCTGTTGGGACTGCATGCTTTTCTTGTAAATGAGTTGGTTATTTGTGACCACATAATTTTAATAAAATAGAGATGTTCTTTCTTCAAAAAAAGAGAGAAGTAGTAGTTATTTAATTTAATGAACAAATAATAATTGCCGGACATTTTCATTCAGTTAGAATCACCCAGGGAGCTAGAAGATCTACAGTTGAAGAAGTCCTGGGAAGTTTTGTGTGCATAACATGATGTTAGGGACTGGACAGAGGAGGAATGGTGGAGACTGCCTCCCCAGCCTGACCCTTCCAGAGAAGAAGAAGACAGTTCAAAATTACAACAGGGGTTTGAGGGACATCACAGCTCAGAGGCAGATGAAGGGAAAAGCTGGGAAATAATGGGAGAGGAGGAAGAAGAAGCACCAGCTGATGGACACAGTGTCTTTAGAAAGCATTCTAGGACCTCCCTCTCCCAGAACCCGGCGGGCATTGAAAGTAGGAGAGCAGAGATCTCAGAGGCAGAGGGCACATCTCAGCACCCATAGTGATGACGCATGAAGGGAGAGAGGGAGGGGGTGGAGACTCACTCAAAACAAAGTCGTTATTCCAAGAGGCAGCGTTCCAAGCCTCTCTCTGTGAATATTGAATGAAAAGCAGTTGGTAAGAACTTTTCTTTGTCTTATCCATTCCTGGCGACCTGCCGGGGTGTGTGTGTGTGGATCCACTGTCGCCTGACACATACAGGCAAAAAAATACCACAGTGAATCAGTCACCGCCTCTGCCGGGCTGCTCCATAGAATCTATTTTGCTTTCTTTAGAACTCAGTGGCTCTGTTAGCTCTGCCAAAAAAGTTCCTGAAGATGAGTGGGGATTTTTGTGTGTGCTTAAAAACACTAGCAGTCCCTTCTTTCATTGGGTAGGAAGGGTGGCAGAAGCAAGGGAGGGTGGATGGGAAGTCAGGTGGGCAGGCAGGCAGCTGATGACACATTTGAACAGGCAAACTACAAGGTGCTCCTTGCATGCCCTGTAGTCAGTCTTCATGACTAAGCAAAAGGACAGTAATTGTGTGAGGCTACTTCTTATTCAGATCAGGCACTTCTGCATTTCTTGTTAAGTACCTCGAGTTACAAATGCCTCAGGTTACAAACGCTTCAGGTTACAAACTCCTCTAACCTGGAATAGTTACCTTGAGTGGAGAACTTTGCCCCAGGATGAGAACGGAAATCGTGTGCCGGTGGCGCAACGGCAGCAAGAGGCCCCATTAGCGAATGCACACTTCTAGTTAAGAACAGTTTCAGGTTAAGAACAGACCTCCAGAATGAATTAAGTTCATAACTAGAGGTACCACTGTAAAAGTTTTAATAAAGAATAACCGTAATTTGATAGGCGGAATTGAGAGTTGCATCTAGCGGTTTTCTAACACAGGCATAGGCAAACTTGGCCCTCCTCAGGGGTCAGCAACCTTTTTCAGCCGTGGGCCAGTCCACCGTCCCTCAGACCATGTGGTGGGCTGGACTATATTGTGGGGGAAAATAATGAATGAATTTCTATGCCCCACAAATAACCCAGAGATGCATTTTAAATAAAAGCACACATTCTAGTCATGTAAAAACACCAGGCAGGCCCCACAAATAACCCACAGATGTTTTAAATAAAAGGACACATTCTACTCATGTAAAAACATGCTGATTCCTGGACTGTCCGCAGGCCGGATTGAGAAGGCAATTGACCTGCATCCGGCCCACGGGCCTTAGGTTGCCTACCCCTGCTCCAGATGTTTTGGAACTACAACTCCCATCATCCCTGACCACTGGTCCTGTTAGCGAGGGTGATGGGAGTTGTAGTCCCAAAACATCTGGAGGGCCAAGTTTGCCTATGCCTGTTCTAGCAGATCAAATTTTCATTTTAAGAAATATGTGCCTAGAAGAAACAAAACAAATGGTTTTGTTTGAACTTCGGCATATGACTATTCCAATGGATATTAATGAATATAGATGGGGCTGTAAGTCTGTGTCTATCTATACACATTGTCAGGGAACTGACATCGGAGCTAGAGGCGGAGGGAAGGCTCTCAAATGATGCTGGAGAAGGGCCCAGCAGGGAGAGAGGCAGTTCAACAGATGGGGAAGCAAATCAGCGCAACACCAGGAATAAAGGGGGGCAGATGGGGGAAGCGGCGAGAGGGCTCCAGGACTCTTCACCGGACACCAGCGGGGAGAGCACGGGTCCTCCGCTACCCACGCCCTCCCTGTGCAGAAGACTTCCGCGCAGGGAGAGTAGGAGGAGACTTGGCGTCAAACAACTTTCATGTTGGAAAAGGTTTAAGAAACGCCCACTGACGGATTCTGCTAGCGACAGAGGCAGCCACGAAGTGAAGGGCTGTCCAGACAGAAAGGTTTAACCAGGCAACATAGCCAGGAGAGGCAGCAACTTACGCACGAGCAACCCATACTCATTACACACATGAACACATGCACACACATGTAGGAAGATTGTTTGGTTTTGTCTAGCTAAAAGCTGTAGGACAATAACAACAACTTTCAGAGTTGAGCCACAAATTTAGTTCTTAATTTCCTGGCCAACAGTAGAAATAAAGAGACACACAAAGTAACATAGTTTCCATTATTGAGCAGCCTATGAAGTTCAGACAATTCCACCAAAAAAGAAAAGTGGGAGGAGACTAGAGAAACTGGTGAGGCTGCATAAGGAGCTTGCTGGAATGTTATGGGATACTTGCCTCCTTTGCAAACGCATAACACTATTCTACAGCTTTTCAAAAATAGAGAGAGAAAACCCACACATGTTTCAGTTGCAAGGTGTTTAAAAGTTCAAGCTCGAAAGCAAATCTGCCAAGCTGAGTCATGCAAAGCTGAGCTACAATTGTGAGTTTTAAAAAAAATTAAAATATGCAAATTTATTCAAATTCAACACATACAGCAATCAAATAAAATCTGCTTGGATATTATGGTACAAACGTATGGGATTGACAGTAGCTGTCTCTGCATCAATAGTAGACAACACTAGGCATTTTAAACAAAAAGTAGCATCCAATGTCTGATAATATAATCATTCATATTTAGCACCCAAAATCTGTGAAATGAGATGTTTCCTATGCCTTCTGAAGGAATGTGATAATTGTCTTTTTTTCTCTCTCTTCAATATTTATAAACCGTTTGCTAAGAAAAGACAGCAAATTAGACTCAGTGTTTGGATTCAGCAACTCAAAATCCATCAAATGAGTTGGACCATACTTATTCACACTCCAGATGATATCTTTCTAAGAATTTTTCCCGACTAATCGGCCAAATAACCTTCTGCTTAGAATCCAACATGACAGAAAATGCACATTACAGCTGCAGCCAATGATGATTCACTACATGAATATTTGTGGAAGTAAACAGTTATATGAATGCCATTCTTAACTGGAACTAAAAATGTTATATATTATGGGGGAAATCTGGCATTTTATAGGCCAATTTAACTGATTTTTTACCATCTTTATTTTATGAATTGGTCGTATTAGTGCTTCAGAAAATCTTTGTGAATGTAAACAATGAAAAACATAGATAATAGATAGTTCAGTCAGTATAGCATGAGGCTCTTATTCTCAGAGTTGTGGGTTTGAGCCCCACGATGGGTGAAATATTCTTGCATCGAAGGGGGTTGGACTATATAATCCTTGTGGTCACTTCCAACTCTATTAGCCATCATCCAAAATAGAATCTGTCCGGTTTGTTGGTTAAGTTTAGAATGCTACTTTAGGCATTGCAGGGGAAACTACTTACAGGTAGGTAGCCGTGTTGGTCTGCCATAGTCAAAACAAAACAAAATAAATAAAATAAAAATTTAAAAAATAATCCTTCCAGTAGCACCTTAGAGACCAACTAAGTTCATTATTGGTATGAGCTTTCACGTGCATGCACACTACTATTTGCACTCTAATAGGATCTTATTTCTTTCCGGCCTGTAAGACAGAGTTGTTCCGCCTGGCCTTTGGCTTGGAGCCAATTTGATTCCCTCCCTCTCTCTCTTTCTTTTTTCCTTTCCTTCTCCTCCTGCGATGAGGCTACATTTCAATATTTCAATGTTTCAATATTTTAATGTTGTATTTTAATTTTGTTTTTAAGTTGTAATCATTCAACTTGTTTTTATTATTGTTTGTAAGCCGCTCTGAGCCCAGCCTTGGCTGGGGAGGGCGGGGTATAAATAAAAATTATTATTATTATTATTATTAATAATAATAATACCAAAAAAGATTTGCAAAAATGTGTATGTTAGGAGAAACCAACATATTAGGAAAAATTTGTACTGGTGAATTTTCATGCAGACTTTTTGAAAACCAGAAACTGGGAAAATGTGGTTATGACTTCGAGATCTGAAAAATAAGAATCTAAAATTGATGGATTTACCCACCCCTAGGTCCTGAAACATTTGAGCTGAGAAAACGTTTCTCTGACAGGTAGAGGGAAAGCAATCTCCCTACATTTGCTCCTTCTCAGGTCAATGGCCAAGGTGTGTAATATTGGATTTTGTTTTGGCTATACAGTGGTACCTCTGGTTACATACACTTCAGGTTACATACGCTTCAGGTTACAGACTCCGCTAACCCAGAAATAGAACCTCGGGTTAAGAACTTTGCTTCAGGATAAGAACAGAAATCGTGCTCCAGCAGTGTGGCGGCAGCGGGAGGCCCCATTAGCTAAAGTAGTGCTTCAGGTTGAGAACAGTTTCAGGTTAAGAACGGAACTCCGGAACAAATTAAGTACTTAACCTGAGGTACCACTGTATGTTGTAAGCCACCTGGAGGATCTTTAGATTGAAAGGCAGGATATATCCTCAAATATCATCTATTTATAATGTTCAGATGCAAAGCAGCACTGTACTGCAATCTTAGGCACATTTATTTGGGAGTGATTCCCACTGACTGATGTTGTTCTTATTTCTGAGTAAAAATACATATGACTTTGCTGCATGCAACCTCAAGCTGTGACTGCATTTTGTTGTGACTATGCAATAGGAAAGCATTGCAAACACACATGGTAAAGCTTAATCCTGATGACAGAGCATATGAAATCTGGGCTTACAGCAATGCCAAGATGAAGAAATGCAGAAGTGTATCAAGGGTTGTTTGTATGACAAGAAATCAGTAACAAAGTTGAGAAATCATCTGTTCCACTTCAGCCTTTAATAAATTATTGCAGAATGTGTTCTGGGAATACTTTTGTGACAGTCAAAATGTGTTTTTAATCTTCTGCAACAGTGAGATTTGGATGTATGGCACTAGTTCTTCTGTAATGCAGATTTTACGCTGATTTAGTCTACTAATAGTAGTAAGGCTACTTCTAGCTTACACCAACGGGTGTTCTAGGATTCGGATAATGTGTTTACAATTAGCATTACCAATATGAGACAGATTTTTGCTTGTTAACAGATGAGTCCTATCTCCTGCCTCCAGCACAGGAAACTAATCTTGGCAGAACCCACATTCTGTTGTTCTTTTTCCAGATGTTTACAAAAGCTTGCAATACAGCTAAGAAGATATATTTATTTAATAACATGGGAGGTGGCTTCCCCCATTTTCCATGTCAAAATGTATTGACTGAATGGTCTACATAAACTGTTATTGTGAAAACTTGTGTGCTTCTGAGACACAACTCAGGTTCGTGTCCAATTCTGAGTGGCCATCAGCAACGTTACCTGTGCTCAGGGGAGAAGGGCTGTATCTCAGTAGTACAGTACCTGCTTTGCATACAGAAGGTCCTAGGTTTATTTTCTGACATTGCCACACAGGGCTAGGAAGAACTCTTGCCTCAAACCCTGGAGAGTCACTGCCAGTCAGTGTAGACAACACTGAGAAGAAGAAGAAGAGTTTGGATTTGATATCCTGCTTTATCACTACCCGAAGGAGTCTCAAAGCGGTTAACATTCTCCTTTCCCTTCCTCCCCCACAACAAATACTCTGTGAGGTGAGTGGGGCTGAGAGACTTCAAAGAAGTGTGACTGGCCCAAGGTCACCCAGCAGCTGCATGCGGAGGAGCGGAGACGCGAACCCGGTTCCCCAGATTACAAGTCTACCGCTCTCAACCACTACACCACACTGGCTCTGTACACCATACTGAGCTAGATGGACCAGAGGTCTGAAGCAGTATAAGACTGTTTCCCACAATCCTATGTAGGTGAATAATGTCAGGATTGCCCAGCGGCAACTAGGGATAGATTAACCTGTTAATTTGGGTTCTCTTGGTTTCTCATTTTTTTATAGTATTCAATTCAATTTCCTACTTTCCTACAACAATTTTCAGTTTTAAAAACTCCTCATGAAAATCCACCTGCATTTTAGCGTTAATTTCTCCTAATAAACACATCTGCGTATGCAATTTTCCCTAATATGCATGTTAGCAAAGTTTATGAGTTAGAAATGGGCAGGTAGACCGACAGAGATACAGGACATGCTTTACACATTCAGGATGTGTTGATTCCAGGTGAGCATGGGTGTTCATGCATCCCATCAAGGGGCAGGAAAGTGAAAAACGACAGGTGTTCTACTTGAGCATGGTGTCAAGCCTTGCATCTGAAGGAAGTGTCTAGGGATCCAAATCAGAGATCTCTGACATATCTAGTTTGGCCTGGAATATAAACATAAATGGTGTCTGTGTAAATGCCTCGGTCTGCCTCTCATTACACGGTTCCTCAGTTCCTCCAGTGGCGAGAACTTAGTAAGCTGAAGAGTTGAAACTAAAATTTGGTTTTTCCTCTCTTAGATTTTACAGTCAGATCACTTCTGAAGCCCAACTAAACCACCCCGTTACACTTCTGCCTGAAAAATAAACATGTCCCCAAAGTTACTAAATAAAGCCTTACAAGGAGATTTGTAATACAATGTTCAGTCGTATGTCCCCTTCCTGCTTAAATGTAATGTGCCACATTTTTAATGTAACTTCCTAGGGGGTTGAGGCAAAATATAACTCTTCCCATAAAGGATAAAGAAATCTTTCTGTGAGAAATTCATCTTGTGACCTTGGTTGTGCTCCAGTGTCCCACAAGATATCCTTTTACCAGGATGAATCAGGTTTGTGCCAAAGCAATAAAAGTTTTCAGTCCTTTATTTCCCTGAGCAGAATGTTTGTGTGTGACAGCTTGTTTTTATATACCATTATAGCCAAGGAACACAAGGTTCTGGGGAGGGAGAATGAGAGATCCGGACGAATTCTCGAAGTGGAGAGAAAAACAACCCTCCAGAGAGAACAAACCTAATAAGAGAACATTCAGATACAACATGCACCTGTAACCATCCTATTACTCACATTTTCATGTTACATAAGAAGAAATTGACTCAAACTGGTGGCGAAGTTTAGGGCTGCCATTTGTTAGAGTTTGGGCAACTTTAACCATCATGTTGAAACTCA
This sequence comes from Podarcis liolepis, assembly GCF_965112155.1. Lineage (NCBI taxonomy): Eukaryota > Metazoa > Chordata > Lepidosauria > Squamata > Lacertidae > Podarcis > Podarcis liolepis. Next base: position 78,357,043 of record NC_139556.1, read on the forward strand.
CAAAGGATGCATGGGAGCAAAGAGGTTGGAGATCCAAGTGGTATAAATCCATTGTCCTCAAACCTTTAGCTATTTAGTTAATGTCAGGGAACTGACATCGGAGCCAGAGGTGGAGGGAAGGCTCTCAAGTGATGCTGGAGAAGGACCCAGCAGGGAGAGAGGTAGCTCAGTGGGGGAAGGAAATCAGCGCAACACCAGGGATAAAGGGGGGCAGATGGGGGAATCGGCGAGAGGGCTCCAGGACTCTTCGCTGGACACCAGTGGGGAGAGCACGGGTCCTCCGCTACCCACACCCTCCCTGCGCAGAAGACTTCCGCGCAGGGAGAGTAGGAGGAGACTTGGCGTCAAACAGCTTTTATGTTGGAAAAGGTTTAAGAAACGCCCACTGATGGATTCTGCTAGCGACTGAGGCAGCCACGAAGTGAAGGGCTGTCCAGACAGAAAAGGTTTAACAAGGCAACATAGCCAGGAGTGGCGGCAACTTACGCACGAGCAACCCCTAGATTCATTACAGTTAAGTACCCATGACCACTGGCGGAGGAAGGCGGTGCGGTGGGTACGGCCCGCCCTGGGTGTCATCCCTGAAGGGGGGTGACATCGTTGTGCTGCCCCCCTTGGATGCTCATCCCGCCCCTGTGTGTGGCTAGCCCCACCCCTGGGTGCACAGCATGTGCGCCGCTCTGGGTGCTGGAGCAGCTATCTCCACCTCTGCCCATGACAACTGCTTTAATCAAAATCTCAAGCAAATAGATTTTGTGGGTATTATTAGCTCATTCCATTGCTTGAACAATGTTGATCATGATTTCCCCCCCTTTTTGTTATCTCTTAGCCTTCTCACCTGTATGCAGTATGGCAACAAGAATACTTATAATACCTTACAAAATTATTACAAGGATTCTAACCAGGTAATATTCACGAAGCACACTGGATACAATTATTATTATTACTGCCCCTTTACCTCCTGATAAGCAGCAGTGACATATCCGACCAGAGGTCAGGTGAGTGGCTTCTTCTTCTTCTTCTTCTTCTTCTGCTGCTGCTGCTGCTGCTGCTTTGGCGATCACTCGTAGCCGAATAAGATTGTCTTCCACGAACACGGTCTTAACAGTGAGTCCATAAGTGACTGTGGAGGCCAATTCTGGATCCACACATCCTTCCACAGTGGGGACATAGGTTTCCAAGTGGGAGCTGATCACGGTGAGGGTTTGCCAAACGTGCCTTCCTCTTAGCATATTTCTCCCTTTCGTCCTGAGCGTCTTCAAAGTCCATGACACCTTTGATAAAGCCTGTTCTCCAATTGGAGTGTTCACAGGCCAGTCGTCAGTGTTATACTACACATTTTTAGTATAAAAAAGTGACATCGCACCACCCATTACTGGTAATATGTTACAGGGGAAGGGGACCATAGCTCAGTGGTAGAATACATGCATTGCATGCAGTTGGTTCCAGTTTCAGTCCCCGGCATCTACAGTGATAAGGATATACTGGAGAACCATTGCTAGTCACAGCAGACAGTACTGGGCTAGATTGCAAAATACTTTGATCTGGTATAAGGCAGTTTACTATGCTTCTATGGTATCATGCCTTGAACACCAATTCACAGGTGCTGTTGGGATTCAATTATATTTCAGAAATACAAGTAGAAGCATATTGTCTGCTAGGCCTTCTGGCAGATGGTTGTTGTTGCTGTTGTTGTTTAGTCATGTCCGACTCTTCGTGACCCCATGGACCAGAGCACGCCAGGCACTTCTGTCTTCCACTGCCTCCCGCAGTTTGGTCAGACTCATGTTGGTAGCTTCGAGAACACTGTCCAACCATCTTGTCCTCTGTCGTCCCCTTCTCCTTGTGCCCTCCATCTTTCCCAACATCAGGGTCTTTTCCAGGGAGTCTTCTCTTCTCATGAGGTGACCAAAGTACTGGAGCCTCAGCTTCAGGATCTGTCCTTCCAGTGAGCACTCAGGGCTGATTTCCTTAAGAATGGATAGGTTTGAGCTTCTTGCAGTCCATGGGACTCTCAAGAGTCTCCTCCAACACCATAATTCAAAAGCATCAATTCTTCGGCGATCAGCCTTCTTTATGGTCCAGCTCTCACTTCCATACATCAATGTACAACCCCACAATTTGAACCGAGCATTAGATGTTCAGATTAGGTCTAGATGTAACAACAGAATATAATTCAACTATGTTGTATTTCCAATATATGCTCCTATAGTACTAAACTAGGACTTTTACCTTCTGCTGCTCTTTTCTTTGTTAATAACAAGTGCCTAATCATTTCATAACCCATTTTCCAAATAATTAACAGCATGGAAGTCCAGATGACCTCTCAGTTGCAAACACTCTATTTTAGCCTTTAAAATGAAATCACAGATGAGTCATGCCTAAATTTCTATTTCCCCACTTAGAGAATTATTCGGGTGTACAGCTTTTGGAGGTGATGATTAACACTAGTGCCCAATTATCATCCCTGAAAGTCAACTAAACACCACCTACAGAGACTCCTTTAGTCATCAAGTTAACTCTCATGTCTGCAGAGCATTTATTTACAGGTTTGTGTTGCAATAGCAGTATATCAAAAAGCTGTTAATGGATGAGTTTATTGATGGGCTGCTTTTTAAAAAAGAGAATTACTGAGTCTCTTGTGTAAAGCTGAATGTATGTTCAGATTTTTATTTTAAAAGCATGATTATTATGTTGGCTGCTGGGCTCTCTGGAAAATCTGTAGCTTATAGATATATTCACACATTCACACTTTTCACACACCCTTGTTGGGTTTGAGTGAACCACAAATACCTAGCCACAATATTTCCTTTTGCTAACTGCTCTTCTGGAATTTATCTCATCAAATGGAGAAGCCAATGGGTTGACCAAATATGCTCTTTTGTGGTCAATTTGCTGAGTTAAGTTTGTGAGTGAAGTAAACATCTTTTCAGTGAACTGAACATATTCCGTTTTGTGGCAGTAGCAGAATATAGCTGGAAATCCAGACATCATGCAATGGATTCCCTTGGTCCCAAGAGAAATAAGAGTTTGGTCATTCATATATATACATCCATTGTTTTCAAATGCTGGAAAATTGGTGAGCTAAAAATTAATAATAACAATGTGAAATCTGACACTTTTGACCATTTTGCCCACAGGATTTTCTGAAGTTTGGTTATTCCTGAATCACTTGGATACATTTAAAGTTACCATCTACAGGTGAGATAGGACATAAAGTTTGCTTTGATATATACGAGAGTGAAGTAGCAGCTACAGTGCTTTCACCAGCATGGTGAGAGAGATTACTGAGGTTGTAGTGACGTCGAAAGAACTTTGGAGCATTGGTACTAGAGGAGGCATCCCCAACCTTCGACCCTCCAGATGTTTTGGACTACAATTCCCATCATCCCTGACCATTGGTCCTGTTAGCTAGGGATCATGAGAGTTGTAGGCCAAAACATGTGGAGGGCCACAGGTTGGAGGTGCCTGTACTAGAGATTCTTGCTGCTACCGTACCCATCACTCTTCTGGTAAATGCAGAACTGTGCCCCCCCCACTCCATTACATGCCACTGCTGCATATAGATTTGGGAGGCTATAATTGCCCAATAGTATTCTGGACCAAATGTGTATGAAAACACGGGTGAGGGAGTACTCTTCCAGGCAGTGCTTTTTTTCTTAAAAATTGTTTAGGGTTACTCTCATTTTGTCTCAAGAAAATCACCAGGTAAGGAAATGAAGCAGCCATTGGAGGTGGTAACAATGGAACTGACCAATCACCATGCTAGATTCCAACTCCTACTTCACACATTAAATGCTTGCTTCCATCTCAGATTCAGGAAACACCGTCACAGGAAATGAGGCCGCCATTGGGGGTAGCAATGGAACTGACGATTCACCATGTTAGAGAAGAATTAGATTCACAAAATGTTTAGGGGTATGCATACCCCTGTGTACTCCCATAAAAAAACACTGCTTCCAGGTATTATTGGGCCACACCTCCCATCAACAATTACATCCCAGGGTATAACACAATGTTTAAAAGAAAAGAGCCACTGAGAAATAGTCGTTTCCACATGCAAGGGTAGCGTTTGAGTAGAATTGTCAACAACACAGTCCAAAGAATACTCCTGCCCTTCATTCACTTTGTTCCAGTTCAAAAGCAAAATATAATAATAGTAAATCATTGCCCAGATGAATTTTTATAATCCCTCACATTTTAATCTATCACATATGTGCTTAAACTAATAAAAATAGTTCCACTTGAAGATGAAAATTTGTTCCTACTTTTTTCAGTTGAGAGATAAAATTCAACCCATTTCCCTTTATGAAGCAGGTCAATGCTAGTAAACCCACAACATAAAATTCTGCTACTGGAATTATGCTGCCCTCTCCCCCCAGTAACCACTGGCATGTACCTCCCTTAACCAAATATATCGAGCTTACAAAATATTGCTCCTGCTTATAAACATAAACGCAACACCCACTCCTATGTATCTGCTGCTTTTTCTTCCTCTCTCATAAACCCAGAACCCAGGGAGTCATTCAGTACAGCAGAATGATGGGAGATTCAGAATGGACAAAGGAAATACCAGTTAAGAATTTGTTGCCTCAAGATGGCTGCCATTTTAGATGGCCTTTAAATGGGATCAGATAAATTAATGGAGGATAATGCTGTACATGACTGCTAGTCAAGCAATGTCTCTGGATGCCAGTTCCTGGGAATCATGAACAAGCATACAGTGGTACCTCGGGTTAAGAACTTAATTCGTTCTGGAGGTCCGTTCTTAAATTGAAACTGTTCTTAACCTGAGGTACCACTTTAGCTAATGGGGCCTCCTGCTGCTGCCGGAGCACGATTTCTGCTCTCACCCTGAAGCAAAGTTCTTAACCCGAGGTACTATTTCTGCGTTAGTGGAGTCTGTAACCTGAAGCGTCTGTAACCTGAAGCATCTGTAACCAGAGGTACCACTGTATACTGTTGAGCTCATGTCCTGTTTGTGGGCTTCCCATAAGCAATTGGTGAGCCACACTGGGAACTGGATGCTAGGCTAGATGGTTCCAAGCAGGACTTTTCACTTCCCAAATTTAATTCCCCTCCCCTAAAGTATTTTTAACTGCTTTGTTGAGGCGGGGTGTGTGTATCCAATTTCTTAAAATGCTGTTGTTGTTTAGTAATTTAGTCGTGTCCTACTCTTCGTGACCCCACGGACCAGAGCATGCCAGGCACTCCTGTCTTCCACTGCCTCCCACAGTTTAAAATGCTACAGAATTAAAAAATTCACCAGGAACATTGAGTGGATGGCAATACAGAATTAGATAAGCTTGGCCGTTTTCTAGTTTTAATTAGCATTTCTCAGGAACTGTCCCACTGAACTGTGTGAAAGGAGAGGTACATGCATGTTTTATTGCTTTGTAAACAAGGAGATAAAATAAAACCACGAACCCACATCGTAATCCAAACCATGTTCTGAATTCAGCTAATGGGTTTTTCACATCAGATCAAAACCAAAGCTAAAATTCTTCTTTCATCTCAAAATGCAAATGCTTTTAGTTTTGTTTACTCATTGTAAGGCACTATATTTTTTAAGTAGTAACACCACTTCAAAGACTCCTGGGAACAGTAAGTTTGTTAAAGTGATCAGAGTTGTTAGGCAGCCCTCATTCTCCTCACAAAGCTACAATTCTCAGTAGCATTGCCACACGTCCTGAATTTCCCGGACATAGCCAGGATTGGGCCGTCGAAAATGGCTCAACAACTTTTGTGTCTGGATTTCCACTTTTTGAAATATGGCAACCCTAGTTTAACAGTCAATCCCACTTCCCAGAGAACTCTGGGAATTGTAGCTCTGTGAGGAATAGGGGTGTCCTGAAAACTCTCAGCACCCTTAATTCCCAAGGGTGTTTTATAGGATGTTTTGTAGGAAGTTATGCCTGTTTAATGTAGGAAGTTATGCCTGTTTAAAATGCTATTCTACTGCTTTAAAAGTATATTGCAGATGGGGCCTAAGTCAAGCATATTGTAGTATTGAGGGAATTTCAAAATGCCCTATTTACCGGAAGACCCACATCCCTTAATATGTTAAATCTGTTGTTGACCATAATAACTGTACTGTAAAATGCCTTCTTGGCGACTGAGTAAAAAACAGTGTCTGGTTTGGTAGTGCTAGAAAAAAAAATGAGACATTAACAAGAGGCATTAGTTAATATCTTAGGGCTGAATTAAATGTGGAAGCTGCCAAGAAGCACTATCAGGGTAAGTACATCAAATGGCAAGCATAACATTTAAAAGGTTTTCCCCCATGTGCCAACTGACAGGAATGCAGCGTTTGAAGCCAGAGTGCTATGGACCAGGCAGGCAGAAGTTGTTCTAGAATTCCTATTGATGTGAAAATATGAAACTCTGCCTAGGAGTTAAAATTCAGGAGATTAATCTTGACACCTTGGACCCGAAACTTAGAAGCACACCTTACCGTATTAGGACATTTCCCAACATTTACATACCTCCCGGCTTTTATAAAGGGCATGTCTGTGTTTAATAAAAAGGCTTCCTCACCTTTCCTCATCCAAAACCCATTTTCCTCACACATTCCAATGAATCCCAGGCAGACAGATTAACCGCAGGCAAAAAGAATTGCTACATGGGGTCTTTACTTTATTGAAACAAAAGCAACAGGTTAAATAGAAACAATCGCTATGGGGTTGGGGAATGCTACTTCAGAAGCTGTCTGGAAGATCTGTCAGGGAGCTTCAATTTCTCCTAGGAAAACAGCGGAGATGGAATCATAATAGAATGCTAACATTTCATGATGACAAGAAAAGATTATACAGGAGGTTGAATCATCCAGAAGAACTGCCCAGGTCCATCCAGATGTTCCTCACTTTTAGGCTGTCGGGAAACTCAAGTGTATTTTGATTCCTTTTGTAAATATAGAATAGCAAAATAGATTATGTTGACATCATACAGAACACCGACATTCCATAAAGGTGGGAAGGATTCTACTAAACCGACAGGGGATTGAATCAAACAGCCAGGGAGGCCACTCAACCATTGAATTTCCCACCCTTTAAAAATACCGGGAAATTCAAATGCTTCTCAAACATTCCTTTGTAAATGCAAGTATCTTCAAGTACTGTCTTTTCTAGACTGGATTATCAGATACGTTTTTTAATAAATCCCAGAAATGTTCTTAACTGTGTTCCTTTGTAAATAGAGGCAATTACCGTATTTTTCTGTGTATAAGACTATATTTCCCCCCAAATTTGTGAAGTTTAAAATAAGGGGTCATCTTATACATAACATTTTCTTAACTTTGGATTAAAAAAAATAGGGATCGTCTTATACATAGGGGCGTTGTATACACGGAAAAATACGGTAATTGTTTCAAGACATTTACATGCATTAAGAGGCAGGGGTGGCTCCCTGTCTGTAAAAAGTATTAAAAAGTGTGTGCCTGTCACATGGAGCTACTTTTCTTTTCCTCTAAGACTGGCCCTACTAGCAGTCAATAAAAGATCTCAATTAAGGGGCTTTTGCTTTAACCTGGGAAAGAGCCACAGGCAGTGGCGTAGCGTGGGGGGTGCCAGGGGTGCCGACCGCACCGGGCGCAACATCTGGGGGGGGGCGCGAGTCCAGAGGGAAGGGACAAGTTCCTTCCTCCGCCGGGCTCCCCGCCGCCACCGCCAGCCTTGCGCCCTAGCGCGCGCGCCCCCCGCCGTCGCTGTGGCTGCGCTTCGCTCACTGCTCGCAGGAGGAGCAGCCGCTGCAGCAGCGCCGACGCCGCCACCGACGCCTGGCCGGGCACGGGCAGCCTCTGCACCCTGCCGCCGCCGCCATCCCCTCGGCCCAGCCACAGGCGGCGGCGGCTTCTGCCTCCATCCTCCTCCGGGCAAGCAGCGTTGTTTGCGCGGCAGCGCCAGCGGCAACTCGCAGGTTAGGGGTTGGGGGGGGCGCAAATTACTTGCCTTGCCCCGGGTTAGGGGGCGCAAATTACTTGCGTTGCCCCGGGTGCTGATAACTCACGCTACGCCGCTGGCCACAGGCAGTTAATTTTCCCATGACACTATGGATCCGTGCCTTGGTGAAGAGTAAGGATAGGGGAGCAATTAAATTCAGTTCCTGGTTAAACCTACCTAATTCACACTTTCCAAAATAATGCACAAATCAAAAGACAGCCATCTTTGAAAATTCACATTTCTCCGAGTTTTGTAGCACAGTTCTCTGGCCAAGCAAGGCAAGTAATAAAATATAACAGGGTAAAGGATGCGTTAAAATTTCATTCAAATAGTAAAAATAAGAAAAATGCTTGGAAATATATGGATATTGCCTTCAGAATGTGTATATTAGGAAAAAGTCAGACCAATGAATTTTCATGAGAACTTTAAAAATAATAATAATCAGAAAGCTGGTGTTGAAATGTGGAGAACTGAATTTAAGATTAGATAAATGAGGAACTGAGGAAAACACAAATGGACAGAGTTGTCCCTCCCCAGCTAAGTGCCAACTATAGGCATTGCTTATAGCAGAGGTGGGCAGCTTGTGCTGTGGCCCTCCAGATGTTGTAGGACACCAGAGTCCTTCAGCTGCAGTCACTATGACCAATGGTCAGGAGTAATGAGAGCTGTGGTCCAGCAACGTCCAGAGATGTATCCCACCCATGGCTTATATGAATAAGTACTTCTCAAGATCTTCCACATGGTGGCTGTCCTATTTAAACTCCTTGGCTGACATTGTTGATTGACTGGTTTCCTGCAAGGAGCTCAAAGTGGCATATATGGTTCTCCTTCTCTGAAATTTTTTCCTCATAACAATTCTGTGAGGTAGGTTAGGCTGAGAGGCAGTAACTGGCCCAAGCTCACCCAGCGTACTTTATGACCAAGTGGGGATTTGAACCCTGGTCTCCGAGGTCCTAGTCAGCACCTTTACATCACCTCAGGTACTTGGGATATAAGCTCTGGAGTTTTTCTAGGAAAAAATCAGCTTATGGCCTGAATTCCATTCTGCTGTACATTGCATGGAATGTGCTTCTAATTCTATAGAACAGCCTTTTGACTCTTGAGACATCGTTGAGGAATTTTTATAAGTTAAATCTCAGTTCCTTGTCTCCAGTTTCAGTCACATAATGCTGGGACAGATGGTTTTAATTAAGCTATTCAAAGAAATATTAAGAAACAGGGCAATCTAACAACACAAATGCACACACACACACAGATTTGCTTTACCACATTTTTATCTTTAACAAACTTCATTATCCCAGTGTCAAAACAGTCCCAGCCACACAAAAGTAGGAAGTATCAGCAGACCTGGGGAAACCACACAGTTGGAAAGAAATGCAATAAATCGTTAGGAGGAAAAATGACAAGGCAATGAGAATGCTAACTTGCTGTTGGAGGGAAGGGAGTGGATGATGGGAGTTGTAGTCCAAAAGTTATGCATCCCTATCTTGCAGTCTGTTACATTACCTGAAATCAGAGAGTTTGCCCTGGTTTACCTCCCATATTGCTCTTGTGAAGGATTAAAGAAAGGGGTCATTACTAACCAATCACTGGCAGCACATATCCTACTTGATACAAGCAATATCCTAATAAAAAACCCCATCATTCTGTTAATGTAAACAGAAAGCTAAAGAATGTTTTCAAGTTTGAAGACACATTCATTGCATTCCTAAGCTTTTGTTTCCAGTGAATGTGTATTCAAGCCATTTCCATCCCAAACGGAGTGTCTGCCTGTCCTCACATTTAGCCAGCTCTGCATGAAAGTATTTAATACCACCAACTTAATTAGGCATGAGTTTGGATCTACATGCAATTTCTGCTTTGTATATAATATAAGGATTAATAAATGGTCTGGTCTGCACTGTACTTAGTACGTCATACATTTGTTTCCACAAAATATCTTGTATTTTTAAACACTTGAAAGCAATTCCCTCTAATACATACACACTCCACATAATAAATCTATTATGGTTAACTGTAAATCTCTAGACAGTCTATTGCTCTTGACAGGCTTCCTTTGAAATTGTTAGCATTTCACTTATTCAGAGGAACCTGTGTGAGTGTTCCCATGGCAGAGCTAAGCTTAGCTCATAGTAAGGAAAATCATTGCATCATCAACCACAAAGAAATGTGAAATATACTCAGAGTCGCAAAGTGATTTCATGCTCTTTATTCAGCTCATAGTGGTGAGGAGGAATGAATGAAAGTCCCCTCAAAGTATCTGCTTTATATACATTATTTACACAATGGGCTGCACATGATTGGTTAATTCTGGAATTCTACTGTAAGCCAATCAGGTTGTGGATTCACTTATATCTGGAGCATGATTGGGTGGTTCCTGCCAACCAATCATACTGCTGCATTGTTCTTGGACCAATCAGACTGCTGCATTCTGAATCCTATTGTTCTAGGACCAATCAGACTGCTGCAATTTGGATCCTATTGTTCTAGGACCAATCAGACTGCTGCAGTTTTGATCCTATTCAACTCAGTACATAACAAAATGATTTTCCTCAGATGTGGAGAAATTATCCTGTTTCGGGGATAGACCTGGAATAAACCAATACACACACATCAGAAGTCTGACAATTTGTTCTTGCACAGCGTGGCCAGAGGGTTATTTTTCCTATGACATAGAATCGGGGGGAAATTAACTTATTTTTATCAAATCAAATACTGCTCCATTTTTGGAACTGTGCATAAAGAGGATGGCCACTTTTAAAAGGCAGGAAACGAATAAGGAGGAAACTCTCAGATGAGGTAGAAGAATGGGGTAGCTTCAGGAGACATAAAATGAGGTTGGGGGTCATAGATGGTTGGTTGTCTGTATTGGACCATAGATCTGTGTTTTATGCAAATCTCTGGAGAACAAAGAAAGGGGACAGATTCTGAGTTCAGTGTTTACTAATCCCCAATCCGGAGGGTCTTTGAAGTATAAACTGAAATTATTTAACCTGACAATTTCCATGAGGCCTAATTTAACTGACAGCTCCTTACTTGCGTGGTGAGGGAGGATGTAGCAGTGGTTGGCAGTTAAGAATTGTTGCTCAAATTAAGAAATCTCTTCATCACAATTACACTCTAACAGGAATTTCTGTCAATCTAGAACACATGTAGAAGAGTAGCCAGCAGTAATCAATGTGAGGGGTGGTGGAATAGCCCAGTGTAAATGTACTATCTGGATTTTATAAACTATTGTGGAATTTACAAAATGAAGTGTCATTGGAAATTATGGAATTTCTCGGCTTTAGATAATGTGAACCAGCATTCAGTGAGTCACGTTTGTCAAATTGGCCTAGCAAAGAATGAGGGTGTTGAGAATGCTGAGTTCTAATCTGTGAAGCAGATGCTGTCTAAATCTTGTTTATATTTTCATTTACATTTTCATGATTCTGTATTCTGTGGATAGGAAGTCAGCTAATACTCTTTTCACTCATGTAAAAGAGATTGATTCAATACTACTTATTCATGTTTATTATTATTACTACTACTACAGTAAACCTCTTCCATGAAAATAAGCAAAAGAAGAAGTACCACAACCCAGAGGGACAGAACAAATCAAACCACTGTGAAAGAGCTTCCACAGTCAAAAAATTATTTACTTTGAGCTGCAAGACAGCTAGAGTTCAACCACCCTTGACAACGTCTCATGAAATGCAATAGAAATTATGCTTCCAGATCATGCAATAGATGATATTAGACGTGACCAGACCAGCATCCATAAGAAGGCACAGCCATTGCTATAATAATCCTAACAATATGAAATATGATCGATATCTTCATTCTTCATATGACTTGGGGATATGTGGCAGAGGCCTCACTAAAGAGCAGAAGAGCATTTTACACTCACCGGGGAGGGGGGGCAGGGAGGACACACACACAGTGGAACTGGCTATTCTGTGCCTGCTCAGACGACAGAAGGGAAGAGAAGTTTTACAAGTTTTAAGGCTGCAATCCAGCAAAGTTAATCACAACTAAATCACACCGTAAGCAATGGAATAAGACTTTGTCATGACTAACAACAGGCACGATCACCACTTGTTTCTAGTGCCATAAATGCCAACTTTCCTTGCACTCAGCGGTGCCTGTCAGGGGTGACAACTTGAATAAAATATTGTGGGGGCCCAAATAAGCCCTGCCCCACATAATTGATCACATGACCTAATGCACACATCCCATTTGAATGGGAATGCCCATCAACTTTGTGGGGGCCTGGCCCCCTCAAATATTTTATTATGGGGGCCAAAGCCCTCACAGCCCCTAGGAGTTGGCTCCTTTGGTGCCTGTCATTCTCAGCACTTATCCATAAACAGACCCCTGTGTTGCAATATAGACAAGCTGAACAATATAACACAACATGATGGCCAATAACAATGGCACTAAACACTTTTTATAGACTAATACAAATGATCAGATTTTGCAATCAAAGTCTCTGAATCTTCTTCACCAGTCACGGTAGAATAATTCAGAAGTTCGATATATACATAATCTGTCACAAATATTGCTGGAACAGAGTTTCTGGACAACCAATCTGTTTCGTTCAATGCATCATCAGCCAATCTTGATCAATTCTTCATCAGCCAGACTTGTCAGAATTGATACAAGAAGGATGCAGTTCAATTTCTTACAAGCCAATCTTACATGTAAGCAATTATAAACACTGTAGAAAATATGCTCATATGATACTGTAGTCACTGATCAGCTCTTAGCCTTAGACAACACTGATAAACTCCTGCCTTCTCTATTTAAGTTAAATATTTATGTTGCATTGTTATCCTATATTGAGTAATTAAATCATTTGCTTTGACAGATGGCAAGGTGCATTTGACAATTCTCCATGGATACCTCACAGGCCAAACTGTTCCACAGCCTTGTGTTGAAGGCAACAGGTAGCAACAGAAATGGACTTGGATGAAACCAACCAGCAAGTGTCAGAGTGTGGGGGCAATCGGGCAGGATGCTAAAGTGCTGCTTTTAAGGGCTGTAGAAATTATTGTTCACCACTACCACGTCACAGGACAGTGTATGCAGCCTGGGTTACAGCTAGGGATGCAAAAAAGGGGGCAACTTCTATTCATATTCATTGCATGCAGCAATGCTCGCTTACTGCTGGAGTTTAGCTTCTAGCAAAAATAACATTGTTCACCTCACTGTCCACAAGGCTTTATGCAAATAATTATGTAGTTAATAAAGCCACCGTTACACTACTCCACACTATTCATTTTAATGCAAAGGAAACACAATGCAAATTGGAGGAGGAGACCTCAATTATGTATTATTATATATTGTTTACAGATGAAACAAGAGTGAATGCCGATTCTATTCATGGGATTGATTTCCATTCTGGACACAGGATGAATATGCAAAGTATTGCAATTTCTGCTCTCATTTGTGTTTTCTTTGGAATTCTCTGACAGGAAGCAAATGAACAAACAGGGAGGCCATCTATATAGCTGCCAATTTAAGTGAATGGGCTTGGCGTGAGTGCCACTGCCATAAGTGAATGCCACTGCCATATTCCACCCCCCACTCCCTGAAAAAAAAAAGCTCAACAACTGTGTCCAGATTTTCACTTTGGGGAATATGGCAACCCTAATTCAAGGAAAGATTGAGGGCACAAGGAGAAGGGGACGACAGAGGATGAGATGGTTGGACAGTGTTCTCGAAGCTACCAGCATGAGTTTGACCAAACTGCGGGAGGCAGTGGAAGTCAGTGGAAGTTTGACCAAACTGCGGGAGGCAGCGGGAGGCAGTGGGAGACAGGAGTGCCTGGCGTGCTCTGGTCCATGGGTCACGAAGAGTTGGACACAACTAAACAACTAAACAACAACAATTCAAGTGAATGACCTTAGGGCCAAACAAGAGTACAGTGGTACCTCGGGTTACATATGCTTCAGGTTACATAAGCTTCAGGTTACAGACTCCACTAACACAGAAATAGTGCTTCAGGTTAAGAACTTTGCTTCAGGCTGAGAACAGAAATCGTGCTCCGGTGGCGTGGCGGCAGCAGCAGCAGGAGGAGGCCCCATTAGCTAAAGTGGTGCTTCAGGTTAAGAACAGTTTCAGGTTAAGAACAGACCTCCGGAACGAATTAAGTACTTAACCCGAGGTACCACTGTATATCTTAAGTGTATGATCAGATTTATTTATTTTTAAAAAATCAAGTACTTTCTGAGGTTGAGGTGCTTTCTTCTTCTGAACTTCTTCTTCCACTATGGAGCCCTCTGTATGGAGCCATCTTTAACACCTGTTGAAAACTCATTTACACTCCCATGTTTTTGCTGACAGTTAATACCAGTGTCTTCTTAATCTGTTTGTTTTGGATTTACGGTTTGTATATTATTATATTATATTATATTATATTATATTATATTATATTATATTATATTATATTATATTATATTATATTATTATATTATATGTCACAAGGCTACTACCACATAGATGTATAGCTTCCCATATTGATTTTTAACTTCTTTCCTTTGCAGCTGTAATTATTATGATAATCACAACAAATGTTCTTGCTTTTAAATCACTTGCTTTTTACACAATTTAATACTGAATTTTCCCATGCATGGACATCCAAACATTGATTGCTATAAATCTTATATTTATTTTGAACCCACTCCACCTCTAACCATGTGGGTCCCATATCAGATTGAGGAGCCTGAGCCAAGGTATGCTGTCAAGGTTCAAGGAATCCTATCCCTCCCCTGGAGAGACAAGGAAATGTAGTTTTTATTTCAATTATGGCATTGCTCTGAGTAAAACCCAACCCCCCTCCGTCTCTTTTATCCTACGTCATCCCTGCGCCAGCTGATATAGGCTTTCTGCCTCTGAGCTTTCTATTCTCCTACTCTCACTGCACGCCTGGTCCTGGGAGAGGGGGGCTCAGAAATGCTCTCCAAAGACACCGAGCCTGTCAGTTGTCGCTCCCCCGGTGTTTCTTCTTCCTGCTGTTCCTCTCCCAATATTTCCCAGCTTTTACCCTCTGCAGCCTCTGAACTACGTCCTTCTGCAAACTACTGTTCTAAATCTATACTGCCCTCCTGTTCTCGGGAAGGTTCAGGAGAAGGGGCGGCAGCAGAGGTGGAGCTAGCTGCTCCGGCACCGGAGGTGAGCAGCGAGCATCCCAGGGGGCAGCGTGACAATGTCACCCCCCCTCAGGGATGACATCCAGGGCAGGCCGCACCTACCACACACCCCTTCCTCCACCAGTGGGCAGCAGCCCCCACCATTCCTCCTCAGTCCAGCCCCTGTCATGTGCCAGGGCTCACCCATTTTGCTTGTCTGGTTATTTTGGCCAAGCTATACCCATCTGCCCTACATGTTGTCATCTCTGGTGTCAGGTGTGGTGCAGGGAAAGACCTGACTCAGCCAATGTGGTGTTTGCAGGTGTCTGCACAGCTGGTTGTCAGGTCCTGTGAATTCCCATGTAAAGCTCTCCCCAAGACCCAGCTACAGTAGAACCTCGACTTAGGTTTGTTGGAAAATTCCATTCCACCTTTAGTTGCAGACATGGAACTGTTGCATGTCACATGTCTGTTTGCATGCCAGCACAGCTTGCTGGGAACTTCCGTTGTGTGTATAGCTTTTGCTTTTCTCTGTCTCTCTGAGGAGAAGAAAAGGAGACAACATGTTTTATTTGTCCTGATTTATGCTTAATAAATCTTTAGCTGTTAGTATGTTTCCACAAGCCTCACGCCTGTTCTGTTTGCGCAGTATGCTCTGCTAATATATTGTGCCCTGGCTTTGAAGCCTGGGTCGCTAATTTATGTTGCACGAGAGATCAGGGGATCATCACAGCTGGAAGGGCATGATCCAGCTGGGGGTTATCCAGCTGGCATCCCGACCCCCGAAGGATGCCTACAACGTTACCCTTGGGTAACGTAAACTTCGGGTTACGAAAGCGGCAAACCCAGAAGTATTTTTTCCAGGTTTTGCTGCTCACGCATGCGCAGAAGCACTCTACGCGCAGCACGCCTGCGCAGAACAGGTACCTCCAATTACGGAAACTTTGGGATCTGACCGGAGCTCCGGAACAGATCCCATCCGCAACCAGAGGTACCACTGTATAGTGATTAAAAGTTAGCACAGTGACGTATGTTAAATGTTGAACTTTTTTTTTAAAAAAAAAGTAAAACATTTTCCTTCTTAACAAAATATTAACTAGATCAATCAGAATTTCCCTTAGATGTTGTTTCCCTCTGACTTCCGCTTATTTGTCCCCAAGGACACACCACATGGACATCAAATTATTTGCCCACTGAGCATCTATCAAAGAGCTAAGTTCGGTCCCTCTGGTAGAAAGTAACTTTGTAAGGTTGATTCCAACAGGAAACACATTAGATTTATGTCCAATAGTAACAAACAGGTGCATCTGCAGCAAGTGCAATCTGGGTTCTTCTTCAGGTTTTGTCTGACACCAGCTAGCAATTTTTGATGGAACTTCTGATAAATGTAGCATTTGTAGCTTTAAGAGGTTAATTATCAAAATAGTTTCCTCCTGCCTAGTCAAAGTGTGAAACCTATAGGAAGGAAATTGAATCAAAATGTGCAGAGCACGGATGTTGATAGATTCTTTAAAAAAAAAAAACACTGCAGGATTTATTGTTTAAAGAATTATCCGTCCTTTTTATGGTGGTCACCAGACAAGATTTAGCTCAAAATTGGAAGACAGCTGCTAATTTAACACTGAAGGCATGGTACAAGAAAATCTGGAACATTGAGTTCATGGAAAAACAAACAAAAAATGCCCCAAACAAAGACAATTTTGAGGAACATTTTTATTCATCACATCAGAAACAAGAGCAAGACAAGGACTCTGCCATCGACTGTTGGCATTCTCTGGAGTATCTGCTGAGACAATGAACATGATATTACTTAATGCCTACATCTGATCTCAGTATTGACACACGATTTGTTAAATAACTTAACCTCTATGTGAATGATATTCCGTGTGTATACACACACACACACACACACACACACACACACACGGAATGGATGGGGAGGAGAAAGGCAGGAATAGGGAGGTTTTTTGAGTTAGACAGTTTTTCTGCATTTAATTGCTGTTTTTAATTACGGGGTTGTTTCAATGGAATAGTTTTACTGCATATTTCACATATGGATGTTTACATTATAATGTTTGCATGTTTGTTTTTCATCCTTATAAACCGCTAAGAAGCCTGTGTTGGGATTAAGTGGCATATAAATTAATAACCAATAATAGTAACAGGCTAAGCAACAGCAAGAAACAGAGTAAAGATGAGACAGGAGCAACAAGAGAGGGCTAAGGACAGAGTTGGGAAAATAATTCAATTCAGTGCACATTTAAAGGCAAACCTACCGAATTCACACTTTTTGAAACAACACAGCCATCCTTCAAAACTTTGCCTGGATTTTGCAGTGCAGTTCTCAGGCCAGGCTACATCTAGAAAAATGCACAAACTAAGACAAAGTGTGCATAGAAGTGCATTTATTAGTGAAAATAACACACACAGAAATGCATTCTATCAGAGCAAAATGCATTTGCAAATAAATGTATATTCGGCGAAAATTGCATGGGAAAATGTATGCATTTGGAGGAATTCACACTAAAATTCTGATGAGTTTTCAGGGGGACTTTTTCCAAAAATGCAAACTGAGGTTGGACAGGGGAAGCCAAGATCGGAAAAATGGGAAATCCAAACTGACAGATTCACCATCCCTAGTGGGGGGCTCGCTAGATACATTATGGGGATTCATATGTCTCTCTCTTGCTGATGAGGGCTGGCAGCTCTACTGCCTGCTAGG
The DNA here is from genome assembly GCF_965112155.1 of Podarcis liolepis. Lineage (NCBI taxonomy): Eukaryota > Metazoa > Chordata > Lepidosauria > Squamata > Lacertidae > Podarcis > Podarcis liolepis. The sequence continues at coordinate 78,374,814 of NC_139556.1, forward strand.
AGGGCTGTGCTGTTTGCTTTCCCCAATGCTCTGCTGGTGTACTTGGAAATAAACCACATATTTCAAAAACAAGTCTCCAGTGATCTCTCCTGCGAAAAGGAAGCCAAACCCCGGAGCTTCTCACCGCCTGGGGGATGCAGGGAGCATGTAACAATATTGTGTGGTGTTTTGTTCTTTTTTTTTTAGATTTTCCTCATCTTAAATGCCATTCCTCATGTGAAAGATGTGCTGCAGATGGCTACAGTGCTATAGGCATACAGACACCTTTTGATGCTGAACACTAACGCTTCAAAGAACCACCATCACAGACCCACACTGTCCTTTAGTTCTAAATTTTAATCCGGTGGCCTTAGAGAATATATTGGTCTATTTGATGCCAGTTCTGTGCATTTTCAATGTTCCCTGTGCTATATATTCTCCCCTGAGTTTGTTTGTACCCTCTTTGCAAAAACAGTCTGGCATACTTGTTTACATTATGCATTTTACTAGCACTGGCCCCATGAACTGAGACCTCTATATTCGTCAATCTAAACCATACCACTGACCTCTAATGCTTATGGGAGATGAAGAAGGAAGTTGTCCATCAGCTGTCTGTAGTCTAGAGGCTCTGTTAATGATGAAGAAACAAAATGGACTTCTCTTTTTTTTTTAGTAAATAAAAATAGCATCCAGCAGTAGGAACATATTTCCTGTTCGCTGTGGGAAATGTAATTATAGGTGACGCATTAACCTTGGTTTATTTCCATTTACTTTTTTATCATTAAATGCAGTTGGGCAGTTTTGTAGTTTTGTACCTTCCAATTTAAAGTTTTCAGCAGAAGCTCTCTCCCTGAGAAAGAAAATTTAGCTTGCTCTGGGCTGTTAGCATCCCTGTGACTAGGAGGTTTCATATTCTCCCTGCTTTTAAAGAAAATCAGCAGAAGGCAGTATAGTTACTTGCTGTGTATGTCCCCATTCACTCTTCATTTGAGGTGCGATATCACCTGTCTTCAGGCAAAGGGACAATCATATGGATTGCTGGTGCCAGAAGCAACCCATGAAGGTATAAGACTAATTTATAATAATTTATTATTTATACACCACCCATCTGGCTGGGTTTCCCAGTTGAAGGAAGGGGCAACAGAAAGTTGAGAAGGCAGGAAATTATGATTTATACATCATTATATGCTTATCCCACCTTTCTGCCAAGGAACTCCTCCATGGCATGTATGGTACTCCTCCATTCACCCACTATTTTTAGTCTCACAACAACCCTGCGAGGTAGGTTAGACTGAGAGGCTGCGACTGGCCTGGGGGCACCCAGTGAACTTTATGGCAAGTGGGGATTTGAACAATGATCTCCCCGAATCCTGCTCCAGTATCCAAACCATTATGAGTGTTTTGCAAGCTCTGGGTCAGGGACGAACAATGAATTTTAGTCCACTTCCAGGTGGGCCTCAGCATCTCAGCCTGCCTCTTGGTTGTGCACTAGCCCTTTGATTGGATAGAGGCTGGTACTGGGAAGCTCTCTGTCTACACAGTGCATAGGCACATGTAGGAACGGGGATTGATTTGAGAACAAGGTGAGGATGAGTGTAATTGATGCTGCTATTGAGCTGTCCAAGCCATCAGGGTTCGGTCCGTCAACCAGCTACAACTCCACCTAACAGTTACATCATTCAACCCACATTTTACCAGCTTCCTCACAAGAATATCATGGGGGACTTTGTCAAAAGCCTTACTAAAATCAAGATACGCTATGCCCATAGCATTTCCCTGATCCACTAAGTTTGTAATTCCATCCAAAAAAATTAGAAAAGAAATCAGATTGGTCTGGCATGACTTATTTTTGAGAAACCCATGCTGGATCTTAGTATCACAGCATCCTTTTCTAAATGCTCACAGACTGACTGTTGAATTATCACAGACTGACTGTTGAATTATCTAGGATCTTTCCTGGTATTGATGTCACGCTCACCTGTCAGTAGTTACCTGGGTCTTCCTTTTCTTCCCCTTTTGAAGATGGGGATAACATTTGCCCGCCTCCAGAAAATTTAAAAGGGGGAGAGAGAAAGGGATAAACTCTTCTGCCATTGTAAGACCCTTCTTTCTGAAACTATTGGGGAACCCCTGAAACAGCACCCAAACAGCAACCAGTGACTGGCATAGCATTCTAATCTATTCCTATGGCTGGAATGTTAGGCTAAAAGGAAGACAGGCAGCTGTGCATGACAACTCATAATTATGTTCGTTGTAGGATCACCCCAAATATGAATGAAATAGTACTGTAAGTCAAACTGCAGATCTAAACTGCAAAGGGAACCAGTGGCCATGCATGAGGAGAGACAGGGGGACACGTTTTGGGGGAAGCGGGTTCAAGTGTGATGATCAAACAGGCCTTCAGTTGCAAGTTGCCCCAAAGCACTGTGCACAACTCTACTTATTGCAATAAAAATGTAGGTAACGGAATGGACGAAGCTGGAGTTGTTGCGCTTGGATGCACTGTAGAATACAAGGCACATCTCTATTCTTGAGGAGGAGAAGAAAAATCCTCAACAAATATTTGAGAAGGCAGGCGATTGTCAAAATTGAAGGGTATTGCCAGCGGAAGTTCAAAGGGTGGGTGGCACTCATCATTATTTGTCTGCAGTGTCACATTGCTAAACTACCAATTTAAACAGAGAAGTGTTTCCACAGAGACGGAATCTGCTCTCACATTTTCTGAAGTAATTGACTAGGACATGTGTTTGAAGAAGTACATTAAAGACTTGTTGTGTCTGGAAGGGCTGACATCTAGGAATTAAGCTATTAGCTACTTCCTTCTCCTGCTACCCAAGAAGCTCAGTGATGCCAAAGTGTCAGGAACAGTTTACTAGTGTTACCCTCAAGAGGGTACACTTCGGAAAGGGAAAGGAAAAAAGGGGAAAAAACAATAACCACCCAGCTGTTATATATTCAATGTTTTTATATGATTAATGTTGTAAAAATTGTAACTCCCTTTTGCAATTTTAATGAAGCTCTGTTCGGGAGGAACAGCTTGCAGCAGTTTCGCAGCTGTTTACATACTCATTACCCTGAGGTAGCTGTAGACTTCAGAAATTAAGCTTCCTTTCACCTTCACTTATGCTTTTGTAATCCCCATAAAGTCATTAGGCTGCATGCATTTCCCACGCAGCTGTAACTGGGAATTGGAGAATAGGCCCCTGTTTAGTTTCCTCCTGCAAAACTGCCCCTACCGAGTAAGGCATCAACTGAGCGTCATCTTTCATTTCAGCTGAATTGTTTGCGGCCTGCCTCCATTCTGAAAAGTCAGGGCATATAGAAGTTAAAGCATACATATAAAGTAGACCAGGGGGAGACAGGTAAATTGGGATCTTTTGGGACATATCTGGATGGTATAACTCCCAAAAGTTTAACAGCAAGCAAAACTGCAAAGGAAAAATATATATATTTGGCATGACTGGTCTTGTGCTATTCACTTATCTCTTAACCTCCTTGTTCCTCACCTGTAAAATATGGACATTAATTAGATGCCTTTTATTGGGGTTTTGAGCAGCTTTTTAGATGTTTTTTAATTTATAGTTTTATTAAATTTCAAAAATTTCACATGTGCACCCCAAAACATAGATTTTTCTTTAGTTTTTATAGATTTTTGTGACAGATTTGAAGGGAAGGGCTGCAGCTCAGCAGCAGAGCATAAACTTTGCATTCTAAAGTTCCTGGGGTGAGTGCAGTGGTTGGGGCAGAAATTATCTGAAACCCCAGAGAGCTGCTGCCCAGATCTTTCCCAGACTGCATCTGTATTAGAATCGTTCTCAATCTGTTTTTAATGTTTCATCACTTGTCCTGGTCTCCTTTGGGTGGAAGGGCATGTTAGAAATTTAGTAAACAAGACCTCAACATAATAGTCATTCACAAACATCACAGAATCTTTTCCTGGAAGAAAAGGTATCCCAATTAAAGGGTATCAGCTGTTCTAAACTGTATAATGTGTTTTTGCCTCCCACCACTCCAAATAAATGTATAAACCAGTTCTTGGGGATACAAATTGCGTGCCAAGTGTTATGTAGACAAATAACATGGGCAAAAAATGTCTTAGACATACAGATTATCTTTTACAATCTGAATCAGGTGAGGCGGAAAAAGTGCTGAACCGCTCTTTGGGAGCAGTAATGGACTTGATGAGGACCAATAAATGTAATCCCGAGAAGATCACTGGTGATGGATAGTTCAGCTGTGCACACATTGCTCAAGCAGAGGACCGCAGTCTGCCTAAAGAAGCAGGTATACAGCCTGCTTCTTTTAGATTCACTTTGTCACATGAGCCCAAAGTAAACTTAGTGGCATGGAGTGACTTCTATCAGCCAATATTCCAGCTATGGTGCCCTCCTGGATACAGGCAGCAGACTCATGGCTTCCCATGATTTAGAAACTTCAAGGTGAGAGTTACAGCATAGCACTTTACATGGTTCTTGTTAAGTCGTGGGTTGACATAGCAGCCGGCACAGCGATTTCTTCAAGTAGCTCTTTATTAAGGTAAGCTGAAATAGAACTGACAGCGAACAGCTCAGCCGGCCTGTATTTATAGGCAGCCGGCTGTCAACATTGTAACCACCACAGCCCAGAGTTCCCGCCTAAAATAACTGCCGCGGACCTGAGTGAAAACTATCTACAGACCTGAGTGAAAACTATATACAGTATCCCCCTGTTGGCCCAGGGTGAAACTACACTACATAACACCCCTCCCCACCGAGATAAGGCGTTAGTTACAATCGTAATGGTTTCCTTATATACAGCACTACGCGTAATGGTTCAATTAGGCACAAAAGCATATCGGTTACATTTCCCATACTTAGACCAACAGTGATACCTGTCCAACAACATAGTCCTTTAAATAAGTTGGGCGCTTGGAAACTCTGCCAGACCGCCGGGGACTGGTAGCCAAGTCCGGAGGGCCACACAGTTCTCGCTGAGGCTGTGGTGCGACCCTAGGTGGCGTTGGAACCAACTCCCCTGGATCCGCTGCTGTGGGTGGAGCCTCCGCAAGTGGAGTGGTCTGAGTCTGTTCTGAAACGGCTTGGTTCGGCTCCACACTGGCAGTTTGCGAGGGAGGTGTAAGTGGGGCCTCGCCATCTGTACGTGTCTCTTCTGGAGCCGCAAGCGCAGTTGGGGGCACCTCGGTAGTGTCCAAGTCCCCAACCCTGCGCCTAAGCTGGTCTATGTGCCGTCGCCACAAGCGTCCGTCTTCGAGTGCCACCTGGTACGAGCGAGGTCCAGTGACTCCCACTACTGTGGCTGGCACCCAAGGGATGTCCCCCACATAGTTCCGGGCAAAGACCTGGTTTCCTGGGACAAATGACCTTGGTGCGTTGGCACAGCCTGGGGGTTCAGCCACGGCAAAGTCTGGGTGTAGCCGGTCGAGCGGTGACCTGAGGCGGCGGCCCATAAGCAGTTCAGCAGGACTCCTCCCTGTGGCCGCATGAGGGGTGATGTGTTGCACGAACAAGTATTCGGCGACCCGCTCATGCCAGTCTCCCCGGTCCAGGCGCGCCAGTGCCTCTTTTGTCGAGCGCACCATTCTTTCCGCTTGCCCGTTGCTGGATGGATGAAAAGGTGCCGTTAGGGCATGGCGGATGCCCAGTCCTAAAAGATACCGCTCAAACGTGCCTGACGTGAACTGCGGTCCGTTGTCAGAGACAAGGACATCAGGACACCCATGCGTTGCAAACAGGCCTCGCAGCACCCGGATGACAGCTTCGGTGGTGGTGGAGGGCATCAGGGCGACCTCCAGCCATTTGGAATAGGCGTCCACCACTACCATAAAGGTCCGGCCGTGAAAGGGGCCAGCCAGATCGATGTGCACCCTCGACCAGGGTGTCTTTGGCGTCTCCCAGGTGTGTCCCTTAGCTGCCGGTGGTGCAGGCCTCGACTCTTGGCACGCTTGACAGGCGGACACCCAGGCAGTGATGGCATCGTCCATATTAGGCCACCAGACGTAACACCGAGCCAATGCCTTCATTTTGACAATTCCCGGGTGGCCAACGTGCAGAGCCTCCAGGACGCGCTGACGGAGCCCCTGGGGAATCACGACGCGGTCTCCCCACAGCAGACAGCCGCGATGAGCTGAGAGTTCATGTTGTCTGGTTGCGAAGGGCTGGAACTCTGATGCAAAAGGCCCTTGTGGCCACCCCCTCCACACCCAGTTGAGCACCCGGCTGATGGTGCGATCCTGGGCAGAGGCGGAGGCCACAGTGGCAGCCGATACAGGCGCTGCCGGAAGATCCTCAATCAGAAGGAGCGATGAAGCTGGAGCCGGGTCTTCCACAAATGCTGGAAGAGGGCAACGGCTGAGGGCGTCGGCATGGCCCATCGATTTCCCCGGGCGATGGATGAGCCGGTAGTGGTAGGCAGCCAGGAAAACAGTCCATCGCAGCATGCGTGGTGAGAGGACCGGTGGAGTTGGACGATCACCGGCGAGGAGGCCCAGGAGTGGCTTGTGGTCAGTGATGAGGTCAAAAGTCCTGCCATAGAGGTATTCATGGAACCTCTTCACTCCAGCCACAAGTGCCAATGCCTCCTTGTCGAGCTGGCTGTAATTCCGTTCCGTCGGAGATAGTGTCCTGGAAAAGTAGGCGAGCGGTGCTTCTCTTCCATCTGGAAAACGGTGACTAAGGACAGCACCGATGCCAAAAGGTGAGGCGTCGCAGGCAAGGACCAGCGGCCTGGATTCACTGTACTGTACCAGCACACTGTCTGAAGAAAGGAGGGCCTTGACCGCGTTGAAGGCCGCCGTCTCTCGATGACCCCAGGCCCAAGGCGTCTTAGTGCTAAGGAGTCGGTGAAGAGGCTCAGCCACTGTGGCTTTGTGGGGCAGGAACATGTTATAAAAGTTCAGCAGCCCCAGGAATGCCTGCAACTCCGTTTTGTTCTTTGGTGTGGGGGCCTGCTGGATAGCGCGGATCTTGGATGTGGTTGGATGAAGGCCGGAGGCATCGATAAGATAGCCCAGGAACTCTACCTGTGGAACGGCAATCTGGCACTTCTCCCTCTTTACCTTGAGCCCGGCCTCCTGGAACCTGGTCAGCACAGCACGGAGGCGCTCGAACAGCTGCTGGTGTGAGTCTGCAGACACCAAGACGTCATCAAAATATGGTACCACGCCCGGAAGCCCTTGCAGGAGACGCTCCATAAGGCTTTGGAAGATGCCAGGAGCCACACTCACCCCGAACTGCAACCGGCGGCAACGGAATGCCCCCCGGTGGGTGACGATCGTCTGGGCTTCAGCAGTGGCATCATCGACTGGCAGTTGTTGATAGGCTTGGGCAAGGTCCAGCTTAGCGAAGACCTTACCCTCACCCAGGGAATGCAGCAGGTGTTGGACAACAGGAACCGGATAAGCGTGCTGCTGAAGTGCCTTGTTGATTGTGCACTTGTAGTCAGCGCAGATTCTCACCGACCCATCTGGCTTGACAGGCGTGACGATGGGGGTTTCCCACTTTGCGTGGTCAACCGGCTCCAAAACTCCTTGGGCGATCAGTTTGTCCAGTTGTTCGTCCACCTTAGCCTTGAGAGCAAAGGGAACCCGGCGTGGCTTTAGCTTGATGGGGGCGACTTGTGGATCAAGGCTAAAGGAGATGGGCGTACCTGTATATTGGCCCAAGGTGCCGTCAAAAACCTCGGCAAAGTCTTTGACCAGACCCTCAGTCTCTGCGTTAGAGATGCAGTTGATGCCGGAGACTTCCAGGCCGAGGGCATCAAACCAGTCTAGCCCTAGGAGGCTTGGCCGCTGACCTTCGACCACCACCAACCGGAGCAGGCCCGAAAAATCCTTGAAGGCGATCCGGAACCGGCCAACGCCTACCACGGGAATGTCGTTTCCCTGGTAGTCTCTCAGGTGTACGCGGTGAGAGTCGAGTTGCCTTTTGGACACTCTGGGTACCAGTCTTTTGAGGGTGCTCCATGACACGATGGACAGGGCAGACCCGGTGTCGATCTCCATGTCACATGGAGCTCCTTCAATGAGCACTGTGACGTTCAGCTTGCGTCGCGTAGGCGAGTCGGTTTGGCCAATCGTGGTTCCAGACGGGCAGCGGCAGTTGGTGAGAGCGAAACAACTTTCCTTGGCAGACTGGAGTGAAGACTTGGACTTGCGAGTCGATGAAGGGGGGGTGTCAGACGGAGCCGATCGGCAGACCTTAGCGATGTGGCCCCTTCTGGAACACTTCCTACAGATGGCGTCTCTGAATCGACACTTGGCACGGGAATGGTTGCCTCCGCAGCCAGCACATTCCGGTTGGCCCTTGGACTTCTGTTGGAACTTCCTGCGCTCCCGCTTTGTCTGGTGCACGTCATCGTCTTCACTGGAGGATGCCTCATCACTGCTGGCCTCTTCATGATGCACCGGAACTGGCTCCCTAGCAAGACGCGGGCTGCTGGACTTGCGGATCTCCTGGGCGGAGCGTTCAGCAGCTTCTGAGGCCACAGCCTCCTCAATGGCTTTCTGTAGCGTGAGGTCTGGCTTGGCTAGGAGACGCCGTTGCAGATGGATGTCCCGGACCCCGCAGACGATTCGATCCATCAGGGCATCGTCTAAGTCTCGGAACTCACAGTGCATTGCAGCCTGTCGCAGGGCGGTGGTGTAGTTGTTGATTGACTCCCCCTCTGCCTGGTTCCGGTGGTAGAACGCATGGCGGGCAGCAATCTTGGACGGCTTCGGTGCGTAGTGGTTGCGGAGCTTCTCTTGGATCGTGTCCCATGGTGTTGCCTGGACTGCTTCAGGCGCAACCAATGCTCGGGCCGTCTCAAACACCTCAGGCCCACAGAGGCTGAGGAATAGGCCCCGCTTCCGATCCGTTGATACTGCTGTCAGCTCGTTGGCTTGGAGGTAGCAGTCGAACCGAGCGAGGTAGGAGTCCCATGATTCAGAGGCTGGCGCAAACGGCGGTAGAGGCACAAGTGAAGCCATGATCCCGATGCCGGCGTGAAGGGCGATGGATGGAACACAGTGCTCCAGCCAGAACAGTCAGCTCTGAATTGGTTCTGCCCAGTGATTTCGCTCAGTGATTTCGCTCTGTGATTCAGCTCAGTTCAGAGGCTGGCCGCATCTGGCTGTGCTCTGATGTCCATCCTTCCCACCCTCGTCGCCAGTGTTAAGTCGTGGGTTGACATAGCAGCCGGCACAGCGATTTCTTCAAGTAGCTCTTTATTAAGGTAAGCTGAAATAGAACTGACAGCGAACAGCTCAGCCGGCCTGTATTTATAGGCAGCCGGCTGTCAACATTGTAACCACCACAGCCCAGAGTTCCCGCCTAAAATAACTGCCGCGGACCTGAGTGAAAACTATCTACAGACCTGAGTGAAAACTATATACAGTATCCCCCTGTTGGCCCAGGGTGAAACTACACTACATAACAGTTCTGCCTTGGGAGAAAGTTCAAAAGCTGTCACTAGTCCATGATACTGTGGCTCCCATTTCATTTCTGTGGTTCTAACCTTTAAAGCTCTACATGGACGGTCTTCTCTCATTCCGGTCTGTTCATTAACTGAGATAATCATTTGAGGCTCTCCTCCAGGTATCTCTGCCTTCTGAGATGGAAACTGAAGAGAGTCTTTTCTGTGATGGCCCCTCACCTTTCCAATGCCCTCTCCAGTATGGCTGTGACCATCCCATCTCCAATTTGGGGGGCCAATTCTGCTCTTTGCAGCAGCCCAGAGCTGAGGTGATTTGGGGCCAATCTGACACAAATCTGGGGGCGAGGCCCCAACTAATTCAGTAGCCTTGCACAGTGTCTAATGATGATTTTCAACCCCAATTAAATATGTAATCAGGTGGCAGGTAGAAGGAGATGTATGCAGGCTGCCTGTGTGTCTCTCCTCCCCATTCTTCTTGCTGCCAGGCTGCCCCTGTTTTGAAAGCCTGGAATCACTCTGTATGGAGCTGATCCCAAGTGAGGGAATCTGGCACTCCAGCTGAATCCTGCATCAACCCATACTGGCCCAATTCGGTTCAGGATCCAGGATTTCATCAGAGTCAGTACGCAAGCTTTACCATAAAAAGTGGTACAGGGTGACTATTTGAATTGGTAGAGCTGCACTGTTTCTTATCATTGGGCTTGTGCAACATTTAGTGAGAAGAGTGTGTGGTCTGCCATTGTCTGTCCACTAAAAAATATCAGTTATTCTCTGCACATCCATAAGCAGGAGAAGAACTTCCACATAAGAGGGTTTCCATACAATATTGGCTCTTTACCTCCCGTTCAGTAATTGTGCAAATCACATGACATACAATTTGGATTAATGAAAGAAAATCTGATCTACAGATCCATTGCCAAAAGCTAAACAAGCATACCATTTATTTATTTTTTTAACGTGAGGGATGCTTTCTTCCAGTCATACACAATTTTCTTCCCCTCCCCTCAAAAAATGGTTTAAGTTTTCATTAACCAAAATACTGCTTTCTGTAAACTGAAAGAATGATGTGTTCCAGCCAATAGAGAACAGAAGCCCTTGGACTATCCCATAATGCAGTGAACAACCTCTGCTGCCTCCCTCCCCAATTAAAAAGTCCAACAAGGGGCGGGAGCAGGAATGGGGCAAACATTTGATACCATCGATAGTAACAATAGCATAAACAAACAACCTTTTAATGCTTTTTATTGTAAGCCATCCCGCTAACTTTGGGGTATTAGAAAGCATGAAATATAAATGAAGCAGATAAATGAAGCAATCAAATTTGGGCCACTGCATATTGTCTAAATTATAACAGGGAGACCTTTGTGCTTACATTGCCAGTATTTATTCATTAAGAATTCCGTCTATTCATAAAAACCAAAGGCACCGTGTTACTATAGCGCAGGCTGCATTTCTGTCATTAAATGCCTCATCAAAAGTCGCTTTATTCCCAATATTATTCATTCTCTTAGTTCCTTGCAAACTTCCTTTCCTTGCAATTTGCAGATGGAAATGTGATTACGTAACCTTACTAAACAGTACTTTGGAGGTGAGAGCAAACATCAGGAAGTGTAAAATAAATGTGGCAGGGGCTTCTGCATTCCTGGTTGCTTGGAAGTAAAAATGTGTGTATACAACTGTAAATATTGCATTTTATCCTCCGAGTCTCATGAAGAAACTTCTACACCTGGATGCTTGCAATTCTGCACGGATAAATCCTTCTTGCTCGTCCAGGATCACTTTTAAATCATGGCTAAATACTGTGATTCATGCATTGTTCAAGTAAGCTACTTTACTAAAGAACAGCAATAACAATGAGACTGCTCCAAATATTTTCAGTCTCAATTTTCAGTCCCCAAAAAGGAATTAAAGAAGGCAAGGGGGAATATTTTCTCCAAACCTCTGATTGTTAGAATGGCCGGCTTATTCTGCACCTGTTCAGTTCCACTGTTTCACTTACCTGCTGGTGCTTTAATTCCACCCCTTCCATGAAATGCTTTTTCCTCATCCTAGATTAATCATATTCACCACAGTGACATCAGCACATAACTCATCAGATTTTGCAAAGCGATTATGTCACTGAGGGAAATCACTGTCAACTGCGAGTGAGGAAAGAGAAGGTGCATAGATCATCCCAGCTAATCAGGGGTTGTAAAAGAAATGAGATGATGTCATTACACTACCTAGCCAATCCTGATGTTGTTGCAGGCAAACAAAATCAAACGAAGGGAGCACATGTCAAGACTACCCAAAATGCCTAAAGTAGTGGGTATTTTTAGCTTAGCCCTAAATTACTACTAGATATAGATTCATATTTATTAAATTTATGAGTTCTGGCATCTTTCTGTAAACAGCTTTGAGGAGTTCATTTTACAACCAAATGGTATATTAATTATATGGATTTTTATGAAAGAAATTATATGAAGACATCTCAAGGTTATGAGCAATAGAAATATCACCCAATGGGGGGGGGGGGAAATAGTCAAATCTGGTAAGCATGTCAGAAGCGTACCCCACCCAATGAACATCTTTCACAATCACCACAAAATAATCTACGTACTGAAAATTCCCCAAAACAATAACACCAGCATTCAAATCCCAGATAATACAGAACTGTTTTACCTAGTGCCAGAATGATGTCAAAACTGGCACCAGGTGAGCCTGTCTGGGGAGAGCATTCAATAAACTGCTACCAAGACTACTACTGTTAGCATCATTAGTGGCTAGCTGGATATTTTTAGGCGTGGTTCATAGCTACACTGCAACACTGTGTTGCAGATCCCACTTGTAACTAAAGAATTCCTATTTAGTTGCTTAAAGGAATTCATTAGTGGGGAGGTGATGAAGTGTTTCAGGACACTCTTTTTTGAACAAACAACTGATAAGAAAAAAACCCCAGCAAATTATCATCTGGGTTAGAAAAAAAGAGCAATGCTGTAGTTGGCCAAGAATATACTTTAGCCTCTGTCTCTTTGAGAATAAGTACTAAGACACTTTTGAAGTCCCATATGAATCAGAATAGCTGATAAGGATCACACTTTGAACATCAGGGCACCTTATTCTTTAGCCAGGGATCCTCTCCTTCAGTCTGCATTACTGATTTTTCAGACTATGAGAAAAACTCCTGCAGCATCTACCATCCCAACTGCCTTTTAAAGAAGTAAATGGTATTAGCAGAAGAACCAGAAATTAGTGTCTTCAATATATTCATACTGGAGGGTTCTTATGAATTAATTAATGAATTCAGCGAATTATGAATGTCAGACAGATCTGTTTTGCTTCGCCCTTATTTTTGCTAATGAAATATAATCCAATAACCAGTTCTACCCTTGCAAGAGTCTAATTCACTTAAGAGCCAACTGTCATATTAATTATGTTTATATGAAATCTGTATTACTGTTTAATTTCACAAACACACACTCTTGTGACCTATGTATAAAATATAAAGATTCCAGTTGCTTTAAATGGACCCCCACCCTCCAATGCCCCCCCTCACATTTTTCATCCAGTGTGTGGTCTGAGTAAACACTTTTCCCAGTGCTGATTTGCATGCAGCTACTAGAAAAGTAATCATCATTTCATAAGGAAGTATTTGATCTACACCACAAGTCAATGTACAGCACATGTTTCACGGTACAGTTTTTGGGAGGCTCTCAAGAAAATGCAGGTCAAATATAAAAGAGTTACTGTGTCTATACTTTGCTGAGATTGTAGGGCACACATAGAAATATCTAGCAGATGCTGAAATTTACCTTTTTGAGGTTTTCATTGCTAAGGATCAAGTTTCTAGTCCTCACAGCCACAAAACATAAATAACTGAAAACAGGTTGGGCAAGACTGCTGAAGTCTCAAAATCATAACAGAGCTTTGGGGTAGACTTTTAGGGATATTCCATGCACTGCCTCTGACATTGTTACATTAGTTGTTTATAAAATGCTTTCTGTCACAAACTGAAATGTATTATAATCAAGATGAGATAATGTTGGCTGATGCAGAAGCTTTTGTATAAAATAGTTTTGGTTCCATTTCCTAACCTTTGACTTAGCTTGGAAGTTCTTGCAGCACAATCTGTTTACTTAGATGTTTGGAACACACTCAGCAGAAAATCTAAAGCAAAAATGAGAAGCTCTCATCCTACCATGATTTTAAAAAATAATAATAGAGCAACATGGGATTTGAGAGCTCCCACAACAACTTAAACCACAGAGCCTAGGACTTGCCGATCAGAAGGTTGGTGGTTCGAATCTCCCATTGCTCAGTCCCAGCTCCTGCCCACCTAGCATGTCAAAGTGCAAGTAGATAAATAGGTACCGCTCTGGCGGGAAGGTAAACGGTGTTTCCGTGTGCTACTCTGGTTCGCCAGAAGCGGCTTAGTCATGCTGGCCACATGACCCGGAAGCTGTACGCCAGCTCCCTCGGCCAATAAAGCAAGATGAGCACCGCAACCCCAGAGTCGGTCACGACTGGACCTAATGGTCAGGGGTCCCCTTTACCTTTACTTTTTACAACAACTTTGTAACCCTTCTTGATTCCCACTAGCATGCCTTATCTTCAGCTTTTGGACAAATTCCTCATCCAAGTGGCCTTGGATTTGTCTTGTCTATCCAACATCTAGCAATGTTACCTAGTCCACGAGCACATTATTGACATGTCCTAGGGTGCTTACTGATATTGGCATGCATGATTCCATTTGCTACTGAGCCCACCAACCAAAATACTCTATTAGGTCAGATGCACAGAAATGATTTCCCATAGTCTACTCGTTCATCCCACGCATCTGATAAACTGTAAACGTAACCTGGGGCACTGCTGTTTAGTCTTGGAAAAGTCAAATGCAAATTGACAGAGGAAATAAACAGTAGGCAAGAATAGAGTCAGGTATCAGTAGATGTGTTGGTAATGTGAGATTTCTAGAATACAGCATCAGTTACGGCATTTAATGCACGTGTCGTGGGACTGTGCCAGTTTTTACTGAAAGTGTAGATTCTGTCATGGAAGGCTTAAAGGACACGTGAGTCAAGAAGCCAGATAAGAACTTTATTGTTTGTCTCCAGCAAGAGCAGAACACAAAATTCCTGACTCCACCTGTATCCAGTATGACATAGGAAGCTGTCTTATATTGAATCAGACCATTGGTCCATCTAGTTCAGCTAGATTTGAGAAGTGCATATTGAGGAGGGAGGCTGCTTCAGGTAAAAGGAGTTAGAGCTGTCTCCAGGTTTGTGTAGCCCCTTGGGAATAGGACATCTCCCCACTATTCCCATGCCCCTTCCACCATGCCATGGGCAATGGGTAGTCCCAGATCCTGTCCCTTATCCTCTCACTCCTGCCTGTCATAGCCTCTTTGCTGGACCACAACACAGAGAGCTCAGTGGAGTGGAAGGCCAACATGGAGACTTTCTGAGCTGTACTTGCCTGAGGGCAGAGTCATCACCCAAAGTCAGGTCCAGTTCTAGGGTCAGGCTAACAGCAATCCACAGTCCAGGGGTCAGGGAATCTGATGATCAAGGGTCAAGACAGGCAGGCAGCAGCAAGGTAGGGCCAGGAACTATAAGCGTTGGTACCAGCATTTGTCTGCTGTTGGAAGCTCTTCTTAAGAAGGCTGAAGCCAGTTGGTTCTCATCAGCACCTTCTCTGTGCCCCTGAATGCTAAGCAGCTGCAGGTGGAGTCACTCTGCCTTCTCCCCCTACAGGCTACTGCTCTTCAGGCAAAGCTGACCCCTGGCCCACGACTGCCACCCTATAAAAGTCTGGGGCATCTTCCTACAAATAGCAGGGAGAGAGAAGGAGAATTCTGCATTTTGCCAACTGAGAAAGTAGAAGTAGAAGCAGCATAAAGGAGAAGAAGAAGAAGAAAAATGTTTATTCGGCTTTACGCCCATCATAAAGCACAACCATAAAGGAGGAAGCAGGGCAGAGGCAAGGAGGTGTTGCAGGACCATCAGCAACTGCCTGACTGTGCCACCTGGTACCACCAAGCCTTTAAGGAACTGCCCGGGATACAGCCGAGAGAGGAGAAGGAAATAAGGAAGGCCAATAGGAACCAAATCAGAGTGAAGCAAGAAGGATTGTATGGGCGATGGGAGAGATTTGTGCACTTAGAGATGCAACCCATTGCAAGTAAGGAATACAGAAAGCACAGTGAGTAAAGCACTCTTCACCAACTTGGTGCTGTCTGAACTTCCCTTAGTCTTGGCCAGCATGGCCATGTTGGCTGGGGCTGAAGGGAGCTGTAGTTCTGGATAGACCAAGTTTGGTGAAGGCTGGACTAGTTGGAGAAACTGTTTCATTATCAGTCACTGTAACATAATCTTATCGGCACATTGGGAGAAAGGTGGTGTGCACTCCCCATCCCCCTTAATTTTTTTGCCTGCCATGCTCCCTGGAGTAAAAAGTTTGTTCCTGTTTTGAAAAATACAGATAAACTGCTTTATTAATATTGCATCATGTTTTCTCTGTCTCACAGCTGTAATGTATTGAGACCCACCACTGTTTGCAAGCTATTATGTAAACATAGCAAAAACATTGCTTACAGTAATTAGGGTAGCTTTTTTCCAGCCTCTTTTTCCACTTTCCTGCTAATTAAATTTTAGAGATTACTGTAAATAATGTACTTTCTGGGAAACCCCAAATGCTTATCAAAAAATAAAACCAAAGACTTAATCTCAAATGAATAAAACGGATCCTTCTTTTTAACCTCATAAAAAGCTGGTATATCTATCTCTCGGTGTGGTATAAAAGCAGCCAATGGAAAGATACTGTATTTTCCCTTCAGAGGTGGGTGGTTCATTACACAATGGAATACGAAGATTGGAAAGGACGTGGAGGTGTCAGGTACAGGCTAGACTAGCAGGAAAGAATTCTGGTGAAAAGGATAATGGTGTATATTCCAGAGTTAGTGTAAGGCCCAGATCACACTCCCCACCCCCACCCCGCTGTGTAGGCTTTCCAAATCAGGAGCAAGCCTCAGGCTCCATACCCACCTCCCAGCTTCAATATCTCATGTCATGGAGGTCATCAGGAATAGTCTAAAGGCACAGAGTGCATCCCTCTAACTGAAGCTAAGTGCATGCTATCTGGTTGTTACCTGGATTGGAGTCAGCCAAATTTCCTCCAAGGAATTCAAAGGTTGAGGCAAGGGATGGACAGAGTTGTCAATTTCTGTTTCTCTCTGTTTCTCATTTCCCCCAGTCTTAAGTTCAGTTCTGCACATTTCTGCAGCAGTTTGCATTTTTTGCTGTGCTTTTTTCTTTTATGTCTCTGATTCTTTTCTTCTCTGATTGCGCACTACCCACTTGCTGTTTATTGATCGCTTGACATGGAAATATTTATCAGCCACTAAGCATGGCAAAGTACCATAGCACGATAAAAACAAAAATACAAGTAGTACCGTAAAAACGTAAAACAATTTTCAAAAAAGGAATCAGTCAACTCACTCTTCTGGGAAAGCCTGCAAAAATTGAATATGTGTTTCTCATCCAATTTGCTATGCCATGTGGATATTATGTGACCAGTGAGGTGAATGAGTTGTGAATGGCTGATTGATAGACAGTCCTGACTGCCAGGTAGTCTCGATATTTGAACAAAGAATCTTATGCATTGAATCTGGGCGGGTGGATAGATTTTGCTTATATTCTGGCCTCAGAGCCCTTTTCAAGGAATCTCCTTCACTCATTCTTGTCCTTAGCTGGCAATATGAAACCTGTTGATTGGCCAGGTCTGATATACATAATGGGACTTTACCAGTCAGTAGAGCTTTACACTCTGCCTGCCAAATCTTAGGCTCTGCTCCAAACTCCAACAAGTGACCTTACTGTCATGGTCCGGTCTACGGGCGATCAAAGTCCCGGCTGAGGACGTCAGAACCAGGGGCAAGATGGCGGGGTGGGAGCAGGAACGAGAGTCCAGAAGCCAGGGATCCGAGGATCAGGAAGCAGGGAGTCATGAAGTCAAGGGTCTGAGGGTCAAGAAGCAAGGAGTCACGAAGTCAAGGGTCAGAGGATCAGGAAGCAAGAAGCCAAATGCAGAAAGGCAGGAAACGTGTTGCTGTGGCACAGAGCTGAAGGGAAATGCTGACGTTATATCCCTTCCCAGCCCTAGCCACCAGGTGCAGTGAGTTACCAAGCAGCCTCACCTGTGCGGCTGCGCCTTGCCTCTCCAGAACAAACTTAGGAAGGCCCTAGTCCTGCGAAGCCCTACTGATCACAGGGTCTAGCTCCTGCACACACTCCTGACACTTACCAGGGATAAGGAATACACAGATCTGGGTACCAGGTTAATCCTCCCATGCTCCAGCCTGATACTGATTTGCAACAAAGGATTCGACTGGCTGTCTTTGTTGCCTCCAACACTTCCATAATATTATGATGAAGTAAACAACTTAAAAAGCAAGGTGGGGAATGTTAGAACAGAAATGGTTTTTCCATTCATTGTCTTTGAAGACACGGTTTCCAAAACAAGCTCATTGTTTTAGCAATGAGCAAATGACACCTTTTGTGTGCTGGGATTAAGAAACAAACACAAAAGTCACCTTAAATTGTCTAACTTTGGTCTTGTTGAGTAATAACCGTAAGCCAAACCACGGCCAAGTGTGAATACACAAGTGTTCGTAAAAATTGTGTCCTTCCAGCAGTCCTGCTGCTGCCACGCTACCCAGAGCTAAGCCTTTACCAGTTTCATGGTGCCTGCAAATAAACTCCTGCTTCCAAGCAGTTTGTATGTATACAAAATCTAAGTGCCACAAAACTGATAAAATTGCTTGCTGGAAGGGCACATTCGGCAACAAAGCATTTTAGCTATTAAAAAAAAAGACTAAGGCGTTTTATACACACACACACACACACACACACACACACACACACACACATATGCCCTAAGAAATTTCTAAGTATTGGACAGACCTCCAGGAAAAAAAGCAAATTTACACCAACCGTGTACAGTGGTACCTCAGGTTACATATGCTTCAGGTTACATACTCCGCTAACCCAGAAATAGTGCTTCAGGTTAAGAACTTTGCTTCAGGATAAGAACAGAAAACATGCTCCGGTGGCACGGCAGCAGCAGGAGGCCCCATTAGCTAAAGTGGTGCTTCAGGTTAAGAACAGTTTCAGGTTAAGTACGGACCTCCAGAATGAATTAAGTACTTAACCCGAGGTACCACTGTATGTTCTTGTTCAAACATAACTCAAGAATGCTGCCACCTAGCTATTAGAGGTGGCAGTTTTGCAAATATACAGGGCTTGGCAAGTTAGGATTCCCTTAGGTATTTTTTGCCTCATTCAGGAAAGAAATGCAATGGCTGAAGTGTTTAATAAAGCCTCACTCCTTTTTCACTATACACCAAAGATCTGTAAAGAACACCAGGGATGTTGACTGGGAAGAGCTGGACTTGCCATGTTTTGCAAAGGCAAAGGGCTGTGACCTGGAGGTGGCAAATGCACTCAAATACACCTGACCTTTGCATCTGGACAATTCATGCTGATCTCATGCTTATGGGCGAGCAGAGGATATATTGACATCACTGAGACCAGTGTAGACTACATGTTGGCAAAAACAGCCCAGCATTAGGTTTCCCTGTGCCGTATCATTGCTCCTGCCATTCTGCCTGCTCCCATTTCCTACAACAACGTACCAGCTGAAAAGACATGCAACTTGCTCTAATAGCCAGGAAGAAAACAGCCTCCGATCCTTAACTGCAATAGATGCAGCTGTCTGGGAGTGGGGTGGAGGAGCTCCCATTGTCAGAGGAAAGTGAATCTGTGGCCCATTGGCATCCTTACAAATAAGGTCACACACTTGGGGAAAGGGGCTGTAGTTCAGAGGCAGAGCACCCACCTTGCCTTCAAAAGGTTCCCGGTTCAATCCACAGCAGCTCTAGGTAGGTCTAGAATTGTTTTTATTTTTTATATGCTGCCCATCTGACTGGGTTGCCCCAGCCACTCTGGGTGGCTCCCAACAAAAAAAAAATAGCAAAAACACAATACAACATCAAACACTTATCCAATCCAAATAACTTTATTGTACTAGCTATTTGAAGGGACGCGGGTGGTGCTGTGGGTTAAACCACAGAGCCTAGGACTTGCCGATCAGAAGGTCGGCAGTTCGAATCCCCACAATGGGGTGAGCTCCCGTTGCTCGGTCCCTGCCCCTGCCAACCTAGCAGTAGAAAGCACGTCAAAGTGAAAGTAGATAAATAGGTACCACTCTGACGGGAAGGTAAACGGCGTTTCCGTGTGCTGCTCTGGTTCGCCAGAAGCGGCTTAGTCATGCTGGCCACATGACCTGGAAGCTGTACGCTGGCTCCCTCAGCAAGTAAAGCGAGATGAGCGCCGCAACCCCAGAGTCGGCCACAACTGGACCTAATGGTCAGGGGTTCCTTTACCTTTACTAGCCATTGGACATGATAAATCAGGATCAAAAATAAACATAAGCAAAAGGGATGCTGCACCACAAATAATAGGTCTCTACAGTGGTACCTCGGGTTACATATGCTTCAGGTTACGTAATATAATAATAATTTATTATTTATGCCCCGTCCATCTGGCTGGGTTTTCCCAGCCACTCTGGGCGGCTTCCACAGAAACAAAAAATACACTAAAATCACACATTAAAAACTTCCCTGAACAGGGCTGCCTTAAGATGTCATCTGAATATCAGGTAATTGTTGATCACTTTGACATCTGATGGGAGGGCGTTCCACAGGGTGGGCGCCACTACCGAGAAGGCCCTCTGCCTAGTTCCCTGTAGCTTTGCTTCTCGCAATGAGGGAACCGCCAGAAGGCCCTCGGCGCTGGACCTCAGTGTACGGGCAGAACGATGGGGGTGGAGACGCTCCTTCAGGTATACTGGGCCGAGGCCGTTTAGGGCTTTAAAGGTCAGCACCAATACTTTGAATTGTGCTCAGAAACATACTGGGAGCCAATGTAGATCTCTTAAGACCAGTGTTATGTGATTTCGGCGGCCGCTCCCAGTCACCAGTCTAGCTGCCGCGTTCTAGATTAGTTGTAGTTTCTGGGTCACCTTCAAAGGTAGCCCCACGTAGAGCGCATTGCGGTAGTCCAAGCGAGAGATAACCAGAGCATGCACCACTCTGGTGAGACAGTCTGCGGGCAGATAGGGTCTCAGCCTGCATACCAGATGGAGCTGGTAAACAGCTGCCCTGGACACGGATTTAACCTGTGCCTCCATGGACAGCCGCGAGTCCAACATGACTCCCAGGCTGCGCACCTGGTCCTTCAGGGGCACAGTTACCCCATTCAGGACCAGGGAATCCTCCACACCTGCCCGCCTCCTGTCCCCCAAGAACAGTACTTCTGTCTTGTCAGGATTCAACCTCAATCTGTTAGCCGCCATCCAACCTCCAACCGCCTCCAGGCACTCACATAGGACCTTCACCGCTTTCACTGGTTCTGATTTGAAAGAGAGGTAGAGCTGGGTATCATCCGCATACTGATGAACACCCAGCCCAAACCCCCTGATGATCTCTCTCAGCGGCTGCATATAGATGTTGAAAAGCATGGGGGAGAGGACAGAACCCTGAGGCACCCCACAAGTGAGAGCCCAGGGGTCTGAACACTCATCCCCCCCACCACTTTCTGAACACGGCCCAGGAGGAAGGAGCAGAACCACTGTATAACAGTGCCCCCAGCTCCCAGCCCCTCAAGACGGTCCAGAAGGATGTTAGGGTCAATGGTATCAAACGCCACTGAGATCCAGCAGAACTAGGAAACAGCTCTCACCTTTGTCCCTAGCCCACCGGAGATCATCAACCAGTGCGACCAAGGCAGTTTCAGTCCCATGATGAGGCCTGAATCCTGACTGGAAGGGTTCTGCATATGCTTCAGGTTACACACTCCGCTAACCCAGAAATAGTGATTCAGGTTAAGAACTTTGCTTCAGGATAAGAATAGAAATCGGGCTCCGGCGGTGCGGCAGCAACAGGAGGCCGCATTAGCTAAAGTGGTCTTCAGGTTAAGAACAGTTTCAGGTTAAGAACGGACCTCCGGAACAAATTAAGTACTTAACCCAAGGTACCACTGTATTAAGAATCAAACACTAAAAACTTTTCTGGGAATGTTATCTGCGTGAAACCCCAGAGAGTCACGATCAGAATGTATAACTTGCTGTTGAAATGGAATACTCAGGATGAAACGGTGAAATCTGCTATGATTAAATGGGCACAAGATGTTGGACATAATATTATGTTTGCTGACTGGGAACAGTTATGGACCACAGGTATAAAGTTTACGGCATGTAGTGCCTTAAGAGAGAATATTATGAAAATGATATACAGGTGGTACATGACCCCAGTCAAGCTTGCAAAAATCTATCATTTGCCCGGTAACAAATGTTGGAAATGTAAAGAAACGGAAGGTACATCCTTTCACCTTTGGTGGACGTGCCCAAAGATTAAGGCTTTCTGGGAAATGATATATAATGAACTGAAAAAGGTATTTAAATATACCTTCCTGAAGAAACCAGAGGCCTTTCTCCTGGGCATTGTCGGCCAATTGGTGCCAAAGAAGGACAGAACTTTTTTATGTATGCTACTATAGCAGCAAGAATACTCATTGCAAAGTATTGGAAGACACAAGATTTACCCACTCTGGAAGAATGGCAGATGAAGGTGATCGACTACATGGAATTGGCAGAAATGACTGGCAGAATCCGAGACCAGGGAGAAGAGTTGGTGAAAGAAGACTGGAAGAAATTTAAAGACTATTTACAGAAATATTGTAAAATTAATGAATGTTAGAAGGATGTTGGATAGAAACTAAGGGGTTTCCAGCTGTAATGCTTTAGGAGATACGAAAAAAAGGTTTATAAATGGGTAAAAGCTTAATGGTAAGGATTTGCTGAACTAACAAATTGAAGTGGAATACAAAGAAGGGAGGTATGAGGAGGTCTGGGGAAATAAGCGTAAGGAAGATATGTTATGGAAAACTATTTGTGTTTTAACTGTTTTTATGTTGTATTTTGTATTTTGTTTCTTTTTATTTTTTATTTTTTTCATTGTTATGCGCCAGCTTCATTGTTATATTTTAAAAACTTTAATAAATATCTTTTGGGGGGAAAAGAGAGTCACGATCAGTCAACCTAGACACTGGCGGAGGAAGAGAGGGGCAGGGGGGGTGCACCGCCCCCAGCAGCGCGATTCTGGTGGGGTGTCATTGCGGCTGCACCCGCCCACTCTGGGTGCCACGCCCCCAGGACATGCGCCATGCCCTGTGGGCGGCACGCCACACCCCCGGGATACATACCACACCCCCAGGGTACATGCCATGCCCCCGGGACGCGTGCCAGCCCCGCCCCCTGCCCCCCGGTGCCAGAGCATGAAGCTCCGCCACTTAACCTAGAGAGCATGGAGCTAAATAGACTAATGGTCTTACTCAGTATAAAACCAGCGTATGTTCCTAAGATGCAGAAATGCAACACCAAAAAGCATTTGTTGTACTTTGGGTCATTAGGTTTATCACTTTTCCTTCTCGGGTGTTGCCAAGAAGACTTGGCATGCCTCACAAATGATTAGAGCTCAGTTAGCAGAGCACTGTCTCTCCTGAACCTATCTCAAAAGTTAAAAATATCACAGACTTTTGCAAACAAAGTGCTCTGGAAACATGAGCTATGTTTTTTTTTTTTTAATCAGAAGAAGAGGTGAATGAAGGAGGCACTGATGATCAGCAAGATGCTGCAACTCTTGTTAAAGCTGCCAAAATCTGAACCATCCCTTTCTGGCTGGATTTTGATTAGGAGAGGGACAAGATTTTTTGCACATCCACAGGACGCTTAATCTCATCTCAGAGCCTTCAATAAAGGTCAGTGTGAAATATCACATCCAGACAAATAAGATATAGATTGGCAGGGGTGGATAATTGGAGATTTATATACTATTTAAAAGTGCAAGGAAGACCAAAATAATTGCTTTCGCCCTCATGGGCTCTGCATTAAGGGATTGGACTAAAGGCATCTTTAGCTGAAAATATCTAAATCAATTATTTTCTGGTCTAGCCTGCCTCAAAGGGATCGTTTTAATTAGGGTACCAGCATTAGTAGAGATTGCAGATTGTATTTCATTTGAACTTTTTCACTTTATAAATCCCTTTTGGATATTATGCTTATTTTGTGTTCTTATTGTTTCTTTCTCCAGTTTGTGTTTTTCGGTATCAGACTGATTAAAATGTACAGTATTCAGCACTGATTACAGCGTGTATAATACTCCCACAATGTCAAACTTAATGACGAACATCTGCTTAACATCTTTAAGTACATTAATTGTGCTCGCCACTCTGGCCATACATATTCATTCATAACCATTTCTGAGCTATTCCACAGAGCTTGCAACATGAATTAGGAGCTGCTCGAATCTGAAGTTAATTGGCAAATGAATATATATAATAGTTTTAACAAAGAGCCATATACGTACATGAAGTGCAAATAAAAAAAACTATGTGATGGGGCAAGAGGCTTACAGAGACTGCTGGGTGAACAGCGGGTTAAAGTCAAAGCAACATCATAAGGTTTTTGCTAAGAGAAGGGAGGAATCAGTGCAGTTCAAATTTAAATGCCTATCTAGCTAATCTGCACTCAAACCTAAACACAGCCATCCATCAAATTTCCTGCCTTTCTCAAGTTTGCAATGCAGTTTTCCACCAAGTGATGGGTCCAAAAATGCACCTACTGGTGAAAAACAAGGTACAAAAATGCATTATGTTGGAGAAAACTGTTTTACAAAAACGTGTCTCGTAAGCAAAATTGCAAAACAAAAAACGTGTATGGTAGGAGAAATGGGCATGAGAATGCTGAGGATTTCTTTTTTAAAAATCACTAACTATTACATATACAGTGGTACCTCGGATTAAGTACTTAATTCGTTCCGGAGGTCCGTTCTTAACCTGAAACTGTTCTTAACCTGAAGCACCACTTTAGCTAATGGGGCCTCCTGCTGCCGCCATGCTGCCAGAGCACGATTTCTGTTCTCATCCTGAAGCAAAGTTCTTAACCTGAAGCACTATTTCTGGGTTAGCGGAGTCTGTAACCTGAAGCGTATGTAACCTGAGGTACCACTGTATTTGGAGAACTGAACTTAAGACCAAGAAATGAGAAATGGAAACTGACAAATTTTCCCACCTCTAGCCTTTACAGAAATATACTTGCATCACTACACAGGAGCCATTCGTTGGAGGAACATCTGTTTGGCATGCAGAAGGTCCCAGGTGAATTCCCAGCATCTCCAAGCATGCCTGGTGGGGTCAGTCAGCATAGATAATACTGTGCTAGATGGACCAGCCCAGTAGCTAAACTGGGGTTTTTGAGTGTTTATACTGACCTCATGGAAGCCCAAGGCTTTGCAGTTTATAACTATGAACACTCAAAGATCCCAGTTTGTCTTGGGGCAAGCAACATCCCTAGCCTGAACCCATAAGTTGAATGCCCAGCAGTCAAATAAGTGTATCGTAATATAATTGTATGGCTTCCCCATGCTATCTGTTCAGTTCTCCTACCACCAGTCAATAATATAGACGTGGTGGCCATGCTAATCTTCTCTGTATCATTCCAATTTTAGTATATGTTCTGCCAAAGTGAGCACCACGTCTTAGACTTTTGGCTAAGTTCAGGTGTAATAATACAGACGTGGCAGGCTGCAGAGACAGAGAAGTTCAAAGGGCAACTAGCAAGGGGAGTTAACTGCATGTGACCTGCTTCAAGCAAAGTATCCTGGTAGTTATTACCCTTCAACACTTCCAAAGCACTGGCGCTGGTTGCCTCTGAACTTCAAAAACCTTGATATCTGGCTGGTGGAAAGCTGGATAAAATCTGAGGAGGGAGGCAGAATATATTCCCACCTCTGACCAGACAAAATCGCCATAGCTTTGACATTAACAGCCTCAGCTCTGCTTCACCTTCAACAATGACACAACACAGTGTTTGCTAAGCAATTTTTCCCCCTTTACTTGTTTTGCCTTAAGCAGACAATATGGTTTTTATAATCAGTTAATTTTATGACAGGGCAGTTTAATCTCATTACAGCCTTCATGATCCAGTGGCTATGTTTGTTGCCACTAGGTAATCTGGCATTTGAAAGCTGCAGTTATAATTACACCTCAGGATCAATTAGTGCAGCAATTTGTTAACATCCAGAAACTAAAAGCACTTAACTCTTCTGTTTCCTACTTCTTTAAAAGGGTGGGCATTCTTTCTCCAGCTAGGGGTGTGTGTATAGGCTCATAGACAGACAAGGCTCAGGGAGTCACAGGTTCAAATCCCCATGCGGCTGTGAAGTTGAGCTAATTGCTACCTCTCAGCAGGGGCTACCTCACAGGCTTATTGTGCGAACAAAATTTGTGGTGAAGCATGTATGCAACCCCGAACTCCTTGGAGTAATAGCAGAATTAAAATGAATTGATTACAAATTATTTATCTTTTTTAAATAGAGCAGTTGTTTTATTGTGGAGCACTATGGCAAGCATATTGCTGGACTGTCTGTTGTTTCTTCTGATTCCTCAGATCCAGATTTGCTGTTCTTTTGCATATATATTTTGTATGCTTACCTGTAGGGGCCTATAAAGGTAAAGGGTAAAGGGACCCCTGACCATTAGATCCAATCGTGACCGACTCTGGGGTTGCGGCACTCATCTCGCTTTACTGGCCGAGGGAGCCAGTGTACAGCTTCCGGGTCATGTGGCCAGCATGACTAAGCCACTTCTGGCGAACCAGAGCAGTGCACGGAAACGCCATTTACCTTCCCACCAGAGCGGTACCTATTTATCTACTTGCATTTTGACATGCTTTCGAACTGCTAGGTTCACAGGAGCAGGGACCGAGCAATGGGAGCTCACCCCGTTACGGGGATTCGAACCGCCGACCTTCTGATTGGCAAGTCCTAGGCTCTGTGGTTTAACTCACAACGCCACCTGTGTCCCTGTAGGGGCCTATACTTTAGCTGTAATGGGTGGGAAGAAGATTATTTTGATATTTTGATGCTGTGTAACGTATTACAAGTGGAAAGGTGTATGATCATATCGTAATACAAATATTTTCTCCTTTTTTCAGAAAAGAAGCAAGCAAATAGCACATGCTGTAGCTACAGTGTCAAGCCAACCACATGTTCATTGCTGTGTTTTTAAGCAGTGATTTCTATGGGAATGATTGTGACACTAACATTATAGGAGCAGGTGACAGAAACTTACTGAATTATCATAAAGCTTACAGAGAAGCACTCTGGCCAGAGTGACCTACTGTCAACCAGCACCGTTTGTTTGCTTTGTGCTGCCTTCCTTCTGGCATTCCACTTAATGTGCCCAGAATAGAAGTAGGCGACAGGAACATTTGGCACCATGCCCCCATATGAAAGATAACTGCTGTGCAGTAATAAGATAGCTGTGCCTCTGTCCACATTGACTGGGCAAGGAATTGCCATGGCATCCAAGTGGGCTTGAAGAGCAAACTGAGATGTGCCAACCAAACCGCCCGGGAGCGAGCAACCTCCAGTTCCTTTCAGACTCCCCTTTTCGGTTTGAGAGCCAGTGTGGTGTAGTGGTTAAGAGTGGTAGTCTTGTAATCTGGTGAACCGGCTTCACGTCTCTGCTCCTCCACCTGCAGCTGCTGGGTGACCTTGGGCTAGTCACACTTCTCTGAAGTCTCTCAGCCCCACTCACCTCACAGAGTGTTTGTTGTGGGGGAGGAAGGGAAAAGGAGATTGTTAGCCACTTTGAGACTCCTTTGGGTAGTGATAAAGTGGGATATCAAATCCAAACTCTTCTTCTTCTTCTCTTCTTTTGCTGCTGTTGTTTCAGTTTATGGCAAATAAGAGCAGCTGTAACTGACCCTTCTAGCAGATCCAAAGGCCACAGCAGCCCACTCCAGCTGCACCCCAAAGTGCCCTACTTTAGGTCTTTGTCATAGGCTATTGCCACTGGGGGAACTGCTGCCACTAGCAGTTGTGCCATGGTCATTTCTCACAGGTTCACATTCTTAAATGTAGTTCACATTTCCACATCAGGTTGGGTATTTATTTATTTATTTATTTATTTATTTATTTTACAAAGAAATTCCTCATGAAAATTTATCAGCATTTTTAATGCACATTTTTCTTAATATGCACATTTTTGTATGCAGCTTTGACTAACGCAAACATTTTTTTTTGAAAAGCATTTCCTCTAATGTAACATATTTTTTTAAATATCATCTTCACTAATATATGCAATTCTACCCCAATGTATCAATTGTGGTGCACATTACTTGGCTGGAATACTGTGCTGCAAAGTTAAGAGAAGTGCAAATTTTGAAGAAGGGTGCTCTTTTGGTTTCGGAAAGTGTGAGTTGTGTAGGTTTGCCTTTAACTATAAACTGAATTGAATTCATCCCCCATTCCTATGGAGCCAACCCAATGAACACAGCATTAGCCTCAACAGTGACAGAGCCTCCGGCCACTACTAGAACTTGGCAGATAGGACCTTGGTTTATCCTAACCCTCTTGAGTGATACAGATTAAGGATTAGGACTAAGTGATTTCATGCCATCTTCATGAATATCCAGCAATTTCTAGGTGCCTACATCTCACATTTGAAGCACTGTTTACTTCCCCCACTCCATATGAAATTTGATTACAGTAGTACCTTGGGTTACATACGCTTCAGGTATACCCAGAAATAGTGCTTCAGGTTAAGAACTTTGCTTCAGGATGAGAACAGAAATCATGCTCCGGCGGCGCGGCAACAGCAGGAGGCCCCATTAGCTAAAGTGGTGCTCGAGGTTAAGAACAGTTTCAGGTTAAGAACGGCCCTCTGGAACGAATTAAGTACTTAACCTGAGGTACCACTGTATTGGATTTGTTGAAAGCATGCCCACCAGTGTCCTCAAACGGATTATATCACTGTACTCCTCTTAAAGCATAGCATAACTGTTATGTATTCAGTGGTCTGTGTTTGCCTGAGCATGAGTCTGGACTAAGGAATCTGAGCCCCTGTGTTCTGATTCGATACCTGATATCCAATCACAGAACATCTCAGGATTTTGGCCTCTGCCATTGGCCCTTAAACTCTGAGTCATGATTCGCAGCTTGGAATCTTAGACAGCCAATCATGGTGGGAGTGGGAGTGGCCTAGGCCTTCAGAAATGTATATAAGCAGATGCTTTGCCCTTGTTGTCCAGTTCTGTTCAGTAAAGGTTTTTGTTGTTATCACTGTGTCTTGCCTCATGGGAACCCACCTACACTTAAGTAACAATACAGGGTACATTAATTTTACTCATACAATGGTACCTCGGGTTACATATGCTTCAGGTTACATACGCTTCAGGTTACAGACTCCACTAACCCAGAAATAGTACCTCGGGTTAAGAACTTTGCTTCAGGATGAGAACAGAAATCATGCAGCAGCAGCCGCGGGAGGCCCTATTAGCTAAAGTAGTGCTTCAGGTTAAGAAGAATTTCAGGTTAAGTACAGACCTCTGGAGCGAATTAAGTACTTAACCCGAGGTACCACTGTACTGGTAAAATTACTGCATCAACAGTAAAAGAGTTAAAAATTACTGCATCAACAGATTGCAAATAGTGCCTGCCTTCTCTGTACTGGGTCCTTTAAACTGGTAAACAAGTTAGTGGAAGAGGATTAAAAATGAAGACTTTTTCTCTCCTTGTTTAGTATGTCTGATAGCAAGACTTCCACACACACCAACACATAAGGAATTATTGTTGAGATGTGCTCTGTAGCTGCTTTAATGAGAAGCTTATCACTTTCCTGGAATGGATTTATCTGAGGACAAAAAGTCCTAAGCCCCCATCTCTTCGTGGCATTTCAAATGCAGCAGACACCATAGAAACATTTCATAAAAGCAAAAGCCTAACTAGCCCCGCATACTTTTTCTTGTTAGTCTGGCCTGTATATTAGAGCAAATTTCAGCATGGAACAAGATGTTAATAACGCAGCTGGCTGTGTGTAATGAAACAAATGCGCTCGGAGATGGACTAAAAGCATTTCAATTGAGCCACTCGCTATTTCTGATGATTGCCCAGTCTCCGGCAATTTGTTTTGCAAAGTCACAGGTCATGTCACGCCGTGCTCCTCTGCTCCTCTACAATGAAGCGTAATTCTGAAGAGAGAAAGGCACAAATTTAAACTCTGGCTCTGCCGCAGTGGCCAAGGCCTTGAAGCTTGCAAGAACTTGGAAACTTTTGTAAAAAGAGCACAACTACTGCATCCATGCTCTTGCCTGCCTGAAAAAGGAAGGGAATGTGGTTCCTGCCTGCCACTAGCACCACATTTTCTATATTGCACACCTTTTGGAGATCAAGCAGTTGCTCAACCTTCTAAATACAGTGGTACCTCGGGTTACATATGCTTCAGGTTACATACGTTTCAGGTTACAGACTCCGCTAACCCAGAAATATTACCTCAGGTTAAGAACTTTGCTTCAGGATGAGAACAGAAATCGTGCTCCAGCGGCGCAGCGGCAGCGGGAGGCCCCATTAGCTAAAGTGGTGCTTCAGGTTAAGAACAGTTTCAGGTTAAGAACGGACCTCCGGAACGAATTAAGTACTTAACCCGAGGTACCACTGTAGATAAATAAATGCACATAAGCAGATCTTTAAAATGAGGCTGAACACAGAAAAACAGGCTGGTTCCTCTAGAAAGGGATAGCCAATATGGCACCCACCAGTAGTTGTTAAACCCCAACTCCCATCATTGCAGACCTGATCATTGACCAGGTTGGTGGTCATGGCTCTAGGAGGTGGCAAGGGAGAAGAAAGGGTAGCAAAGGGGAATGATAGCACATGCAGCAAATGCATGTGGCGCAAAGAAACATGGTAATCGCAGACAGGCAAGAGTCCCAAGGCCAGGGTGCATGGGCCAATAACCCATGAAGGACAAATGCTACCAACTCTATGAACCAGCACTTGGGATCAATAGAACTTTCAGCCAGATGGAAGCAAGCATCATTTTATCTGGACTGAACATCCCCAGACCCTGCATTTATTTTTCCATCATCCACAGTCTCCACTTTTGCTATCACCAGAGCCAATCTTCTGGCATCACAAGGCCCCTCTTGGAGACCTGGCAACTCAAAACAGCAGCTGTTTAACAGCAATCCGTCAATATATTGACGTGCAAGAGGAACTGGTGTTTCCAGCCTATGCTGCTGCACTCAAAAAAGCACAGAGGGAGAAAGAGAGAGAGAGAAATCCTAAATTCACCCTCCCTCCCCCATTGGAATGAGAAGTTGCGCAACATAATATTAATAAATCTAATGCAGTTCCCTTTTTTACGTTTGCTTTTAAAGATGTTCTAGCGCTTCTTTCCCATATTTCATTCTAATGTGACTTTCCAAGAATTTTATGTGACTCTCTGAACTATGAAATGTGAGCCCAAATTGTTCAACATTTTCTCTTACTTTGTTCCAAAACGTAACATGCAGTCACAGGTTGAAGGGTAAAATAGATAATGCATGGTGTCCTTTCTAAGCCATTATGTTTTATTATTGTTTATCAGAGAAATAATAAATAAAGCTCTGCTTCCTCCTTCATGTGACTTGGTTATGAGTAGCAAGCAGTGTCTCAACTCTTACACTGGCAATAGTTATTAGAAATCGGGTCCTCCCTTAAAGAGGGCACGTGTTGTGGTGAGACCTGGCAACCAAACCCTGTGTTGTGGGTGGGTTCGATTGAATAGCCACAACACCCAATTGGTTGATGCTGGGTTTAATCAGGCCAATGGGACACATGCTAAATGGATCAAGGGACCCATATATACCTATGCACGTGATCCAGAGCTTCCTCTTTTAGTGCGTGCATCGGAACACCCGCCCACCTCTCCCTACTTTTAGGGCTTTGCGCTTGACCTTGCTATGCCGTCGTGTGTTGTCTGCTACTGGGACAGGGGCACGGCAGGAATTTTCCCCACTTGGCTGATTGGCTGTTGCCATTTGGGTTTCGCCTGCCACGTAGCAAATCATCACAACTTGTAAGGTTGCGGATAGGCTCTGGTTCAGTTGATAGGGATCGGAGAACGCTCTCGCCATCCCTATGTGAAGGGTATTCCATTAAAGGAATCCAGGGACTCGATGGTTTGGTCAACCCCTGAGAGGGGGTTGTGCCCGAGCCTGAGTCCAGGGGGACATTTGGGTGGCAGAGATAGCCTGTTCCTGGCTTTCTGCTTATCCAGGTGTTCACCCTAGGCTGACCTATGCTGGAACCCTGGGTCAGCGCTACCCTCATGGCAGGGAGCTAGTCGAAACAGAGCCTATGCAACCCCTCACTTGCTGTCATTAATAAAGATGTGGCCTAAATTCTGCCAAAACCAAACCAAAATTTGAGCCTTGTCTGAATTTATTTAAGGAGGAGGTTTAAAGGTCTGAACACACAAGTGGATACATAATTCAAAGTGGATTACAAAGCAGGTTGTATCCAGCACTGCAGAGACTATTAACAGAGTCTCTTAAATAACGCAGAGAGAGTCCAAAGAGAAAAGTATTCACTTTAATAAGGAAACGGAACAAAACAGTATATAATCTGAGGAGAAATAAACCGACAGATTTTTGTTATTCTAAGGCCTTGTACATAGCAGGAATACATTCAACTCAACATACAGAGGAAAAACCCACTCAGAACTATGCAGCCAATCAGGGCATGTGCCACCTCAGTGAAGATCATGCTACTCTTCCTGGCTGCTAAGCAACACCTCCACCCATCTTGGCTAGTTGACTTTAACGCTAACAGAGTTAATCCTTAAGTTACAAATTGATTGATCTCACATAAACAGTGTTTGACTCATGCAATGGGACTTCACCTTCCTCTTCTCTCCTCACATCCCCTCCCTCAAAGAAATCTTCTTTGAGAGGTCTTCCAACCCTCTGGAGCAGATTTTGAGGTAAAGCGACATTGTGCAAGTGGAAGTCTGTTGCGCAAGCAGAACGGCAACATTTGACACAATGCAGATAGTGTCCCCAAAGACAGTAAGAGATAAAGGATAGAATGGTGGTTAAGGGCTAACTAAACTCTGACAGCCATTTGTTAGGGAAAAGTCACTCCAAGATACAGTGGTACCTCGGGATACATATGCTTCAGGTTACAGACTCCGCTAACCCAGAAATATTACCTTGGGTTAAGAACTTTGCTTCAGGATGAGAACAGAAATCGTGCTCCGGCGGCATGGCGGCAGCAGGAGGACCCATTAGCTAAAGTGGTGCTTCGGGTTAAGAATAGTTTCAGGTTAAGAATGGACCTCCGGAACGAATTAAGTACTTAACCCGAGGTATCACTGTATATTGCAGTGACCAGAACAAAGAAGTGAAAGAAATGGAATGTTTAAACCATTCTCCACCATGGGGAAAAAATGAAACTCAGTTAATCTTGTAACTTTTTCTTTCTTTCTTTTTTACATTTATATACCAACTTTGTTCTGTCATGGTCAAGGAACCCTGGGCATGTGGATCTGAGGAGGTAATTTCTCCCATCAATGATCAGTGCCAGACCTGCTAAGCCGCAGCAAGATAGTGGCCTCATGCGCCTTCAGCCCATACCCTGAAACCATATTTTAGCATCAGTAAAATCTAATTATGTATCATGTTGCTGAGAGGTGAAAGGATGGCATAAAATAAATTACGCTTTATGGATGTTTTCATGCTTTCCCTATGCAATACTAATCTTCTACTGGAAGAGACAGACAATATACAGACCATAAAAGTTAATTCCACTCAGGCTAACATTTATTATTATTATTATTGTTCTGTTGAGTGTTTCTCTTTTATAAAATGATATTTAGAATATTAACAACACATTAGCCCGACATCAATTGCAGAAGAAGTCAATTATTAAGAAGTCAAACATCATTGTGAGTTACTGATAAATAATAACTGCTGTTGAATATTCCAGATCTTCTTCTCATTTTATGATCTCTGAAATTTGCAAGGATGTGTTGCGCACATCAGTTATAAAGATTTAACAAGTCTGCTCTAAATTCTCTTTTTAAAACAAACTGCTTTATACACAGCGATAGATGGATGAGATTTGGAGAATTCATTCCTAACAGTCTAGACATTAACTTTCATTATACCAACATAATACTTTTGCTTTGTTTTTGTTTTTTTAAGTTGTGTGTCTGTTTGTTGCCCTGGGCTCCATGGGGAGGAAGCACAAGGTATAAATTCAATAAACAACAACATCACGATCATCAATGCCTACGCATCTCTTGGGGAATACAAGCTGTACATCTTCATATCCTTTCTACAACCAATTGTACTACTGGACATTACGCAACATTTCAAGATACAGTGGCAGACACCCTCACTTAAGATGGCTGTTGGGTAAATGCGGCCACAATACTAGGGTGAGTTATTGGTTAAATCCCTCCCTGTATTCCTGCTATTAACAGCTTGTGGTGCAATTTTTATTTACCAGCAGCAAGGTGTTACATTTATTTATTTATTTATTTATTTATTTATTTATTTATTTTGTATTAACCCACCCCCTTCATTCCTTCTTGAGGGAAGAGTGGAGTAGACCCACTGCGATCTAAATAAACTTTGGGTCTGACCTCTGGTTTTTAGAACGCTAGATTTTCTAGGAAAATACAAAGTGGTAAAGAACCCCTGGATGGGTAAATCCAGTCAAAGGCAACTATAGGGTTGTGGCGCTCTTCTCACTTTCAGGCTGAGGGAGCCGGCATTTGTCCACAGACAGCTTTCCGGGTCATGTGGCCAGCAGGACTAAACTGCTTCTGGCACAACGGAAACATCGTTTACCTTCCTGCCGGAGCAGTACCTATTTATCTACTTGCACTGGTGTGCTTTCGAACTGCTAGGTTGGCAGGAGCAGGGACCGAGCAAGGGGAGCTCACCCCGTCACGGGGATTTGTACCGCTGACCTTCTGATTAGCAAGTCCAAGAGGGGTGGTGGTTTAGACCACAGCACCACCCGCATCCCTATATGTATATATATATGTATATGTATATGTATGTATACACAGAGAGAGAGAGAGAGTGCCACACTATATCACATTGTCTCACCAAAAATTTCCATTAATGCAGCAGTTTGTAAACTTGTCAAGCAATGGTTTATGATGAGAGAAAATGGGGAGAATGTAAGACTCACAAAAAACAGTTGCCCACGAAACAACATTCTCTCATACCTTGCTAACTGACATGTTTGTAAGAAGAACTTTACTATACATTGCTGGTTGTTGTTTATATTAGAGACTATGTGGGATACTTTAAAAGGAAATTGGAAGTTCATTGCTGAAAATCTGTTTATGATTAGCACTATTCAGTGCTTTTTTCTGGGGGGACGCATACCCCTAAACATTTTGTGAATCTTTGTACTTTTGTCCATTTACAGTGGTACCTCGGGTTACATACACTTCAGGTTACATACGCTTCAGGTTACAGACTCCGCTAACCCAGAAATAGTACCTCGAGTTAAGAACTTTGCTTCAGGATGAGAACAGAAATCATCCTCCAGCGGCACAGCAACAGCAGGAGGCCCCATTAGCTAAAGTGGTGCTTCAGGTTAAGAACAGATTCAGGTTAAGAATGCACCTCCGGAACAAATTAAGTACTTAATCCGAGGTACCACTGTACTGTATTTATTTTTCCTTATTTGAACTATAAAATGGTGATTTTCTTGAGTCAAAATGAGAGTACCCCTAAACATTTTTTTTAGGAGAAAAAAAAAAGCGCTGGCACTATTCCAACAAGCTGTTTGATTGGCAAAGCAGAGCAGAGCAAAGGTAGAATGGCAGCAACTTCATTTGCTCCAGTAGAGTTTCATCCGGGATTAATTTAGCCCACTATTGTTTGCAAATGATGGATGTCCTATTTAATTCAGACTCAATAGAAAAACAACAGAGTGAACCAGACCAACCACAGTGAGGTACAAGGAAACAATTACGGCAATCATCCCCATCCTCAAGATGTGCTAAAATAAAGGTTGGAGAAATTATCGGCAAGTTGGGTTAATAGCAATACTGGGAAAAATACTCCAAGCAATAAGTAGAAAATTGGTGTGGAAGAAGATGCAAGAGAACATATTAATTAATTGAAAACAACAAAAGTGTACTTGAACAAGACCAGATAATATAAATATAGAACAGGTTCCAGTGACGTTGCCCAGCTGCTCTCTAGGGTGGGCTCCTTCATCTTGAATAGTTTTATAGAAGAGAGAATTTGAACAGGAGTAACATGTTTGCTGAAATACCCTCTTCTATACAACTATTCAAGGTGCAGTAGTTCTATTCCATTTTGCATCTAGTCCCCCAAAACCAATCACTTTAAAAAAAGTCTAATTGATTTCAGTGGGAGAATTAAGTACATGTGCAAAGGTAAAGGGGACCCCTGACCATTAGGTCCAGTCGTGGCCAACTCTGGGGTTGCGGTGCTCATCTCACTTTACTGGTCGAGGGAGCCGGGCGTACAGCTTCCGGGTCATGTGGCCAGCATGACTAAGCCGCTTCTGGTGAACCAGAGCAGCACACGGAAACGCCGTTTACCTTCCCACCGGAGCGGTACCTATTTATCTACTTGCACTTTGACGTGCTTTCGAACTGCTAGGTTGGCAGGAGCAGGGACCAAGCAACGGGAGCTCACCCCATCACAGGGATTCGAACCGCCAACCTTCTGATCGGCAAGTCCTAGGCTCTGTGGTTTAACCCACAGTGCCACCAACGTCCCTAAGTACATGTATAGTTTTCTCCTATTCAGATCAGCAGGACTTACAAGTGCTTAGCACACAGAATATTAAAATATGCCAAATTCAGGTTAGGTCGTGTAATCCAAAGCCAGAACTGAAAAACCATCCTCTTGCTTCCAAAGGGTAGAGCCTATTGAAGGGTAAAATTTCATTTTAAATCCAGTTTCCCATATTTCCACATCAGTTTGCATTTTCTTAAGTTCTCAGCATTTTAGGGTCCAATTCTCTTAATATACACATTTATGTATGCGATTGTGCCCAATATAGTCATTTTTGGGAATCAGTTTTCTGAAATATTTTTGTATGTCATTTTCACTGTACACATTTTTATGTGTGCTTTACCCACGTATAAGCATTTTGGACACATTACTTGGCTGAAGATTGTTGATATCCATCTGTCTCGAAAGACAATGGAGTGTGTTTCCAGGGGTGAAGTCAAATTGCTGCCTTAGCAGTACTGAAGTGACCTCCCTGAGGCACAACCCAGGGCTGTGTGTATGGAGGTCCTGGGCTATGCTACCCAGGTGACAAGATTCTCCTTCTTGGTATTACAGAACACCTCTAGTCATCACATACAGCTCCCAAGTTAAAACAGTACAACGCACCATCAGAGATCTACAACCTCTCCTGGACAATGACAGTTCTCTTTCTCAAGCTCTGGGAGGAAGACCTTTCATTGCCTACAGACAGCCACCCAATCTTAAACAACTCCTAACCCACAATAATACCACAACCAGACTTAACACAGACACTGGCACCAGAGCCTGCAATAAACCCAGATGCCAACTTTGCTGCCACATACACCCGGACAACACCATTACTGGCCCCAACAACATCACACATACCATCTCGGGACTATTTAATTGCTCATCGTCTAACATTGTGTATGCCATCAAATGCCAACAGTGTCCTTCAGCTCTCTATATTGGACAAACAGGCCAAACCTTACGCCAAAGAATAAACGGACATAAATCTGACATCAAGAATCACAAAACAGAGAAACCAGTAGGAGAACACTTCAATCTCCCAGGACATTCTATACAAGATCTCAAAGTAGCTGTTTTACTACAAAGGAATTTCAGAAACAGACTGGAAAGAGAAGCTGCTGAATTACAACTCATTACCAAACTCAAAACAATGGAAAAACCTGGGTTGAACAAAGACATTGGATTCTTATCTCACTATACATGACTATACCATTTCTCACCTTCTCACCCCTTGCCTTTTCCTGTAAGACCTATTACAGTCGTTAAGAGTCGTCAACAGGCTCTCCCAGCTATCTGCCTATCTCCCATTCCCACCACCCTTCTGAGTAACACCCCTCCCCACCTTCTCACTATATAGAAGGATCTGGCAACTTCTGTTTCAGTGTATCTGAAGAAGTGTGCATGCACACGAAAGCTCATACCAAGAACTAACTTAGTTGGTCTTTAAGGTGCTATTGGAAGGAATTTTTTTTATTTTGACTATGGCAGACCAACACGGCTACCTATCTACTACTGGAACCATGGAAGGCACCACATTGAGCCGCATGAAATGGAAGTCCATCAACCTCACCAAGAAACTTGCACAGGTACAGACTGATATCTTCTTTCTTACTAAATGCAAGAACCTGGACATTATACCCAAGGGTCTTAGAATTAAGAACCCTCTACAATCCACGTATCCCACTGAATATGCAAGAAAACTATGCAACACTTTCTCTAAGAAGCTGCTCAAACATCTGATCAGCGTTCTCTACTCTAAACAGAAGCTAATAAAGGAGGAACTCCTTGTATTAGACAACTCTATCAGGAACCACCAAGCTTGGCAAGAGTTCCAAAAGGAAAAACAAAACATTTACCACTCTCAACTGGAGCTACTGAAAAAACAGAAAAACAAGAAACTCTCTAACCTTTCCAACCTACAGGCTACTAATCAAAACAAGATCAACAATATTGTCAATCTCTCACAACAAGCACTCAGCCCAGCCGAGGAATCAGTCCTTTCACGTGGACTGTCATTCTGCCCTGCCAAATCCCCACACATGATTCAGTTCTACGGGGACTTGGAAGCATTTTTCCGCCGTTTACGCCTGAAGGAGTATTTTCAACACACACAACAACAAGACAAATCAGAACAAACAACAACTTCACAACACAACACCTCTCAACCCACTGGAGAACAACAACCACCCTCCCAACAGAACACCGACCACCAACTACCACCGAAAAAGTGTTACACAAAAAGGGACTCCACATGGACCCCTCCTGATGGACGCAATACCACACTGGACTTGTACATTGACTGCTTCCGCCACAGAATCCAAACAGATGTGACCAGAAAACACCATCGCTTACAACAAAATCTAAACCATGCTGAAAGGAGAGCCATAGATAATCTCAGAAACAACCCAGACATTATAATTAAAGAAGCAGACAAAGGTGGAGCTGTCGTCATCATGAACAAAACTGACTACATTCAGGAGGCTCACAGACAACTTTCCAATACCGCCTTTTACACAAAATTGGACTCAGACCCCACACAAGAATACAAGAAAGAACTAAACAAGATTGTTAAGGAGCTACCCCCACACATCCAAGAACAGATCCTCACCAACACACCAACAGAACCTCGACCAGGAACTTTCTATCTTCTACCTAAAATACACAAACCAGGAAACCCAGGACGCCCCATCATTTCAGGTATTGGCACTGTTACAGTGGGTGTCTCCGGTTATATGGACTCTGTTCTGAAACCATATGCCATCAGTGCTCCCAGCTATGTACGTGACACCACAGATTTTCTGAGGAAAATACAATCTTTAAATAATCTTCCCAACAATACCATACTAGCTACTATGGATGTGGAATCTCTATATACCAACATCCCACACAACGATGGTTTACAAGCTATAAGGAACACCATTTCAGATAAAACCACAGCGGACCTTGCCACCAAACTCTGCCAATTTGTCCTTACCCACAACAACTTCAAATTCGGTGATGACCTGTTCCTTCAGATCAGCGGCACAGCAATGGGCACCCGCATGGCCCCACAGTATGCCAACATCTTCATGGCAGATTTAGAACAACGTTTCCTGAACTCCTACCCACTCAAACCTCTCTTGTACCTGCGATACATTGACGATATTTTTATCATCTGGACGGACACATGGTCAACAGACCCTGGACACCTTTCACCAGAAATTTAATGATTTTCACCCCAC
Organism: Podarcis liolepis; assembly: GCF_965112155.1. Taxonomy (NCBI): domain Eukaryota; kingdom Metazoa; phylum Chordata; class Lepidosauria; order Squamata; family Lacertidae; genus Podarcis; species Podarcis liolepis. Next base: position 78,414,128 of record NC_139556.1, read on the forward strand.
AATCAACCTTACAATGAATCAATCTATGCAAGAAATACATTTTTTGGACACTACTATAAAAATACAGGATGGGCGCATAGACACCACCTTATACCGCAAACCAACTGACCGACAAACATATCTACATGCCTCCAGCTACCATCCCAAACATACCAAACAGTCCATTGTATACAGCCAGGCACTACGTTACAGCCGCATCTGTTCCAACTCTACAGACAGAGACTCTCACCTAAGAGATCTACAGCAAACCTTCTCAGAACTAAAATACCCAGCAGATGAAGTTAGACAACAGATCAACAGAGCCAGACTGATACCCAGAGAGAACTTGCTGCAAGACAGACCCAAAAAAGAAAATAACAGAACACCTCTAGTCATCACATACAGCTCCCAAGTTAAAACAGTACAACGCATCATCAGAGATCTACAACCTCTCCTGGACAATGACAGTTCTCTTTCTCAAGCTCTGGGAGGAAGACCTTTCATTGCCTACAGACAGCCACCCAATCTTAAACAACTCCTAACCCACAATAATACCACAACCAGACTTAACACAGACACTGGCACCAGAGCCTGCAATAAACCCAGATGCCAACTTTGCTGCCACATACACCCGGACAACACCATTACTGGCCCCAACAACATCACACATACCATCTCGGGACTATTTAATTGCTCATCGTCTAACATTGTGTATGCCATCAAATGCCAACAGTGTCCTTCAGCTCTCTATATTGGACAAACAGGCCAAACCTTACGCCAAAGAATAAACGGACATAAATCTGACATCAAGAATCACAAAACAGAGAAACCAGTAGGAGAACACTTCAATCTCCCAGGACATTCTATACAAGATCTCAAAGTAGCTGTTTTACTACAAAGGAATTTCAGAAACAGACTGGAAAGAGAAGCTGCTGAATTACAACTCATTACCAAACTCAAAACAATGGAAAAACCTGGGTTGAACAAAGACATTGGATTCTTATCTCACTATACATGACTATACCATTTCTCACCTTCTCACCCCTTGCCTTTTCCTGTAAGACCTATTACAGTCGTTAAGAGTCGTCAACAGGCTCTCCCAGCTATCTGCCTATCTCCCATTCCCACCACCCTTCTGAGTAACACCCCTCCCCACCTTCTCACTATATAGAAGGATCTGGCAACTTCTGTTTCAGTGTATCTGAAGAATTGTGCATGCACACGAAAGCTCATACCAAGAACTAACTTAGTTGGTCTTTAAGGTGCTATTGGAAGGAATTTTTTTTATTTTGGTATTACCAACATAGTCCAAAAGAAAACAGAGCAATATGTTTGGTACCAGCTTGGCTTCAGGAGTTGCTGTAGGAGGCATACAAGGCACTAGCCAAATGTCTTAAGGACACCACTCCCGATTTCTGTAGGGTTTACTCCTTAGCCTTTTCTTCTGAAGATAAACCACAAGGCAACAGAAGTTGTGATGTACTAAGCTTGGATCCTAGAATGCAACAACTGATTGGCTTGCAGGAAAAGACCAATCAGGCTCCAGGAGGAAGTTAATCAGCCTATTAGGCTGGTAGGATCGTGGAATGCAACAACTGATTGGCCTGCAGGAAAAGACCAATCAGGCTCCAGGAGGGAAGCAGAATCAGCCAATCAGACGGGACTCATTGTGTAAATAATGTATATAAAAGCCTGAGGTTTGAGGGGCAAGCCAATCACTGTTTTACAAGCTGCAATAAAGAGCATGAAATCACTACAGGACTCCAATTATATTTCAGAAGGTTAGGTTCAGAGTTAATAAATTGGCTAATAAAAGCAAGCCGGGAAGGGCTGGGTGATGGGCTCTGCGGGATGGTGAATGCTTCCCTCTGTGAGGGAACATTCCCTGATCCGCTGAAAGAGGCGGTCATTAAACCGCTTCTTAAAAAAAATCTTTAGACCCGGCCAGTATGGCCAACTATCGCCCAGTCTCAAATCTTCAATTCTTGGGCAAGGTGATTGAACGAGTGGTTGCAGAACAACTCCAGGCACGCCTGGAGGATGCGGACCATTTGGATCCCTTCCAATCGGGATTCAGGCCTCATCATGGGACTGAAACTGCCTTGGTCGCGCTGGTTGATGATCTCCGGCGAGCTAGGGACAAAGGTGAGAGCTGTTTCCTAGTTCTGCTGGATCTCTCAGCGGCCTTTGATACAATCGACCATAACATCCTTCTGGAGCGCCTAGAGGGGCTGGGAGCTGGGGGCACTGTTATACAGTGGTTTCACTCCTTCCGCCTGGGCCGTGTTCAGAAAGTGGTGGTGGGGGATGGGTGTTCAGACCCCTGGGCCCTCACTTGTGGGGTGCCTCAGGGTTCTGTCCTCTCCCCCATGCTTTTTAACATCTATATGAAGCCACTGGGAGAGATCATCAGGGGGTTTGGACTGGGTGTCCATCAATATGCAGATGATACCCAGCTCTACCTCTCTTTCAAATCAGAACCAGTGAAGGCAGTGAAGGTCCTGTGTGAGTGCCTGGAGGCGGTTGGAGGATGGATGGCGGCTAATGGATTGAGGTTGAATCCTGACAAGAGAGAAGTACTGTTTTTGGGGGACAGGGGGAGGGCTGGTGTGGAGGACTCCCTGGTCCTGAATGGGGTAACTGTACCCCTGAAGGACCAGGTGCGCAGCCTGGGAGTCATTTTGGACTCACAGCTGTCCATGGAGGCGCAGGTCAATTCTGTATCCAGGGCAGCTGTCTACCAACTCCACCTGGTACGCAGACTGAGACCCTACCTGCCCGCAGACTGTCTCGCCAGAGTGGTGCATGCTCTAGTTATCTCCCGCTTGGACTACTGCAATGCGCTCGACGTGGGGCTACCTTTGAAGGTGACCCGGAAACTACAACTAATCCAGAATGTGGCAGCTAGACTGGTGACTGGGGGAGGCTGCCGAGACCACATAACACCGGTTTTGAAAGACCTACATTGGCTCCCAGTACGTTTCCGAGCACAATTCAAAGTATTGGTGCTGACCTTTAAAGCCCTAAACGGCCTCGGCCCAGTATACCTGAAGGAGCGTCTCCACCCCCATCGTTCTACCCGGACACTGAGGTCCAGCGCCGAGGGCCTTCTGGCGGCTTCCTCATTGCGAGAAGCAAAGCTACAGGGAACCAGGCAGAGGGCCTTCTCGGTAGTGGCGCCCGCCCTGTGGAACGCCCTCCCATCCGATGTCAAAGCAATAAACAACTACCCAACATTCAGAAGACATCTTAAGGCAGCCCTGTTCAGGGAAGTTTTTAACGTGTGATATTTTAGTGTAATTTTGGTTTCTGTGGAAGCCGCCCAGAGTGGCTGGGGAAACCCAGCCAGATGGGCGGGCTACAAATAATAAATTATTATTATTATTATTATTATTATTATTATTATTATTATTATTATTATTATTATTAATTTTCCTTCTCTTTGATGGGCTTCCTTCCAAGATGGATGAGCTGCATCTGCCCCTCACTTCCCTCTACAGCACATGCAGAAACTGTCTTCTTGACCATTGGCCCCACCACAGTGGTACCTTGGTTCTCAAACTTTATCTGTTCCGGAAGTCTGTTCCAAAACCAAAGCATTCCAAAACCAAGGCATGCTTTCCCATAGAAAGCAATGCAAAATGGATTAATCCATTCCAGACTTTTAAAAACAACCCCTAAAACAGCAATTTAACATGAATTTTACTATCTAACGAAACCATTGATCCATAAAATAAACAATGTACTGCAGTCACACAATCAATCAATTAGTAGCTGAACTGGGTTCCACACAGTCACAAAAAACAAAAAAGAGGCTCAAAAACAAAAATGCAAAATAAATAGCAAAAACAGACAGACCTCAGCATAATACTCAAAACGGAAGTGTGGCACTCAAATTGGAAGCATAACGCTCAAATCAGAAGCGCAACACTCAAAACGGAGCACGTTAGGCTTCTGAAAACAAAGTTCACAAACCGGAACACTTACTTCCAGGTTTGCAGTGTTTGGGTTCCAAGTTGTTTGAGTACCGAGGCATTTGAGAACCAAGATACCACTGTATTGGTCTCTTCAGTCTCATCTTATTGGCTGGAGAACTGTATGGCAAAATTCAGAGAAGTGTGACTCTATCAGAAGTGAGGGAGAAGGCACCATAACAGGGCATTGATGTGATATGGCACTAAAGGCACCAGAGGGACCAAGAATTCTGACTGATGGGGCACAGTGAAGGCTGGTCCAAGCTCTGTATCTGTCTGAAAACCTGTATAGCAATGCCTAGGTACTGCTCCCACTCAGGCTGATGACAGAGAGACTTTGCAGCAGACAAAATAAAAAAAAATCCTTCCAGTAGCACCTTAAAGACCAACTAAGTTAGTTCTTGGTATGAGCTTTCATGTGCATGCACACTTCTTCAGATACACTGAAACAGAAGTTGTCAGACCCTTCTATATAGTGAGAAGGTGGGGAGGGGTATTACTCAGAAGGGTGGTGGGAATGGGAGATTGGCAGATAGCTGAGATGAGCCTGTTGACGACTCTTAACGACTGTAATAGGTCTTACAGGAAAAGGCAAGGGGTGAGAAGGTGAGAAATGGCTTCGTCATGTATAGTGAGATAAGAATCCAATGTCTTTGTTCAGACCAGGTCTCTCCATGGTTTTAAGTTTGGTAATGAGTTGCAATTCAGCAGCTTCTCTTTCCAGTCTATTTCTGAAATTCCTTTGTAGTAAAACAGCTACTTTGAGATCTTGTATAGAATATATAGAATGTCCTGGGAGATTGAAGTGTTCTCCTACTGGTTTGCAGCAGACGTGAGATTTGTGACTCTGCCTTTCCCTTTCCCTTCCCCTCCCCTCCTACATGCAGCAAGCATGCCTTTTGTAAGAAAGTGCTGAGCACGCAAAGAGGCTGTAAAGAAAAAGAATCTTGGCATTCATTTCTCATTCCAGTGATATCTCTAATAAGAAGTTCAACCAAATCTGACTGCAGCTCTGGATAAACAGTTCTGCGTTAATAAATACAAATTTGTTCTATGCCCAGCTCGTTAATCATGGAAGAACAGAGCTTACAGCATTGACACATTTAAACAAAAGGGTCTTTTCTTTGCAGATCTCACAACATAACTCTGGTGGAATTAGGATTCCCGCCCCCTTCATGTTAAATGAACAATATTACATCAGCATCGTGTTACACAGAAGTGTTGGGTGTGCGCACATCAGTCACTGTTGACTCTGCATCGCTGCTTGGAGAAAATGCATCTTGGGCAAAGATGTATTCCAGCTTTCGAGAACACCAAGGTGTCCGAGGCTTCACTGCTAGACACAGAAGCTCAAGATCTGTAGCTTAAGAACTTTCAAAGACCTATATAGTACCTATATTTGTGTCTCCAAGTTGGCTTTTTTACTGCTGGGGAGGAAGACCTATGAGTCTCCTTGGAAGAACTTCTAAAGTGCATTTCAATTTCTGACTTAGCAAACAGATGTGCGAACACATGCTGCCAGACTACTCCCCATTGAATATACATGAACAGCTGCTGAAAAACATATGTCACCCTAGTTTCAGCATCAACAGCAAACTGAAGAAGTGTACTTGTATTGGCTTGATAGCATATAGCCATCACTATCACCGCCAGCATAATTTGATAAATAATGTAGGTGTCAATTAAAGATCCCTTATCTGTATAGTCATACCTCGTGTTACGTTCAGTTCAGGTTACGTCTTTTCAGGTTGCATCCCGCGGCGACCCAGAAGTACTGGAAAGGTTTACTTCCGGGTTTCGCCGCTCGTGCATGCGCACTCAAAATGACGTCATGCACATGCGCAGAAGCGGCGAATCGCAACCCACACACTTCATTCATGTTCATGTTGTGAACAGGACTCCGGAACGGATCCCGTTCGCAACCAGAGGTACCACTGTATTTTGTTTTAATGCTAACCATATACCCACCGTTACCTATGATGGGTTGTAGTGCACAGCCACGGCTTATACACTTGCAAGCAGGCCTGTGATGGGGTTGGGTGCTATGCACTCCTATAACCTTATGCAGACATTCAGCACCGCGTAGATTCCCGCCTGTCCGCCCACGCGGCGTCCGCTACAGATGAAGGCTACGTCGACGCGTGATTCCCCAGCCCAAACCCATTGTTGGGAGGGCTTCAGAGGCTGCCGGAGCGGGGTGGGTGGCGGTGTCCGCGAAATACTAGGGCAGATCACAACCCACATGGAGTGCCCAGACCCTACTACGTCAGGGAGGTCTGCCTGAGCCTCAAAAACCACGGGATTCTCGTGGGATGCTCAGCATAGCGTGTGCTGGACTCAGCTTAAGATGTGAGCAACTTTCTCTTTCTGCGCTCTTTCCCTGCGGTTTCTACAAATCTGTGCGTTTCACTCCGAGCACCCCTACGCCAGCATCCTGCCTTCCTTGCAACTGGGGTGGTAGAAACACAAACACGAGTGGGAAACAAATACGCAGGATTTTTCAACTTTGCAAACGGCACTTTCCGGGTCTGTCTTTCTTCACTGGTCGCTCTCTCCCTCCCCTCTAATAAGTTATGGAGAACAAGCTGTCCCCTGACCTAAACGCGGTGGGGGATCCAAAGCGCACCTGAAACAGATCGACCCCCTTCCCCGCAGCGGTAGGGACAGGAAGCGGGAGCCTCGGGCGGCGTTAACAAGCGGAACGGGCGGAGGCGTGTCCATCGACAGCGATTTCATTAGCGGCGCTGCTGGGCTGCGCTGGACGGGGAGGGGGCGGCGAGGAAGCGGGTCTGAGCCGAGGCTGATTCATTCACGTGTTGGGAGGGGAAGTGGGGCGGGGGGAGAAGCGAGGCCCAGAACTAGGGGCTCTCCCAGGAGGGAGCGGGGCGGGTGGAGTGTGAGCTGGAGGGGAACGCAGCCGCGCAACGAGCAGCCGCCCTGGCTATAAATCCAGGGGGGCGAAGCCAAACGGATCCAAGCCTTAGGACAGTCCTGCGCGCAGCCACCCAAGGGACTGAGGCTGCTGCCGCCGCCGCCTTCTCGCAGCAGCAGCAATAGTAGCTGCAACACGCCCAGGAAGGTGAGACGCGCGTGGCTTCCCCAGGGTGGAGGTTCGTGGATGCCGAGCTGCCCAGCCCGGCCGAGAGACAGAGAAGAGACCGAGAGAGAAGAGAGGGAGAAATCCGCAGTTGCACAGCCACTTCCAGCGCATCCTGCCGAGCCTTGCAAGTTTCTCCTCTCGCCTTGTAAGTTTCCTCCTCCTTCCACGCGTCTCTGTGCTGTTCCCTTTCCCCTCCTGCCCTACCAACTCCTGAAATTTGGTTTTTCTTCCTTCTTGCCCACATGCAAACTGCTGCCTTGATTGTATTTATTATCATTATTTGTTATCACCGTCCCTGGAGGGAAAGTTTCCTCCACCACCCCTTTCCTTCTGAGAAAGGCTTTTCCCTCTTGCTTCCCATTTCACATGAGAGAGCTGAAAGTTTTCTGGCATAGACTCCAACGGCGTGATTTCTAAATCTCACAAGCCCTAAGGAAATACGTGGGACTCAAGGATGGGTGTGTGTGTGTGTGTGTGTGTGTGTGTGTAGAGCTATAGAACAGGACCTTTTCTTTTCTTTAATGCTTTTTGGAGAATAACTGGCAATCCTGTGATTTTTGTATGCATGCAAAAGCATATTTGAGTACTGTATAGGCACAAAACTAAGCCCTCTTTTATATACATATAGTTAAGCACATACTTAACCCTACTCTCTTCCACTCAGTCATCAAAGTCAATGGCATTTAAAGATACTTAACCATTGCTAGGATCAGGCATTATTCTTTGGAAAGTTTATTGCTATCACATCATGCTTTGCCTCAGATACTCAGTTTGTTCCATGCTTCATCAAAAGAGCGATGAAAGTGTATCCGTGGTTTTCCAAACTCTCCTAACAGAGTGTGCATGTGGAAGGAATGCCTTGTTTACACTGTGCTGAAAGTGCAACTCCCTTAATTACTGCTAAAAGCAATAGTTTTAACAAGCAGAGTCCACAAGGAAGACCGATTGCTTGTTCCAAGGACACCTCTTTGAAACGATGCCACAGATTTATCTGCTTGCAGAAGATAGAGGGCTTGTGCACTCACAAGTCCTGTCATGTGAATCCTCTCATATTTCTTGTCAACAGGTCTAAGGCACCATTTAACAGAATCAGCGACAGACCTACCGCAAGCCGACAACTTTCCAGCTTATTTCTAGCAACTTTCCAATTTATTGCTAGCAACTACTAGAGGCCAAGTCAAGCCATAACTTTGACTTGACAAATCAGTTAAGGGGAACAAACTGAACTGGCAAGACCTGTCCTATTTTCCACAACTTTCAAAATAATGTTTCTACTAGGTTTATATTGACTCTAAATTGCCCCTCTGTTTCTGTTAGATTCCTGCTTCCTTACAGAATGAATTTTGTTGGCATCCGTGCAAGGGTCAGAGTTTAATCATACTTACGGTGCAATCCTAGGCATGTTGGCTTGGAAGTTGAATGCCCCATTGTATTCACCAGGGCTTTAATCCCTGGTGCGTGTGCATAGGATCGTAGCCATAACCCTGTGCATCATCAGCAACTTGGTACAAAGTCTGTATCCTCAGTAAACAAGCATACAAAACCTCAGAGCACATTAAGTCAAAGTTTGTTCTTATGTCCATCTGGTAGCAATGGTTACTGTTGCAGCAGATCAGGTTTCTACTATGTTGCACAGGGAACATCCGGGACCACAGAGAGTTTGCATGGCAACTCCATATTTCAGACATTACCCACATTTCAGACATTACCTGACCATGCAAACAGTGAACTGCAAAGCAAGGACCAGTTGTCAGTCGTTGTGAAGTTGCTGTGAAGCCTGAGTAATACAACAGGATGGTCTCTGATATGTGTCAAGTAGCTTCAATATAAACACTGTGTGCTGTGTGATACGTGCAAATAAATATGCACCAAAGATCAAATGCCATTCCTTTATACCTCTGCCCTTAATCCGAAATTAATAGTGTTGCACCACCAGTACAGTTGGCAGCAGAATATGTCCCATGACCTTTCGGATGGAGCTGTGACGCTCCAACAAGAAGCTGACATTTTATTTTTAAGGCAAGGTTAAGGGAAATGCCTGCAAATAACAATAATCATGCAGAGATCATTTTAGATTTCTGAAAATGTCACAGGCAAGATGTCGATCCCTCTTTAAGTGTGTAAAGTGGAATGTGTGTGGACATCAAAAGGACTGAAATGGGGAAGGGGTGATGTATCAGGTGAGGGCAATGGCGGAGACTTCATACACTTGGAGACCCACCAAAACTTCAAATCTGGTGCTGGGGGAGAGAATACCAAAGCTGGTCACATGCAATTCTCAGGCGTGGCCCAAGGGGTGGGAGAAGAGTCGTGCTTGAGTGGGAGCACAGCCTACACCAGAAGCAACTCATTCCCTTATCCCACCACAGTTGGCATAGAAGCAAAGGAAGGCTGAGTCCTTTCTTCACCTCCCAAGCTACCATGAGGTGGGGACAGGAAGGAGGTTGGGCTTGGGGACAAAAGGCCCTTTGGCATTAGTCCAGTGACACTGAGCCCCGTTCCCTCCATCTCACCTGCAGTTGCTTAATGGATGATGCCTTTTCACAAGTTATCTGTGTGCCCAGGTGCCCTTTCTCCACCAATGCAGCTGTTCTGAGGGACACTATCTCTTTATGGCAGGGGTGGGGGGTCCCTTTTCAGCCTGGGTTGCGATCCCTTGCAGAAAACCTTCTGGGACCCATATGTTAGCAGTAAGAGGACATACAGGCACGGCTCCTTCCAAGCAGGCAAGAGGAATCCTGAAAATTCGTGGACGCATTCCAGCCAGATAAACTTATTTGGAAGAGGGCACAGAGGAGGACTGCTGAGGAAGGGTGTGGCCTGGGGGGTCAGAGAGAGAGGGCTGGATGGCCACATTCCCTTCCCAGCCCCCTGCTTTATGTGGAAGGACCATAACTTAGTGGTAGAGAAGCTACAAAGGTCCCAGATTCATTCCCTGGCAGATGGTGGGAATGATATCTGTCTACATGCTGCTGTCAGTCCTAGTAGACAATACTAGGTTAAATAGAAGAAACTATTCCATCCAGCTCTGTCATTACGTAGAGAGGCAGGACTGTGTCTTAATCCCTCTTCAGGCAATCTCTAAAACTGTAGAGTCAATGCACAATTGGGGGGGGCGGCGGGGGGGACAAATGTGCCAGCTTCCCTCCTCCCCCTGTGTCACTATTGTTGGAGAGTGAGTGACAGTTGGAGAGTGAGTGACAGTTCCTGTGCTGCTGTCGGCTCCCTGCACATTTTAGAACCCTGGAAAACCACGATTCCAAAACTCATGGGGAGACTTCTTGCTTCAGAAGTTTGCCCTCCAACAAATGGTGAGCGAGGAGAATGATGGCGCAAACACACCCTTGCTGCATCTCCCCTACCTCCCCATATTTTTAATCTTCACATTTAGTGAATCTTTGACAAGGACACTAAATATCCCCACACGAGCCCAAACTCACCAGTTGGCATTGTATCTGTTGCTTAGGATGTTCTGTAATGTCAAATTCCAACTTGCTAATATTGGGACAGCCATGTTTTGGGGGAAAGACTGTAATTCTGTATTGGAGTACACAGAAGGTCCCAGGTTAATCTCTGGCATCTCCATTTAGAAGGACCAGGTAGCAAGAGATGGGGAAAGGCCTCTACCTGACCCCTTGGATAGCTGCTGCTATTCGTACAACTTTCTGCTACTTCCACAGATAATACTGGACTCAGGCCACATTCACCTTGTGAATAGGGATTGATTGTTGAACCACTCTGAAAATTGTAGCTCTAGGGCTCTCCTAACAGCTCTCAGCACCCTTAACAAACCACAGCTCCCAGAATTCTTAGAGGGAAACCATGACTGTATAAAGTGGTGTCAGAGTGCTCTAAATGTACCGTGTGAATGTGGCATGAGATGGACAAATAGTCTGACCTAGTATGTTCCTTTATTGTTTGTATTTTATTTGTATAGTATTTCATTTCGTATGAAACCAGCTGTTTAGCTGACATAAGGTCTTCAGGCAGGAATTCTTTCTGGAAGAAGAAGGGTTCTGTGCAACTTGGAAGCTTGCTAGTGTCCTGGTGCTCAGCCTAATCCTTCAGCAGGTTTCCTGAAAAGTAAAGCCCATGCAGTTTTTTGGGGCCTGCTCCCTAATTAACATGTGCAGGATTCCAGCCTTAGTCTTTGGATCCTGAAATCCCCAAATTGTGTGGAGGGGGAACATTCCCAAGATACATTTGATTGCACACATATTTCATATTTTCTTTTATCTATCTATCTTATATCCTGTCCTTCCTGCATATTTTAATAACCAGAATTTCTGCAAGATTATTGTTCCTAAACACAAAATTAAAATCATTTAATGAATTGTTCTGGGGTGGTTTTTAACAGGAGACAGGAATTAGCATTCTAATAGCACATCTTCACAAAGTTTGAATGATGTCCGATTACCACCCATAGCACTAAGACCATGATGTACCTCCTGAGCTCCTTTACTGAAAGGGAGAGAGTCTTTTCAGAAGGTTGGGGATTTGAATAAACAGCTGATACATTTTTCTTTCCACTTTAAGAAATCCAACTAGCTGAAATGAAGGTGATCCCTGATAATACACGCTGGTGTATAAAAGTCAAGCAATAATCAGTGTGGCTTGTCTTGGAAGAGTGTCCCACATTCTGTGTTCGATCTTGCCAAAAATCCTGTTGGCATTGGTGGAATTTATGACAGCCCAATGGATCCAGTGGTGTCCAAACTTTTTTCAAAGAGGGCCAGATTTGAGGAAGTGAAGAGCTGTAGGGGCTGACCAAAGGCTCGACCAAAGTTGCTGACCTTTTTGTTTTTAAGGATTGAAGTTGTTGAGCTGATTTTAGGGTTGGAAATGTTGAGCTTCTTTTAGTATTGAAGTTGTTGAGATTTTTTAAGGATTTTACCCCAGGAAATGAACTGCCACAGGGGCCAGATTAGGCCCCCCAAAAACAGACTTTGGACATGCCTGGATTAGGCCATAGCACTGGGGGCATGTGGCAAGTGCATTTACTGTACTGCAGGGTGGACAAGTGGATCTGGCCCCCAAGCCAGATCCAGAAGTGGCCAAACCTCTGCAAACCACTTTGACAAGTGAATGGGACCATCCTATCACATCTGGTGATTGTAACTTCCATTCATGGCTGGAAAGGAATAACTGGGAACCAGGGTTCGAAATTAACCAGTTGCCAGGCGCATTTTGCACCTGGCCATTGACTACCTGAGACCAAGTGAAGATGCCAGGGTGCAAGGATGTTACCTGACATCACCACCATATGGAGGTGCTTGCCTGGGGATCATTAGTTTCACACGCTAATACCCCATCCTGTAGAATTCTATCAGTTATATTTTATCTGCACAATTGGGATGAATTTCAGGAATCAAAATGCTTTTTCTGGGCTGCCTGAGCAGGAGCAGTGAACAACGTTACAGTTAATTGTTGTAGCTTGTCTTCACTTAATCAAGTGGCTTTTCTTCTTTAAGTTCTCAAAGCTCTTAACCCAGCTCAAGGTTGTCATCTGAACTAGCCGGATGTTTAACTGAGAATCAATCGCAGTCAGTCCGTTGTTTGAAAAATATTACATTAGAGCTGTCGTGCCCCAAAATGGCAGCTAGGCATTCCATTTTGATGACTGTAACCTTGGTTTACCTAGCATTTGGCACCTAGCTTATACGTCTGAGTTTCTAACACTGATGCAGATGGTTTTTTGTGTGAGTTGAAGGACTTTTGGATATCCAGGTCCCAATCCTTATAGGGCTTTAAATGGAGGAGGAAGAGGAAAGAGAAAGTCAGAAAGTGCCAGTATAGGAAATGGAGAGAAAATCTCTGGGTAGGCAGAAGTGTGCTTTATTTTTATTTTATTATTATTATTATTATTATTATTATTATTATTATTATTATTATTATATTAGATTCAAGGCATCTCCAATTAGCATCTTCTTCAGGGCCACTCTTAAACACAGCAAATCTTATTCTTTGATCTCCAGTGGCTCTTAGAGCAGCTCTTGGAGATACAGCTAGGGCAATCTTTTTATATCATTGTGTAAAAACATCAAGCAATTGTCTCTGTGGCTTTGGAGTTACTGAATTTATAGCACTGGAAAGTGTCATGAGAACGTAGATTTTCAGTGAGCAATTATTTCGAAAGCATGTTAAGGGATTGTTTACTCAGTCAAGATTCAGATTGCGATTTAACAATTCCAGTGTGATGTGTACAGAAGCGAATCATGCCAGAGTTTGTCAGCTGCAACGACTCCTTGCTCTTTACCGCACAGGAACCTATTCTCTGCATCTGATCACCCTTTACATCTCCCAGGTTTGCAAATTAAAAGGGCAAGCAGGATTACCTTGCCACTTAATTCTATGGAAACACAAAGCAGGAGAAAATCAATCACCATTCACAGGTTGCATTAGCTTGGTTGTGAAGATCATTCTGATGTAAAAAGGTGGGCAAATGTTAATTTCATTGGTGACTTATTCACAGTACAGATTTATTTAGGTTTTTTGCTATATTTTCACCTCACTCATTAATTGAATTCGGCACAGGTTAATAGTACGTCCAAAGAAGTCTGGATTAACTTTTTGGGTAAAGGTCTAATTTCCATGAAGAAAATCTTAGGGAAAGTTGTATTTCCCCAGATTTTTCATGAAAATTAGATAGCACACCCAAGTTCTGCAATACATTATATTAATTACTTTTTATTCCATTCATTTTACAGCCCCACCCTCACTTCAGTTCATCATTCCAACTACAGTGTGTGGCAAATCTCTGCATTATTATTTTTCCAATGGGCAATTAAAACCAAGTAATGGGAGTATTTCTGTGGTCAAAAAATGGGGTAGAAAGCTGTAAAACAAAGACATATTTTTTGGGCCAATTTATGCTTTCATTGGTGAGCTGGGATGTATGTTCATCCAATCATCAGTGTACTATAACATACTGGCAAAACTTTTCAGAGTTTTCTGTTTTAAATTCTACATTCCCTCAGAACATGCATTCCATGAGGCCAGAGTGCCTGTCTAAATCATCACACGAACAGCAAGAACACTGGCAAGCATAACACTTTGTCCATGCAGATAGTCATGCTACCGAAGGGATGAATTTAGGAGTTAGCTGTTGGCATTTTCTGCAGCAGGGATCATTTGTTATTTTTCCTTCACATAACACTTAACACTTGCCTTTCAGGAAGAGTGGCATTGCCATAATTTGCTTAAATTAGTGTTGAAGAGGGACATGTTGTTTTCTTCACCCTCTTATCCATTTCTATCATATATATTAGATTGTGAGCCCGTGGACAGGGACTAAATTGCAGAAGTGTGCACAACAGCAGTGATTCCCAAACTGTGGACCTATGAGAGTGCTGGGGGGGGGGAAGAGAGAGAGAGAGAGAGATAGCTATATGCATGTTTTGAAAATTGAAGACACTATGTTAGATGCATCCACCACCTGTGCCCTTGCTGTAGAGGTGAGGTCCTCTACCACACTGATCCTACCCCTTGTTGATATATGGGCAGCAACAACATCTCAAGGGAGGACAGATACTAGTCTGAGGTACTCTAGTGCAGGTGCAAAGGCAGAGGCAGTAATGTTCCAGGTCGACAACTTCCACATCCTGTCGAAGGAAACAAGAAGATGCTGCTGACCTTTCTGAAGCTGCATGTGGTTTGGGGTTGCCCAACTGTTGCTGGCCACGAGTTTGGCATGAGTGTTGGGATTAGCTAATATTGGTCTAGTGAAATCATGGGAGTGTGGTTAGACCAATCCTGGTCTTTCACAATTTAGTCACTTTACATGTGAAATATAAAACTTAGAGAGAAACTTGGAAAAAGCTGTGTGGTGTAGTGGTTAAGAGCGGTAGTCACGTAATCTGGGTAACCGGGTTCGCGTCTCCGCTCCTCCACATGCAGCTGCTGGGTGACCTTGGGCCAGTCACACTTCTCTGAAGTCTCTCAGCCCCACTCACCTCACAGAGTGTTTGTTGTGGGGGAGGAAGGGAAAGGAGATTGTTAGCCGCTTTGAGACTCCTGAAGGGGAGTGAAAGGCGGGATATCAAATCCAAACTCTTCTTCTTCTTCTTACCTATGCTTTAGATTTAAAGCTTTCTTATGCTACCTTAACAGTCATAGATTCCCCATAAAGAATTCTGGAGACTGTACAGTGGTACCTCTGGTTGCGAACGGGATCTGTTCTAGAGGCCCGTTCGCAACATGAAAAGAGCACAACCCGCAGCGGCGCGTCTGCGCACATGCGGGTTGTGATTCACCGCTTCTGCGCATGTGCGTGACATCATTTTGTGCTTCTGCGTGAGCAGCAAAACCCGGAAGTAACCCTTTCCGGTACTACCAGGTCGCCACGGGACGTAACCTGAAAGAACATAACGTGAAGCGGATGTATCATGAGGTATGACTGTGATTTGTAAAAGCTGCTGAAAGTTCTTAGAAGACTTCCTCCTTCTTCAAGGTGCTACAATTCCCAGAGTTCCCTGGGAAGAGGAATGGATTGTTCAGCTGCTCTGAGAATTGTCATGACTGTTCAAAATGGTATGATACGCAGATGGGGCCTAGGATTATCTGGTGCAAGAGCCTAGGCAGAACTGGCTGCAGGTATGAGTGAGTCTCCCATGAAATTTCCTCAGGGGACCCCCCTCATTTGCAAGTGATCCATGCTGGGCTGTTCTGTTCACAGCCACAGTGCTCTGATCAATGCTGGATGTCAGGAAGCCAACTTGTTACATTTCCCACAATGCTCCTGATATTGCACCTTTGGGGCATTGTGAGAAATTTAAAAGCCCAAACCCAGCCACTTGGCTGAAGCACGAGAAAAAGACATTTAAAGGGGGACCTTGGCAAGCATCAGTGGGCCCTGCCAGGCTCCTAGTAGCTGCCCAGGGATGATGTGTGCTAAATAGGGTCAGCAAAGGGATCACAATATATGTTGTTTGGAAAGCATGGTTCCATCCTGTAGCCCCAACTGGCTGGGTAAAGGAGAGAGCAGGACACAGACAATGCTAAATGAGCCATCCTGCAATTGTAGAGAGAATGCCTCCTCATGGTTCTGGAAGGTATTGAAGAAAACAAGTCAGGAAAATATACCGTACCTCCAGATTTTGTGTATGCCCCTATGTATTAAGTGCAAGAAACATAATTAGCCATGAAGGCATAGAGTTGTGAGGAAGGGAAAGGTCCATATCCATGGTTCCTGTTGTATATAAATCATCATATTTGCTTCAGAGGAGAAAAGGGAATTGGACTGAATCATTGGTCAAATGATTCACTGATTGCCCATTCAGGTGGAATAAAAGATTATGACAATGAGCTTTTAGCCATGGAGCAGGAAAAGGGAAAAGCATTAACACTCCTTTGGTTTTCAAACTTCCACTTCTCCAGGAAGTCCTTCAGCACTTGTTCACCTGCTTCTAAAATTCCTAGGATTCTAAGGTATATCCTCTGTTGCTCACATACATGGGTAGGCAAACTAAGGCCCAGGGGCCAGATCCGACCCAGTCGCCTTCTAAATCTGGACGGTCTGGGAATCAGCGTGTTTTTACATGAGTAGAATGTGTGCTTTTATTTAAAATGCATCTCTGGGTTATTTGTGGGGCATAGGAATTCATTCATATTTTTTTCCAAAATATAGTCTGGCCCCCCACAAGGTTTGAGGGACAGTGGACCGGCCCCCTGCTGAAAAAGTTTGCTGACCCCTGCACATAGGACAGGAACTGTTTTTATATATAGAACTGTAAAGCCCTTTTCATGTGTTACTTGTGCACAAGACAGTTCTTTGTGGGGTCATACTGCTGTCTCTGCCTTCAACACTGTGTGCCCAAGGCTAATTTTGCTTCTGATGCCCACACGTTGACTAGTTGATATATCCACTTTTAGATATTTCTGTTAAAATGTAAAGCAGTATACAGTAAGTAAATCTGAGGATCCCTCTAGCAACAACAGAAAAAGCAAGAATGAATTTCAAATGTACAACCCAACCTGAAAACCTGTGAAAACAAGGGAATTCCAGATACCTCGCCTTAAAACTGGCGTGTGCAAATAATTCCCTGCAATTTCTGCACTTACAGAGTTTATTCATTTCTAAGAATGAGGATTAATTGAAGAAACGCTGCTTCTGTTCAATAAATCTCACAGGAAAGTGATTATAAACCTACACATCTTCACTATTCATCAACACAAATTAATGTGTAATCTGTGGTTGATCATTTGTTAAAACTCATTATTTGTTAAAACTCATTATTTCCATTTGTAATTTGCCTTTAGTCATTCACTATCTCAATATTTAAATAACTATAGTTTCATAGTCCATGTCACTGTGATTAAAAAGTGACAAATTGCAAAGGACTTAATTGTCAGTGGCAAAATGTGAACGGGAGTAAATTAATCCACATAAACTGAAGTTGTACAGGCTGCAATCCTATACCCGCTTTCTTGATCTTTATGGAAACTTACTTCTTGTTTAGACTTACATATAATTGCATTGCTAGGATTTTTCATGGAAGGGCTTTATCTGAAGGAGCGTCTCCACCCCCATCATTCTACCCGGACACTGAGGTCCAGCACCGAGGGCCTTCTGGCGGTTCCCTCGCTGCGAGAAGCCAAGTTACAGGGGACCAGGCAGAGGGCCTTCTTGGTAGTGGCACCCACCCTGTGGAACGCCCTCCCACCAGATGTCAAAGAGAACAACTAACATACTTTTAGAAGATAGCTGAAGGCAGCCCTGTTTAGGGAAGCTTTTAATGTTTGATGCATTACTGTATTTTAATATTTTGTTGGAAGCCGCCCAGAGTTGCTGGGGAAGCCCAGCCAGATGGGCGAGGTTTTATTTATTTATTTATTTATTTATTTATTTAAACAAACCTCAAGAGCTCCAATCATTAGCCTCCTGCATTATGCTAGTAGGTAGCTCATTTGGTAGAGCATGAGACTCTTAATATCAGGGTCTAGAGTTGAGCCCCACATTGGGCAACAAAGTCCTGCGTTTCAGGAGGTTGGACTAGGTGAGTCTTATGGTCTCTTCCAACTATAATTCTATGGTTCAAATAAACTTATCTGCAAGATGCCCCCAACCTCTGGAATGTTTTTGGCTGATCTACTTCATTGCTCTATCTAGAAAATAATTCCAGCTGAGAAGCATTTGTAGCGATAAAGCAAATGTGGTATTCTATTTGCTTATCTTCACTGGAGAATTTCATGTGAACAATGTAGCCCGCAAACAAGTCATACTGGAGCTTTGAGAAAGAGGTTGATCAAAGTTCCATTCTACACACATAACTAAAATGCTTCAAACTTAATCCAGAGAAATTAAGTCGTGCTTTAATCCCATTGAAATAACGGGACAGGATTTAAGTCAGTTGTGACTAGGGATGGGTGAAACTGGCTCTTTGTGTGTTGGATCACACTCTTAGATATCCCAAACTTTCCTCAAAAGCAGAGCAGAGTTCCTTTTTGCTGAAACTGGGGCTAGACTGGGAATGAGTTTTTAACTTTTATCTGTGTTTCAGTAATGGGAGCAGCTATAAAAGCACTTATCAGCTGCAGTGTATGGAGTAATTGATATTTTGCTGTAACACAAATGTTCCATAAAGCAGGTACAGATACAGCACTAAAAGCTGTTTTCAAATAACTGTATCATCTTCTATAAACACTGGCTGACGAGTGAGTAAAGTGAGTTAATACAGTCATTTCATTATAATGGATCTTCTGGTTTTTTCCTTTTCTTTTAATCCTTTGTAATTCACTTCCAAATTGCACAGCCACATATATGTGTGTGTGTGTTGTTTAAATCCATTTTGAACAAATTAGTGTCTTTTCCAACTAGCAATGAGAGCTATGCATGGTAATGATCATTGCTCTGTCCACTGGAAATCCTTCTCGACAGCCTTCTGGCTTATGAGATTTCTTCAGGCATTGTCTCTGTAAGTGTCTCTGTGTGGACTTTTGGATTGTTTTTGGTGGGCCTCAATGCTACAGCCTGCCTAGTGTCCTATATTTTACCTGCCCCATCCGCTAGCTGTTTCATAGCCATTTCATTGGGCCAGCACCGGCAAGTCCCTGTTTGCTAAGTAAAGTAGGGAGGGGAGTCAGAGAAGTTATGAGGGTGGGACAAGGAAAGGAGGTGGATGAACCCCAAGTCTTAAGTCTCTGCTGTGCCACAAAGCTCACTGGGTGCGACCCTAACCTACCTCACATGGCTGTTGTGAGGGTGAAAGAGGGGAACATTTATGCTGCTCTGAACTGCTTGAAGGAGATGGATGGATGGATGGAAGGAAGGAAGGAATAAGAGATTGATGCTTTAGCTCCCTTTCAAATGTTGTGTGTAGCATGCTAGAATATGCCATCCTTAGCCATAGAGCCTTTAATGCCTGGTGGCACTAACTTTTTTAAAATTGCATTGAATGCAGTGGGACTTGCTTCCAAGTTAAACACCATGGAATTCTGTGGAACATACTTCTCAGTAAACATGCATGGAACTGTGCTGTAAGTACATTATATTTATTCATGAAAATAGTGTTTGCACATCTAGAAGGATGCCAGCTCTCCCCCCCCCCCCCGAATCTGAGATATAACAGGCATGTTTACAAAGCCAAGGAACCTTCAAATTACAGCATTACATTCTCAACAGTTTAGTTAAAGATCTGTCAGGCTTTCCATTGTACAATTTACTGTAAATTGTGCTTGCTTAAGAGGGCAAAAATTATGTAATTTGTAATCTGATTTTAAGACCGATGGTGTCTGAGGAAATAGAACAGGCCTCATATGCTGATAGATTCTGAAGTGACGAGACGAGGGTTTTCTCAGATACAGAACTGGCCATTAGATTGACTTTTTTATTTGTAAAAGGCCTCTTCTTTCCAGGTCTCCATCTCGCTTTAAGGATTTAAGTGCAACGGTTCAACTTCTTGTTAACTACGACCTTAGAATAATTACATTGGACAGCCTCACCGTTGGGGGGACCTTACTAAAATATAACACTTCAAAAAAGGAGATATTCAAAAGTAAAAATGTTAGGAATTACCTGAAGCAGAGAGAGAGAGAGAGAGAGAGAGAGAGAGAGAGAGAGAGAGATTATGAACCAAAGAATCAGCATGGAGGCTTGTTAATGAATCCCTCATTATGGTCAAAGAGGTAAGCAGAAGGGGGGGGAGAGAAAATAGTGATCTGTTGCTATGGAAGGGGCCTCTCTGCTTCAAATGCCTTCTGGGTGCCTGCACCAGCAAAGGTCAGGCATGCAGCAACCAGGGAGACAGGGTCTGCCCAGTGGTGGTGCCACCTAATTTATGAAGTGTCCTCACCAGACATCAAAGCTTTCTGGTGGCAGGTTAAGATTTTTTTATTCTAAAAGGCTTGGAGTGGCTGACTCTATTCCTGTTTTGATGAAACTAGGCTCTGGTTTTAGTTTTAAGGCTCTCCAACATCTTTTACTTTTCTTTAGCTTAAGTTTTACTGCTGTCTGCCTGCCGCCATTTTTTGCACAATATGCTTTTTTGTTTATTTATTGTAAGCCATTTTCAATTTTTATTGGAATAGCAGCATAATGTTAAATAAAATATAATAATAATAAACGTGCATGGCCCCCAAGTAGAAAAATATATTTCAATTTTTTAAAAAAATTGAAAATAGGAGGGCCATAACTGAGTTCACATTTCTCAAATATATACAGTTTGGCAAGTAGTTTTATCAAATATCATGCAATTTTAGTATATTATTTCTGCTTGTGCATTTTTACCACACTTTCCCTAGCATATGTAGTTGTGTACACATCTTTTGTTTGGAGAGCTACATTAGAAAATTTGGAGAAGTGTGAATGATGGATAGCTGCTTTTCTGTTCATATTTTGAGAAATGCAAATTAAAATGTGAACAAAATTGAATTCCACCCCACCCCACCCCCCAAAAAAAAATCCTGGCAAAGACACGATTGCATACAACCCTTTGGGCTGGGAATATATTAATCAACTGTACTGAGGAATATATTGAAAATGTTACATATATCAAAGTCCCCATGTGCTACATTGTGTTAGTGAATTAGCAATTGTATCCATTAGTGCAATATAGTAACGAACTCCAGATTCCCTCTATTCCTTAGAGGTCTTCTGCAGGCCCGCATTAAATGCCCTCCAAGCAAGCTGTATCTATATAACCAAGTTCCATAAATGTTACTTGCCGTATTTGTATGGAACCTGCATGGGTAATCAAAGACCAACAGGCGAAACAGTTGCTGAATAGGAAAGGATTCCTCAAGGGGGGACTCAGTGTTGCAAGTGTGTTGACATTTTGTCCAAGCTTCACCTTCCTGAAGCAAGCAAAAGTTCTGAATTTACTCAGTGGGTTTTCCTAATGTGTCTGGTGGATTACATACCATGAAAGAATCCAGAAGTCACAAACCTTCCTATAGGTTTCATACAGCTTTAGCTCAAGTCTTTTCACTAGAATTACACACTATTCGCATTCATGTACAAGAATCAGAAAATAAGTCCGTTGTGGTTTTTTTTTGTTTGGAATTTTCTCTCCCACTAGCTTTTGTGAAGGAGTGTCAGTTCAGGAAAGTATGTTACATCTTTGCCAATAAACAGACATGAAGCACATTAGGATGATATATCTTAATTGCAAAAGACAAAGAAATTGTGGGGCTACCTATAACACTTTGGCCAGCAATGATTAATACGAAGGAAATAGTATGAGATAGAGGAGTTAAATTGCATTTAAAACCACTTAGGGGGTGAGAAAGATAAAGCCAGGAGACATGAGGCTTATCTAAAAGACTGAGAGATCCAGAGTGTTATTAAATAGCAGGCTTTCCCAACCTTGAGTCTCCAGCCAAAACGGTCAATGGTCAAGAATGATGGAAGTTGCAGTCCAACAACATCTGAGGACCAAAGGCCGAGAAAGCCCACTATATAATAAGAGCAAATTTATTTTCTGAGAATGGTTCCTTACATCCCTCTTGAGAATGGATAGCGCAGTTTTGGTCCTTGGGAAAACTTCAAAGTTTTCAGAAGTGTAAAGGGTTTTTGTTATGTTTTTGCAGGGGAACCCCAAATGGAGAAACTCCCAAACCACCTAATGATGTGGGCATGGAATGCTTCCTGAAAAGTTCAACATTGTTTTATTAGAACGCCAAGTTTCTAGACCTTATTGTTTCAAATATATATACTTGAAAGTGCATGGGTTTACTGAAAAACCTGAAGCCAGATGGCTGACTGATTCCATGGCCAGCAAAACAAGAAGAACTTATACAAAATAAGAGGAAACTATGAACATTTGTATCATTCACATAGATGGTAGAAGTCACGCAGTTTACAAAATCCAGCTTCTCTTGGTACAGAATTCGGATTATCTGGATGCAGACTTTTAATTGTTTTTAATTGTGGGCATAGTGCTGGAGATAGGCCACTTGACAGCTTTTTGAAACAGTTCACTACTTAGAAATGCTAATGATTAAGTAAGTAAATAAATTCCAATTCTTCTGGAGCATTTCAAAGGTACCAATACACCTCTGTTTATAACATATCAATGATAGTTGAAACCTTTTTTTTAGAAAAAATTGATGATGAGTTCAAGGACTATGTAGACTGCTCCAAATTCCCCATTTCTTTGCTCCTCCTCTCAGACTTTCTTTTTCACTGACACCTTTCAGTCTCTTGTTCTTCAGACCATTTTGCTCATCTTCAACTACTTTGCCTTTGGACACCATGCTCCCTTAGCTTCCTGACCTGCCAAGCCTCTTTCCAATCTCAGGCTGCCTCATGAAGCTACCCTATCTCTAGGACCTGTTCATTGTTATTGTTGTTGTTTAGTTGTTTAGTCGTGTTCGACTCTTCGTGACCCCATGGACCAGAGCACGCCAAGCACTCCTGTCTTCCACTGCCTCCCGCAGTTTGGTCAGACTCATGTTTGTAGCTTCGAGAACACTGTCCAACCATCTCGTCCTCTGTCGTCCCCTTCTCCTTGTGCCCTCCATCTTTCCCAACATCAGGGTCTTTTCCAGGGAGTCTTCTCTTCTCATGAGGTGGCCAAAGTCTTGGAGCCTCAGCTTCACGATCTGTCCTTCAGGGCTGATTTCCTTAAGAATGGATACGTTTGATCTTCTTGCAGTCCATGGGACTCTCAAGAGTCTCCTCCAGCACCATAATTCAAAAGCATCAATTCTTTGGCGATCAGCCTTCTTTATGGTCCAGCTCTCACTTCCATACATCACTACTGGGAAAACCATGGCTTTAACTATACGGACCTTTGTTCATTGTTATAATCCCAGCTAAACTGATGCTTTCCCCTTCCCTCAGAGAAGCAGTACTACATAGTGCCACAGTGCATAATACGATGCAGATAGATTAGTCCTCATTTAAAGTTCAGAAATCAAATTGTGATGTGATGTAAATAACTGAAAAGCTCTGTGCTCTCTGTCAAGTCTTCCTTGGTCATTGTGTGTGTGTGTGTGTGTGTGTGTGTGTGTGGCGCTTTATTGCCAGAAACTGCAAAGAAACCTTTTTCCTTTGCCACATTCTTTATCTTTCATCCCGCTATGATTCAGCACAACCTCACATGGAGTGCATAAGACTGCAGTTCAAATTTAATAGCCTTGATACACTTTTATGATTCAGCGTGAGATATGACATTTCCCTTAATCGTTGACTCATCTGCAGATAACAAATGCAGAGGGTGATAAAGTTGCCCAGCATGCGAAATGGGAGGAAAATGGAGCCTATAACAGCAACCTATTAAAATAACACATTTCTCTTGTTTATGGGGGCAGATATTTGTATATGTACTGGATTGATAGACATAAGAATTTTTCACTTAAATCAGAAAAACGTATAGGAGGAAATGCTTGGGATTTTTATTGTCCCACTGTGTAAAGCATACTTGAAATGTTGAGAATGTATCTTCTGAAATTCCACCGCACATCTCATTTATAACTGCAGCCCAACTTTCTCTAAGTTAGGTGGGCCCACATATGGTCCACCATGGATTTTTGAGTGCTCCCTCATTAATCTCATTGGCTACGATACTGCCTTTGATGACAACTTGTCAGGAATTTGGAAGCTTTTTAATTTTTTACTTTCCCCATTTACCTTCGTTGGGCTTCCCCAACTGCCCTCAGGCAGTTCTTAGCAGCTGCGAATCAACTGGGGTGTGAAAGAAGAAGAAGAGGAAGAACCTTCCAAAATGTGTAATGTTTTTCCCCTGCTTCTGGGTGCACTATTATGACATCACCACAGCTTGTGATGTTGCCAGCAGCCAATGGTTACAGATTGTTCCTGTAATGCTACTGAAGGCATCACAGTAAACAGTTCAGTCAGCATAATTGGAGCCAATGAAGCTTAACTGACATTAATTGTAATACCAGAAAAGGACGCTTGTCCCATGACGTGTTGCAGAGTCATGCTGCATATATTATTATTATTATTATTATTATTATTATTATTATTATTATTAATACCCCACCCATCTGGCTGAGTTTCCCCAGCCACTCTGGGCATAGCCTCCAGATGATGTGTCCAGCCTTTCCCAGTCCCTGCCACTACCCTCATGTTCAGCAGCATGTGAAGGTGTCCTACACCTCAAGGGACGTAGGTGGCGCTGTGGTCTAAACCACTGAGCCTCTTGGGCTTGCCGATCAGAAGGTCGGTGGTTCGAATCCCCATGACAGCGTGAGCTCCGGTTGCTCTGTCCCAGCTCCTGCCAACCTAGCAGTTCGAAAGCATGCCAGTGCAAGTAGATAAGTGGGAAGGTAAACGGCATTTCCATGAGCTCTGGCTTCTGTCACGGTGTTCTGTTGCACCAGAAGCGGTATAGTCATGCTGGCCACATGACCTGGAAAGCTGTCTCTGGACAAATGCTGGCTCCCTCAGCCTGAAAGCAAGATGAGCACCACACTCCATGGTTGCCTTTGGCTGGACTTAGCCATCCAGTGGTCCTTTACCTTTTACACCTCAAGTGAAAACTTGCGGATCAAAATTGGGAAGTGAGATTTGAAGTGATTTTAATTTTTTTTAATATTGGGATTCTCCATGACTGTTAATGTGGTGTTTTAGAAGTAGGGGTAGCACGGCTATGTGAGGAAGGGAGTGTTGTGGGAAGAGAGTCTTTGAGTATATAGCAACGGTATTTCCCACCCCCCCTGCAGTGACAAAATAAGCAATCTTGAGCAAGCTTAGACGTTTCACAAGGCTCAATCAACATTCTTGTACATTCAGTCCCACATGAGAAGGAATTTGCTTTCTCACTCTAGCAACTTACACATCAACTCAACAACTCAAATTGTTTCTTTTCTTTGCTGAAAATGAGCTCCCAGTTTGCATATCTATTTTTATATCAACCGAGAGACAGTTAATGCCGGAGCCATTATGACAATTTTATGGATTTAAATAGAAAGAGCAGAGAGCAGATCTGCCTGCCTCTATACGTCGCCCATCAAGCTAGACTGCTATTCCAAATATAGTGAAAAATGAATCTTTTGGTGACCTTAGGGCTCAATTCAGTGTTGGCACAAGAATTCGCAAGAGCTTGCACCTAAGCTATCATGGCAGGGCCAAAGCCTAGCAGAGAGAAGGAAGCAATATGTCTATGAATGGCAGTTCCTGGGAATGATGAGCGTCTGTTGCACTCATTTCCTGCTTGTGAACTTCTCATAGGCATCTGGTTGGTGACTGTGGGAACAGAATGCCGGATTAGAGGGGCCTTTGGCCCGATATAGCAGAGTTTATGACTTCGCTCTCTTCTGACCAAGCAAAAGCATCCTAGTTGCTGATACTGACTTAGCACACTCAGCTGTCTTTTACTTGGATCGTTGTGGGAAATCTGTTCAGTCCAAAATCCAACCCCCTACCATGTGCCGAGCTCAGGAAAGGAAGAGGGGCCGTGCACCACTGGGCTTCTGGAGGTCAGGGATCCTAAGGAGCATTGGCTCCAGCCCAACATGATCTCTGTCATCCACACATGTGGGCATGCACACACATACACACAGCACCCTGTGTTACAGAAATATATCTGGTATCAATGTGAATCAAACCACTTGCCAATCAAGCAGACTACAGTCTTGTGGATGGCTAGAGGTACTGGAGATGAGGATATCACAAGTACAGTGGTACCTCGGGTTACATACACTTCAGGTTACATACGCTTCAGGTTACAGACTCCGCTAACCCAGAAATAGTGCTTCAGGTTAAGAACTTTGCTTCAGGATGAGAACAGAAATCATGTTCTGGTGGCGCAGCGGCAGCGGGAGGCCCCATTAGCTAAAGTGGTCTTCAGGTTAAGTACAGTTTCAGGTTAAGAACGGACCTCCGGAACGAATTAAGTACTTAATCATACGAAGCCACAGCAGGACAGGAAAAAGAAAGGATTCCTGCACTGCAGGGGGTTGGAGTAGATGACCCTTGTGGTCCCTTCCAACTCTATGATTCTGCGATTTGTGAGGAGGCTTCCTTCACCCTCTTCCCAAAGTGCTTCTGCCCACCATAAGGGATATGGGATGTCTAATGCTGTTTGCTAAATGAAGGTAAACTGGAAAATGTAGAGGATTGACGGAGGAGAGAAAAGGAATGAGTAAATTGGGACATTATTGTTGTTGTTACAGTGGTACCTCGGGTTAAGAACTTAATTCGTTCTGGAGGTCTGTTCTTAACCTGAAACTGTTCTTAATCTCAGGTTCCACTTTAGCTAATGGGGCCTCCCACTGCCGCTGTGCTGCCGCCGCACGATTTCTGTTCTCATCCTGAGGCAAAGTACTTAACCCGACGTACTATTTTTGGGTTAGCAGAGTCTGTAACCTGAAGCGTATGTAACCTGAAGCGTCTGTAACCCGAGGTACCACTGTATTTTACGTTCACAAATTTCTTGCAACAACTTAAAATTCAGCATTAAGCAAAGCTAAATTGCAGTCACGGGAGTAGGTCGGGTCCAGAAAAAAAACAACCCACATCTCAGGTGTTAATGGCCAGGTTTCTTCAGCATATGCCAAGTACTATACAGTGAAGGTGCCAGGCACACCTATGTGGGGTGGGAATTCCACAACATAGGTGCCGCCACAGAGGACGCCCTCTAGTGGACCACCTGCACCACCTCAAACTTCTGAGGCTGGCAGAACTACAAAGAGTGGCCTGTCTGCTGTCTGTAGGGAAGGAGGCTGACTCTCAGATATTTGGGGGCCAAGGTGTTTACAGCTTTAAACACTGCTTATGACTGGGCCTCGAAATGAACTGCAAGCCACTGCAGCTGTTTAGAAAAGGGGGATTTATATATATATACACACAACATTCTTTCTTGAAGGAACCAGCATTTAGGAGAGAGATTCCTTTTTCAGGCTCCAGACCTAATCAAGAATCATACTTACCTGGAAGTAAGAGCTGGTGAACACAACTCAACGCACAGTTGCCATTTATATCAGTTGGATTTGCTTTTAAATGTATCTGTTTAGGACCACATTTGAAAGTAGTAGCTTTGCTTCTGCTAATCTTGCTCTGCATAACCCTGAATAGTGCCACATAATTGGGGAGGGTAGTCATTCCATTAGCATGTGCACACATGCCCCATGTGCATTTGCTAACATGTCTTGAGTCCAAGAGCTATTGCATAAGCTTGTGGTGCAGTGCTATTGACATGTACAACTTTTTCATGAAATTGTGTTCATCGGGAGCCACAAGTACTGGCAGCAGTAACCTAAAGAGCCCTGGGAAATTCCCATTCATGGCTTTACGTGTTTACTACATTGCTCAACATAAAGAAAAACAGAGGGGAGGCAGCAGCTGGGGTGGCTGTAGGACATTATTTCACACACACCCTCTAATCCTTCCCTTCATCCTTACTGGGGACATACTTTCTACACATGGAATCACCCTACTGCAGATTTGTTTTAAGTGGTGTCGGAAACTTGGCATATCAATGTCCTTAATGGCCCACTGAGGCATCATTAAATGCTATTGTTGATTGTAATCACAACAAGATGCTAACTCTCCCAAGCCAGAGCATTTTGGTATGGAAATAGAAAGCTCATTCTTGAATCGTCCTGCTTTAAAAGTCCTTGGAAGGGAAGGGACTATAATGAATCCTAGAGCAGGGGAGGAAGGAGTAAAAGGACGCAAAAGCGCTTTGTCTGCCCTGAATCACTAGGCTGCTGGCCACTTTTGCTTGTTTTGTTTCTATAATAATAATAATAATAATAATAATAATAATAATAATAAATTTATTATTTATACCCTGCCCATCTCCTAGGCTTCCCCAGCCACTCTGGACAGCTCCCAATAGAATAATAATAATAATATAGTGGTACCTCGGGTTAAGAACTTAATTCGTTCCAGAGGTCCGTTCTTAACCTGAAACTGTTCTTAACCTGAAGCACCACTTTAGCTAATGGGGCCTCCCGCTGCCGCCGCACCAGAGCATGATTTCTGCTCTCATCCTGAAGCAAAGTTCTTAACCCGAGATACTATTTATGGGTTAGCGGAGTCTGTAACCTGAAGCGTATGTAACTCGAGGTACCACTGTAGTAGTAGTAGTAGTAGTAGTAGTAGTAGTAGTAATAATAATAATAATAATAATAATAATAATAATAATAATAATAATGTGATAAAACATCAAACACTAAAAACTTCCTGACACAGGGATGCCTTCAGATGTCTTCTAAAAGTCAGATAGTTCCACAGGGCGGGCGCCACTGCCGAGAAGGCCCTCTGCCTGGTTCCCTGTAGCCTCACTTCTCGCAATGAGGGAACCGCCAGAAGGCCCTTTGCGCTGGACCTCAGTGTCCGGGCTGTGCAATGGGGGTGGAGACGCTCCTTCAGGTGCATCCATGTTGTCTTTTAAATATTGCTGGATATCCCTGCCAACTAGCTGTGCTAGAACTGCTGGAAGTAGGAGACCAACAACATCTGGAGGGTCTTGGGTTCCCTGTGCCTGTTCTAATGTACATAACACTTCAGGGCCATGGTGTCTGGTGTTCCTTGGGACTGGTAAGGTGGCAGGCAGGGAGCTCAACAGTAGGTGGCGCCAGAGCCAATAAATTCTTGTTTCATCCCTATCCTCCTCCACAATGTGGTAACACTGAAACTAAGGAGGAGGAAGCTGGCTCACAGTGCCACCCCTGGATTGGTTGTAAGTAAAAAGGCAGCCAGGTGGGGACTGGTTGAGGGCAGACTGAGCTGGAACAGAATATTCTCACATATGCCAATGCAGAATTTAGATTCCCCCCCCCCACACATTAAGCTTGTTGCAGTACTTTCAAACTTAGGAAATCTGTCTAGCCACCCTCAAGCTGAATGACCCAATTCCGTTCTACGCTCTCTTTTTCTGTGATTGGAATCTTTAAATAGAAATATTTTCTAGTGTGGAAAAGTTAGTGGATGAGTAAAAGAAAATTCCTCAACAGACTTCCATTTCTAAAGATGGACAAAAACATCTCCCACCATCACTGGAACAGCGAGTACTTCTGAGCTGCCTTCCATCAAATAATGATATCACTTTGCAGCACCAGGAAATCCATGTTTTCCTTCTTTACCCATCATTTTCTCATTAGAAACTGGGGAAGCATCCATATTTGAGATCTATATCCTTCCTTGTGCTTCTTTTTCCCATGGACTGGTTACACCCATTCAGTTCTTACACCACAGCTGTGCAGTTTACTCTATTTTCTATTGCTTTTTCCAAGATTTTCATAGTTTTACTGGCTCTGGAAGGAGAAACCACTTGGTGCTCACTCTGTCATTTTTCTTCCGAATACAAATCCCCTCAGTGCACAAGTGTTCACTGGCAGACACAACAGCGATCCCATAATTAATACAAATATGGGATGTGGTGCTGAAAAGTAAGAACAACCCATTTATGTCTGGTTCTCTGGCTTGAAGTGGTAAAATTCATTTTTGGTGCTTTTTGTTCCTCTGCACAGAGGTCAGGCACTCTTCCAGTTCCTTTAAGAATAATAAAGACACTCATAATACTGCTCTTTGCAACACTTGGATTCTCCCACCCTTCTAAACCAAAGGAACAAAGTTCAAATTACCCTAAAACAGTGTTTCTTTACGCTGCAATCCAAAGACAAGGCCTGCCAAGACAAGAGAGTTTGGATTGGGCTTTTCTGTCTGAGCAGGGCTCAGGTTTACATCAGTGTAAGTCCCTCACACCAGCTCAGCTGCGGCACAACCTACATAATTTAAAACAGCATAATTTCTGCCAGCATAAGACCCCAAAACAGGGCACTCCGGGGAAGAGCAGGATGGGGTAAGGAGATACTTATTCTTATTACAAGCCAAGGTTGCAGGTTCAATCCCAGTACAGGACAGCTGCCTATTCCTGCGTTGCAGGGGGTTGGACTAGAGGATTTGCAGAGTGCCTTCCAACTCTACAATTATACTCATCATCATCAATCTTTATTACGGTCCAGAGACCCAACAAAACATTACAAATTAATACAGAGTTCATACAGTCTACCTCCAGGTTAATCAAGCACTTTGTTTGGAATATAGGGCTCGTTTGTTCTTGCAACCACCGATAAAAACTTTGCCACTGCCAACGTTCTAGCTTTTGTCCGGTCTTCCAGTAGGAACCTGACATAGTGAGCCTCTGACTTTCCCGGGAAAGGCACCAGCAAGGGTAGTATCAGTTCAGCCCTGGCCTGCTCATACTTCGCACAATGTAACAAAATATGATCTATGGAATCGATGTCTTGAGCACAAGAGCAAAGTCTGTCCTGGTAGGGAACTCCTCTCAACCTACCATCCAGCACTGCAGAGGGGAAGACATTCAGTCTGGCTTTGGTGAAAAGCCTTCGATAGTTAGGTACTGTTAGGTTTTTGATGTATGATGTTAACTCAAAGACATACCCATATTGAACTCCTGCTGCCAGCGGACTACAGACTGCGTGTGACCGAGATCGCAAGTCACTTTGTGCATTGTCCCATAATCTTTGCTTTAAAACCTTTTGGGCGCCTTCATACCCCAGGTATTACAGTTGGGGGGAAGACAGAGGTGGCTTTTTAAGCCATGGTTTTCTGCCATTTGCTGACAAATTCCTCATTGGTCAAATGTTGGTACAGACCCTTCCCTAGATTAAACACTGAAAACCTGAGCCAATGTTTTAGGGCAGCCCACCACGCTCTAGCTGAAATTGGGCATTCATCAGCTTCCAACAGAAGTACGGAGTTAGGGACGCAGTTAGGTACCTGCAGCAGAGATCGTATAAATTTTGCCTGAAAGCCATCTAGCTTTGGCTGGTCCCCATTATCTACAATTATATGATTCAAACTGCATTCAGCTCGGTCACATTGCCTAGGGCCGTCTTTGAAACTCAGGTCCACACTCGCCTACTAGCTCAGTCAGTAATAATAATAATAATAATAATAATAATAATAATAATAATAATAATAATAATAATTTATTATTTATACCCTGCCCATCTGGCTGGGTTTCCCCAGCCACTCTAGGTGGCTTCCAACAAAATATTAAAATACAGAAATGCATCAAACATTGAAAGTTTCCCTAAATAGAAGATGTCTTCTAAAAGTCTGGTAGTTGTTGTTCTCCTTGACATCTGGTGGGAGGGCGTTCCACAGGGTGGGTGCCACAACCGAGAAGGCCCTCTGCCTGGTTCCCTGTAACTTGGCTTCTCACAGTAAGGGAACCGCCAGAAGGCCCTCGGTGCTGGACCTCAGTGTCCGGGTAGAATGATGGGGGTGGAGACGCTCCTTCAGGTATACTGGACCGAGGCCGTTTAGGGCTTTAAAGGTCAGCACCAACACTTTGAATTGTGCTCAGAAACGTACTGGGATCCAATGTAGGTCTTTCAAGACCGGTGTTATGTGGTCTTGGCGGCCGTTCCCAGTCACCAGTCTAGCTGCCGCATTCTGGATTAGTTGTAGCTTCCTGGTTACCTTCAAAGGTAGCCCCACATAGAGTGCATTGCAGAAGTCCAAGCAAGAGATAACCAGAGCATGCACCACTCTGGCAAGACAGTCTGCAAGCATGTAGGGTCTCAACCTGCTTACCAAATGGAGCTGGTAAACAGCTGCCCTGGACACCGAATTGGCCTGTGCCTCCATGGACAGCTGCGAGTCCCAGGCTACGCACCTGGTCCTTCAGGGGCACAGTTACCCCATTCAGGACCAGGGAGTCCTCCATACCCACCCACCTCCTGTCCCCCCCAAAACAGTACGGTACTTGTCAGTCTTGTCAGGATTCAGTCTCAATCTGTTAGCTGCCATCCATCCTCCAACCGCCTCCAGACACTCACACAGGACCTTCACTGCCTTCACTGGTTCTGATTTGAAAGAGTGGTTGAGCTGGGTATCATCCGCATATTGATGGACACCCAGCCCAAACCCCCTGATGATCTAGCTCCTGCTAGAGGCTCCTGAATAGTGTTTGGAATAGGGAGAACTTTATGCCGGCATCCTGTAGTTAGGATTGTTCTGCCCTTCTTACTGAACAACTGCCAAACTTAAGTGAGGAACAAAGAACTGAGCAAGGGCCTAGGGAAGTACGGTGCTAAAGTGTTGGGGTGCAACGTGGAAAGATGGTGTTGGCATAAATAAGAGTGGTGGGTTGAGTAGATGGCTTGAAGCTGGTGTAATTTCCTTGGATTGCTCTCCGCGGCTACAATGCTATGAACACTTGCCCATTGAATTCACTGGAACTTACCTCTGGGTAAAACAAAATTTAAAAAATCCTTCCAGTAGCACCTTAGAGAGCAGCTAAGTTTGTTATTGGTATGAGCTTTCGTGTGCATGCACACTTCTTCAGATACACTGAAACAGAAGCCACCAGACCCTTATATATAGTGAGAGGGTGGGGAGGGGTATTACTCAGAAGGGTGGTGGGAATGGGTGATTGGCTGATAGGTGTGGTAAACCTGTTGACGACTGTTAACGACTGCAACTGGTTTTACAGGAAAAAGCAAGGGGCGAGATGGCTAAAAATAGCTTTATCATGTATAATGAGATAAGAATCCAATGTCTCTGTTCAGACCAGGTCTCTCCATGGTTTTTAGTCTGGTAATAAGTTGCAATTCAGTAACTTCTCTTTCCAGTCTATTTATGAAATTCTTTTGTAATAAGACAGCTACTTTGAGATCTTGTATAGAATGTCCTGGGAGTTTGAAGTGTTCTCCTACTGGTTTCTCTGTCTTGTGATTCCTGATATCAGATTTATGTCCATTTATTCTTTGGCATAGGGTTTGGCCTGTTTGTCCAATATAGAGAGTTGAAGGGCACTGTTGGCATCTGATGGCATACACAACATTAGAAGATGAGTAATTAAATAGTCCTGAGATGGTATGTTTGATGATGTTGGGGCCAGTAATGGTGTGTCCAGGTGTATGTGGCAGCAATACACCTGGTGTTGTCCAGGTGTATGTGCATGCTTACCTCTGGGTAAGCATGCATAGTGTTGTGGTCTTAAGAGTACAACCGACTACACATACACATACTGGGAAGCAAGTTCCATTGAACTCAGTGGGGCTGGCTTCAAATTTAGACATATTACTTTGAAATAGACTTGTATAGGATTTCACTGAAAGTGATATAAATGAGTCCTTTATAGTTTAAAATCAATAGAAGACCCAGCAGACTTTTACTTTGGAAAAAGCACGAGGTGGAGAAGTGAACTATACATTTAGGAAAGAAATAGATGTTTAAAGAGATGAGTCTCTCATAAAATAAAATTGAAATCCTTAATACAACAACTTATTTTTATTTATTAACAATAAATGCAGAAGGCCGTAGTCCTAACCCCAGTAACCTGGGAGTAATCCTCGCTGAATTCAACAGGACTTACTTCTGAGTACACCTAGTTATGGTTGCACTGTAAGGCATTGCATGAGAAAAAATATGTATGGCAAATAGGCTTGCAGTTATCTTTAAAAAATGCTCTGTATGGGTGTGGAGGGACTCCACTGTTTAATTAACAAAAGGTCCTGAGTGTTAGAATATAATACAGAATATAATACCTTTGTGACAGTACCGTTCATTTGCAGCTCTAGTGAAATCTCTCCCTTTTTTCACATATGCCTTTTACTATGGCACAGGTCCACATTTTTTTCATAATTGGGTTCAGGATGTTTATGGACTACATGCTCTTAGTGGCCTGATAGCAACAGATGTCAAAATCTCAGGCCATAATTTACTAGGACAGGATATTCGGTTAAATGTCAGTAAATGAAGAATATACTAAAATAGCAGTAATTAGAGATGGAAATAGTCTATTAAACCCTCCAATCTACACTGGGTTCAAGTTTCTCCTCCCAGCTATTATTAGTTTTGAATTATGAAGAAATTTCAGAAATACTAGTATTGTGCAATGATTATTCACTTTTTAAAGCAAAACACCCCCCCCCCCCGTCTCTCCGTCTCTTTAAAGTATGAAATACAGACCTCTAGTGGTCAAAGTCATGTATTTGAGGGGAAATAGATTTTGAAGCAGTTGAAAGCCAGTTTGCTCTGGATAATAGTATAATTATCCTCATTTTGCACCCAACTTAACGGTCAAAAGAAAAGGAGTGTGGCTCTAACCGAGAAGATCATCATTATTTCAACTCTCCTGTAGTCATGCTTTCAGCAGGCATTTCCCCACAGAGGACACAAAGTAAGCTGTCTTCTCCTTTCAACAGTTTAAGAAGCCAGGACTCAAGTGCAATTTTTCACATCTTCAGTAAGGTCAGAAATGTCTTGCCAGATGGGGTGGAGAGACTATGCTAGTTTCCTGGCAGGTTGGTCATTGTTGCTTACAGGGAGACATGGAGGAGTAGAGTGGCAGGGAAACCAATGACAATCTCTCTGGTATTTTGCCCCTTCTCCCCTTCTGTTGGGAATCTAGCATAGCGGCTCCACCCTACCTGGTGAGCTACTTCTGAGTGAAGTTTTTCAGTTTCTACTTCTCTGTCCCTCCACAAGGTCATTCAAAGCCCGGGGACCTCAAGACCAGCAACCCCCCTTGCTGGAAGTAAAACAATGAACCTAAAAGAGAACCTTCCACAATATCACCCATCTCTTTAAAAAAAATAATAATAATATTTATTAGAAGTTTAAAAATTACAGAAAAAAGAAGAAAAGAAAACAAAAAATTTTAACAAGACATATATTACAATACATAAAGAACAACAAACAACATAAAACAACATAAAAACCAATACAACAATACAGCAAAAAAGAACAATAACATTAAAACACACATCCAATATTCCATATCTTTATCTTTCATTTACTTGTTTCATCGACCTCCTCACTCCTCCCTTTTTGTATTCTAGTTTAATTAATTATTTCAGCAAATTATTTCCATCTTTCTCAATTTTTGTTGAATCATTTATCTTAACGGTCTAGCCTATTAATTAACTCAGCAAATCCTTTCCATCTTTCACTATATTCTGTCATTCGATTTACCTTAATTTATTTTAACCTTATCTTACCATAAAATACCTTAAAACTTAATACCTATTTATACATAACTCCTTACATCATTTCTACTAAAGCCAAATAGTTTCATTCCAACATTTTTCCTAATACTCATTAATTTTACACTAATTCTCAAAATAATTTTTTAAAACAACTTTCTTCCAATCCTCATCCAACGTCTCTTCTTCCTGGTCTCGGGTTAAGTCAGTCCTTACTGTCCATTCCATCTAGTCCATCAACCTGGTGATCTTATGTCCGAGGCTCTTAAGTCTTTTCCATGTCCCTTCTGCAGATCTTCTTCTTGTTTATACCTGCACTTTACCTTGTCTTTTGTTGATCTTTTTCTTAATTTCTTTCCTTTCTCATTGAGGAGTAGGTCTCGGGGAGACTCCAACCCAACAATATCTCCATCTCCCCTCAACAGATCAGCCCATTCTCCACAGTCAGCACTGTAGTCCAGAAAGTATTTAAAAGCATGTTTCAAAGGCCCTCCAAAGTTAAGAGCCCCCGCAACTCCAGACCCCCCCGGCCCAAAACCAAATCCCAAAAACCAAAATGTCCCTGCCTAGGGGGATCCATCCAACTTCCCATCTCCCAACCAGACGATACTCCCTCTCTCCATATCTGACTTTCTCCAGGTTCAGTCTTCAAAAACAGCAGCTTATGCTCCTGCAGGGCCTCGGGTTTCTCCATTTGTGTTACTTGAGGTTCAACAGCAACCTCCTCCATTATCTTCTGCCCTTGCACTTGCCCTGTCAAAACAGATTCCTGGGTTGGTTCCTGAATGATTTCTATATGAGTATTCACTATTTGTCCAAAGTTTTTGACTGCAACAGTCATCAAATCCATCTTCTCATGCAGCTGCTCCAACAAAGCACTTGTCTTGCAAAAAGCAAGCACCAAAACTTCTTCTAAACACATTTTTATCCAAGGTCAGAGTCTGGTCTTATGATCCTTAATCTCCACAGCTGTGAAATCCCCAGATCGACTCCAGCAACAGTTTAACAAGCTCCCTCTAGAGGAGACAATTTCTATTTGTATCCATCTTTTGAAAGCAGGTCCAACAAAAGAAAGTTACTTTCATTTTTCAAATATTTTGTTTCTTTTGAATGCAAAAGGCAACATTGGAATCAATATGTTTCTCTTTTTTAACTATCTGTCAAAAGACGTTCCATTCACAGTCAATGAACTTCCCCCAAAATTTCTGTCTCTGACACCCCGTTCCCAGGTTTGAGACGGTGGAAATTTATCTTTCTTTACTCTCTCCTGCAGGCTTGAACAATCTAAGATTCCCCCCCTCTTCTCCTGCTTCCAAGAGGGGTTTTGATGGTTATAACTGAAGGAAACTTAGTCCTTTATATACGACTTTCCTGACTTTAGCTTGCAAAGTTTTGCTTCAGTCTATTTACAAAAGCGGAAGGCGGACTTCCTGTTTAGAACCTTCCCGCTTCGGTGCCAAATTAAAATGTTTCATAGTGCAATTTTCCGTTCTACTCACGGGTACTTGTTTAGAGTCCAATTGTCCACAGGAAAAAAGTCAGCACTCTCTGGCAATGGCTGTGCGGCTTCACTCCGTAAAAGTAGCGGTCGATTCAAAACACCGCGCCGCCCACCCCACGTCGCTTCGGATCCCTGAAAAAGGGTTTCCCTGCGAGTAGGGGAGGCGCTCTTGGTGTCAGCCGAATCCCACGTTCCCGGGCTCACAATATCACCCATCTCAAACCCTATGATTCACAAGTGTGGCCCTGCTGGTGGTGGCACTGAGCCATGGCAGGTCCTTCTTGGTGGTGGCTCTCCATTTGTGCTAATGCTCCCATCTACCCCCTGGGATGCACCTGTCTTCCTTGTTATTAACATTCAGGAGAATCTAGAACCATTCCTGTTCAGCCAGGAAATGTCTTGCGCATGGAATCATGGAAAGCTGCTGCCAGTCTGTGTAGACAATACTGAGCTAAACAGGCAAATGATAGAAGGCCTCTTTCTCTTTCTTTCCCTCTCTCTCTCATTACTCCTTTCCCACCATTCATCTCAAAAAAGAAAAATCCAGCAAGCATTTCAACAACACCAGAAAACCTCTATCAAACCACAGAAGTTGTCTCGGGGTGGTAATGATGATGGAGCCTGAACATCTGAAGTAGGGACTCCATTATGGCATTAATGTTGAGCATGCTGGGTTGGATACAGAGTTAAGTGCTTATAATGGGACAGGTAGACCCTGGGGGCCCTTGCTGAATAGAATGGATGAGGACTGAGGAGAAAAGAGAAACCCTCACAAATCCGATGGAAACCCCTTTGATGAACAGAACTGCCACTCACAAAAGATGCCTCTGTTCAGTTTTTAAGGATCCACTCTTCCCGCTCTGACCCCTACATCACAGCCTATGCCATTCAGCATGACACCCTTGCCGCCTTCAGTGGAACAGTTTGGAGGGGATGGCAGGCTGGCATCTCTCTACTCCCATCCATCCATTTTAATAATAATAATAATAATAATAAATTTATAAAACCCCACGTTTTCTCATGACAAGCACACACAACAACCCTGATTATGCTGAGTGTTATTGACTGGCCTGAGTTCACCCAGTGAGCTTCATGAATGTGAAGCCATATCTCCCTAGACCTAGTCCATCACTCTCACCACTTGTTGCTATTGCCAGGGTAAGTAGCCAGGTGAGAAGGAATTGAGAATCTGGAGGGTAAGAGCTAGGAAGATCAAGGGCTGTATGAGCAGTGTGGATGAAGGAGTTAAATTCTTCTCCCACTATTAAAATCCAAGCCAGAGATTCATTATGGGGTAGCAGCGCTCATCTCATATTTGAGATGAGCATTATGAACCCCCAAGGCTCATATTTCTGAAACAGGAAACATAAGTTTTGGTGCTATTGCTAATTGTCAGGTCCATGAGAACACTCTTCCCCACTAGCTGGCCCTGGTATGTTTATATACAGGAAATGAGGATAACCTTAGGATCATGGGATTAATAATTGTGGGAGTAAATATTTTTATTTTGGTGCATTATTGCTTCTAGCCATACAAGATAACTGCAGCAAGGAACTCAGAACATTATTTTTCTCACTGCAGCAGTTAAAGGGACAGCTAGGGGGAAAGGAAACCAGAAATGGATGAAAGGGAACAAAATCCCTAGTTAATTGGAGGAGGGGAATACTTCAAGCCAGGGCTTTTTTCCAGCCAGAACTCAGTTCCGGCACTTCTCAGGTGGGCGCCATTGCCATTATAATAGAAAAAGGGAGGCGTTCATGGTGAGTTCTGGCACCTCCTTTCCATAAAAATAGCACTGCTTAAAGCTATTCTTAATAAACATATTTCAAATGTTCTTCAGCGTCACTTCTCACTTTGAAAATAATGATTACTGGCACCTTTGTCCAAAATCTTGATTCTAACTTTTTTGTGGCTGTTCACAGCCTGTGCTTTCCGGTTGTTTTCCTATTCTGCTTGTTGGGCACTTGGGAACTCTCCCCTACCCCATTCTTCCTCAAGTGATCTTGGCCAATCAGTGATAAGAAACTGGACATAATGATGTCATCATGATATGTAGCCAATGGTGATGTCTACTGAAGCCCATTAGACTGAGGACAATTTTCTGTACATGGGCAAACCTTAACAGTTATGGATAACTACTAGGCCTAGAGAGTTTATCAGCCTTTCCACAATAAACCCTGGGGAAGTGTTGAAAGGGTGGTCCTTTTCCATTGTAATGAATGATATGCCCACACTGACACCCAACCACCCATATATTTGGCTCAGTAATATTGCCGAATGGTTTCCATTCTTCACTGAGGAAATTGTAGAATGAAGTTGGTATGTACTGTTGCCACTTTTGTGGAAAAAAGAAACATACTCCAACCATATAGGTAAAGGGACCCCTGACAGTTAAGTCCAGTTGTGGACGACTCTAGGGTTGTGGCGCTTATCTCGCTTTATTGGCCGAGGGAGCCAGTGTACAGCTTCCAGGTCATGTGGCCAGCATGATTAACCTGCTTCTGGCGAACCAGAGCAGCGCACGGAAATTCCGTTTACCTTCCCACTGGAGCGGTACCTATTTATCTACTTGCACTTTGACGTGCTTTCAAACTTCTAGGTGGGCAGGAGCAGGGACTGAGCAACGGGAGCTCACCCCGTCGCGGGGATTCGAACCGCCAACCTTCTGATCGGCAAGCCCTAGGCTCTGTGGTTTAGACCACAGTGCCACCCGCGTCCCCGACGCCAACCATATATGCACCCACAAAGAGTGACGCTTTCATTCCATTTGCAAAAGAGAGTCATGGCACTCTGCTGACCTTTCGACAGGCTCCGTGGCTGCTTGCTATCTCAAAAGTCCTTGTCAGAAAGCAAACACTGCAAGTTTATGTGAGCTTGAAATCTGGCTTGTGGCGTTCGGTTACATGATTACGGTTAATGAAGTTCTCGCAGGAAGCTGCAGTCACTGGCATCTCGTTTTTCAGTCAGCAAAGAGCTGTTTACCTTGCAGAGGCCCAGCATCCTCCTCTGTTATCTCAGGCAGTTTAATTAGAAGGCATGATCGTCCAACATAGGAAATGAGTAGAGTGCTAAATAATGGTTGGTGGAACAGTCTGAAGCAGCACATTCTCATCAGTGACTTATCATAATCATTGTAATTAAAAATAAAAAAAATAAAAGGTCAAACAGGACAGTCATGTACAACAGGGATTAGCAGCTCCCCAGATAATTTGTTGAAAAATGGAGCCTCAAGCAGCCCCCACCACCGCCATTTATACTTGCCTGAATGTCTGCTCTGTTAACAAAAGCTTTCTGTGCCTTGCCAGTCCTAAAAAGAGGTCAATCTACTACTATTATATTGTTGCCAGGGTTCCAGTTGGAATTGTATATCTATGGAATTAATTTGCACCCATCACATGCATTAGTCAAAAGATAACAGCAGCATATAAAAAGCAGTTTGGCATCTTTAATTGTGATGATTGTCATAGTCTTGCCAACTAGAAGTTTTGACCTTTTATCAGAATACTTACTCAGGAAGTTAAAAACAAAAACTAATCTACTGTTCCATTTTTATTTTTACTTTGGGGGCTTTCCACATTTGTCATTTATACTGGTATGACTTCTGGGGGGTTTTTTCAGATTTTTTCAGCGTCTTTATTCAGCTAGTCTTCTGAAATGATTCCCTGGGAAGAGGGATTGATGGTTAAACCACTCTGAGAATTGTAGCTCTGTGAAGGGAATAGAGGGGGTCTCCTAATAATTCTCAGTGCTCTTAACAAATTACAGTTCCCAAGATTCTTGGGGATTGGGGATCCAGGGCTGTTTATAGTGATATGATACTGATTTGAATGTGTAGTGCCGATGGGCTGCCACTCTCCAATAACAATAACATACAGTGGTACCTCAGGTTAAGTACTTAATTCGTTCTGGAGGTCTGTTCTTAACCTGAAACTGTTCTTAACCTGAAGCACCACTTTAGCTAATGGGGCGTCCTGCTGCCGCCTCGCCTCCGGAGCACGATTTCTGTTCTCATCCTGAAGAAAAGTTCTTAACCTGAAGCACTATTTCTGGGTTAGCGGAGTCAGTAACCTGAAGCATATGTAACCTGAAGTGTATGTAACCTGAGGTACCACTGTATGGCCAAAGAGGCAGACAATCAGCTACAAAGTCACTCTTTAAAATGTTGGATCAAACAGGAACTGTAACACTATAAATGGCAAGGGCAGAAAAGTGTGAGACTGGAACCAGCATTGTTGCCACAAACTTTCAAGACTTTTCCTTTGTCCTTAAATAGAATAGGGTGTTTTTTCCCCCCAACAACACTGTGGTGTCTTTATTATATATATGCAGCTGTAAGTCACCAGAACTCAGTTCTGGCACCTCTCAGGTTGGCGCCATTGCCATAATAAGAAAACAAGGAAGGCGTTCATGGTGAGTTCCAGTACCTCTTTTTCTAGAAAAATAGCACTGTATATGATATATGGTTTATTTATATACTATGTAAGAGGGGCTCACAGCAATAACACCTCAGAAGGTCTTTCTTCTCCCATAGCCACAGCCTTGGATTCAAGCAGGAATCAAGCATGTTTCTCACTCCCTGGCTACTGCCTGCTTCCTCCTTCTAGTCCAGCTCTCTCTCACACCCAATTCTGGTCTTCGTCCTTCTCATGACCCACCAGGTGAGGGAGGGAGGCCACCCATTTGCCCTCTGGCACACAGCAAACTTCTTTTC
This sequence comes from Podarcis liolepis, assembly GCF_965112155.1. Lineage (NCBI taxonomy): Eukaryota > Metazoa > Chordata > Lepidosauria > Squamata > Lacertidae > Podarcis > Podarcis liolepis. The sequence continues at coordinate 78,455,764 of NC_139556.1, forward strand.
TTATACCAACTTATACTTAGGGTCATTGTGGCCCTTGCCTGGCTAATTCAACAGTGGGATCTTCCATTAGATTCCAACCCTTACTGGATCCAGGAATTAGAAGACACTCGTGTCTACAGCCTAACTCCCACCCTCTACCACGACCAAGAAAAACCCACCCTCACAACAATAATTTTAACTGGATTCTCTGGTGGAATGTTTCTAGTACCGTATATCTTTAGAGAACCGTGGGTTGGATCCAGAAGCAGTTCCTCCAATGGGGAAATCCCCCTCCACTGGCAGATGCACCTCTGCGTCCATCCCAGTATTTTCAGGCTGTGATGTGGCATTTGGAAGAACTTCATTTCCAAGTAGCAACCAACCATGGGATGCAAGTAACAGCTTGGTAATCCAGCTAGCTGTAATGGCCACTCTTCTGCTTGATTTTGAAAGGTTACAGTGACTAGGCAGCACATTTATATAGATCAGTTTGGGGCATTGGTTCCACATTAAAATGAAAGCAATATCCAGTAACATCTCTCTCTCTCTCTCGCCTGCATTTCACAAGTTCCAAAGCCAAAAGAAGCCCTGCAGTTATTACTTCAGTCAGGAAGGCATTTTGCCACTATTCTTCCCTGGACCAATATTTTTAATGTTTTGTTTCTACAAGCAAGTTTAGATTTAAGGCCTCCCCGTGTTGAATATTAAGTATCTGTAGGAAACCTAAATGGCATTAAGCCTATATTTTCATGTGAACTTTAAAAGCACAAACACACACATTAAAAACTGATATGGAAATATGGAGAACTGAATTTAAGATTAAAAAATTTAGAAAACAGCATTGACACTTTTGCCTATCTCTGTTCTTTAGTAGTAAGTGTGCAAAAGTTTGGACTGTCATTTCTTAAGGCATTTCTAAACATTCATGAAGAAAAGAAGATCAGGTTGTATCCTGCAAATTTCCCTTTATGACCTCTTTTTAAGGGTATTTGTTATAGTTAATCAACAAAATGGGAGCATGATGGGAAATAGAAGCAAATATGAAGCCTGGTAAAGGAAAACACAAATTAAATTATGTTCTTGCTTAATTGCTGTGTAGACTCTGCACAGCTCTGCAAAGCTCATTAAATTAATTTCATTATAATAACTAATTACAGGGTGATCTATCAAAATACAAAGCTGTTGTTTTTATATATATCTTTGAAAAGGTCAAGGCCAATTTCACTATTTTCCCTTTTCTATAGTTAGCTAACATTTAAAAAGCAGGGGGGGGAGGAAAGTTCATTATTGTTGCAGAATGCAAATTTCTGCAATTTACCTCTCAATGAAATACAGGACAACTATTGATGGTTTGAACAGATCCAGAGTGCATCACACAGGTATTTTGATCAGCACAGAATTATGCAGCTGGATAATCTGCCACTATCACTGATACCCAGAATGCAGCCGTGAAATGTTTGTGATCGTTTGGTCGGCTCTTAGGAACAAATCCTCCTCCCGATTTAAGTGTCTTTCATGCATTGTCTAGAGAAATTTTGCACTTTCCCTAGATTAGTGATAATGTAAATGAAATGCATTGCAGTAAATGGAGAAATCTCCATGCTACAGTTTTTATAACTAAATCTTCATGTTTCCTGGCAAAGGAAGGGGGATAATTTAGTGCAAGGCGTAGGTATGTTCCAAGCTGTTATGCTGCATCACATTGGTGGTAGCTGCCATCTTGATTTTCCACTTCAGAAAGGATGTGTTTCTGCTTCAGTTGTTAAGCTTTTCACTTGCTTTCAGATTTTCATACCAGTGCAACAGCTGTGGATTTCCTGAGGAACATCTTTTATCGGTGCTACCTTTGGAAGCGTTAGAAGTTCCCTTGACTATAAAAATCCAATTTGGATCTTAGCAATAGCTCCTCAGTGCAGCTTAGACACTGGGCCCCTTGGCCGTTATTTCTCAAAGTAATATAACCTCAAACAAATAGCTTGGCAAGGTCATACAGGTGATAAGGTTACAAAAATATCTCACTTAAACTTTATCGTGAGAAAGTCACACAGCTGTCCTGTTCCAGGAATCTACAATACCAAATAGTATTTCTTAATGAGCAAACAAGAAAGGCTGTCACTATACCTTGCATGCCCTCCAAATGTCCTGGGAAAACCAGGACACCCCATTTTTCCTCACAAGAGCATGGCAAAAATTTTGGGTGCTGTGATCTCTCACGATTTTGCACCGAGATCTCACCCCAGAAAAAGCACCTTTTTCAGGGCTGCGATCTCACACAGCATCCCAAAACACACATTTTGGGGCACCATGAGAGCGCCCCTCAAGAAAGGTGTCTTTTGTGGTCTCAAGCGGATCAGATGACTCACACAGGAGCACGGATGGGAAGACACACATCCTGGTTTCAGGACTTAACATATTGAAGGATATTATCTTGTGCAATTAAAATAGGCAACATCTGAATGGGGACATACAAAGATTCCTTGAGCAGACCAAACAAGAACCTGTTTCCTATAATGGCCAACCGGGGGTCTCCAGGAAAGTGACCAGAGCATGAAAGTTATAGCCTTCCCCCAGCAACTGGAACTCAGTGGCATACTTTCTCTGAAAGTTCATGGTCCTCTTAGTACACGCCCTAAAAATTCCAAACTAAGGTGGTTTTATTCAGCAGATTATAATACCATATTGGCCCGAATATAAGGCGCAACCCCCCCCCAAAAAAAAAAAATTCCAACCGTGAAAAGTTAAAGTGCATGTTAAATTCGTGACTTTACAAAAATTGGCTTTTACGATATCTCTGTTGCAACAGACATATGGTATGGTATTGACAGTGCGGTATTGATTTGCATTTATGGTGCTACGAACAGGTGTTTAAGCCACTTGTGGGTCCTCTCTAGTACCCATAGGATTTTCTTCTACATTTGTCATTTACGGGTGTGAGTGCCTGTGGAATTTTAAGGGAGGGGCTTATATTCGGGTATTGTCTTTTTTTCTCCCCCCGCCCTTGAATTTTAAAGGTGCGGCTTGTTTGCGGGTGCGGCTTATATTCAGGCCAATACGGTAATTCATTTACTGCATCGTCTGGAACAGGGCCGGGGAACCTGTGACCCCGATGTTGCTGGAGTGCAGCCACAACCATCAGACATTCTGGGAAGGGGCTGGTGGGAGTTGGAATCCAGAAACACCCCTGATTTAGAGTGTGTTCTACCATGCACCCAAAATTCCATTTGTGCCCACTGGCCAAAAGAGGCTGGTGACCCAATGGATCCTTAATTCTCAAGTAGTGCCACTGAAAGTAAGCCTATATTTCCCCCCCCCTCAAATATGGCTACAGTTTCCAGAGTACCCCTTGAAGAAGGATTGATTTTTAAATCACTCTGAAAAGTATAGCTCTGGGAGCGGAACGGGAGTTTCATAACAACTCTCTGCAGCCTTAGCAAACCACGGCTCCCAGAATTCTTTGGAGGGGGCAAGCCATGGCTCCTTAAAGTGCTATCATAGAGCTTAGATGGCAGCCTTATGATTTGCCGAAAGGCAATTCTCTTTATTCTTTTTTGTGGCAAACTGAAAGTTAATCCTGATTAATAATGAGGCTAGTAGTTTTGGCACTAGGATGTGTCAAATGTTGCACATGTTTAAAAACCCTAAAATGGGACCTTCTGTGGTCAGTATATTGCTTTATTTCTTCAAAGCAGGAATTATTATCTTGAGAAACCTCCATTTAAAATATCTGTCTAACTTTTTAAACTTCATAAAAATAACAAAGATTCTTTCTGAGAGGTGCCTAAACTATAATTTACAGTCAAATTTCCCATGAATAGGGGAAATTAAATTGTGGTCCTTGACAAAAGTTTGATATTCAGTTACACATAATTAGGTATTCAGTGCTAGCGCAATTCCTAAGAAACTGAATGATCCTTAGCTAATATAAGTGCATTCTGTAGCACTCGCCCTCTGTGAAACAACACTTATGCTATAATGGAATTATATCCAGGAGTCATTGCAGATATTCAGAGTAAACATGCTCTTTTGCAAGACTGCACCCCCACAATTTGTCAATTAAACAACAAGTAGCCATGGAATCACAGAGTGCAGTCAAGTTTCTAACCAGGAATAAATATAGCTTCAACCAGTGCTGCAGTTAGGCAATTCTAAGGGTGGTGTTCAACTAACTTTTATTAACTAACTAAATCCATCAAAATTAATGGCCCTACATTAGTCATGACCATGAATTTCAGTGGGCCTACCCATTGAAAAGTTAGTTGAGCACACCCCTAAATTTTTAAATTCTGGATTTAATGGTTTTAAGAGGGGCCCCTCTCTTTAGATAGTAGTATCTATTACTTTACTTGCTTCAGGATACCCTCCTGCTCATTTTGCTGAGTATTATACTCTCTTTATGTATCTCTTACTAAAGTCCTATTCACATGACATGGCATTCACATGAATGAATCTAGGTAAGGCAGGTTGGTATCCACTAACCCCACCCTGAGGTGCATGCATTCAACAGACCTTGTCAACAAACCCTACACAAGTATGAACTGTATGTCTAGAGCAGTGATGGCCAAATGTGGCCCTCCAGCTGTTTTGGGACTACAATTCCCATCATCCCTGACCACTGGTCCTGTTAGCTAGGGATGATGGGAGTTGTAGTACCAAAACAGCTGGAGGGCCATCTTTGGCCATCACCGGTCTAAAGGATCAGTCCACACATTCTGAGATCCTGTACAACTCAGTTTGTACCTATTAACTATTCAAAAGACCCTTCTGAACCTGCATCAACCAGGAATGTGATTACAGGGTGTATGATGTCATGTGAACAGATATTATGTGAATTCACAATACATGGCTGCTGCTTCTGCCAATGGAACAACTAACTACTTTCCTGTTACAGGCAACACACTCCAAATATACAATTTCTTCATACTATTATTCCATTACAATCAGCAAGAAAACATGTTTGGTTCATTGATTTTGGCTCATATTTATTTTAATCATAGTGACTTAGCATACCTAAAGTGAGTTTAAGAATAAAGCCAATATGCTTGCTAATCAGACACAAATTAACTTTTGGCAAGAACGTAAGTTCAGATAGACAAGTTTCTGAATGCCAAGAGGTTTTGTTTTCATTAACAGCTATTAAACTTCCGTGATCCAAGACGACCTCTTAAGTGATTCACTAAAAACATATTTAATTGCGTTGTTTGTCTTGGTCTCCAGTGAGCAGCCAAAACATAGCCTATGAATGTTACTCAGATGCTGATTATTTTGATCCATAATATAACCTAAACAGAACACCAAGATATCTGGGATCTAGCAGTTGTGCTATATTTACATTGATAAGATACTGCAGTGGAAAGAACAACATTTCATTCATTTTTCATGATGTAATGTCCAGGTTACTTAGGTCAGTCCAGTGCTTTCTTTTTTTAAAAAAAATGTTTAGGGGTACTCTCATTTTCCTACTCATATTGAAATACTGCCCCTCAATGAGACCAAACTTAGATTCACAAAATGTTTAGGGGTATGCGTACCCCCAGGGAAAAAAGCACTGAGTCAGTCCCTTGTTCTTGTAGAGTGCAAGAAAACATTAATATACCTAAATTCAAGAAGTCATTATGATAGATATAAAATTGTTCTAAACAAGGATGGGGAACTTGTGGCCCTCCAATTGTTGATGGACTCCAACTTCCACCAGCCCCAGCCAGCATGGCTTCTGATCAAGGATGATGAGAATTATAGCTCAACAACATATGGAAGGTCACAGGTCTCCCATCCTCGATCTAAAGCATAGCTCTTAATGCCTGGATTCCCGTTGGATGTACCAACCTAAGGGCAGGAGGCAGACATGCAGTGCAATACTGAGAATTGCTTCACGAATGTAAGAAGTAGCAAACACCCTTTCCCACTATTGTTGTGGATCTGTGACAAAGTGGGATACAATAACATTGTGAGGTAACCCACCATTACTGTGTAGTCTCTCCCTCTGTGTGTGTGTTTTATGGAAATGATGACTGGGTGGGGGACCAATGGAAGGAGGAGAATAAACTTTTCCCCAAAGGTCATTTTAGTGATTCCAACTTGCATTCCAACTTATGGGAATTCTCTTCTTCCACAAGTTGCAAAGCTACTGAAAGGTGGCAGGAAAGGGTTGGCTATCCATTTTTCCAAAATTGGTTGCTAGCTAGGAAACTGCTATGGAGCCATTTGCTGAGAGTTGTTAGGGGACCCCTGTCTCCCATCTGCAGAGCTACAATTCTCAGTGTAGTTTAACAATCAATCTCTCTTCGCAGGAAACTCTAAGAATTGTGGGTCTGGAGGGGGAAGGCGATCTCCTAACAACTCTCAGCATGCTTAACAAACTACAGCTCCCAAAATTCTTTGGGAGAAGCCATTGAACAGTCATGGCAAGTGGTGGGACAGTGCTTTAAATGTATAGTGTGAATCTGTTCTTATTCTTTTTTAAAACAAAAACAACTGTTGCCAGGGATTGAATTTAGGGCCATGTACTTTTCCAGTGAACACTGGTCCCTACCCAAATGATATAACTTATGACAATTGAAATCAAAGTACTAGGTTAAATATTTGGAGCATAATGCAGGCTTCTCCGGAATACGGAATTTAATTCATGAAAATGTAGTTAGAGTATTAAACATCTACCATAATTGCTGTTAAGAAACTGTTGAACAAGTCCTTCCCGACACACACAAAATATATAAAGGCAAAACAGTAGTGATAATATTCTCATTTTTCTTCCCCAGATGAGCCTGGAATTAATTTTCCAAATAGCCTCTGCCTGAACTTATCAAGATGCTCCTAAATATGTCCACAGAAGAGACTGTGAAAAGAATTCACGTGGACTGCCCCTCACTGGGAAGGCACAACTACATGCTAATTGTTGTTCCAACCGTTTACACCATCATCTTCATCATAGGTATATTCGGAAACAGTTTGGTGGTGATTGTTATTTACTTCTTCATGAAGCTGAAAACTGTGGCAAGTGTCTTTTTGTTCAATTTAGCTCTGGCTGATTTGTGTTTCCTTGTGACTTTGCCACTGTGGGCGGCCAATGCCGCCATGCAATACCGCTGGCCTTTTGGCAGTGGCTTGTGCAAGTTAGCTTCGGCTGCAGCAACCTTCAACCTGTATGCCAGCGTGTTTCTCCTGACGTGCCTCAGCATTGACCGTTACTTGGCAATCGTGCACCCAATGAAGTCCCGGCTTCAGCGCACGATGCTTGTTGCCCGGGTAACTTGCATCATCATCTGGCTGATGGCGGCCCTTGCCAGCTTGCCTGTGATTATCCACCGTACCGTATACTTAATCGAAAATGAAAATATAACGGTATGTGCTTTTCGGTATCAGACCCCCTCCAACACAACCAACGGCACGACACTCAAAGTTGGATTGGGCTTATCAAAAAACATGCTGGGGTTCTTGATCCCCTTCGTGATCATTTTAACAAGCTATATATTAATCTGGAAAGCCCTGAAGAAAGCATACCAGATTCAGAAAAACAAGACCAGAAACGATGATATTTTCAAGATGATTGTTGCAATTGTCCTTTTTTTCTTTTTTTCTTGGGTTCCTCATCAAATATTCACTTTTCTGGATGTGCTGATTCAACTCAGTGTGATCACCGATTGTAATATCATCGACATTGTGGATACAGCCATGCCTTTCACGATCTGCTTAGCGTATTTTAACAACTGCCTGAACCCCCTCTTTTATGGCTTTTTTGGAAAGAACTTCAGGAAATATTTCCTCCAGCTTCTGAAATACAGCCCCCACAATGTCAGACACGCTAGTTTCACGACAAAGATGTCCTCTCTTTCCTATCGGCCTTCGGAAAACTTGATCCTAACAGCCCCCAAAAATGGGTTCTTGGACACTGAGTGATGACTTGGCGGCGCACGTTTTCCACAACCTAGTTGGCCAGCACAGTGATGTTCACCCAGAGTCCCAACCACCACAGCTTTAAGTGTTTAACCATCCGAGACACATTGTCCTATTAAAACTAAGCAGTGGCCTTTCGTTTCGTCTTGTGAAGAAGATTGTTGGTTGTTTACAGCAAATGTTAATGAAAGTAAGTAAGCTGAGGTATTCACCATCAGCCTACCTTCCTAAAGCTTGGGGGACAATAGTATGTGGAAGAGCTCTTGAAATGTGCTAGGGAGTGTGGTCCAATTCATTCTATCAAGGCTCTGAGATTTGCTTTGAACATGCACAAGCAACTCTGACATTGCCTTTGGGGGCCTATTACACAGGAGACATAAGAAAGGCCTGTTTTCAGGCTGATGAAAGCAAAGTAAATGTCACAAGGTTTTTCAAGAATGTGAATTTATATGTCATATGTACTAATTGATTGTAATCAGAATCTACCTATGCTACATTTACATATATACACCATAAAGTCCATTCTAGTGTCAGTAGGAAACTTGGGCGAGCATACATTTGGAGGTAATTTTCAAATAAGGCAGGAGTGTACATCTGAAGTAGAATGAAACCACATATGTGTAAAATGCTTCAGTTTTCAGATTACGCTTGTTACCTATTCGACTAAATGCAACACATAAAATTGTGTTCTAAATTCCATTGAAAAGTGCTTCATTCTGTAGATATATGTTCAGCACTTGACTTCTGTGGAACGATATCTATTTGTTGTTTATATAAGACAAATGTTCCTTCCAATAATATGGGCCCTAAAGAGTTTTGAGAGTAGAGGCCATATGTGTAGAAGAATTGGGTGAGGAAGTGATTTGTGATTGGTGTCGAAGTTCACCAAATTTACCCAATCCAATGTGGACCATCTTGCACATCATCCTGAGTGGTGACGCTTTACTCCATGTAGCATCCTTTTGTATCTGTGGGACTGATCCATTAAGGAAATTTATATGTGTAAACTTGCTCCAATGTTTTGGGAACAGGATCTCCTCCCTGGGCAATTCCTGGTTGATTTCTTGTCAAGTGTGTCAACCAGGAAGTGCTGCTGATTTAGACTGAGGACAAATCAGTGAATATGCATAAACTGTTTATTCACATGTGAATTTGGGTCCTCATAAACTCAGGCAATAGGAATATTTTGGGCATGCCTGCACTGTCTAGATTTCAGTTGATTGGTCAGAATATATCCTATAAGTAGAATACACAGACCCCTGTAGTGGATCCTACGCTTAATTTGTACTTAGGTGCATTCTTAATTTATTTTTTATTTTTTGCAAATGTTGGTCCACCCCCAAACTGGTATTAACCTCACCACAATTAAACCAAACTTTTTCTGATGTCTTTGGCACACCCCTTCTCCATCACTGCAGATATACATAATTTTTAAAAATCTGATTTGGCCTTCATCTACAGCTTTGACTGAGATCTCACCATCACTATTTCCTTTCTCTGGTTTTTGCACATGCTGATCTATTTTTAGAACAACAACAATGGAGAATGGGGGGGAAGCTCCCCCCTAAATCTTCCATACACTTTTTAGACTTGTGTACATTTGTTGTGTTATAGCACAGCCAACTGCCTGAAATGTGTCATTATGCTCATGAAACATACAACGTGGGCACTGCAAGGAAGTTAGGAGGTGTGCCTGGGCTTGAGGCATCCTTAAGCAGTACAGCAGATTGCACTATGACTTCAGGATTTTTTCCCCATGCAACTGATTCGGTGTTCATAGAAAGAAAGAAATGTGGTTTGCTAGGTTCAATGTCTACCGAAATCAGATGGATTTATTTTACTGATTGCAAACTATACGCATCTACTTTATATCCCATCAGCAGCTGTTACAAGTCTTCAATGCTCCTTATTGCTGTATATGTGCGCATATACCGTATTTTTCGCTCTATAAGACGCACCAGACCACAAGACGCACCTCGTTTTTGGAGGAGGAAAACAAGGAAAAAAAAAATTCTGAATCTCAGAAGCCAGAACAGCAAGAGGGATCGCTGCACAGTGAAAGCAGCAATCCCTCTTGCTGTTCTGGCTTCTGTGATAGCTACGCAGCATGCATTCGCTCCATAAGACGCAGACACATTTCCCCTTACTTTTTAGGAGGGAAAAAGTGAGTCTTATAGAGCAAAAAATACGGTACTTTGCATTGTTTTAAATATGTAAAACAGACATATTGTGTACAATCGAAAGAAAATAATGCATATGTCCCATTACCAGTCTTAAAAAAAAAAGTTAAATATGCTCTGGATCACAGGCAACTTTGCTGTCTGTCAATGTCACAACAGATTAGGATCCTTCCAGCTGGACCACCTGTCTCCATCATTGGGCAACCAAACAGCTGTTGGGAAGATCACAATCACAGCAAGATCGAGATAGCCTTGCCTTGCTGCTGTGTCTTCAGTACAGCTTTCCCTATCCCTCCAGTTCTAACCTAGAACTTCCATCAGCTCTGACCAGCAAAGCCTATAGTCAGGGATGGTGGAACTTGTGGTCTCCAACATCTGTTGGACACCAGGTTGGGTAAGCTTTAAAGTAATGGTAGAATATGGAGGTTGCATTTAGCAGTCAGGATAGACAGCAACTGATTTCAGTGGAACATAAAGCCAAGTCACATTTCATTGGCAATGAACTGGCCGTCCCCAGCTCACCAGCACAATCTTCATGTAGGGTCTCGGGGAGAACAGTTCCCTCCTTGCTAAATAGTAGAGGCTGAGCCATTTGGGGGGACATGAGAGCCATTTACCATTACAACTGGCAGCAGCACTCTCTTTTTTTTAGAGCCAACTATGATTATGGCAGGGACACGGGTGGCGCTGTGGGTTAAATCACAGAGCCTAGGCTTGCCGATCGGAAGGTCAGCGGTTCGAATCCCCGTGACGGGGTGAGCTCCCGTTGCTCGGTCCCTGCTCCTGCCAACCTAGCAGTTCAAAAGCACGTCAAAAGTGCAAGTAGTACCTTCCAGCGGGAAGGTAAACGGCGTCTCTGTGTGCTGCTCTGGTTCTCAAGAAGCAGCTTAGTCATGCTGGCCACATGTACGCCGGCTCCCTCGGCCAATAAAGCAAGATGAGCGCCGCAACCCCAGAGTCAGCGACGACTGGACCTAATGGTCAGGGGTCCCTTTACCTTTACCTATGATTATGGCAACAGTGGTGGGATCCCAATGCCGTCCTCTCCTCAAAGCCATGCACACTCTCATGCTTTTACGTAGCAGTGGGTGGAGCTCTTGCTGTGGCTACCACAATACTTCCCACTGCTGCTGCTTTTATTAAAGGACTAGAGGAAATATGGATGGGGGAAAGAAGAGAGAAAGCCCACCTCCAACACAGGCAGCAGTATTGCAGAGTTTTATGGCTTAAAAGAGAGAGAGAGAGAGAGATATCCCACTGCTAAGGAAAATGCTCTTGCCCCCAACTAAACTAGCAAACCAGTCCAACCCAAAATGGTCCCCTGCCCACTCAATTTCAGAGGGAGTGTAGTACTTCAGGGGAAAACACAGAAACCTGGGGGGGGATGTTGCCAGCCATTGTTCGCCCTACTGAATTTCATCATGCAGTTAGTACACAGGACTAGAAGGCAGAGGAGGTTGGATCAAACTGGGCAGCAGATGTCATGAGATGGTAACCATCTGTGTGATCACAGTTCTTCAGGAAAGTGTGACTGGCCACAGCAATGGCTGCTATATAGGACAGTGAATGCATGAGAAGGGTAGTCCTATGTGCATAGCTCATTAGCTACCACCACAATGGCAATGCTCATGAACACTTTTCTTCTCAATTTCATGTTCCCGTCACGTCAGAGTTAATGGATGGCTCATTTGCCAAGAATGCAGAAAAGGTTTTCCCCAGTCTGGGCTGGATCCAGACTCTCCCACTGGAGGAAGGCAGGAGGTAGCTTTTGCTGATACTGTGCCAGCTGAAAAGCTATTCTAGAAGGCCAGTGACCCCCCTGGAACAACATGGAAGAGGGTGCTGGGGAGAAGGGAGTGGCAAAAATCTCCTCAGTCCTTTCCTTTGCTGGATCTCTGTCCCTTCCAAAATGCAATGACTCCTTCGGTTCAGGGAAGGGCAGGTCTGGATCCAACCCAAATAAAGCTTTTCTTTTCTGCTGGCAGAATTCTTTTTAAATGATGGCTTGCTGAAGTTGTAAATAAAGGTATTTATTTCTATTTATTGTATAATAAAGCTTCATCTGACGGAGCATATTTTCTCCAATCTTGGATTTAATGTTCTTTATCATAAATATATATTCATAGAATAGACTGAATTACTAAAGGATAGCACTTGGTGGTACAGGAAACACTATGCCTAAAGGAGTATATATAAATTACATTTACTTTAATATCTTCCTCTACACGTTTTGTATATAGGAACTGTCATCGTTCAAGGAACCCAAAGTTAAATTTCATGTTCTATAAATGTGACACCAAAATGGTAACACCTGTAGCTTCTTTTATCTTGTGGTGTTATTTTGTTGTATTTAGTGTAAAAAGTGTTACTACAAACTGTCTATCATATACATTTTATGGGTAGAAGCCAACTAAATCATATTGAGAGTGCACCCATTAAAATCAATGGTCTTAGGTGACTTCAACTCCCATTTATTTAAATGGGTCTGCTGTAAGTGTGACTAACATGGAATATCACCCTATATTGATACAAGCTGTGAAATATATTGTTCATGTGATGTATTGAAATTTCAAAGGATAATCATGACTGCTTTTCTAGCTGTATTATTATGGAACATGTAGTAGTAAGCTACTCAAAAATTCCATGATACTTGTGGAAAATTGCAAATGTTTAGTCTACGCTGATCTGCCCTCCTTTGGAAACCCAACAAAGAAGAGCAATTCCAATTCCAGGAACCACGTTCACTTCAATGGATGTTCTCTACTTGGTGGCTTACTCATTGACTTCAGTTACAGATAGGTAGCCGTGTTGGTATGCCATAGTCAAAATAAAAAAATTCCTTCCAGTAGCACCTTAAAGACCAACTAAGTTAGTTCTTGGTATGAGCTTTCGTGTGCATGCACACGAAAGCTCATACCAAGAACTAACTTAGTTGGTCTTTAAGGTGCTACTGGAAGGAATTTTTTTTATTTTGTCATTGACTTCAGTGGAGGCCTGGAGCTCTACTGCACCCCCTCTACTAAAGTGAATGGGACAGCTCTTCTATGCGGCTGCTAGAGTCACTGTGCACTTAAGGGATCACTTGATCACTTTGTTTTCTTGTCTCTAGAACGTCCCTTGATTAGTTGAGTTTGTTGCCATTCATCATTGAATTAATAAGTGCAGTGAAAAAGAATCTGGGGGTGCCCAAACACAGGAAATTCACACAGAGAAAATAGTTTAAAACTTCTGAAGTATACGCCTTGCTAACTCAAATTAGTGATAAAGGCCACGAGCCATGAAAATCACAGGTTTGAAAATTGAAACGTTTTTAATTTCACATTCGTGTCTTTGTTTGGCACTAAAGCACCATATTGACCCTGATGGTTTAATATACATTTCTTTACATTTCTTCGAACAGTGAACAATCACACATGAATTTCAGCATTAAGCAAAGTGAACCAAATGCAAAATATATTCAGTGGCATATTTTCTGCAAATGCAACTCATAAGTTATGTCATCGTGTTAACTGTTGTCTACTTGTATGAGAATAGCTACTGAACCGTGTATGTTTCTTGATGATATGTTCTATGTGTTGTATCATGTGTTGAGTGGTTCTGATGGTATTATCCATAGAAGGTAAATAGTGCACATAGAAACCATGTGTAACAATACATTTAAAATATTTATTTCCTGCTGTTGATAGTGAGCAGCACTGGTGTTTTCATTTAAAGTTAAGAAAAGTGAAAAGAAACTTGGGGAGTGTTCAAATGAAAAGTTCCTCCCTGCACTTCTGTTATCAACTAAAGTTATTAATTATTTTACATATTGTAAGTCTCAAATATATGTCATTCTGAACATTCAGGATATCTGATTTAGTCAGTCAGAGTAGACCCATTCAAAATGATGGACTGACGCAAAAGGACTGCCATTTCTAAGAATGAGCCTGTCGTGTACATCTTTTTTATAAGTACTTCTTTTTAAAGGAATTAACCATTAAAATGCACAGTTTATTGGGAGCAGCTTTTTAATCCAGCCAAAAAATTTTAAATATAGCTACTGATTGATTAAATCAGGGATTTGGAACCTTTGTCCCTGAACTACAACTCCCATCAGCCCTAGCAATGGTCAGGGATGATGGGAGTTATAGTTCAGGAACATATGGAGGGCCAAAGGTTCGCCATACCAGGATTAAATGTTGCAGCTCTATTGAAAGAAATTAAAAACTGATTTCAGTTAAAGTTCCCATCCATATTTTGGTTCATGGGCATCTTCTACTAAGCCAAATGGAGTCCGCAAATTCTGTTCTAGAGGTCCCCAAACTGCTGGGGATCAGGGGGGATTTGATGCAGTTCACATTTATAGGCAAACTTAGCTAATTTGCACTTCTGAAATAATACATGGACCAAAACACAGCTATCCTCCAAAATGCACACTTCTCTGAATTTTGCAACGCATTTCTCCAGCCAGGTAAAGTGCATAAAGTTCATATACTGGGGTAAAGTGTGTATAAAATCCATATTTTAGTGAAACTGGCATCTAAAAATGCATTATCTGTGGGGAAATTGCATCCAAAAAATGTACCTATTGGGATAAATTTGCACTAAAATGCTGCTGATTGTTTTTTTTAGGGAGACTTGTATCTTTTAAAAAAACAAATTCGCAAAATCATGTGTATATGAGGAGAACTGAAGTGGCCAGCCACTGTGAGAACAGGATGCTGTACTGGGTGAGCCATTGGCCTGATCCAGCAGGCCCATTTTATGTTTTCATGATTGGAAAAATGAGAAACGGATTTTAAAAAACCAAAAGAACCTGCAATTTGCAAATTTGCCCATCCTTACCCGCAACCCCCTAGAGCTGATTTTGGGGGTGCACCGAGGCTGGAAGGGACAGAAGAGGGAGAGGAAGTTCTGTTACCTGCACTGCAGCATCGGATGAGACCCTATATTATGGCACATTCTTTTAGCTCTGTCCTCTTTCTTTCTGACAAAGCGCAAATATTTTCTGTTATAGTGAATTTCTCCGAAATGAAGAGGATAGGGGAAGTTCATTTTTACGCAGAGCTTCAGGTATCCAAGTGTACTCCTTAAATATTCAGTTTACAGCCACAGGGTTTCTTCCAGCTGCATCTTGCAGCTGACAACATTCCTCCTAATAGAGGAGGTAAGAAATTTTCAGCTGTTCCTCCTTGCCCTGCCGCCCCCTGGGCCCCCTCCCCAAACTACTATGGAGGGTCTCTGGAGTAGAGGGGCATGCAGGAGGACTGCGAAGAAGAAGTGGAAACTGCTGGAAATTGCTTATCTGCCCATCCTGCTAGTGGAGACTTGATCTTCAGTTGAGTGACGCCATAATGAACAAGTAGAGAAATATTAACCAAGATTGAAAAGGCCCAAATCTTTTCCTAAAGTGAATATGTTTGCTGCACTAGTTGATTTTTTCCTTCCACGGCAAAAGCTATAAAAGAGTTAAACCGAACACACCATTATTTATACAGTAGAGGGTATATTGCTGCTTTATTTTTCAAACTCCTAGAATGTAGCTCTTCACTGTGAAAATATAAACCACCAATGAAAGCCAGCTGTTCCAAATACAGACTGAGAGAGAATGGACATTGCTTGCATACTACTCTTTAGTGATATGGTGTGAGCATCATTTCATACTTTTTATATGAATTGTGAATTTTATTGAAATAAACACTGCTTATTTTGAAACTGAGCAAGTCTCGTCAAAGGAACTGTTATTATTTCTGTTAACCATAAGGGACCCAATAGTGTGGCATTGTGCATAGTATTTACAAAACAATAGGCCATTTTGCTGCATCATCTCTGCTCTATCCATTGGTGGTCTTAGAAGTGTTCATGTCAGATGCAAAAAGTCAAAATAGCATCCTTTTGTCTGGATTCATGCAGCTTTCTTTGTTACTTACACACACACACACACACACACACATAAACATAAATCAGTGGGAGGGCTATATGTGTGAATACAATGATTTCCATGAACAGAGAATCTGCATACGTTTATATCTCTTTCTCTTTCTCTTTCTCTTTCTCTTTCTCTTTCTCTTTCTCTTTCTCTTTCTCTTTCTCTTTCTCTTTCTCTTTCTCTTTCTCCATATCCTTCCTATTGCCTCCCTGAGAATGGTACTTAGACACAACCAGATCCTTACCATTCCAATGACACATCTTGAACAGAGTGTATTGGTGTTGTGCAGAAGACACTCCCAGCTCTGCTTCAGGAAATGTCTCGTTTGGAGAATGTTGGGATCAAGTCTAAGGACTCCTACATATATGACTGGGTGTGAAACCTGTGGTCCTCCAGATCTTGTACGACAGATCCCTTGACTGCTAGCCAAATGGATGGGCGTTGGAATCCAGTAACAGGTTCTCCATCTCCTATTTCAACTGTTAAGGATTTCTTAAGGCAGAGACTGCCAAACATTTTGGGCCCAGAGAAACTCTTGTAGGCAATAAACAAACCGCAACCGCCACTTACCCTGTGGGCTACAAGGGAATGCTTCTTCCAAGCCTCATTTCCATGAGGTGGAAGGGGAGAGACACCTGCAGGTGGCAGGTAAGGCCTTTATGGGCACATGTAAGGGAGCGGGTGGCGCTGTGGGTTAAACCACAGAGCCTAGGACTTGCCGATCAGAAGGTCGGCGGTTCGAATCCCCGAAACGGGGTGAGCTCCCGTTGCTCGGTCCCTGCTCCTGCCAACCTAGCAGTTCGAAAGCACGTCAAAGTGCAAGTAGATAAATAGGTAGGAAGGTAAACGGTGTTTCCGTGCGCTGCTCTGGTTCGCCAGAAGCGGCTTAGTCATGCTGGCCACATGACCCGGAAGCTGTACGCTGGCTCCCTTGGCCAATAAAGCGAGATGAGCGCCGCAACCCCAGAGTCAGCCACGACTGGACCTAATGGTCAGGGGTCCCTTTACCTTTACCTTTAACCTGTGGGCACCACGGTGGCATCCCCCACAATCCGGACATTCCTTGAGAACACAGAGTTTGGGTGGAATGGAGGAAATGCACCATCTAATCAGAAAATTCAGGGTTCAAGTGGCGATTTCTTCTGTGGGCAATTTCTAAAATGAAACATGGCAAAAGGGAGCTTATTTCTGTAATCATTTGGTAGCTCTTCATGCCGGGTTTTTTAAATAATCAATTATTTCTTTTGCTGTGTGTTCGCCTTAGAATGCACCACACAATTCCTTGCTGCAGGCCTCAAAGGAGTTCATCCTCAAAGTTATGAAGTTGGGAGTGCTGGGGGCTGTGAGAATCTTTGTTTTTCGGACAGGAAAGTGAGCATCCATCAGGAGCAATGCCATGTCAAGGGCCTGCTCCTCCCATGTCAGGCAGGGGTCTAACAAATCCTCAACCCCTTTTTGCAGAAGGACCTCCTTAGGGCCTTTCTAGCCTGAGAATACATTCCTTCCTGAGGCACACTTTTCGTAGTTGCTCCCACTGGTCACAGGCACAGATAGAGACTGCCTGGAAACTTTTTTAAAGTAGAGAAAGAGAGAGGTTGATCATAATAGCTTAAAAACTTTTTTTTTATTGGCACTTAAGCATATTTTTCCCTGATTGAAGCAGAATTCATGAAACAATTACAAGTCCATGACAAAGCCTGCTAATGATTAGCCTTCAAGAGCTGCTGTTGTTTTCTGACAGTTCAGAAGCTGTTTTTGTTTATTTCAGGGAAAGGAAACATCAAATCTTTTATGGACTATCCAAAATGAAGAGACAGAATAGTGGCTGCTAATTATCCATTGCCATCATTTCACTAAAGCTCCCACTGCAGAACAGAAGACTTACGTAACAATTTAGAATTCTAATTAATTCTTGTCAGCAAGGAAGGCTTCTTTGAAGTAATAACATGCACTTTACTGCTCGGTGATGGTATTATGTCACACAAAGGTGGCAAACATATAACCCAATTATAGGGAAACGATTATAAGGGGCAGCAGATGTGAAACAATTTTTATTAACTCAAGCCAAAGGAAATTATGACAAAGAGAAAAATATGAAGAAGGCAAAGGGCAGTAGACTCACAGGGTCTGTTTCACGTTGGTTTTTTTGTGGTTATCTGCAGATTCCATTGCTCCTGATCTACAATCATTTTTCATTATAGAAATGAATTGCACATAGAGGTTGAAGCCCATATTATTTGCCCGGTTGAAATTAATTCAAATTTTAGAGAACTCTGGGAGATTACAAGCTTTGTGCAAGGGAGTCCATACAACCACTCCAAAAACCTTCAGAGAACATGTGTGGGGTGGGGATGGGGGTATCACAGGGTCATGTGGATTAGCCCAGCCCCCATTCAACATACGTTCATCATGCCTGAGAAGGGGCTCCATGTATGTAGCAATATACACCCATGGATATCCTCCATTTAAGCCCTCTGAAACCAGGCATGAACTGTGTGTATGTCTATGACTGCCCGTCAATCCTATATTGTGGTAAGCAAATTCCTCCTTCTCTTCTTCTTCTTCTTCTTCTTCTTCTTCTTCTTCTTCTTTTGCAATCACTCATAGCCGAGTAAGATTGTCTTCCATAAAGCCAGTTTTAACAGTGGTTCTGTAAGTGACTGTGTGGAGGCCAATTCTGGATCTACACATCCTTCCACAGTGGGGACATAGGTTTCCAGGTGGGAGTTGATCATGGTGAAAGTTTGCCAATGGTGCCTTCTTTGGGATGGGTTTTTGGAAGACCCCTGTGCGTGAATCTGTTTTATGTGTGTAAATCAGTGCACGCTGACCAACACACAGTCTTCACAGTAAGGCTCTGTTCTGATGGCATGAGTATCACAACGACTGACAGATTCTTACATGCTGCAGCCTTCATCCGCCTTCACAGCCATTGTAACATACCACTTGTTATCATCCACCTGTTCTGCCTTTGAGGACTTCTTGGATCATTCTTTGTCCAGCTCCTCCCCTTTGACCTTACCGCCTTGCGTGACCCTGCTGGGAGTATGAGACTCCCAACAGCTTCGCTCACAAGGGTCATAGGAACATGCAAGCCCACTCACCACGACAAGGTGATGATCCGGCAAGTGAGGGTAGGCAAATAACTGGAGTCCATATACAGTGGTACCTCAGGTTAAGAACTTAATTCGTTCTGGAGGTCCGTTCTTAACCTGAAACTGTTCTTAACCTGAAGCAACACTTTAGCTAATGGGGCCTCTTGCTGTTGCCGCGCCACCGGAGCACAATTTCTGTTCTCATCCTGAAGAAAAGTTCTTAACCCGAGGTGCTATTTCTGGGTTAGCGGAGTCTGTAACCTGAAGCGAAATATTATACTTTTATACTGAAAGTTTAGTTCTTTTTGCAGGTTTAGGATCACAAAGGAAGCACTACAAAGAAATCTTGATACTTAGAAGAGCTGAATACACAATCAGAGGAAAACTCAGACTGTCAGAAGAAGAGTCACAAATGGGACCCTGAGAAAATTTGGGCATACTCTATGGTACAAACACCAGCTTGTATAGCAGACAGTGAGTGAGCTGTCGCTGAATTGAAAGAAAAAAGTGAAGGGTTAAAAAAAAGATCTCTGTGGCCGTGGTACACACACAGTAAACATTTTGACTGCATTTTTATTGAAATGGTTTAGGAGAATAAACTGGGAGAAGATAGAAGACAGCAGTGAAGGTCCACCTTGAGATAGGTTGGTGGCAAAGAACCTAATTAAAGCATTTACTATGAGTCTGGATAGGAGATGCCTTGCAATTTTTGCCATTGATCATAGGTCATAGATAAGGGCAAACCAAAAGTTTTATTTTTTAATTCTGTAGACCTCACACAACTGCAGTCAGGTTCTCCATGATCCACAACTTGGTAACGGCAATTCTTGGTAATAATTTTTTTTGCAGTGCAGAACCAGGTTAAATGGTTTTGGGGAAGTCAGGTACCCATTTTCCCCATGCTGCCTCAGTGCTGTTGGCAGAAAGCCAGCTGAGTTGCAGGAACACCTGCCTTGTTGCCGAAATGTGCCATGTGATTGTCCCCTTAAGGTACAATCCTGAAGGCGGTCATTAAAACCAATAGGAGATTTGTCACTGGGTGTAATGGAACATGGATGGCATCTGTAATTTGATGAATTCGGTCCTGCATACAAAAACATCGTACTCTATGAAAAAACAAAAACAAAACATAGCAATACTATGTTTTAATACTATGATTTTGATAAGGGGTTGCCATCATACAGTGAATGCACAGCTGCAAAATGAGAATGGACATGCCAGTTCCTGCAGCCCCACGGAACTGATCTGGAGAAAATTATGGATTTTGAGTACTTCATTATCTTTCTGTTATGTTGAGAGACAAATTTATATGATACAGGAGTTGGATGCTGAACTGAAGAAGGCATGCAAGCTAATATGGATAATTAGTGCAGCAAGTATTTGTCAATGTAAAATTGCTCCAAGATGCATTATGATGTGAGAACAAAGATTGCATATGCAATATATGAAGTTCAGCGTATAAGGCGTCCTTCTCCCTGTGCATTTTTATTTCTCCCCTTTTTTAAATTTAAAAAATCTCACTTTTCTTTTGACCAGAATTCAAAGAGGCAAAGAGGTAAATTATTTAAAATGATACCAAAACATTTGGGGGGGGGGAATAAAGAGCAAAAATAACAAACAGCAGCAATAAACTAACCCCCTAAAAGAAAATTAGCAAAAGCCAACCAGTAGCAACAGGGGCACAGAACTAAGATAAAAAGCAGTAGCTACTCGCCATGTGCTGATGTCACTGGAAAGATCCTACTGGAGACATTTAAGCAGAGATTTGTCAGTCATCAGTCAGGGATGCTGTAGTTGTATTCTGTACTGCAATTATATAATTGTTTTTCATATTCAACTTTGATAGTGAAACAGCGGGAATTGAAACAACTGATGCATTGTTGGTATCATTTGCATTCTGTACACCTTGGGCTAATAATAATAATAATAATAATAATAATAATAATTTATTATTTATACCCCGCCCATCTGGCTGGACTTCCCCAGCCACTCTGGGCGGCTTCCAAAAGAATATTAAAATACTATAATACATCAAACATTAAAAGCTTCCTGAAACAGGGCTGCCTTAAGATGTCTTCTAAAAGCCTGGTAGTTGTTGTTCTTGTTGACATCTGGTGGGAGGGTGTTCCACAGGGAAGGCGCCACTACCGAGAAGGCCCTCTGCCTGGTTCCCTGTAACTTGGCTTCTCACAGTGAGGGAACTGCCAGAAGGCCCTTGGTGCTGAACCTCAGTGTCCGGGTAGAACTATGGGGGTGGAGACGCTCCTTCAGATATATTGGACCAAGGCCGTTTAGGGCTTTAAAGGTCAGCACCAACACTTTGAATTGTGCTCGGAATCTAGCTCCCACAGCAGGAATGGGAAATTTCTCGCATTCTGCACCATCTTAATAAGTTTGTGTGCCACCCAGTTGATCAAGGAACGCCCCATACCAAATTAGAAAACTGGCAGGTAAATTGGTGTTCCTATGCTTATCCAACTTTCAGGACATTGTTGGACTGGAAACCGCAGTCCTGGTCCAATTATAAGAAATGAACAGGCACCACCATCATCTCAGTTAGCAGTGAGTTAAGTAGCAATAGAATCATACATGGATCCCTGGATCAGAAACCGTTGGCAGAAATTCAGCATAGCACTATGGCAATCCTTCCATCATCACAAGCTTTTCAGCTTGCCAAGTGGAATGATCCCCCTCCCTCCTGAGCCATTTTTTGAAGAGGCAGGGGCCCACTAATTCTCACAGAAAACACATCAAGCCTATCTCTTCAGTTTCTTTCCCAATACTGCCTAGCTATTGTTCTCCCTCTCACACACAAAACTTGGTGTCATCAACTCCAGCCTGGGATAGAATAGGAAGCTACTGTTGTATGCCAACCCAATCTCTGAGCGGTGCAAGCCATGGTTCAGTTTCCTCAGAATGAAGGACAGCGCAGACTGTGGTGTCTTTAGGATATATGGTTTATTTACACATATATACTGTACAACCTGAGCCTATGATGGAGGGGCTCACAGCATACCCGAAGAATGTATTGCTTCTCCCATCGCTTCATTCAAGAATGGGTCTCTCTCTCTGGTTTCCACCTGCTTCTAGCTTCGAGCTCACACACACCTCAACTCAGGCATTTGTTCTTCTAACTACCAGCCAGTTGAAGGAGGGGACGCCCACCCATTTGTCCTCTGACATAGAACCACTTCCTTACATGACAAAGGAGATACTTAGCAGACCTGTCTAGTTAGAAGAAGGAAAAAACTGGCTTAACCATTTACTCTTCTGTAGAAATTGCTTCTTTCTTATTGCCCCTGCCCCAAAGCCATTTAGTCCAACCCCAAACGTATTACAGAATATTTTTCTTTTATCTGGAGTTTTGTGTTGAGGTAAACAATTAGCAGCAAACTTGCTGCTAGGTAAAATGGAAAGCGTAAAGCTGGTGGTCAACAAAAGAGATTTAAAGACTCTCTCAAGGCAAATCTTTAAAAATGTAGTATAAACACCCAGTTCCAGAGCTTCATGCTCCAGCACTGGGGGACGAAGAGCAGGCAGGGGCGTGGTGCGCCACCCGCAGGGGTGTGGCGCACGTCCTGTGGGCGTGGCATGCTCCCTGCAGGGGCTTGGCGCCCAGCGCGAGTGGAGGGGCAGCTGTGATGGTGCCCCACTGGGATCATGCTGCTGGGGGCGGTGCGCTCCCCCCGCACTCCTCTTCTTCTGCCAGTGTAAACACCGACAACTGGGAAACACTGGCCTGTGAGTGCTGCAATTGGAGAACAGCCTTTACCAAAGGTGTCATGGGCTTTGAAGACGCTCAAACTCAGGACAAAAGGGAGAAATGTGCTAAGAGGAAGGCACTCTTGGCAAACCCTCACCGTGATCAACTCCCGCCCGGAAACCTATGTCCCCACTGTGGAAGGAAGTGTGGATCCAGAGCTGGTCTCTACAGTCACTTACAGACTCAGTGTTAAAACTGGGTTCATGGAAGACTATCTTACTCACCTACAAGTGATCACCAAAGAAGAAGGTGAATGTTACATTTTAAATATTGTTTTATTCAGTCCTTAAAGTACGGTTGCACTCTTTTCTTATTTACAGTCCTGGCCCAAACAAGTGTATTTGAAAGGAAGTCCCATTGAGTTCAAGTGGACTTCCTTTCAAAGCTCTTCACGTAGAGCTGAAACTCTCCTCTATGAGACAAGATAGAAACTGTGAGTCAGGGAGAAATGCTCAGTGTTTCTTATGTGGATAAAGCAAAACCAGATGCTCTGGTACGAGAACACAGAATTCAAACAGTTGCACGTCCGCCCGTCTCTGGAGTCACATCTGTTCTACTTGAATTCATGTAAGAGTTCTTTTCTTTTTTTATTTGATAAGCCAACTCTGCTCTCATCAGCAACCCCAACAAACTGGGATTTGAACATGTGCAACTTACATCAGAGTCTGGCTAGCTGTATTCCCTCCATAGTTTGTCAGTCAGAATGTGTGCACTATCTCATCTCCTAAACACAAGGCTTCATTCAGATTTACAGCCCAATGCTGTGAATAAACCTGAGAACTACCTTACAATTCAATCAACAGTATGTTGGGATGAGCTGTTGTTAAGGTAAATATATTCAAGTCTGGTACAGTCCCTACAACACAACAGGGATTTACTTATTTCTGGGTCACATGAACAGTGTTGTTGATAGCTAGAGTCCCACAAATGCAGTTGAAACCCTATATTCACACCCCTACCATCGCCAACAGTGAGAGAAACCCACTTGTTAGTGCGAGGACCATGTTGCAGGACCATGGCCTCATATTTCAACACAGAGCCCTATGTATGCTCTCCAATGTGTATGCATTTTCAGAGCTCCCTACACAAAATGGCTTCCCCATTTGCCACAAATGGAGAGGCACTTCCTGTGCATCCTTTTGACTTCACGAACCTTTGAAATGGAGAAGTCCTTGTCAGCTGGGGACTTCCCAATTATTGGACTAGGATGTCTCAGTGTAACTTTATCTGAAACACGGTTGTGGGAAGAGATATTTCTCCTGCAGTGTTAGCTCTTTAGCTGAAGTCCCAGGAAAAGAAGAAGTAGGCCAGATACCACTTCAGCTTATTTCAAATTACAGAGAAAAGCTGAACTCTTCTTACCAAAAGTCAGCCTAAAGAGGCATAAGGGGAATACATATTTAGCAAAATTAATCCCTATAGTTTTAAATATAAAATCAGAACATTTTAACTACCAGTTAAATGACCTGTGCTTTGCTTCCCCCCCCCCTTTTAAGGTCAAGAATGTGGCATTTGAAAAACAAGCTATTCAAAATGTGATTAGAGAGAAGAGAGGAAGTCATTATTCCCTTGAGAAATAGTAAAGGATGTAGCTTCAGTTTGCCAACCAAATGTTACTTTGAGCTCGTGGCAGTAGGAGGAAGTATTTAATTACAAAGGCAAAGTTGAAGAAATGGGATGGATTTTTTTTTTAAAAAAAAAACTATCAGGGTGAGCCAGTAAACAAACAAATCTGTGTCTCTCTTTGTGGATCACAGAAGCAAGTGAAACAGTTTATTTTGCAAGATTCATGTTTGTCCACGTTCTTTCCATCAGGGGTTGGAAAAACTAGGCTCTGCAGATGTTGCTGGACTATGACTCCCATTATCCATGACCATTAGCAAAGCTGGCTGGGGCTGATGGGAGCTGGAGTCCCAAAACATGTTAGCTAGTTAGATCAGCTGAAGTTTCATCCATGGGAGCTAATGACTAATAGTTGTTTTGCTGTGTTTTGTTTTGTTTTTCTGAAAGGGCCATCTACCTGCCAGGGTCTGAGGACTAAGGAATGTGTGTATGTCCCATGGTGGGTATAAAGCCAAGGCTGGATTCAGTAGCAGTTGGCAGGACCTTGCTCAGTGCAAGGTATCAGCAGAGAAGCTGAAGGTTACATGCTATATGGTTAAGTATTGTACAGCTAGCAAACATGGCAAAGTGCTAGTGCATGTCTCTGTATACTTGTATCCTTACAAGGCTTATTTCTATGACCAGAAGAACGGTATTATAGTAGATTGGTTCATGATGTACCAGCAATCTCTTACTGTAGCTAGTGCTTCTTTTGCACCACGAGACAATAAATGCTGTATACTTTTGGGGGTGGGGAGAGAGAGAAAGAAATTGAGACCACTTTATAATTTAAAAATAATTAGGGTAGTGGGCTGGTTCCAAGCTTCTTCTAAAATTAAGTGTCCCTTTTTTTACTGTTCCACTGCTCCCTCTGGCATGATGAAGAAGAAGAGTTTGGATTTGATATCCCGCTTTATCACTACACAAAGGGCTCAAAGCGGCTAACATTCTCCTCTCCCTTCCTCCCCCACAACAAACACTCTGTGAGGTGAGTGGGGCTGAGAGACTTCAAAGAAGAGTGACTAGCCCAAGGTCACCCAGCAGCTGCATGTGGAGGAGCGGAGACATGAACCCCGTTCACCAAATTACGAGTCTACCGCTCTTAACCACTACACCACACTGGCTGTCTATGATGTCATTGTTGGGTGCCTACCTGCTTCCAAAAGGCTCTGCTTGTATATTTACAAATGGAGCAAATATTACAAATATGTCACATGCTTCTCCCACCGAATTAAGCCCAGTGCCAGGGTGCTGTTGACAGCTGTGGCCGATTCTCAGGAAGGCAGTAAGATAGGGGAACAACAAGCTTTTCCAGTTCTGTTTATTAATACAATCTACAGAGGCAAATTCAAGATGCACCGTAATGCCTAACGTTGCCCTGAGTGAAGCTCCACCCCCCTTCTCAATTACTTCCCTATTCATCTGACTCCTCTTTCTGCCTCCACTGGTGGCTGGTACGTGACAGTTGCCTCTGAGCTCTCTGTTCTGCTATTCTCAGCAAACGTCTGGTTTGGAGGGAGGGTACGGGTTCTGGGATACTCTCCAGTGACAGCATCTCATTCAACTACTTCTCAGGCTCTGCCTGCTGAACGCTATCTACTTCCTTCTACTCCTCTCCCATTATTATAACTTTTGCCCTAATCTCCCTCTGAAGTATGCCCTGTGCCAAACCACTCCTGGAGGTCTATGCTTTCTCCTCTCTAGGCGACGCCTGAGGTGGTGGTCTCCACCATTCTTCCTCATCTACCCAGTCCCAGACACCCAGCAGTGCTAACTCACCACTCAGGAATGTGTATGACAATAATACATGCTATTCCCAAAGGGGGTTCAGGGATGTGCACAGAGAATCGAGGGGGGGGATAGGAATCTCTCCTTTTCTTCATGGGAGCCTCCACTATGTTGAAGAGCCTTCTGTGAGCGGTGAGACACAACTGAATGCAACCAGTAACCAGGAAATGCCCTTAGAAGATGTCCCTTGCCAATTGCAGTGGTCAATGTCCACTCTTCTGTAACAGCTGCTAGTCATTTATCACACCAATATGGTTCTGATACAGTATGCTTGAAGCAGCTGAACCAACTGGGACCAATTTAGAAGAAAGAAGCATGTTTGGAGAAAAAGGAAATGACCTATGACATTTTCGCCGTAATACATTTTATTTGATGATTTCCCACAAGTCCGTTTTTAATGTGTGTTTTTTAATAAGTTTGAGTCCTGTTCATTATCATACAGTGAATTTGTTGTTCTTGTTTGTTTGAGACTGATCAGGCTTCCTCTTAACTTTCCAAACCAGCTGTGGGGAACCTGTGGCCCATTGGGTACTCCCTAGTGTGGCCAAGGAAGATCAGCTTATTATTGGCACTTTCAAAGCACACTGCCTTTCCCCACTAATGTTTGATTTCAGACTGTACAAGCAAAGGAAAATGAATCACCTGATATCATTGTGCCATGAGAGGATTGACAGGTGAGCATCCCAGTCCACATGTCAAAGTTGGCCATCAGGAAGTAGGGGAGATAAGGATCTGTCCTGCCAACCAGATCTAATTCCCCACTCCTGTTCTAAACACTGTGCACCCCTTTTGTTCAAAGCCTCAACATAATAAAATGTTTGTTATTTTTAATTCAATCCATTAGCTATAACCAAAACCTTTTTCTGTCGCAAGCCATGATGGACGAAACAGACATGTAGTTCAGTTGTCTTGGAGAACAAGCAAATGAAAAATGTGTGCATCTACAGTAAGGAGGTGAGGCAGGAAAATGTTAAGTCCTGGGCCATAGTAAAGTACTAGTACATAGTAAAGCACATAGTAAAGAACTGATATTAATCATTCAGGAGAATCAGCAAGATTCTTTGATGTTAGTCTAGTAAAGTGGAGCAAATAGGTTTTAATTCTTTAGGACAGGATTTCCCAACAGAGTATTGGAAAGTAGCCCAAAGCAAACATGAAAATCCTATACAACTTCCAGAAGCTTGGACTTTGGTAAAAGTTAAGAAAATATTATGGAGCCATTATCCAACATGCATCTGTATTTGCTACTGTTGTTCTCACAGGATAGAAAAGCACTTAAGAAGCAGCTCTCAGTTCTGCAGGGGAAAAGGAAAAGTCACAGCTATGTAGTGCAATTACTTACCAACTAAACAGTAGAAAATACTGAGAGCTTGAGAAATATGACTTAAGAAAATATTCTGCTTCAAGATGAAGTTACTGAGATAAGCATTCTCTTAAGATTGCAACTGTTTCCCCAAGTTAGAATACAATAGGTAAAGGTAAAGGGTCCCCTGACCATTTTTATTCTTGATATAGCTATTCTTCAGAAATGATGGAGCATTAACTCCTTTTCGTATTTATTTCTGTTCCATCCAATGGCTATACAGTCAAACCTTCGCTGTCAAATGTAATCCGTTCCAGAAGACCGTTTGACTTCCGAAACGTTCAGCAACCAAGGTGTGGCTTCCGATTGGCTGCTTCTTGCACTCAAGCGGAAGCCGCATCAGACGTTTGACTTCCAAAAAACATTCAAAAACCGGAGCATTTCCTTCCGGGTTTTCGGCATTCAATAGCCGAAACATTCAAAAATGGAGCCATTTGAGAACCGAGGTTTGACTGTACAAATAAATACCATGTAATAGCACATCAAATACAAAGTTCTATTCTGTTCAGTGCAGTTACTTGATTATTTATGGAATAAATCCTGGGGAATTGTTTGTGCCCAATGTTCCTGGTAGAACGTCATCTGTGCAAGCCTTGATCATTTCTTGATCAGCTCCCATCCTTTTCAATGGAATTTCAAGCCTTGGACAAGAAAACTTTCTTGTGGATTGTGCCCATTCTTTCAGTTCACCAGGTAACACTTTAAAGCTGGTAGAAAACTCCCTCACCAGCAGCCCCTGACACTGGCTGATTCAATGCTTGATCTAGCTAGAGAATTTCTTCCAACAAAAGGTCATCCACCACATGTTAAAAGCATCCGGAGTTGAAGGTATCCCTCTCGCTTTAAACGTTATCATGCCGACCGATCACAAACAACAGATAGAGAAGAAGGGAACTTTCATGATTTACATCACCCACGAAGGCCAATGCATGAAAAGAACAACAGAACTGTAATTTACTGTGGACCAGATGAAGAAATTTCATCCTTAGAAAGAGCAATCCTCCATTTCTCTGCTCTGAGCAAAACTCTCATTATTGCTGTGTGGGGAACCTTTAGAAGCCTAATCCCTACAGAATTTTGTTTTTGTTTTTTATAAGATATTTATTGAGATTTTTTAACATATTACAGTAAAAATGGAAAAAGAAAAAAGAAAAATACAAAATAAAAACAGTTAAAAACACATTAATTTTCCGTTTCTTATTTTCCTTAAGCTTATTTCCCCGGACCTCCTCATACCTCCCTTTTTTGTATTCCACTTAGATTTATTAGTTCAGCAAATCCTTGCCATTAAGCTTTTACCCATTTATAAACCTTTTTTCAAATTCTCTTAAAGCATTACAGCTAGAAACCACTTAATTTCTATCCAGCATCATTCTAACATTCATTCATTTTACAATATTTCTGTAAATAATCTTTAAATTTCTTCCAATCTTCTTCCACCGACTCTTCTTCCTGGTCCCAGATTCTGCCAGTCATTTCTGCCAATTCCATATATCACCTTCATCTGCCATTCTTCCAAAGTGGGTAGATCTCCTACAATTAGGAGAATTTTGTTGGCAGGAGCATGTTGGGAAGATGAGACAAACTCCCAAACTTTGCCAAACTAAAACTGTTAGGTGGATTTGTGGCTGCTTGACTGACTGAACCCAATGAGTGCTCAATATGGTTCCTCATCATGCTGGGAAAACGTGACAAGTGGGGTGTCGCAAGGTTCTGCCTTTGTTGTTCAACATCTTTATAAACACCTTGGATAAAGGAATTTAGGGGACGGTCATGGAATTTGTGGTCATGAAAGATGAAATTTGCAGTCATGAAAGATGACACCAAACTGGGAGGGGTATCTAGGTAGAATTGGGATTCAAGATGACCTTATCAGATTGGAGAACTGGGCCCCAACAAACAAAATGAATTTCAATAGAGGCAAATGTAAGGTTCCGCACTTAGGCAGGGATAATCAGCTGCACAAATACATGTTTGTGGTTTAGCCTAGATAAGAGGAAACTGAGAGTAGATATGTATCTAAAGGGCTGTCACATGAAAGCAGCAACAGAGCGTGCTCTAACAGTGCCTGGGGCATTCTCCCAAGCCTTTGGCTAATTAAATGGCCTTTCAAACCGTGGAGCAGTTATTGGTTTTGTTTGTTATTTTTGTATGTATTTTTGTGTTTTTATACTGTAAACTGCCCTGTGATCTTCAGATGAAGGGAAGTATAAATAATAATAATTAATAATAATAATAATTCCAGCTTGCTTCTAACTAATATGCCTTACATTCAGTTGGTAGGAAGATTTGGTCTTGCAGAAGAAGCAGGATACCATAGCATAGTCTTCAGCTGCCCAGTAATCATTGAATTTTTGTACTCAGACAGTTCCTAGCTTCCTCCCCACCCCCCACCCCGGTCCTGCTTCTGCACCTTTAATAGGAGCCAGACAGAAGGAAATGTGAGCAGGTAACATTTTTCCAGACATGGAAAACTTCACTTGCTCCCTGTCTGTGTGTCAGGCTACCGGTGAAGGCGCAGGAGCAGAGCATGAAGAACGTAGCAACCTGAACACCCGATGTCTGTGCATTGATTAATTAGTAACTTGCTCTTCCTCCAAGGAGTTCTGAATATTGTTTTAGCTTCTCAACAACCCAATGGAGAGTGATTTCCCAAAGCCCAACGGTATGCAGGACAGGTTTCCCACACCTACTAAGACTACTAGCTGCCTCGTCATCAACTGGGTTAATTCAAAGACCACTTTTCTATGATAAGAGGAAATGGCTGACCAAATTCTCGTGCATCACCACCCCAAAATGACCTACTGCCAATTCCCATTGCTATGGATACTGGTCATCCACCCACCTCTAGTAATATTTGAAGTGTGGGTAGAGAATCAGTGGGCCAGATCGTGGTACATTCAGGAGGCTGGATTTGTGCCAACCTCTGCTACTCCCACTTCACTGGCTCTCCTGATTTAGTCTCCTCACCAAGAGTCTAGGTTTCCAGATGACCTTTTTATTGAGCTCCCATTCTGATTTGTTTGGACAAAGTTTGTGGAGAGGTGAGACGGCATTGGCTATTTATTGAGCATCCATTTTTAATTGTGTGCAAGATGTTAGATGACATCGCATCTAGCAAATGTCAGGCCACACTCCCCATCACTTTTCCTATCGCAAAAAACCTGGATTTGCCAGTATGAGTTTGAATTGCACCCAAAAACAACAGCACTCTGGAAGCACCCCAAATATCAGTCTTGCACCGTTGGAGAAGAGTTATTCTAAAGATAAACAGACCTCTAGATGGCTTTAAATTAAACAGACGTGCAAAGGCAACAGTTGGGATTTGGGTAGGATTAGCAGGGTTGTAAATATATAATGCATATATGTAATTTATTTCTCGTGGACAGACTAGAGGTAGTGAGTAGCAACATGGAAATCCATTGACCAAATGTTTTAACAGCATTTTGCACAGTATTTCTCAGTCATGAAAAGTCTTCTTGTTTTTATTCAGAGGTAATTTCAGACTTATTGTATATCCAGGAAAAGAGAGAAAGAAGAAATGCCTAATATGCCCACCCCACCTCTGTCCTTGTGGTTTCTTAGAATCTGTTCTCTTATTGTTACACACTATTTATCTAGTTTCTTTCCCAGAAGCTGTTGAACTGCTCTGCAGTCACAGCCAACATTAATTAAATTTTGCAAGTACAGAATATTACATGTCCACCTTTGACTATTCCCAGGCTCCCCAATGCAAAAAACAAAAAACAAAACCAGCAGAAAATACTGTCTCTAATCAAGCCCCACACAACTCAGCTCTTAATTTGTTAACCCTTCCATTTCAATAGTAGGCTTGATGCCAACATAATGGGCAACCTCTCAATGCTATATCCATCCACGGAAGTAGTAAATGATAGTATTAAAGAGGAACAACACAGCACTATATCATCACAAAGCTGTCACTGAGTGGTGGCTTGTGAGAGGAGTGGGGGGCAGTGGCATCCTCCCAGTAGTGGTGGCACTGTGCTTATTGGGATGCACTGGGCCAGACAGTGACAAGGAAGCTCTGAGCTAGTCTCCAGGGCTTGATGCAGGGGCTTTTAGATGCAGAAAAGTGCACCTGGTGACCTTTCGTTTGCCAGTCATTTTACCTTAGTACCATTATCACAACTGAGCTTTTAGGTGAGTCAAATTAATGTCCTGGATCCTTACAGCCTTACTGGTAAGAGGGTCAACCATAGAGAAATCAGTGGCAAAATTATGCATAAAGTCAAGGCAGGAGGGCCATTTCTCAGCACCCTTCGCCTTAGCCAAACCCATCCCTGGTTCATTCCTAAACACAAAATAAAGATTAGCAGATCATAATGTCAGCATCGCCCTAGAGCCAGTGCACCAACTGGACTCTTGCACCTCAACCCCGACTGGGCTAGGCGAGCTGGGTAGCACCGCCAGAGACCTCCTTTCTCACAGGAACAGGTCACAGTGCTGTGGACTCACAGCTTAGAGCTGAGAGCACCGGATTCACTGTCTCAATACTACAGTCGTTGCGCAGCAGAGTTTTGCAGAGTCTTGCAGAGTATAAACCACTCGGAGAGCAGCTCTGTAGAATATCTTCCTTTTATTCTGTAACTACAACTATGATACAAAACTATATACAGAGCTGAATATTCTAAGCATAAATCAATGCTACACTGAGAGTCTGCAGCTGCTCTTAGCAGCAATCTTATCTCTAGGATCTCCAACACTCTCACTCTCTCCGATACACTGACTGACTGACTCTCTCTCACACACACAGATATGTTGCTGGGCAGAATAAGTAGATAGGCAGGACACGCCTCCTTCTCTCTGGAGAGTCAGCAGAGACAATCAGGAGATGATCAGGAGATTCTTGGGTATGGGAGGGGTGAAATCTCCTCACATAATAGGGAGCACAAGTCCAGAGTGCTATTGCACTGTGGGCTTCCCATTGTGAAAACAGAATGCTAAGACTGGATGGGCCTTTCATCTGATTCAGCAGAGTTCTTCTTGTGTTTCTTTTGTTATGTTCATTCTGGATACCATAATTCAGTTGCATGCTTTGGTGGAATGGAAATCAATCTATTCCAGCCTCACTTCACTGACAGTTACGTAGGGCGTCAGAAGCTACCACACACAGAGTCATCGGTCCATCAAGCTCAGTATTATCTACACAGACTGGCAGAAGCTGTCCAAGGTCTTCCCCAACTCTACCTAGAAATGCTGAGGATTGAACCATGCAACCATTAAGTGGTGTCACACCCCTAAGTTATAGGCCCCGTGAAGGAGAACCTAAGTATTCTAGTAATCCTTAATATCTATATTAGAGATAAGCAACTAGAAGCAAATGAGTCTGATCTGAATTCCCCCTCCCACAAACCCCTCCCTGCTAAAAATTGGTTGCCGACCAGGTATAATTTTCAAATAGCGGAACAAGGGCCATTTGACATGTATATCAGCATTGCATGAAAAGTGGAGAAAGTTTTAATGGAGACAGATAATGCTTGAACCAACCAATAACACTGCCTGACAAATTCCAGATGGCGAAAAGTAACAACAAACCTCTCCTCCAGAACAGCTGCCTCCATCTGTCTGCTTCACATTCTGTATCTATCCTGGGATGATGGATGTTGGCTGTTCTAAAGTTAAAACATTTCCTGAGTGGCCATCTATGATGATCCCGAGTTTCCTTGACAAAGACATTCCTATTTGACTATGCCCAGACTTCTTTCTGAGAGATCCTGACAACAAGCAAAGCTTAGTCACTCCTAACGGTTATGCATATTGTCTGTTGGCTGCCTCGAAAGCATCACAGAGTTCTCCCCTAATTCCCATTTTTGTTTATGCTATTAATGGCTGCCTATTCACCTTTACACATCCTTAAGTATCCTGAATGCACTTAGGGAATTTTGCAATTCCTCAGCAGGCTGACCTTGGAGAGGTGAAAATTAAATGTTCTCCCTGCAATTACAGTGGTACCGCGCAAGACGAACGCCTCGCGAGACAAAAAACTTGCAAAACGATAGGTTTTTTCGTTTTCGAGTTGCCTCGCAAGACGAATTTCCCTATGGGCTTGCTTCGCAAAACGAAGCTTGCCCCGGGGACAGCGGGTCTTCTCTTTTGAAGCAAGGGGCGGCGGGGAGAAGCGATCTTCTCCCCGCAGCCCCAGGTCCGGGGACAGCGGGAAGCGCTTCCCGCTGCCCCCGGACCTCTTTTGAAGCAAGGGGCTGCGGGGAGATCGCTTCTCCCCACCGCCCCTTGCTTCAAAAGAGGTCCGGGGACAGCGGGAAGCGCTTCCCGCTGTCCCCGGACCTCTTTTGAAGCAAGGGGCGGCGGGGAGATCGCTTCTCCCGGTGCTCCGAAGCCGGGCGGGGGGGAGGGAACACCTGCCCCAGCCGCCCCGCTTCGGAACGCTGCTCCGAAGCGGGGCGGGGGGGCGGGAACACCTGCCCCAGCCGCCCCGCTTCGGAACACTGCTCCGAAGCGGGGCGGGGGGGCGGGAACACCTGCCCCAGCCGCCCCGCTTCGGAACGCTGCTCCGAAGCGGGGCGGGGGGCGGGAACACCTGCCCCAGCCGCCCCGCTTCCGAACGCTGCTCCGAAGTGGGGCGGGGGGGCGGGAACACCTTCTGAAGGCGGGCGGGGGGCGAAAGTCTTTGTCCCCCCTGCCTGCCTTCCCATGGGCTTTTAAATCGCCCCGGACAGCGGAGAAGTCCTCCGCTGTCCCGGGGCGATTTTAAAATGCCGCCCGCCAGCATTTTAAGATCGCCCGGACAGCGGAGAAGTCCTCCGCTGTCCCGGGGTTTTTTAAAATGCTGGGGGTGGGAAGAAAAGCCCTTGTCCCCCCCCCCCCAGCCTTCAGAAGAGGTCCGGGGACAGACTGTCCCCGGACCTGGTCTGAAGGCGGTTTCCCTAGGAATGCATTAATTGATTTTCAATGCATTCCTATGGGAAACCGTGCATCGCAAGACGAAAAACTCGCAAGACGAAGAGACTTGCGGAATGAATTAATTTCGTCTTGCGAGGCACCACTGTATTAATCTAAATTAGCATGGGGATGGTACTCCAATATTTGAACAGGTTTCCTGGACTGGCTTCTCACCATTCACAGTTATGTGATCTGCTTGCTAAGTTGGGCATGTAAAGTTCTCATCTAAGAAAGCATACAACCAAGCAATTAAGCAGTCACTTTCAGAAAATGGAGTGGCAAAAAAAAGGTCACAATTTTTTTTAAAAAAATAAACAACTTATATCAAATAAAGCAATATCCAATAATCCATCAGAATATAATAGTACACAATAAAAATAAATAAATATCAGCAAATAATCATTAAACAGACATTCACTCTTATTAATTACCAGCAAAGAAATCAATAAAAATAAAGGGAAGTCATATTGCATAAAATTTCACAATACACACAAAGTCATGTAAAAGGATCAAAGAGAGAAACAAAGACACACAAGTTATAAAATTATTTAAAATATATATCTGTGAACTCTTTCTTCCCAGCTGCGTGTGTTGTTCCTAAAGTCATGGTCTGGGGAAAGGCTCCTAGGTAGGGCTGGAGGGTGAGGCAAGGCAAGTAGAAAAAGCCTGGCGGCCAACACAAAATCCTTCTCCCCTCCACCTGCTCTGCCTCCCCCTACTGCTGGCCCACTAATGCCAATGAGCACTAGCCCCCACTGAAAGCATTTCAATGTCTGCCCCATCAATGTTCAGTGGTATTTTCTGGGCCTGCCATGATAGCTATGGGTAAGGAGGAATAAGTAAGAAGTGAGAGCTGGAACATAAAGAAGGCTGATTGTCGAAGAATTGATGCTTTTGAATTATGGTGCTGGAGGAGACTCTTGAGAGTCCCATGGACTGCAAGAAGATCAAACGTATCCATTATTCAGGAAATCAGCCCTGAGTGCTCACTGGAAGGACTGATCATGAAGCTGAGGCTCCAGTACTTTGGCCACCTCATGAGAAGAGAAGACTCCCTGGAAAAGACCCTGATGTTGGGAAAGATGGAGGGCACAAGGAGAAGGGAACAACAGAGGACAAGATGGTTGGACAGTGTTGTCGAAGCTACCAGCATGAGTTTGACCAAACTGCAGGAAGCAGTGGAAGACAGGAATGCCTGGCGTCACAAAGAGTCGGACATGACTAAATAACTAAACAACAACAAGGAGGAATCAGAGTTGGATTCCAGAGAATAAGCCTGAGAAATAGCTGCCACATACAAGACCAACAGCAGGGACTCAAATCACCTACTTAAACCTGGGTAGGTAATGATATAAATTAACAAAACAGGGCTCTTTCATGGCCTGCAGCTGGAATAAGTACACTTTAAATTTATCTATAAGCCACCTTGAGCCTGTCAGGGAAAAACTGGGCAATCATCGTCATTCTCCTTTAACAAGAATCCATTGGAAGGGAAGCCAAGATTATGGATATACAGTGGTACCTCGGGTTAAGAACTTAATTCATTCTGGAGGTCCATTCTTAACCTGAAACTGTTCTTAACTGAGCTACCACTTTAGTTAATGGAGCCTCCCACTGCCACTGTGCAATTTCTGTTGTCATCCTGAAGCACAGTTCTTAACCCGAGGTACTATTTCTGGGTTAGCGGAGTCTGTAACCTGAAGCGTCTGTAACCCGTGGTACCACTGTAGAGATAGACTTGCTGCTGGCTGGTCAACCAAGAGACCTAATAGCTGGTATTGAGACAATTTACACAAGGTTCAGCTTTTCAGTTAAAGTAAGACAACTGCCTTTCACGACTTGCAATTCTGATGTGATAAAACCACAGTTAGTACTGATTTGCATCAAAAGAATGAAGATCAAAGAACTGGAGGGCAAAGGCATAATCTAGTTTGTGTTACGGCACCTCTCAGGAAGTCCCATCCCATGCCCTGCAGGCGTCTCTCTGCTTCTGCAAACTTCAGCGGAGCTTAGCGTGTTTAAGCCATTAGCAAAGGCACTGGGCACAAAGACAAAGGTGCAGCACATGCAATTATTTGTTGCTCCCTTGTCCTCCACTGCAAACAGCCCCTGCTGTGTGCCTTACCTCATGCCTGCCTCTCTCCCATCCAAATCTGCAGCTGTGCAGGGGAGTAGAGGCAAGAGCCACCGTGCAGCTGACTCAGGGAATGAGGAAACACCAGCCAGGCTGTTTCCCGACACAAACACCCCAATTATCTGTTGCCTGAGTGATGAGCAGGCACAAGGCTGACCCAATATATTTTGCTGCCTGAGTTGAAAGGGCAAGCTTTACATTTATTTATTTACTTACTTACTTACTTACTTACTTACTTACTTACTTACTTACTTATTTAAAAAATGTTTGCTGCAAATTCATTTTTAAAAGACATCAGAGCCATTGACAACAATTATAATGCAATAGGAAGCACACACAAAATAAATAATGAAAATGCTTTTCTTAATGGTCTGAATAAGCCTGGCATCAAAGGAAGGTTTCCAGCAAATGCTCAAAATTTAGTACAGAAGGTTCCTGCTGAATCTCTATTGGATGAGCAGTGGGCCAATGATACTGAAGGCTCAGTTTCATGTTGATGTCAAATGAGCCTCATCAACTTGAGGAACATGGCAAATACACAGGCCCATAAAGAAGCTGACAGGACTGGTAGTTACTTCAACTCTTTCTTCAACACTGGTAACAGGTTAATGTCCTCCACTACTCCTGAGGCAACTGGCCACATGGGACAGCACCTCTGTTCTTCTGCAAAGGGGAATAGCCAAGGGGCCCAGGAGGAGCTATTGGGGAGCTACTGACTGCCCCCCAGTATCTGCCACCTGAGGTGGTTGCCTCACTCTGTCTGACGACATGGCTGGCCTTGAGCAGCCTTGATAAATTAAAGAAAACACAATACAGTGGTACCTCGGGTTACAAACGCTTCTGGTTACAGACTCCACTAACCCAGAAATAGTATCTTGGGTTAAGAACTTTGCTTCAGGATGAGAACAGAAATCGTGCGACAGCAGGGCGGCAGTGGCAGTGGGAGGCCCCATTAGCTAAAGTGGTACCTCAGGTTAAGATCAATTTCAGGTTAAGAATGGACCTCCAGAACAAATTAAGTTCTTAACCTGAGGTACCACTGTAGACAAAGCAAGACTGCCACTCTTAAACTCCCCAGTCTATAAATTTGTATGTACAAACCTACATCCCAGTGTATAGCTCAAAGGATACAGTGTGCAATTTGTTTGTTTGTTTGTTTGTTTGTTTGATAGCATCGATATCTCAGCACAAGGTCACTGCCTCCCCGAGTTAGCAGGCCTTGGAGTTCTATCTAAAAAAGGAGATCCCACAAACTTGAAGTCTGCTCACCCCCAGTTTAGAGCTACTTTGTGAGATAATGAGACAAATCTCCACCATTCCTTGGATACAGAATGAGCCACTTCAATGGAATTCTATGTCACCACGCGTTTCCCTCCTAATATTTGATGGAAAGGTGGCTTTCATAAAAAAATGTCAATATTCTATGTACCTTGGCAGCTCGGAAGTACCTTGGCTGATAATGCATTATAGGCTGCGTTTCAGAAATGGTCTCCAACTGCTTGAAAAAAACACCAAGAACCCCACGCTGAAGGGAAATCTGTCCGACTTCTATATCTGAATATCTTCCTGCCGCTCAACGGGAAATGATGGCATCTACAATTTGTTTGATTAGTCCCTTTGATCATTTATTTATGGCAAGTCCTGAGCTTGATCACTCTGCATTATTGTCTTTGCCATGTTTGTGAGGCTGCTACAACTGTACTGAAATTTTGTGGATTTCACCATCTTCAGTTTGAAAGTTCTTAAGGCTTAAGGCTGCTATTTTGGCAGCTTGTGATAGCTCCTGCAGGCACCAGACATAGCAGACCTGACTCCAAGCAAGAGACATCCGGGAAAATGTCTGCTGTGCTACAGAATTAGGTCAAATTAATTGTAAACTGAGTACAGGTGTATTTGGGCAAGATGACTATCAAATGATAAGGATTTTGTGTTTAATGTTACCATTTAAGAAGCTACTGGCTGCATTTTTTAATCAGAGCTTCAGGTGGCTGGACACTACTGGCCAATCATATTTCTTCATGGCTGCAGAAGTGAGTTTGTTGAACAGATCTCATAAGCCCCCATGTACCCTCAAAATCAGCTCTGGAGGGCTGGGCACCCCATGGAGCATATTTTAGGGGCATGGAGAAAGGAGGCAACATGGAAGTCCTATTGTGCATGTGGAATGCCACTCACACGCTGTAGGATGCAGTCCTTGAAGTTGTTTAATTTGTATCAACCATTCTTTTTATTTATTTCTGTTTTAAACTCCTACTCAAGGTCCAAGCCAACCAGGAAGAAGAATCATGTTCCACATCTCTTTGATACTCTATCCATAAAGATGACAAAGGCCAGGTTGCATGTTTTTGCATATGACTCACTGAAACTGTCTTTTATAACTTTTTGATTCATAAAAATGTCCCACCTAGCAGCCACAATGGCTTAAGACACAATGTCAAACAATGCTGTCTGAATTGGCAAGCTGTGACCAACTTTAAATTTCAAACCATAGTTTGCAAGCACACATCAAATCCTGTTTTCTAAAAGCACAAATCATAGTTTGCCAATCCGTATGACACAGTAAACGATGGTTAGCATAAGCTGGGAAGGAGAACAGAATGCACATGTGAGAGAAATGGTAAGAAGCCTGTAAGTTTGCAGGGGTACTACTGTCAGAAGCATGCCAGAGGTAAACCACACCATGCAAGTTGAAGTTAACTCTTTATTAGCAAAGATACGTTTTGCTCATGAATTTCAGGCCTAATGGAACACAGCAACTCATCTCCGGTAGGTCTTGCTTCTATGAAGCAGTTGCTGAGACTGCAGGCCCCCACCTTTCCAGGTGCCCCCCCCAAGCAATCAGAGACTGCTTCTGCACATCACCAATCTCTCCTCCACCTTTTTTATGCTTTCTTCTAGTTCTAGGAGACAAAGGGGGAGGGGAGCTTATTGCAGCATGAGGGGAGGTCGCCCACAACCAACTCATCTCTGCCTCTTAGCCTCTCTCCTTCTCTCCAGCTTCAGCTTCTTCCTCTGATTCTGGACTTCTCTCTGCCACAGACTCTCCCAGCTCAGTAAGCCCTGTTACCTCCTGAGCTTCTGATACCTCCTCTTCTCAGTCTTCTCCCACTTCTTCCTGTGACCACTCATTGGCGTCCCATCACCACTCCTCTTGGTGGTCCCCCAGATGGTTCCTCCCACAGTTCCTCTGCGTCCAACCAGTCCATGACAACTACCAATGGTCAAGTCACAATTTTGTATTAATTCCTACTTGAGACACTAAAAGTGGGAAGAATGTGAAGTAATCCACCATGAATGGAAATAAAACTGTTTACCAACTCCAATCTTTTAATACATTAGCAACCCATGAGATTTTATTTTCTATTTTCACAGGTGAGCCCATACTACACATAGAAGATAAGTAGTCTGTAAACAAGACGAGGCCAAGAGAGTGATCAATCAGGGAACATGTAGGCTGGGTTTACGGTTTAGCCTGTCAAAGATAAGGAACAGTTGATTATAAAAGCAAGTGAGAGAATAATTGACTCCCCCATTATCTCAAACGGCAGCAAATATGTGGGTCTTGTTGCTTCTTGTAGCTGTTGCCTCTGCTTCCCCAGAAGCTTCAGTTCACAAATTTCATGGGTAAGGATATTTAATATACTTGACTTTCACATTCTTGAAATTACAAATGACCTTTTCTGGCACAAATGATTTACTTCTGCCTTTTTCCTTAGGGATAAGGTTTTTCGTGTAACACCTCACAATGAAGAACAGGTTGAAGTCCTCCATTACCTGGCCGACAATATGCAGGTAAATTCATGTGTGGGAGGATAAAATTAATTATACTTCTCAATTTTGAGAGTCCATTTCATTAAAATGTTTGGGGGGAGGGAGAACTGTGGAGCACAGAGAGCACAAATTGAAAGAAGCTGATTTTCTTTTCCAGAAAGTTTGAGCAATGAAGCAAAACATTGCAACCCCATACTCACTTAATTAGGAGTACTTATGACTTATTAAAGGGACACGGGTGGCGCTGTGGGTTAAACCACAGAGCCTAGGACTTGCCGTTCAGAAGGTCGGCAGTTCCAGTCTCGGCGACGGGGTGAGCTCCTGTTGCTTGGTCCCTGCTCCTGCCAACCTAGCAGTTCAAAAGCACGTCAAAGTGCAAGTAGATAAATAGGTACCGCTCCGGCGGGAAGGTAAACGGCGTTTCCGTGCACTGCTCTGGTTTGCCAGAAGCGGCTTAGTCATGCTGGCCACATGACCCGGAAGCTGTACGTCGGCTCCCTCGGCCAATAAAGCGAGATGAGCGCCGCAACCCCAGAGTCAGCCATGACTGGACTAATGGTCAGGGGTCCCTTTGCCTTTACCTTTTTATGACTTATTAAACACAATGGGACTTGCAGCTGAATAAATACACGTAGGACTGAGCTGTTGGAGTCATCCTGGGGTGTCCTTGGCAAAATCGTAAGATGACAATGTAGCTTAAAATACAAGATTCTGACATTACATAATGTTAGACTAGGTTTTGTAAGGCCCCTTCTAACAATATCACTCCCTCTAGTAGCAAGCTCAGATGTTGAGTGCCAACAGGAATACAGCAAAAATAGGGCCACTGAGAACAAGAGGAGAGGTATCAGTATGATCCAAGGAACCCCAAGGTTTGCAGATGTACAACAAATAAGCTTAGCTACGAAAATCAACCTGTGTGTATTCTGATTAGACTTTCCAATGCAAAAAACTATAGAAACAATGGTATTAAGAGGCTCCGCTATAAGAGTCTGCTTTCTAAAAGTTTAGACTCCTAGTCAACATAATACCCTTTTTTATTTCCTGCTTGTTGTCGTCTCTTCCTTGAATGTTCTCTAAACTTCTCGTCCGTTCCAAGTTTGTGTTTTGTGACCTTGATGTAGATATATTGTGGCATGAGAAAAAACAACCAAAGATAGCAGATCTGTTTTCAATATTTGTGTAGAGCTTTGATGTTGAGAAATAGCTGCAGAAGAGAGAAGGGAAACGCTGTAATCTGCACCGTGAGATGTGGCATTTACAATGATATACAGATGTAGAGGGACTTTTCATTGACCACAGGCCATTGTCAGGCGCTCTCTCTCGCCTAGTTCTGCTCTTCATTATGTCTTAAATGCTATGGGAGTTTTGATATGCACTTATTTTAAACCAGGGGTTCAGCCAGGTGTTACGGTGAATTCTAAGCATGTTTTACAAAGAAGCTATCAGTTTTTGCTAAGCACAATGGCTTGGCTTTGCATTTTGAACCAGGGATCTGGAAAGGATCAAAACACCCTTTATTCCTACTTCTACTGCAAGGCAAGACCACCAGCTGCTCCACCCTGCTCCACATGCAGACACAGCAGCTCACTGGAGATCATGCATTTTGCATAGCCAAGGTTCCAGCAGATGCAGTTCTCCAGCTAACGGATCAGGTAGCAGGTGTGAGAAAGTGACCTTTGCTTGTGAGCTTGGAATGCTGTCTACTTAAATGGAACCACAGACTGATTTAGTCTAAGAGAATTTCATATGTGCACAATCCAAAATTCAAATTTAAAAAGATTATTCCCAAGCACATCTTTGGAAACGGGAAACAAGACAGGTCACAGCCATTTCAGGAAATTCATTATTATTATTATTATTATTATTATTATTATTATTATTATTATTATTATTAATTTATTTATACCCCGCCCATCTGGTTGAGTTTCTCCAGCCACTCTAGGCGGCTCCCAAACGAGTGTTAAAAACAATACAGCATTAAATATTAAAAACTTCCCTAAACAGGGCTGTCTTCAGATGTCTTTTAAAAATAGGATAGCTGCTTATTTCCTTGACACCTGGTGGAAGAGTGTTCCATAGGGCAGGTGCCACTACCGAGAAGGCCCTCTGCCTGGTTCCCTGTAACTTGGCTTCTCACAGCAAGGGAACCGCCAGAAGGCCTTCAGCGCTGGATCTCAGTGTCTGGGCTGAATGATGGGGGTGGAGATGATCCTACTATTTTCATCCTTAATGACAGATGCTACAGAATAGAAGCAGCTCAGCTGTAAGTCCCCACTATTGCCCTGTATGTCCAGCAACATTAGATATTGGCATCATGCATGGTGGAATAAGAACATAAGAAGAGCCTTCTGGATCAGGCCAATGACCCATCTAGTCCAGCCTCCTGAGAAAGCAGCAAGGCACACATGCAGAAGTACATATATACCTCTGCATGTGTCCAGAATGGCAAACAGTGGAGGGCAAAGGACTTTATGATTGAGAGAAGGGACACAAAATGCAACCTAGATACATCCCATAATTCTCTGACCACTAGTGTGAGCAGCAAGTAATGGAATAGCAATGAACATTCCCGACTGAAAGAAAAGGAAGTGTGGAAACTAACGAGTTACACAGCGAGACAAAACTTGTATATTTATGACCTGCTTGCAATATATAGAACCAACCACAGTGTACAATAATGAAATAAAAGAGTTGGAAGGGTCCAAGTCTGTACAGCTTGGAAGGTGGGAGGATCTCAAGTTTGAAGGTTCCCACACATCAGAAACTCCCTGTAGATAGAATATTTTACTACAGTATTATTCTCCCCCCCCTCCCACTTATTAAATTGCACAAGTGTATCCATTTATATAGACATATTGATTCCATCACAATGTTTTTTAGCTGAATCTAAACCTGGCAATCTGCCCCAATTCCCTCAGTCACTATCTCTCAGGCTTCATAGCAAAAAAAGCAATAAACTGAGTAAAATTTCTGATGCCTCTCTTTCATGTTTTGAGAGAACAGGAATGGAAGAAGATGGCAACAGTCTAGGAATTACAGTATGTTCTCCAGTATGTAACATGTTCTCAGACATGGGTCATGAAATTGTCTGAATGCACACAACAATAGCATACACACAGATGTATTGAGTAGCTGTGTGTTTGGCCTGTAGCTAAAATATGATTATATAACTATCTCCTCAGCGGTAATGTTGCAATCTTAACCCTGCTTACCTGGGAGTAAGTCACACTGAATTCAGCATAACTAACTTCTCAGTAAAAAAATTCCTTCCAGTAGCACCTTAGAGACCAACTAAGTTTGTTATTGATATGAGCTTTCGTGTGCATGCACACTTCTTCAGTTATGTGCTACTGGAAGAATGTTTTTTTATTTTGTTTCAACTACAGCAGACCAACACAGCTACCTACCTGTTACTTCTCAGTAGACATGGTTAGGATTCTGCTGCAAATCCCGCTGAGTACAGTGGGGCTTACTGCCAGGGAAATGGATATACCACAATCTCATCATTGTAACCAACACAAAGGAGCCACAGGCTGCAATCCTAGGTATAAAAAAGGTAAAGGACCCCGGACGGTTAAGTCCAGTCAAAGGCAACTATGGGGTTGCAGCGCTCAACTCGATTTTCAGGCTGAGGGAGCCAGCATTTGTCCACAGGCAGCATGACTAAACTGCTTCTGGTGCAACGGAACACCGTGACGGAAGCCAGAGTGCACAGAAACACCATTT
This sequence comes from Podarcis liolepis, assembly GCF_965112155.1. Taxonomy (NCBI): domain Eukaryota; kingdom Metazoa; phylum Chordata; class Lepidosauria; order Squamata; family Lacertidae; genus Podarcis; species Podarcis liolepis. Next base: position 78,499,887 of record NC_139556.1, read on the forward strand.
ACCTTCCTGCCACAGTGGTACCTATTTATCTACTTGGACTGGCGTGCTTTCGAACTGCTAGGTTGGCAGAAGCTGGGACAGTCCCACACCACACTTACTTGGGTATAAGTGCCATTAAACTTTGGAACTTACTTCTAAGTAAACATGGATAGAATTCAGCTCTTGGGCTGTATACACACTATACAGTGGTACCTTGGGTTAAGTACTTAATTCGTTCCGGAGGTCCATTCTTAGCCTGAAACTGTTCTTAACCTGAAGCACCACTTTAGCTAATGGGGCCTCCTGCTGCCGCTGCGCCACCAGAGCACGATTTCTGTTCTCATCCTGAAGCAAAGTTCTTAACCTGAGTTACTATTTCTGGGTTAGTGGAGTCTGTAACCTGAAGCATATGTAACCTGAAGCATATGTAACCCGAGGTACCACTGTACTTTGAATCACATTCCCTTAAATAATTTTGGCCACTGTAGTTTGTGAAGGGTTGCTGGGAATTTTAAGCCGGCGCAGTGCTAAAAATACTTTGAGAGAAGGAATGTGCTTTGAATGTGCTTGAAAGGTCCAGTGTGTACACAGCCCTTAGTCATTATTTATGTCAAAGGTTCTCAAACTGTAATCTGCAGGCCACTGGTGGTCCATGGAAAAGTTGCATAACAATTAAGAATATCTGTACATGGTACTGGGTTTATTTTTTTCTGATGATGGGAAATAGGCTTGACATAACCTTGCTCACAAAATCAGAACTATCATGTTAGAAAGGCAAGACTACCATTATTAAAAATATAAGCTGTGCATGTGCATTTATTTGTAGAACAGTGTATATATATTACTAGATGCTGCATCAAGGCAGTCAGCAATTTGCAGGTGATCCACTGGGGTCAGGGTGGGGAGTACCATTGGTCTATGCTACAATGGAATATCTCACAATGAAATAGACCTCTGAAATAGAATCTGAATTCCTCAGCTTTGCTTTCCAAAACCTCTTCTATTAATCCTCAATATAGAAAATGTGCTTTGTGCTATCCTTGTGACTGAGGCTTTCGCTGAAAGTGCATCATAAATAGCACCCATTTAAGGAATGGTATGATACAAGTGTGTGTGAAGTAAAAAAGAAAAGCTTAAGTAAATAAATCAAGGCCACAACAAAAACAGGGCAGGAGGCAAAGTTATTTTTAATTGCTAAGCAAAGGCAGTTATATATGAGCTAAGGACAGAATTCATATTTATCGCAGTATATTTAGATGATAGCCTTCCTTGTTTATAGGGTTATAATCCCTACGGTAATAATATTTTGTTCACTGCTTAGATACCAAAGCAATAGGCACCTTTTAGATATGCTTCATCCAGGAAAAGTCACCACAGATCCATTCAGCCCATCCAGATGAAACGAGGCCACAAATTCCTAACTTTGAAAGACAAGCAAATGTCAGCCTTGAGGTCATAAATTCACAAGTCATTTCTTTCTCATGGGCGACAGTGCTAACTAACATGCTCTAAACTTTATTCCTGATTGTGAGGCACATCCGAAGTCTGGCCAAATCACACCTGTTCTCCAGCTGCTGAGAGGTTTAAGCTACCAGTCAACAAGGGAGTTGAGGCTTTGCAAAGTGATTGCAATAAGGTTTTGGAACAGATGCAGAGATCACCATTGCAGTGGGCATCTCACTAGATAATAGGGGCTTGAATAGGCATGACATGAGGATTCCTAAATAGCCATCTTCTCCTATATAGACCTGCCCATTTATTATGGCAGGTCTCCCTTCTGTGCCCTGCCAACATCTGAATTGTTTTTGGCTACAAGAGGCTCTTCTCTGTAGTGGCACCCAATCTTTGGAAATTGCTTCCATAGGGGGACCTACCTTAGAAATGTGGGAAGCTGCCATATATTGGGTCAGACCATTGGTCCATCTAGCTGAATAGTATCTACCCTAACTGGCAAAAGCTCTCCAGAGTTTCAGACAGGCAATTGAAACTGGGACCTTTGCCTTGTAAAGTAGATACTCTTGCGCTGAGCTACTGCCTTTTGCACCCTCTCCATTGGTCTTCCATCAATGAACTGAGACCGTTCGCTCTTTCTGCAGTCGTTGGTCCTGCTGAGGTTCTAAATCTTCCTGGCATTTTACCTGTGAATGATCTGGTGTCTCTTTTAGCTCTGATTTGTCTTACATCCATGCGTGTTTTATTACATTCAGTGGCTGGTGTTTGGAGACAGGCCTACCTTCTTGACAGCACCAATGCTGCTGGAAAAGACTAGAGCATGTTTTCAAGGCCAGGGCTGCATAGATGCAGCACTGGGTCCAATCCAATGCTTGCACTGGTGTGCCCATGCAGCCCGACCTTGCTGCCACCTTGCTCCACCCCAGCCTTATCCTGCAGAGATGCTGGTGTCAGGAAAGTAGCTTTGCCCCACCACAATAACCACCACTGATAATATTGCTATCTAGTGAGTGCAGGAACTCACTGTGGCAGCCCAAAAGAGAATATGCAACCACACCCCCAAGGACCATTAAAAAAATGCATGCAACTATGTTGTTGATCCATTATTATACATACACGTTGAAGTACAGTGCATATAGTATATACCTAGTTTATTAGGGCCAGCATAATTGTGAAACTATGCATAGTTTCCTAGGTGTAAGCTCTGTGGGACTCAGTTGTGCCTACTTAAGTTTAATTTGTTAAACACACTAAGCCACCTTTTAATTAGAAATTCACTCAGTCATGCATAGTATGATTACTATTTAAACTGCTAGGAACCCCCATTTTCCTCATTCACTGACTTTCTCTCTGCTAATTTGTCAAAATCAAACTTGAAAAGCTCCGTATCACCTCATTTACTTGCCAAAGCAAGGAAGAACCAACCACACAACCTAATCTCTTGCCGGATTAGGACAATTTAATTTAGGACTATGGACTAGTTTGCTGCCTTAGGAGCAATTGATTTTAATAAGGCATCAACTGTAAACTATCACTGAGTCACATGTAAGAGACTTTGTGTTTACATTGACCTGGGGGATAGCTCAGTCGGTAGAGCATGAGACTCTTAGTCTCAGGGTTGTTGTGGGTTCAAGCCCCATGTTGGGCAAAAGATTCCTGCATTGCAGCGGGTTGGACTATAGATGATTCTTGTGGTCCCTTCCAACTCTACAATTCTATGATTCTGTGCATTTGGTTGTCTGCTTCGATTCATAACAACACTGCTATTATTGCATGAGGTGAGGACATAACGTTATGCAGCCAAATCCACACACACTGACAGATCTAGGATGAAACTATGTGCATCTTTTCCCCCACATACCCTTTGTTTGGTTCTGTTCAGGTTGATTTCTGGCGCCCAGACTCTGTTGACCAAGTGAAAACAGAAACAACAGTTGACTTCCGAGTTGAAGCGGACAAATGTTCTGAAGTCGAGAGCCTCCTTCAGCTGAGTGCATTGGACTACAAGTATGCTTTTGCTTTTAGCATTTGCTCCATTAATACCAGTGGGTTAAACAATGGACGTCTCTACATTTAGTGTTACATACCGTATTTTTTTGCTCTATAAGACGCACCAGACCACAAGACGCACATAGTTTTTGGAGGAGGAAAACAAGAAAAAAAAATATTCTGAATCTCAGAAGCCAGAACAGCAAGAGGGATCGCTGCGCAGTGAAAGCAGCAATCCCTCTTGTTGTTCTGGCTTCTGGGATAGCTGAGCAGCCTGCATTCGCTCCATAAGATGCACACACATTTCCCCTTACTTTTTAGGTGGGGAAAAGTGAGTCTTATAGAGCAAAAAATACGGCATTTATTCCCCCCCATGAGTCTACTCTGAGTATGCCTAACCATGTGTCTTAAAGGAAGCCATGGTAAGGTGGTACAGATTGTTTTGCATAACAATAACTATGTGAAGAAGTGCTTTCTTTTGTCTGTCCTGAATCTTCCAACATTCAGGTTCATTGGGTGTCTGACAAAACACCAGAGCATTCCATGCACTAAAGAGGTGTTGTGCACCTGCCTTGTGACTATGAAGTTGGGACCCTGCACTGGTCAAAAGAGGAGGCCAGAATTTCTATAGGGTTGAGCTTTTTCATACTAGCAGGTGAGGACAAAGTATCTGTCAGACAAAACAGAAGACTTTGAAAAGGATTTAGTTCCAAGAGGCAATCCAAGCAGGTAAGGTATTTGTGGAGAGCAGTAGGTAGCAAGATAGGTGGATCAAAAAACAACAAAACCAAAAAGGGAAAGGATTACAAAGTTTAAACATGCAAGACGAAGAGCATTGAACAGAATCAACAAAGTTGTACTTTGTGCAACAAAGAGCCAATTCATGTTGTATGTATGTATGTATGTATGTATGTATGTTTACACCATCTGTATACCATCCAAGGTGCAAGGTCCTTTAGCCACTTAGCAATAAGAGTGATGCTAAATTTGATTTAGCACATGTACGTGCTTTTTAAAGCTGCAACGGAGAGCAACGTTGGAGTGGGGACTGGGCTGGCAATCACGTTTGGCAATCAGGGGGAAAGCTAAACCTTCTCTTCTGTGTTTAAGCACTGGCCATATATGTTGCCATTTTTTGATTCCAGTTAGTAACCTAGCAGTAACTTTCTGTACTCCTTAGGGAAGCAGGAGTGCCTAGATAGCGAAAGAAGAGTTACTCTGCTGAAACACTTCCTCCGCTAATAATGAATGTGCCCAGTTTCCTGCACCAAAGAGATTGTCCCTGACAGACTTCAGTGAAGTGTCCTTGCTACAGCTTGAGGAGACGCGAGCCTTTGATGTGGAGCCGCAGTGCCCTGACATCATGTCAATGTGTTCATTATGAAGGCTGGGAGTGCACTGCAAACTGCCCTCTCTCACTCTTCTAATCCAGATCGCCGTGATCAAGGGCACTGAGCTTGCACATTTCTTTAGCCTATACCATTTTATTCAGGCTAGGGAGAGAGCAGGGGTCTTTGCTGCCAGTCAACACGCATACAGACAGTTCTGCAGAAGTGCTGGAAGATCAGTGGATCAAAGGCTGGAGACCATGTCTTTAACAGATCCTAAAATAGTTTGAAATAGATTAATTCTTCTACCTGTTGCAACCTCTGGTCAAATAACCTTTTTCTGATTTTTTGGAGCAAAACAAATAAAAATTCTTTTTTTTTCTGGAGGCAAGCCTGGCTTGAGGATAAACAAGGCAGCAGCAGGGATCTCTCTTCCAGTGTGGTGTAGTGGTTAAAAGCGGTAGATTCATAATCTGGGGAACTGGGTTCGCATCTCTGCTCCTCCACATGCAGCTGCTGGGTGACCTTGGGCTAGTCACACTTCTTTGAAGTCTCTCAGCCCCACTCACCTCACAGAGTGTTTGTCGTGGGGGAGGAAGGGAAAGGAGAATGTTAACCGCTTTGAGACTCCTTCGGGTAGTGATAAAGCAGGATATCAAATCCAAACTCTCCTTCTTCTTCTTCTTCTACTTCTTCTTCTTCTTCTTCTTCTTCTTCTTCTTCTTCTTCTTCTTCTTCTTCTTCTTCTTCTTCCAAACTTCCTCCAACTCTCAAGTCTCCCCAACCTGGGAAGCTGCATTGCACGAAGATAGCATTTGCAGGCAGAAGGGGACGAAGTGGTGGTAAAAATACGAACAGTAACCACAGGGGTGTTAAGCAGAAATGGAGACACATCAGCAGTAGAAAATGAAATGTCCCCTATTTGACTTGGTCCATTTTGTTGCTTTGTTGCAGAGTTTTGATTGACAACCTTCAGGCTGCTCTTGATGGGCAGTTTGACAGTCATATCCGGGCTACTGGACATCAGTATGAAAAATATAACAATTGGGAAACGGTAAAAAAATGTTCATGTTTGAATATCCTCCTCTGCTTCCCAATGGTAGTTTTGCTATGAATATAAGAACCTAAAAGAGAGCAGTGCTGGATCACACCCAAGGCTAAAATTGGTTCAACATCTGGTTTCCCACAATGGCCAAGGAGAGACCTATGGGAAGCCCAAATGCAAAACATGAGGGCAATTGCTCTCTCCTACAACTCAGGGAGAGCTTGCATACTTTGTGTGTATTCAGTTCCGGGGTCAATTCCTGGTATCTCCAGTTGGAATTAGTGCTTAGCAAACTGACCCCATCATAATATGTAGTTTGTCTTCTGAGTTACAAATCCAAGGGTTATAAACACAGGCAGGGGTGTTCTGCTATTTCCCTTCGTATTTTTCAGCATGTGCATCACCAAAGTGAATCTTGGAAACATGGCATGCACAATACGTTGCAACACAACATCATGCTTCACAGTGCATCCTTCTCTGAGTGGCTATGTTTACACATGGTTTGTTTGCAACAGTATGGAATGGAAGCCACAGGCAAAGGCAATGGCTATGGAAGTAGGTGGCCAAAAATGCCTGTTCACTGCACAACTTGGCATGTTGGTAACGATGCCAAGGTAGAAACTAAAGGGTTTGAGTAAAATCATCATGCATGAGGGTGCATTGCAAACAGTATATTTTAATTTCCTTTGGAAATTCCTTTGGAAATTTCCTTTGGAAATGAAAGCACTACAGGAGGGGAAAAATGACTGAGTGTCATTTGAGGAAAGACGGCAGGGTTTGACTGATCAGCCATGTCAGATGTAGGAAATATGCCAATCATGCAGGAGAAATAAATATAAATTGATATATAGTCCATCATGGTTTGAATTATCAAAATGTCAAAGTGTGAGAATTACAGACCTACTAGGTTCAACCTCTGTGCCAGCTAATATCAAGTTTTGGTGCTATTGCTAGTTTAAATGCCGCTTAGCAGCAGAGTTGGAAAAGGTGGTCATGGAGAAAGCACTATCAAATCAACATTTATATTACTGGCCTACAGATACTGTTAGTAGTCTGACTCAGTATTTAGGTGGTTCCTTTTGCTATTAAATATGCTTATTTGCTTTTTTTTTAACTCAACAGATAGAGGCTTGGATCAAAAATATTGCAAAGGAGAACCCAGATCTTGTCTCCCTGTCACAGATAGGAACAACCTATGAGGGACGCTCAATGCACCTCCTGAAGGTATTTGCTTTTCATTTCTTCATCCAGTCTGCTTGCTCTTGACACATAAGAAACAACAATATTTATTAAGCCCTCGCATGCTCCAGATTTGTATTTTTCAATCAATGCTTCAGGAAACCAAAGCAGATTTTTGTGAAGTTCTTTTATGGTGACATTTTTATCCTTTTTGATTGATAGTAAAGGCGTCCTAAACAGCCCAGACCGTAATAAAAGTCTTTTGACAGTTTGTACATATAAATTTAACCGTGTTCCTGTAAGCAAGGTAAATGGTAATCTACCTTTGTATAATTGTGTGCTCCATCTGTTGTTTGTAAACCTATTTGCTATAAAGTCATCTATAAACTTCAGCCTCTTTTTTTCTCTCTCTTTGTTTTTTTTTTTTCTGGCAACAGGAGGCAAACAACTAATCAGCATTTCCTTTCTTGAGTCCATCATACAGCTCAAGCAAACAAAAGAAATCAGTTTCAATATGTTCTTATTTTGAGTATCAGGTCAATGTTTCGGAATATCACACCTTTACAGTCCAAGTTTTTTGATGCTTGAGTAAACGCAAGGTCCTCCTTCCCTCAGCCCCGCCCCCCACATGATAATCATAGAGCTGTAGAATTTGTAGAGCTAGAAGGGTCCACGATGGTCCAACCAGCAGTGTGAATCCATAACCCTGAGATTAAGTGTCTCCTGTTCTACCAACTCAGCTATCCCAGCTGACAGACAATGTGGGAGCAGCCCAAGCTGGGCAGTTTTTATGAATGGTGACTCTCTTAAAGAGAAAGATGGCTTCCTTTTCTCAGAACACTTTCGCCATATTCGTTATCTACTATATAGGTGTGAATACAGAAGAAATCTCAGCATATGGAGCCTGTCTCAGTTCTGTAAGGCAGACATCCCTCTTTTACACAACAACTAGAATGATAAGGGCGTTCCATCCACTTTTAGTCACCCTATGCATTACTATTTATATAAAAGGTGTAGATAGATGTACAAGCCATGTCACAAAGCTAACTGAACTCTAAAAATATACAGTTATCAACTGGGATAAAATATGGATCCAGCACACCAGAGGTGAGAAAATCTACCCAGAGTGTAAGTTTCACTTCCAGCAATGCAACTCCATGCTCATCTCAAGCGAGGCCTGAGGCTGCCGTCTGAATAGAGAACATGACCTATTAATATTCAATATAAATTACTAATTCTGCCTTGTTTTATTTTTATGTTTACAGTTGGGGAAACCCGGTGTGAATAAAAAAGCCATCTTTATGGATTGTGGCTTCCATGCTAGAGAATGGATCTCACCTGCATTCTGCCAGTGGTTCGTGAGAGAGGTTAGTGGGCAAAATATGCGTTCACTAAAACCAGTAACTAAGACCACTGACACACTTAGAGGCAGGAATGATTTGTCATAAAAAGAACTTATTGGCAGGTCCTTTTTCTAAGTTCCCTAATGTTTTCTTTCAGATCTTCAGGTTCCCCTTTTTTCTCTAAGGCTCCATAAATATTATTATTTGATTATTACTCATTTTTAAAATGTATCCTTCTGTTACTGATATTTGTTTGTGTGTTTGAATATCAACTCATAGGGAAAATATCCAATAACATCCTAATATTATAAAATCATAAAATACAAAACAAATGACCCATTCTGAATCAAATTTCTTCACCTTAAAATGCTTGGTGATAACAAAACCATGTTAATACAGGATATAGGGCACACAGAGCTAAATCCTCAGAATCTGCAACATGAAAATGGTGTTGCCCCATTTTCAAAAGGATATTATGCGGCTTTATGTGCCTGTCTGAGAATCTAGAGGAAGGTAATTATGATACAATTATTACACAAAAGAGAGGTATGCCCTCTAAAGAAAAAAGTACTAGAACAAATGGAATAATGTATGAAGACCTCTTAAAAGCATATCATTAGAATATAATGATCAGCCTGTTACATATGAAGCTTATCTAATAATGAATACACAATTCTAAAGTAAGGTATTATTTTTAATTGCAACTTCTCCAAGATCTCATCAATTAATCTCATTAAAGTTGTTAAGAAGCCTAGGTTACTGTTCTGTTCTGGATCCTAGTATTTGAATCAATACTCCTTTAGGTGCCTTTTTGCACACCACAGGGTTCCACCAGGCATGCTTCTGTTTCTTTGGCACTCGGTACCAGAGTTTGCTATTAGAAAGAGCAAGATCAGCAGGGGAGAAAATCCCACATGGTCCCAAAAGGGCCTGGCAGGATGCTAGAGAGCTCTGTGTCATATTAACCCTCTTTTCTCCAGTATGAAGTTATTATAGTCCCTAGCGCCCTTGCTGAAAACAGACAATATCAAGCCTTCTCCACCTTAGTGATCTTGAGCCAATTCAAAGTATCCCTACAATTATTTTCTTTTATTTGTATGCTTCTGAAATAGCACAGCTGGCCAGTTACCACTGGCGAAAGGGAGAGCTTTCAGTGTATTATGAAGAGGCCTGTGATTTTTTACATCTGTGAGGCTCGACTGTGTTTGTTTTTGACGGAGCAATCCTAAAATACAACTTCCAGCTGTTTCGATTCCCACAGATTTAGCAAAGGTTCCTACACGCGCACAAAATGTAAAAACAGAAGCCATTGCAGAAGCAAGTGCTTTACGATCCATAACAAGTAAGCTGAAATAGTTGACCTGAGAGTGTTGGCAAGGCACCCAGTGGTGACAGGCCTTCCCCTCATGTCCGCTCAGATATATGTGCAGAGCCAGGCCTGGAAATTTAAAGTGACACTCCAGACATGTCTTTGGGAATGCTTTCCCCTTATCTCTCCCGGTTAATGCAGCAGAGGATGAAATGTCACCTCATTTAGCAGTTCGGGTTACTACAACTATCAGTCTTACCTTTCAGAGCAGCAAGCTCATAATTTATCCTCATCAAGATGGCATACTCTCCAACATTTCTCCAATGAAAATAGGGACGTCTTATTCCAGAAGTGGGACATGGGTGGCGCTGTGGGTTAAACCACAGAGCCTAGGACTTGCTGATCAGAAGGTCGGCGGTTCGAATCCCTGCGACAGGGTGAGCTTCCATTGCTCGGTCCCTGCTCCTGCCAACCTAGCAGTTTGAAAGCACGTCAAAGTGCAAGTAAATAAATAGGTACCGCTCTGGCGGGAAGGTAAATGGCGTTTCCGTGCGCTGCTCTGGTTCGCCAGAAGCGGCTTAGTCATGCTGGCCACATGACCCAGAAGCTGTATGCAGGCTCCCTCGGCCAATAAAGTGAGATGAGCGCCGCAACCCCAGAGCCGGTCACAACTGGACCTAATGGTCAGGGGTCCCTTTACCTTTATTCCAAAAGGAAGGAAAGAAGGAAAGAAAGAAATTATACCCTGCCCATCTGCCTGGATTGCCCCAGCCACTCTGGGTGGCTTCCAACAAATTTAAAAACATAATAAAACATTAAACATTTTTTTAAAAAAACTTCCCAACATAGGGCTGCCTTCAGATGTCTTCTAAAGGTTGTAGACTTAGTGTCTTCTTGGCTTGGGGGTCACATAACTCCATGCCCTCCAACACTTCTCTGATGAAAATAGGGGCCCCCTAAGGAAAAGTGGGATATTCCAGTATCAAATCAGAAACCGGGACAGCTTACGGAAATCCAGGACTGTCCCTGGAAAATAGGGACACTTGGAGGGTCTGAGATGGCACCTGTTGAAGACCGTTCTATTCACACACATACACACAAACACACCTGTTAAGCAACTTATAGCTTCTCATATGGGCCTTCTAGTTTTAAACTGTGCTTTAACCGTGCTTCAGCTTCTTAAATGAGTTACTAGGGGTGAGGAACATTCCCTCATGGACAGCATGACAGTGGTGGACAGGGCCAGGTACAATTGTAGGCATAGAAATGGCTGTGAATTCTACCTCTGTATTGCAGGTTACATTCCAGCCACACAAAAGTCTATTCACAAGAATGCACACACCACACACCTTTCCTCCTTTCGACAAGCAAGAGGCATTGTCACAGTTCAATGACATGTTCCAGACAGGCAATGAAAAGTGTGATTTTTGCGAGGGTTGTGTGGCCTTTATAGAATTCAAAGGGCCAAACAGAGGCTTGGAGGGCCACATTTTGTGCCTGGGCCTGAGATTACCTACCCCTGTTATACTGTAATGTAGCTGAGTCCTGAGTCATTTGGGTTTGCCCTAATTTATTATCTCTTTGGTCTATACTTAGGCTGTTCGCACCTATGGGAAGGAAACTATCATGACTCAGATTCTGGACAACTTGGATTTCTATGTGTTGCCTGTCTTGAATATTGATGGCTACGTCTACACTTGGACTAAGGTGAATAACACACCTGTTTTCTGAATATGAAGCTCAACGCTTGTTTATGAATATGTAGTCCTGCAAAACTGACATTCACAAATATACTTCATTTCAGTCTCGCATGTGGAGGAAGACTCGTTCTCTAAATCCTGGCAGTAGTTGCATTGGTACTGATCCTAACAGAAACTTTAACGCCAAATGGTGCAGTAAGTACATCCTGAGAAGAAATATATTGCCCAATTCTAACTGACTCATTCTCCAAGTGTAGGAGTACCAGTTCTAGTTAGGTCCACAGTTCTTGGCACGACCTCTCAAGTTCTAGAGCTTCCATAATGTGAGAGGTTTCAGAGGGTGAGGATATTACCTAGAGGGTCACATTCTCTTGTTGAGAGAAGCTGAATTCCTGAGCATTTATTTTCAGTGTGAGATTAAGGCTGCAATCCTATGTCCATTTACCAAGGAACACAATGGGATTTAACAGATTTATAGAAGCTGCTCAGTGTTTTTAGTCAATTTTGCTGAGTTCCCTCAGACCTTAAAAAGTCTTGGTTCATGTCAAGCATTTTGCATTTTGAGATGTGTCAAAATAACATTCAGTAGATTCACAGACTCATACCCTGACATAGATTAATGTTAAATACAGTGGTACCTCGGGTTAAGAACTTAATTCATTCTGGATGTCTGTTCTTAACCTGAAACTGTTCTTAACCTGAGGTACCACTTTAGCTAATGGGGCCTCCCACGGCCGCTGTGCCGCTGCCGCCACTAGATTTCTGTTCTCATCCTGAGATAAAGTTCTTAACCCAAGGTACTATTTCTGAGTTAGTGGAGTCTGTAACCTGAAGCATCTGTAAGCTGAGGTGCCACTGTATAGCATTTCAAAAACAGCACAAGAAACTGATTTATTTCATCAGTCTTCATAGCCCAGTATGATCTACCATGGGGGACTCTGGGAGAGGTCTTTCCTGGCAATTGCAACTCCAGTCTTTCCTAGTGGAGATGATAGGGATGGAAACTGAGACCTTGTGTGTGCAAAGGCATGTGCTTAACCCCTGAGCTACAGGCTTTGAGCTGTAATATATAGGTAACATAAGGCATTGTGGTTGCCAGGGAATAATGGTCTTTCCTGCTTTCTTATACATAGCAGTTGTGGGGAAGGAGAGAGAAACAAAGGACTGGATTCAACTAAATAGTTCCACTAGCAGCAGCCAGCACACAGGTTCCCACTATCACAACAGAGCTTTCTCATTCTCTCCCTCATGCCCCCAATCATCAGTGGGAGGTCAGGAGAACCTCAGAACAGGGCATGATGGGAAGGTCAACCTGCTGGAACATTTGTTTTGGCGTGACACTGAATCCCTCCCATAGTCCACAGGACATAGTAAGGTTTTTGGAGCGCCTATTCTGAATCTTCCCTGAGTGGACAACTATCTAGGACAACACTGTAGAACAGGAGTGTCTCTTCAACTGCTGCTGAACTACAACTCCCATCAGCCCCAGCAAGCATGGCCAGCAATCAGGCATGATGACAGTTGCAGTTTAGCAACATTTGGAAGGCCACACCTGATCTAGAACCTTATCATGGTTTGCCTCATTCCATGCATCTATGTTTTCTCCATTCTGCTGCACACAGCTCTTGGGGCTTCAAAGAGGCCATGCGATGACACATATTGCGGCAGTGCCCCCGAATCAGAGAAAGAGACCAAAGCCTTGGCTGATTTCATTCGTCAGAACCTCTCAACCATCATGGCTTACTTGACCGTTCATTCCTATTCCCAACTGCTGCTGTATCCATATTCTTATTCATATGAGGTAGCAAAGAACAATGTGGAGTTGGTAAGTAGAAACAAAATGGCTGATAACTACTCTGAAGTTAAAATGGTTGTGATGAACATATCCCTTTGGTTACCATTTAGGCTATGGGTTTTTTATGATGCATGGATTTCCCTCTTATTGATTGCTTTAGTACTTTTATATCCTGTCTTTCCTCCAGTAAGGAAAGCAGCACACATGGTTTCTCCTTGATCCTATTTTGCCTGCGCAACAACCCTGTAAATGGCAGCCTAGGCTAAAACGCAGCAGGAGCAGCCACTGGGAAGAATCAATGGGGCAGAGTTGGCCTCCCAGCAGCGGTGTTGCATCCACTTACTGGGACAGGGCAGCAGTGAAGTCAGCTGGTACATGGGTTGGGTTGGCTCCACCAGTGTACTTACACTGCCCTGACCCCACCACCACCACAGAAAAGGCCTGTTCTCGTGCTGCCCTCCTCTGGACCTCTTCTGGAGGAGCCACATGAAATTAGGCCTCAGATGATGATCACAAGGTCTGGGTCGGTTCATATGGAGAGAGGCAGCTCCAATATGAGCTTCTAAGGTTCTGTGAGTTAGCTCCAACTGAGGGCTCATCTACACTTCCACTTGTCCTGTTCCTTTCCCCTGGGAAAACCAGACCTTTACTGCTGAACTGCAGCAATGTCAATCAGGTTTTCCACAGATTAACGTTTGCTCCGATTCGGCACTAAAGAGCAAGTTTTCCCAGGGGATGTAGCAGGACAAACAGAAAACCACTTGGACTCATGCCTAGAAGGCACAGGACAAGCAGAAAACTGCACCAACCCATGCTTTCTAGGCACTACACAAGCCCTGAGAGCTAAGAACCGTATGGAAAGTACCATATATACTCGAATATAAGCCGACTTTTTCAGCATATTTTTTATGCTGAAAAAGCCTCCCTCGGCTTATACTCGAGTGAGTGGTAGTGGAGGGACAAGCCCTTTCTCGCTGCTCGTCCCTCCACCGCTGCCCACCTCTTGCAAGGGCAGGCACGGGAGCTGTGACTGGAGAGGCACTGCACCTCTCACAACCGGGCTCCTATGCCTGCTCTTGCAAGTGGCAGAGGGGGTGACGGAGGGATGAGCGGCGAGAAAGGAGCCCTTTCTCGCCGCTCGTCCCTCTGCCACCACCCGCCTCTCACATGGGCAGGCCCAGGAGCCGCGGCTGAGAGAGGCACTGCGCTGCGCTGTGCCTCTCACAACCAGGCTCCTATGCCTGCTCTTGAGAGCGGCAGAAGCGGCGGAGGAGGAGCGTGCAGCCCAAAAGGAGCCCTTTCAGGCTGCTCCTTCCTCCTCCTCTGCCTTTGCCCCTGTTGGGGGCAGCGGAGGAGGAGCGAGCAGCCCGAAAGCAGCCCTTTCGGTCTGCTTGTTCTTCCTCCTCCACTGCCACCAGGTTTGTGGTGTGGTGAACCGGCTTATACTCGAGTTTTCCCGGTTTTTGGTCCTAAAATTAGGTGCCTCGGCTTATATTCGGGTCGGCTTATACTCGAGTATATACGGTATACAGTGATTCAGGAAAACAACAGCTTCATCACCAATTGTTCCATCCAAGCTTCCATCAGTCTTTTAATATAAAGGGACACCGTGAGAACTGGCATTCCTTCTCTGTCTTGGCTGATGCACAGCAATAGCAATTGGCATCAATTCCCAACTAAGACATGCTGAAGACCAGTGGGGTTGTGGCCAGTAAAGTTGTCCTGTCTGCAAAAGGACTCCCATTTGCATATTGGAGCATCCTCTCTTCTCCTTCCCCCACCCAACACATCTCAGATCTGTTTTGAGGGTTTACCCAACCCTTCAGAGCAGATGTGGGGGGTGATGAGCTGCGCGTGGGAAGGGGAGAGGGATGGAAAGTTTCATTGCACAACTGGAAGCCCTTATATTCATGGGATGCCTTAACTGGATGCAACCCATTCTTTTGCAATATTCAAAGCCTAGGAACATGGTGAGTGATATCCAGTGTTGTTTACACTCATAGTAGACCAGATGATAAATGTACTTTGTTCTTTGTTGATGGTCCCCTGTAGTTGTTGGTTTTTTCCTTCAAAAGAGCAACAGCATTTCCAGAAGAAAATTACTTCAGTACTGTGAAATAGTTATGAGTTGATGTCGCTGGCAGAAAACACAGTATATGACAAACAAAAGGAAGGGCTTACAAAAAAAATCTCTTGCTCATCAGCCAAAAGGCCAAAGCCAAAGCAAAAATCTGGCCCTCTGCAGTGGTAGAATCCTGACAGATTTACAATGTCTCCCAAGTGGAAATATCAGAATTTTGAGGCAGAAACAGAGAGAATGGACAGATTAATGGTTTTGCCCTGGACATCTGGCACTGCAAGCCTCTCTCTTTTTCCATTAAAAAGGGATTTTGTTTTTGTGTGTTATGCCAGATTATGTTTTTTCTCAAGACACAAAGTTGTTATTCTGTAGAACCTAAGTCGTTTCCCCCTCGTTCAGTTTGCCTTTGATTCTGACAAATATGTTTCTAACTTCACGCGTTGTTTGGTCTAAAGCAAAAGAGAAACTTAGGTACAGTACTTCTATCTCAAACAAAAGTGGACCTAAAAAGATGGATGAGGGCATTATCAGGATACTGCCAAAGAGAATTACAAGAAAACTAAAGACATGGTGTCTTCAAGAAAGTATACGTAGGGCCCATAGATGGTATATGGATAATCAGTTGATCAAACAGGTTAAAGTCTTAAATACCTTGGCCTTATTTTTCAGCCAGCAGAAATATGTGAAGGATAAAGTATCTCAAAGCGCCAAAATTCTGACACACTTTTTCCATACGAAAAGTGGCAATCACATACCATTAGCATTTGAAGTTTTTAAAGCTAAACGGCTAGCACAGTTATTATATGGGGCTCTGATTTGGCCAGACACTCACCTTGGATTTACAGAAGTTGTTTGATCTAAGTTCCTAAGGCAATTTTTTCCTGTTTCATCCTGTATTCCAAATGCTTCATTGCACTTGGCGACCCTCTGTTGAATTACAGACTTGGTTTAGGACATTTAATTATTGGCTTCAGCTAAATTTAAACCCCACCGGTCTACTACCCTTAGTATCGCAAGATTGTCATGAGAACATTTGGACTAAAACTGATTCTACTTTTCTGGTTTGCATGGCAAGTTCCCGCCCCCCCGAAATAAAGACACGAGACACAAGAATTCGAGTTAATGGGTCAAATTAGGCCACAACTTTATTGATTACAGGAATTGAGCTTTATTGGCTTAGGCATTGGTCCTAACAATTAGCCGGCTTCAGCCCGGTGGCTGGAAGACCGGTGAGGGTTAACCACCAGTAGGGGGAGTCCTGCTGAGGCACATCAACTAGGAACCCCCCCCCCGGAGTTACTGCTCAGGGGCGTGCCGTGGGCCCACACCTCCATAGGCTTAGGACAAGGCCACGCCCCCCGGAATCCTTTACCGGACTACCCTTGTTTTGGGGGAAGGTGATGGCACTTCCTCCCCCCCCCCTCATACCCCTACCAATGCCTAACCGCCAATACCGAGGAGTTGTGACAGATTGCTACGAGGTAGGCGAAAACCAAGTGGCTGGTGCCAATCTGCCAAATGGAAAAATTCCTACCAGGCCCCTTGACGGCGACTGACCGAAGTCCATAGCATCGTCCTAGAGCCTAACCTAATGGGAAGGGGAAAAACCTGGCTAGCTGCGGGTAAAGAGGGAAGCCCTCGGCCGCGCCAGACCTAAATATGCGAGGCCACGCCCCCCGGGCCAGCCAATTGGCTGGCCCAGGGATGATGCGTCCAAGGATTCCCTAGCCTCACGGAGGCTGGAGCCAGCCCCCACGAGCGTGGGGAGGGGCGTGAAGCCCACAACCCCACCTCCTCTCTAGCTCGGAAGTGGCTTTATCACCACAACAGTTATTAACACTGGGCTTCAGTAAAGCAAATGATTTAATTAGACAGCACCTACATGATATCGAGCAACAGAATGAATAATTTGGCCACAATAAGGAAGTCTTATCCATGGTCTGATTATTTTCCGCCTAGTCGTTTTGACACATTGGCACCCTAATTGCAAAATTTAACAATTCCCAAATACAGGCATGCTTTCACTCACACAAGATTAAGTATACTGCCTTCATCTGTACTTGAGGGTCAATTTCAAAAAAATTCTGCTGGAAAAACGATTATGTCTTTGTGGAGATGGCAGTATGGAATCAGTTGTTCATGTGCTTCTAGCTTGCACTCTTTATAAAGATTTGAGGAGTAAGGTTATTACCCCTCTACTACTAACCATACCAGGTATCTCAACCATTGCTACTGTGTCCTTTTTTCTAGCAGATCAAGATAATCAGATGACAGCAAAAACTGTAAAAAAATGAAAATAAGCAGGGGCAATCAGAATAAGATATATTATTTGATTACTGGTGTAAACCTCCAGAATGTATTTTGTATAGTTAAGTTTTTACCTCTATCTTCAGTTCAGTTCATTTTATTTTATTGCTATAGCTAGTGGCTGATGCAAATAAAGATTCTTCTGATTCTGATTCTTAGGCTGGGATCCAACAAGCTACTTTTGGCATAGTCAAGGAATCAAGCATGACCAATGGGGATTTTCCTTTCCCCACCCTCCCCTCTCCCTGTGCACACACGCACTTTGAAGCACCAGATTCCCATGCCATATTACAAACTTTATTTGAAACCCCCCTGAGTTTCCAAAGCCGGACATTCAATAAACACAAGTCCAATGTCTCCTTGGGTACATGGAACCAGTTACACAATTCTTGGAACTGTATCCCAGCCAAAGGAAGGCCACAGGCCTCATTTATTTCAGGTTGAGGATTCCTTAATGTTCTTTTGTACAGTTTCCTGGATCATGTTCAATTGTGACCCAATGTGTTGCTCCTGGGATATCTTGGTCTGTGGCTGTTTATTCTTTATAGCTGCCACAAGGAAACCTTTTAAAAGTGTGGCTTCTGTCTTTGCAAAATTGTTGTTGTTGTTTTTTTAAAAAAAGGAGAAGAAATGTAAACACGAACATTCTTTCTGGTCTGTATCCAAAACCAGTGAATAGTTTGACAGTGTGATTTGCTCAGCACTTAAGAGAGTCTTTTTTTCTCCTATTCTTCCAAGAGCTTGAAAAAGTAGCTTCAGTGAGATTTTGCAAGGTGTAAATAGACTGGCATTTAAATGATTGTTCAGTTAAAAGCCAGATAGTTAAATAATTTAAATCACCTAACTTAATTATATAAAATATAATAGCAAAACGTAAATATACAGTGGTACCTCGGGTTAAGTACTTAATTCACCCACAACTTAACAGTTCCGGAGGTCCGTTCTTAACCTGAAACTGTTCTTAACCTGAAGCACCACTTTAGCTAATGGGCCTCCCGCTGCCACTGCACGATTTCTGTTCTCATCCTGAAGCAAAGTTCTTAACCCGAGGTAATATTTCTGGGTTAGCGGAGTCTGTAACCTGAAGCGTATGTAACCTGAAGCGTATGTAACCCGAGGTACCACTTTACTCCTGATTTATTCCAATGAATTAATGGGAACTAGTTCCAGCCAGTATGGATTCTGTAGGGTGAAAGTATGAATGTCTTTCATTTGATAAACAAAAAGATGCTGTCTAATGTAACATAGTGTAATATTGTATATAGTAAATATGTCTTATAGGCAAAGTGCTTGCATGTTTATTCAGAAGTTAGTCACTCTTGTTTATTCAGACTCAAGAAAGTGTGCACAGGGAAGGCAGCTGTGTAACCAGCTCTATAACTAGGGAGCCATGCCAACTGAACAAAATGGAATTTATTTTCCAAGTAAATATGCACAGGAGGAGAGCTCTGAGTTCTGCCTGGAAAAGGAATTATTAGGAGGGCCTAAGGATTTGTGGCTTTTATGTGAGTGTCTCTGGTGGAACAAAGTGCTTATAAATCATCCCAGAAGTGAAGAAGAAAGATTTATCAAAGCGTTATCTTATCTTGGATGCTTATTTTCATTTTGACATCTAATACGTTAAAGAAAAATGTGCATTGCCCATTTTATCTTTTTCCACGTGTGATAAGATGTGTGGTCAAACAACAATCTTTGACATACATGCCTGTTTATCACACTTAACATCTCTTTCCACACCCATCTATTTTAGAAGTGTCATCGTACATCTGAAGGCACAAGACCTTTCCAAATAATCACTGAGTACATGGGAGAGAATTAGGCTTGCCGTTGTTGTCCCTGCCAACCATCTCCATGTGTTCATTTGAAGCCAAAATCTACACAACTCATACTCACGTTGGCTCTGTTCACATGACTATTTTGCAGGAGGGATGGGGGACATGTGGCCTTCCATATGTTGTTGGAATTCCAGCTCCCATAAACCCCAGCCAACATGGCCAATGGTTATAGATTTTGGGAGTAATGGTCCAACAGTACCCCAAGAGCCACAGTTGGTCCATTCCTATTTTGCATGGTTCTGGATCACAGGAAAACAGCCCAAGTATGCATGTGTAACTTGTAAATGTGTAGGCTCTATTGAAGCAATTTTCATGAATGCATGGAGGTCAGGAATGGGGGGCAATGGGTGTGATCCAATTCTCCCTCTGTTTCATGTGTTTGATGACTCTCTGAAAAGGGCAATGGTATTAAGAGCGGATGTCTTCATGGAATTTCTTTCCTGTGGTGATTTTTTTAAAAGAGGAATCTGGGTGAACATCCACTTGGGCATTTATTTTTCGCAGTTGTTTGTGCCCAATGAACCATACTATTCCTTTGAACTGCTTGGATATAGTTTTAGAGCATCTTGGAAGCTGAACGTTTCGGAACCCGAAGGCCGAAAACCCAGAAGTAATTGCTTCCATTTTCGAACGTGCCTCAGAAGTCGAGTGGCTTACGCTGCGTGTTTTTCCATTTTCTCAATGGAAATTTCCAACAACCCTTTGTGCCTTGGTTGCCAAATGTTTTGGAAGTCGAACGGTCTTCCTGAATGGATTACGTTCGACAAGTGAGGTTCCACTGTATTTTTATATACCTATGGGCAGCCTTGGCACAAAACAGTTGTCACTGAGTCACAATTTGGACAAAAACAGCAACAACGAGTCCTTGATTTGCCACCCTATCAAAGCAAATAGACTCTTGTTGTCTGGGATAGTTTCTGTAGCAGTCAAACATAACACATCCAATTTGTGACCCACAGCTTAAAGGTTCTTTCAACAATTGATGTCTGGTTTTATTTTTCCCCTATGGTTTTATATGGCTTTTATTGTATGGTTTTATGTAGGATTGTAAACCACTTTGATGGGTTTCTATGAAAAGGCAGAATGCAGCTATGAGTTGTATCCATTGTTAATCATACTCAGAGTGGACCCATTGAAATTAATGGAGATGACTAATTTAAGCCCCCTAATTTTAATGGGTCTCCTCTGTGTAGGTCTTCCTTTTATGCAACTCTATGACTACATAAGGCCCAGGACTTATTTTGTCAGTTTCTTATGTCTTATCAAAAGCACATGAAGACAAAATTCCGCTATCAAAATATAGCTAACCAAACATTTTCTGTTGCGGAAATGTAGAGCTACCTGGTTCTTTTGGAGCTGTCCTTGTTTACTGTGAATTAAGAGTAACTTTTAGGGTAGTCTAAATTTCACTGTCTGACCAAACTGCGGGAGGCAGTGGAAGACAGAAGTGCCTGGCGTGCTCTGGTCCATGGGGTCATGAAGAGTCGGACACGACTAAATGACTAAACAACAAAAATTTCACTGAGGCCTGCCTAATTGCCATCTGCTTGCAGAATGGAGGTAGCCAGAAAAAAACACAGATATACCCAGCCTATTTTCAGATGCACTCTAAAGAACCATGAATCAGTGACTGGGTCCTTCCAGTAAACACACATCCTTATACATTGAAAAAAAATGTTTCAGACGTATTTCCTCTGTAAAGAGACTACTCTCTCCCTAAGGCAGGAGAAGCTAGGTCCGTTCTAGAATTATCACAGAAGTTACACAATATAGCCTCATGGTAGTTTCTTGGAAGAAATGTGTCATTGGCAAAAAAGTACACTCCCTAGTTTCACAACTTCTTCCACAGTTAATTTTATGGCACCCCTGACACTTCTACATGTACACATGCATGCATTCATGCACACACACAGATGCACACCACAAATGATGTTCAAAAACTGTGTTGCTTAGTTGAAAGGACCAAACCAACCTCTCTTCCCAGAAGGATCAACTTCCCTGTTCTTGCAGTCAGGCTTCCCTTGAGCTCTCTCTTAATATTTATATTGAGCTAGTAAAAGTCTATGTATATTTAATCCTTTTTTTCTCACAAACATTTCAAGCTTTATTTTGAATGTGGTCATATTTTGGCCTAGGCTCTTAGTTAGATCATCTGATGGCCCCATCTGTTCCAGCAGAAACAAATCCAACTTGTTCAACCCTTATTTGTGCTAACGCTTAGAAACTTGTAGAATGGTACCTGGTTGTAAATGTCAAATGACTACAGAAAAAAGAAAGTATGATATTTCTGCAGAAAACCCGGCAGCCCTGATGAAGTCATTTTGAGACCTCAGAGACCGAGCTTCTTTGTTCTCGCTGCTTCAATGTCTTGCTCATTCCCTCCGCCCCTGTTAATAGATATTACCCACTTTCTAGCATGGAATGTTAGGTGTTTTCTCTTCCTTTTCAGGAATAGATTCATCTATTCATAGTTGGCAATCCCAGTCATATTTATATTGGTATCATTTGAGAAGATTTCTCCAAGTATGATAAATCCACACACACCCTCAATCTTTGTTGCTGTCATGATAGGTATAGTTTAAGTCTGTGTGTTAGGTTTGCCTATTTTATTGTCATTAGCTGCCTTCAGCTGTTTTATGGAAATGTGTGGCATAACTGTGATTAATAAATTACCGGTAATGGTGGCTGACATGGTTCATCCCATTTACACAGGTAGCATATCTTTACTTTTGAGGTGCTAAAGAAAAACAGCTGCAGCTGCTTGATCTCTATGAGAGATCTGAGGTGCATTTTGCTGGCACTCCAGCCTTCACCATCCTTGGTTCCCCAGATGTTGTTAGGCAAAACATCCCTGAACGTTGTCCATGCTGCCTGGACATGATGGGGATTTTAATACAGCAACATCTGAAGACCCCAGGCTGGAGAAGGCTGAACTAGATGGAAATTTGGTCTAGATTGGTAAGTCACTTCTTAAATTCCTGTTAGATAGTTGAGTTGCATCATTTTTCTTCATCATGAAAGTTCATGTTCTAGATCTGTCACTGATTGTTTAACTCAATCAACTTCTGACAGATCTAAATCAGCTCCCTGGTCAAGTTCAAACCAGCAGTTGCTTTCTAACTAAAGCAGTAATTTAGGCAGCAATGATGAGGCTGTTGTGATATGGGCAGCACTGAGGGAACTATTCCCTCTAATCTATTAACTGTCAAAAGGCATGAGAGACCTGCTTCCCTATCTTCTAAGCGAAAACTTCAAGATGTGGTAAGGGCAACGGTAAATAGCAGCACATATCTTATGTCTGCTATCTGCAAATCTGAGGTTAAACGGTATGAATTTGAAAGAAAGCAATCCATGAATGTAAATGCGGTATTAGGCCCAGAATTTCTTTTGAATTGTTAAGAAACCTACCATGAAACACAATATCTTCCAAAGCATGCAAAGTCTTAGCAATTAAAAAAAAATCCTAATAAGTATACCAACTTCTAGATTTATTTATTTTTAAACTTCATAAGTATACAGATTTAGGAATAAACAAAGCATGTAGTTGTTGACTCAGAACTGGAAATCTGGATTGCCACTTAACTTGTTGGAATTTATGGATTCCTTTTTACACAAATTTGCTTTGCCATTTTTATGATCACAGTGGAGAGCAAGCAGCTTACTAATTATGACCACTGAGCCAACAAAAGATAAATATGGAGAGATGTCTCATAATAATGTAAGCTCTGTGGGTACAATTTTTACAAGATTTCTTCTCACATTCCACCATGTTGCTCTGTTCAAGACTATTAAAATTACGCTGGAGATAACGGATTTAGGAATAGTGTTTAATGTGTCCACATGCAAAAAGGACACACAATTTCAAGTTACTTAAAGCAAAAGTTTTATAAAAGAGCAACTGGGCTCAGACTTTGGAGTAAAGTTCCTGAATACCTTCTTTCTCTCCGTAGAATCGCCTTGCTAAAGAAACTGTTAAAGAGCTGGCTACGTTGCATGGCACAGAATACACATATGGGCCAGGAGCTTCCACTATCTGTAAGTACTGATCTAACGATAATATTACTTAGTTATAATATAATAATACATTAAAGTCCATAAATTGCTCTTATTGCGGATGTGTTTCTTCCCACCTTCCCAAGAGAGTGCTTTAGCACTAAGCAGAGAGTTTTCAATAAACAAATGAGGATGATGTCATGATGTCATGTCGAGTTCCCTAAAGCAATATTGCTCTTTTTTTCCAGGGCATGTTGTGCTCATCCATCAATTTCTCCCCAGCTGCACTGCTGAGGCACCATTTTGTTTTCAGGTTTCAAATGCGCTAAATGAGTGTATAAAGTTGGGCCGTGGGGGAGAGACACCTCAGGCCTGAGAGGCAAAGGCCTTTCTCTTTCTCCCTGGCCCTGGGGACTGTCTCCTGGGGCCATGTTCCGCACCACCATAATTCACCTTGACCGCTTTTGCTTGCCCAGAATGTGTCCTTTAACTGTGATAACTGCCTCTTGTTTGTGTGGATGGAGGAACATGCACTTTGACGTGCTTTCGAACTGCTAGGTTGGCAGGAGCAGGGACCGAGCAATGGGACCTCACCCCATCGCAGGGATTTGAACCGCCGACCTTCTGATCGGCAAGTCCTAGGCTTTGTGGTTTAACCCACAGTGCCACCCTCGTCCCACAAGATCACGTGTAGGTCACATGAATCGCCAAGGAGCACATCCCAGAAGACATGAGTCCCAGTTTCTGAAATGAAAATGTTGTGGGTGGCACACTACTGTACAAAATTAAGTCCTATCTGTTGCATCACCCACTTCAAATAAAATAAGAGTCCGGCTGGATGAGGCCACAGGCCCATCTATCCCAACAGCCTGTTCTCACAGTGGCCAACCAGATGGTTATACTTTTACAACCAACTCCAACCCCCTTTTTGACTCTAGCCTAGGGATGTAAGGAGGCAGCAATTTCCATCCCATCCGGGGTTCATCTTGGGTTGCATATGGCTGGAACCTATGAGCGTAATTAAGTAATTCTAGTGCATTTCAGTAGAAGGCAATCTTGGAAAAACAATGCAAAAAACAATGCATTTATTTATGTAATGTTTGTGGACCAAGAAACCGGATAGTGAATACTGCTTGTACACTACGTTTCCAAGCACAATTCAAAGTGTTGGTGCTGACCTTTAAAGCCCTAAACGGCCTCGGTCCAGTATACCTGAAGGAGCGTCTCCACCTCCATCATTCTACCCGGACACTGAGGTCCAGCACCGAGGGCCTTCTGGCGGTTCCCTCACTACGAGAAGCCAAGTTACAGGGAACCAGGCAGAGGGCCTTCTCGGTAGTGGCGCCCTCCCTGTGGAACGCCCTCCCACCAGATGTCAAAGAGATAAACAACTACCAGACTTTTAGAAGACATCTGAAGGCAGCCCTGTTTAGGGAAGCTTTTAATGTTTGATGTATCACAGTATTTTAATATTCTTTTGGAAGCCGCCCAGAGTGGCTGGGGATACCCAGCCAGATGGACGGGGTATAAATAAATTATTATTATTATTATTATTATTATTATTATTATTATTATTATTATTATTATTATTTATTACACTAGTGGCCAAATTTGTGGAAACCTTTTGGGGAAAGTGTATTTCTGAGGTCTGATGGCTCATAACACCACTTTTTTTTTAGTAATGCCATAAAACTATATGTGGAAAGATAATTTAATGAAGAATGTAATGCAACAAAGTTTGTTCAATTATCTGTATTCTATCAAAGGGTATAGCCAAATAACCAGAAAAAAGAAGCACCGCTTACTTAGGTTGATATGCAGTAGTTTTCCTTCATTTGAATGTAGCCAATGAGCATGAGTATTTACAGAGCCAATCAGGTGTTATGAGCCATCAAACCTCAGAAATACACTTTTTCTAAAAGGTTTCCACAATTTCGGCCACTAGTGTATTCACTTATGTGATTTACATTCCTGACTTCAGGTGAATGTGTGAAGTGCAAGGATTGATTCCAACAGAATTCTCTGGCATTCCTACTATAACCCTACTCAGAACCCTTCCCCACCCATGGCTTAGCATATCATCAGAACCTGGGCCCATGGTTTGGGTCCTCATGATAAATCATGAGCTGCAAATCAAGAAGAAACCTATCTTGCAGCTCATGGTTTGTCTAGAATATAATCCATGAGCCCAGGTCTAGACAACACACTAAGCCAAACCATGACTTAGCTTGCAGCAGTGCCGCAGTACCAGAAATGGGGGAAGAGCAAAGTGAGTGCAATCTACTCTCCAGGAGTCCGCAGGCTCGCACATTTGTGCTGAACCATGGGTGCATACCAGGGCATAGTGTTTTAAACTCATGAAGTTCAGCTGCATTTGCCAGTGCTTTGGCTCACCAAACATTTTTTTCCTTCTTCATCCTTGCAGACCCTGCTGCTGGTGGTTCTGATGACTGGGCTTATGATGAGGGCATCAAATATTCCTTCACTTTTGAACTTCGGGACACAGGCCGATATGGCTTTGCTCTTCCTGAATCTCAGATAAAGCCAACTTGTGAAGAAACTCTGATTGCTGTTAAACATATCGCCATGTATGTCCTTGAGCATCTGTACTAAAATAGCATTCCAGAACCATTAAAGAAAGCTTGGTGCATCATTATTTTTCTGCTGTGGGTTATTTTGGGTCCAACAAAGATTCGGAAAGCCTTCCCCACACTTTGCTAATGAAATCCTTTGCTCCCGTTTCCGTGCATGAGTATCACAAAATGAAATATCTATAGCAGGAATGGCACACAGGCAGTCAATAGCTTTCAGACCCCATCTGTTACCCCCATGCAGTACCATAAGGGCTTATGCAGCTACATTGCAGGAAGGCAGCCCAATGCAAACTGACACACTTTTATTTCATCACAGGGGTTTGCCTAGTATCGCTGAACAGAAATGTTTTATTCCCATTTGCTAGGGATAGGAGGCCACCACAGCTGGTGTAACAGTGGTCTGTCCAACTGCAATGTGTAATCTATTTACTCCAAAATATCCCACTGTAGTTAGGACTATTTTAGAGAAATGGATTGTGCATTGTAGTTGATAGAATTGCTCAACAGGCAGGGGTTAGTGGGCTGTGGAGCCTGTGCTTTACATAAACTAAAAAAAAGAAAACAGGCTAAGGAACAAATTTGCAACCACAACAATTTAGCTAATAGTTCCTGAAAACAAGTCAGTAAGCAAGTACGTGCTGCGTTCCCCTAGCCTAACATGGCTACTCACCAGCTACAAAAGGCCACATAGTAGAGGAACCAGACACTGCAACAAATTCAGATGCCTTCCCATATCTTCTCAGGCAACACTATCACAGGACCCAAAAATATTAATATTAAGTTTTCCTTCCACTATGATGCCAATGGCTAGCAGTACCCTTCTCTGTTCCACTTAAGGACAAACAGGTTAGTCTCTAAGCAAAAGAATGGGCTTACAATTGTCAGGATGCTTGTGTTATCATCAACACTGCTTTGTGAATGGTTACTATTAGTATAGCATTTGTTGCTGTCTGTACTTTTTGCAATGCATGTCCCTCTGGCCTTACTGCTTACCGTCAGCATCAGCCCATTGTGTGGCAAGGTCCCAAACCCTCCCGGGATGTTGGAATAAAGACACATGAAACAGTATTTTGGGTTAATGGGTGAAAAAGGCCACAACTTTATTGGTTACAGAATGTGAGTGGTATTGGCTTAGAGTATATCTGACTCCTGCCCGTCTGCAGGAAGTCTTGGAAGGGTTAACCACCAGTAGGGGGAGTCTTGCTGATGCACATCAACTAGGAACTTCCCCAGGGTCACCACTAGGGGGTCTGCCATGGCCCTAGCCCCCCGTCTGGGGCTTCAGACAGAGACCACGCCCCTCAGATTCCTTTAACGGAATATCCTTGAATTAGGAGAGGTAGGTGATGGCCACTACCTCCCCTCCCCTTCAACCAAATACTCCAATGCCTAAAGGGGGCAAGTCCTCAGCCACAGGACGTTTAAATAGCCTGCACCACACCCCCGGACCATCCGGATTGGTCAGCCAGGGATGACGCAGCTGAGGACACCCCCCCATGGGGCAGGGGTTATCCCGCCCTGTGCGTGTGGGTAGGGCTTGCTCCCAGCCCGCAATGTCATTTCCCCCAGGAACGGGAAATGGCTTTCTCCCACCCCAAATCAACCATGCTCAACAGAAACTCTAGGCAATGCTTGATGCATCTGATGAAGTGGACTCTATGAAAGTTTGTGGCATGATCGGTTAATACTGTTAAACAGGGATGTGAAGGGAATTCAATTCAGTTTACATTTAAAGGTGAGCCTGCCTCATTCACACTTCCCAAAACAAGTTGTGAATCGAAACATAGCCATCCTTTTCAAATCCACACACCTCCAAGTTTCGCAATGCAACTCTCCACCCAAGTAATGTGTACAAACGTGCCTATACCCGGGTAAAGTGTATTTAATGCATACATTTGTGAAAATAACATAGGGAAATACATTATATTAAGAGAAAATTCTTTAAAAACAAATGTGTGTATTAGGCAAAATTGCATACAAAAGTGTATATATTAGGAGGAATTTGCTCTAAACTACAGGTGAACTTTTATGAGTACTTTTTTAAAAAAGCAAAGTGAGGTAGAAATGCGGAGAACTGTATTTCAAATTGTAAAACAAAGGAGAAACTGAGAGAAATTGAAATTGATATATCTGCCCATACCCTGCTGTTATGTGCATTGACTTACCCAAGTGCTGATAAATACATATGCAGCAATATTCCACAAAGTGTAGATTTCTATGGGTAGCAGAGCACAGCAGATTTATGGTATATTTGTGCTGGTTAATTACAAAAAATAAAATAAAATACAAGCAAAACATGGGTGCAAACTGATTCCTACAGTAGGCAGCACAACTGCTAATCCTGCATCAGATTCCCAAGAAAATGAATAATTCGTTTATTTCTTTATTTCATAAAATGTATACACTGCTTGATTGTTACAAAAAGACACCCTCAAAGCAGTAAAACACCCCCAATTATTTCAGTAAATTTTCAGCATCAGTCTTGAACTTGGCCTCCCTAGTCCTAGGCCAACTCTCTAACCACTAATTTTGAGCAAATATGTACAGACTTGTGTGCACTGAAGAACCCGAGGGCGCTGTTAATTTCACAGCACATTATTAAACACACGCACGCACAATCTTATCTTCATCGCTCAGATGTCAAAATCTGAGTTTCCTTGTATTTAAAAAAATGAATAAGCTTTTAAAAAATAACCCAGAGGAAGTCACCTGCTTTATATATATATATAACATGCAGGAATGAGAGATTTTGGCCAAAGAAGAATCATGAGGTTCATCTTTTTATTCTTAGGTCTCCTCGTGGCACCTCGGGCTGTTGTTCTCACTCGTCGCTTTGACAGGTAGAAGTTTCTCATTGTGGGAAATCTCCAAAAGGAAAAGTTGCCATAAGTTGGTTTCTTTGCTTAGTAGACTTAGGGGGGGCGAGATCCAGCAGGATGAATAGTTTAGGATACAGCAGATCACCACCTCAGCTGGCTAATTCCTGGCTTGGTCAGCATGAAGTTCCCAATGCCAGCTCAACCAAAGATATGCCAGCATAATTTGCTCATTCTGGCTCAACCAGTGCTTAGCTGGGGCTGGTATAAGTCCCCAAAAAGGGACATGGAAGGGGCAGGGTGGTGGGGACTTAGGCTGGATCCTGTTCACCTCAGTCACATGACAACCCAGCATGGAACATTATTTTAGGGCTTGTTTTCCCTCTACTAGGCTTAGGCAGAGCAGAAAGAGCAGGACTTCTGAGCGGGGCTTGGACCTGGTATAACTTTATTCCAGTTTAATTTAATTTAACTTCCATGCTTTAAGGCAGCTTATTGTGAATTGGCTTGCTCCCTTACTGGTTGCAGCAGTTGGAGAGCACACAATCCAGCGCATTGTTTGTAAGTCCAGTTGAAATGAATGTGCGCTGTGCAGCCACACACGAAATAGTCCCTAGCCTCAAAGAACCAAATATTGGGGGGAAGGAAAAGGGCAGGATGTGGCTTAGTTTAATGGCGATTTTCTCTCTAAAAATATGTTTCATTCTTATTGAAGTGAGAAAGTATTTCGGGTGAAACTTCAGAATGAAAACCAAGTGGACTTTCTAAAGGACCTGGCCTCCACAGTTCAGGTGAGATTCTTCTTCCGCAGGTTTTTCATTTTTATATTTTTCTCCACAGGTTTTAGGAATGGGTTTTCACCTCAGATTATGCACATTCTTTGTCAATGCAAGATCAGGGAACAAATTAAGAGACAATGGCCCATAGCTTACAAAATCTCCTTTGCTTAAGCAAAATACTCAACATTCACCTGCTTCAGTTTGAGTGTGAAATTCTGAAGCATGAATTTCTATCTCAGAATTCAAAAACATGGGTGCCGTTGTCTCAATGGTAGCTCTTTATTGTTTTCATATTGGTAGGTATAAAATAAGAAGCATCATAACCATACAATTATAAAACACTTAATAAATAGAATTGCCTATCAGCTCTCCGATACACTCAAATGCATCAACTATTTAAAATATCAAATATTGAAAGCAAGTATCATTGGAGGTCAGTTATAAGTATCAGATATTAAGGCTGACTTCCATTTGGTGAATCTTTGGCAATAACAGTTGCAGGGAAGATTTTTGAGAAGAACATATGGACTTTTAAAAAAGAATATATGGAAACATTATTATATCCATGCACTAACGTTTAGAATGGACAAGAAAATACATGAAGGAATTGCCCTTCTCATTACCTGAATCTTCCTTTTTGGTAGCCGTCTGATCTTTCAAAGGGATTTTTATTTTTATTTTTATTTTGCCCAAAGCAACTTGCTTCTTAAAAAATGTGTTCATTTCCTACTCTTCCTTGCCTATGCTGTCACAGAGACAATTAAAACATATGCGAAGGAGGGGAAAGAATATTTTATTTTAATCCAATGTCTGGGAAAGTCTTTAATAACCCATATACCTGAGAATGCACACTTTCTTAAAGACAAACTTTACTGATTTTTTCCTACACAGCTTGACATTTGGCATCCTAGTTCAATCCATCACATTGTTGTTGGAACAGATGTGGATTTTCGTGTTGGTTCAGATCAGACAAGCTTTGTCCAGACAAAGCTGGAACAGAATGGAATACAATACGGGTATGTATACTACATAATGCTAGTTTGTGATGATTGTAGAGTATGTGTATCATATAATGTTGCAAACAACAAGAAAGAGGTAGTCACCAAACTTGGAATTTAACCAGGTCACAATTTCATTCAATATTTACTGACACTGAGAAATTATGCTTGAATCGGAAAACATGGATAGGAAATACAGAGATCTTTTCTTTTTCCAAATTCATATTCACCCAAGGAACTGGACTGGCTGCTTAGCTGACACTAAGCCAATGTTATGTGAAATTCTGCATCTTACAATTTTCCATCTTCCTTTACTCTCACAATATCTGAGTTTCCACTCATCGTGAGATTTCTGATTGCTTCTACTGATGTGACCAGGAAGCCATTGACTGCTACTCATTGCTACCATCATCAACCTTGGGACTAGGAGGTTGGATAATGTAAACCATTTCCTTCTACCTCACAGCCATCCCTATCCCAGAGCTCTGGCTGTGATTTGAGGGGAACTATTTAGAGTACTTAAAATTGTAGCAACAATTTAACTAAATATGTGAAGGTAATCAAAACAGAATTAAACTCCTTAAGAAGAGAATTCTCCAGTAAATAAAAAAGAACTTTTTTTGAGACAAAAAATGCCCATTGTATAACCAGATCAAAGTGTTTATATATAGATTATATATATTACATTATATATATATTACATTAAAGTCCAGCTTCCATTATTGTCTGATGCATACTTGTCAACTGCTGGTTGTCAGTGCTATTAAATGAAAGTCTTGCTGTCTCTTTAAGGGGGTCCCATTCATTATTATTTTTATTATTATTTTAGTAAGATGAGTTTTGAGTTTTATCTTCTCTGCCACCATAAGTGTGCAGTTCTCATGTGTAATCTTCTGGGCTTTAATCCATATCTTCCTTCCACTAATACTTTTCCAAGTAGATTACCAGCATAGATTTATGGTATGGAGTTGAATTGTCTTTTAGGAGGTTGTTGTTGTTTAGTCATTTAGTTATGTTCTGAGGTAGTATTGCAAAAACTGCAAACCTTAACGCTGGGCAAAATCTAGGGACATAGACGTTTGCACTGATTTAATCAAAACATAGCTTATATTCATTGACTGCCCCCCAGTGGATATTGGAAAGGTGGGAAGTTAGTAATCAATTAAACACACTTTACTTTCTCACCTCACAATGCTGAGTTGAATAAAATCCCTTTAGCATAAATATCCTACATATGATGCCCTTTTAAAATGTGTTTTTTGGGGGAAGGGGTTATTGGGTTGTAGTTTTTATTTTGATTATATATTTTGTGGTTTTATATTTTGATTTTGTTCTGTGAACCACCCTGAGACCTCCGGGTATTGGGCAGTATATAAATTCAATAAATAACAACAACAACAACATTAGTGTCAGAAGTGGCACAGCTTCATGAGTACATGGCAGTTTTATTTATGCATTTAGTTGGTTGAAGTAATCCCAACTGAATTCAATGGAGTTGAATTCTTCCAAGGGAAGTAACTGTTTGCTGCTAGCTACCTTATTACATGCACTGACATATGTGTAAGCTTTGTTTAATTTCAGGATGTGGACGAAGGGATTATACCAGAGGAGCCACAGAGAATCTCCTTCTCCTGGGGAGGGAGGGGCTATGTGCGTGAACTAAATGTGTCAGTGTCCTTTTTCCCACCACAGAATTTTATTCCATAATCTACAAGAAGAGATTGAAAAACAATTTGATGGTGGGAGACATTTCCGCGAGAAGCACAGCTACACGAGATACAATGAATGGGAAAAGGTACCATGTTCTGAGGGGTGGTTCCTCTCCCTTAAGCTACATCTATAATCGGGACGATAAGTAGATCGTTTTTCACCTCCATGACATTTTGATCGCACATATGCCAGTGTTTTATAACAACCGTGTTTTCTTAGATTGTTGCATGGACTGAAAGAATGGCTAAAAAATACCCCAAACTGGTCTCGCGGGTCCAGATTGGAAAGACTTATGAGGATCGTCCCATGTACCTGCTTAAGGTGAGAGTCTCGTTCTGACTCAAATACTATAAATAATTTAGATTTACAACTAGAGAAAGTGACCACAGAAAAATGAGCATTGCCAATTTTAGGTGGCTACAGCCCAGATATCCCACCGACCCAGCCACTCTGGGCGGCTTCCAACAAAATATTAAAAATACAACAAAACATCAGACATTAAAAACTTCCCTAAACAGGGCTGCCTTCAGATGTCTTCTAAAAGTCAGATAGTTGTTTACTTCCTTGACATCTGACGGGAGGGCGTTCCACAGGACGGGTGCCACTGCCAAGAAGGCCCTCTGCCTGGTTCCCTGTAATCTCACTTCTCACAGTGAGGGAACTGCCAGAAGGCCATCAGAACTGGATTTCAGTGTCTGGGCTGAACGATGAGGGTGGAGACGCTCCTTCAGGTATACTGGACTGAGGCCATTTAGGGCATGGATAGGCAAACTAAGGTCCGGGGGCTGGATCCGGCCCAATCACCTTCTAAATCCAGCCCGCAAATGGTCCAGGAATCAGCATGTTTTTACATGAGTAGAATGTGTCCTTTTATTTAAAATGTATCTCTAGGTTATTTGTGGGGCCTGCCTGGTGTTTTTACATGAGTATAAGGTATGCTTTTATTTAAAATGCTTCTCTGGGTTATTTGTGGGGCATAGGAATTTGTTCATTATTATTATTTTCAAAATATAGTCTGCCCCCCCACAAGGTCTGAGTGACAGTGGACTGGCCCCCTGCTGAAAAAGTTTGCTGACCCCTGATTTAGGGCTTTCAAGGTCAGCACCCACACTTTGAATTGGGCTCAGAAATGTACTGGGAGCCAATGTAGGTCTTTCAGGACCAGTGTTATATGATCTTGGCGGCCACTCCCAGTCACAAATCTAGCTGTCACATTCTGGATTAGTTGTTAAAGTTGTTTGCACTTGCTTTGTTGGACCATGGAACAGTTTTATGATGTCCATGCATAACCGAGTTCTATTCCCTGTAGATCCACTTATTTTTTTTCTCCAAAACATATTTCCCGTGGGATGCACCCTCCCATTGAACTGAATGCTAGGACTGCGGATTCTGCACATAGTATACACAGGATAAAGATGTTTCAAAGATTAATATTTCCTGCTTAACAGGTTGGGAAGGAGAGTGGAAAAAAGAAGGTCATCTTTATGGACTGCGGCATTCATGCACGCGAGTGGATCTCACCTGCTTTCTGCCAATGGTTTGTGAAGCAGGTTGGCTAAACAGTACTTTATTTATTTATTACATTTATAGACTACTTTTATCTTCCACTGAGCTTAAAGTTGTGTACATGGGTCTCCTGCTCCCCATTACATCCTCACAACAACCCTGTGAGGAAGGTTAAGCTAAGAGAAGGTGACTGGCCCAAGGTTGCCCAGTAAGCTTCATGGCTGAGTGGTGTTGTAGATACAAAGTTTCCAGCAGCCCAACAAAAACACCCTATTTTGCTAGCTACCAGCTGTCTGGCCAGAGATGGGTATCCATCACAGCAGAACTCTGCACCCATTGGTGGCACTTCTCAAGCAAAGGTAACAGAGAGGGGTCTGTATTACACCCTAACCCACACCTCCAGCCATCAAAAGCAGGAAGTTAACATTACAGCCTCATAGTGCAATCCTATATGTGTCTAAGTAACTCCCAGTGACTTCAGTGGAGCGAAGTTCATGGCAGCTGAGTATAGAATTGCAGCCCTAGTGGGGTGAAGAGGTGTTTTAGTTTTGAAGTAGTTCTATTGTTGGGACGTGGGTGGCGCTGTGGGTAAAACCTCAGTGCCTAGGCCTTGCCGATCGTCAGGTCGGCGGTTCAAATCCCCACGGCGGGGTGCGCTCCTGTTGCTCGGTCCCAGCGCCTGCCAACCTAGCAGTTCGAAAGCACCCCCGGGTGCAAGTAGATAAATAGGGACCGCTTACTAGCAGGAAGGTAAACGGCGTTTCCGTGTGCTGCGCTGGCTCGCCAGATGCAGCTTGTCACGCTGGCCACGTGACCCAGAAGTGTCTTCGGACAGCGCTGGCCCCCGGCCTCTTAAGTGAGATGGGCGCACAACCCCAGAGTCGGACACGACTGGCCTGTACGGGCAGGGGTACCTTTACCTTTACTTAGTTCTGTTGTTTATTTTATTTTACCCTTAAGCTCCGAAATCCTAAAGGTGAAAAATCACTTTTAAAATCTGCTTAAAAAATAAATAAATTCTGAAGGATTCTAACCTCCTCAACTGTTGACAACTGAATAGTGTATTTGTATAATTGCACATAATGTTGGGTTTTTTTCTTGCAGGCTGTCAGAACCTATGAAACTGACAAGGTCATGTTCAAGCTCTTGAACAATTTGAACTTCTACATCCTTCCTGTATTCAACATTGACGGCTACGTCTGGACATGGACTGAAGTAATGGCCACATTTCCCCCCCCCCCTCTTTAGTAGTTTGCTAAATTGAATGTTATTATTTCTGTCCATTATTACTGCATTAATAAATTTATTTTAAAAATTTATTAAGGTGACACCGAAATGAGGGGGGGTTGGCCCATGTGGTGGAACATAATATTTTATGGAATGGCTACAATCCCATAGCAACTTACTTAGACACAAGTCCCATTGAGCTCCATGGGACTTGCCTCGAAGTAATGTATAGGACTGTGTTGTAGGTTATTCATGGGGAGTCCAAACGCGAGTGTTCATGTCTCCAATGCCTGCGCTGTCAAAGGAGCTATGATATCATATATTGAAAGTGTTGGTGAACAGCCTTCAATATTTGTCCTATTTTGTTGTATCCCCTTGATGCCCTCAATCACAGCTCCTGTCCACACCCCCAAATGCCTATGCCAGGTACCTTCCCTTCACCCACAGTCTGTGCTCTCTTTACCTTTGGGAATCAGCTGTGTTACAACAATTGTGAGGAAGGAGAGAGAAGAAAAAGATCTTGAGATTGCTAAGTAAGTGGTTGGTCCATCAGCCTACTGACTCCTTGGACTTACTAAGGCAGCTGCCATGGTTGGAATCAGGAAGTTAAAGGTTCACTCATTCTCAGTTAGCATTGACTCCTTGCATGAACTAGCTAATTGTGACATGAGCCTTGGCAGCCTAGAGATTCCTTTGTCGTCCTTTATAATGTTATATTATAGTCACTTGGCCTGGGACCTCACAGCGAAAGGCAGGTAAAAAAATACAGTGGTACCTCGGGTTAAGTACTTAATTCATTCCGGAGGTCCGTTCTTAACCTGAAACTGTTCTTAACCTGAAGCACCACTTTAGCTAATGGGGCCTGCTGCTGCTGCCGCGCCACTGGAGCACGATTTCTGTCCTCATCCTGAAGCAAAGTTCTTAACCTGAAGCACTATTTCTGGGTTAGTTGAGTCTGTAACCTGAAGCGTATGTAACCCAAGGTACCACTGTATTATAAATAGATACACACATAAATTTGTAAATTTCAACACGCAATAGAATTGTTCCTCTCCTGTCGTCATTTCCACATTTCAAGTGGAATGTGTTAGCAGTGTATATACACATTTCAGCAATAAATGTAGGTCCAAAAGCCCAGTAATTGTTACCTGGCAAAGTCAGAGGGGGAAACGAAAGGTGATCAGTCCACTGTGCATGCAGATCACATGTATGTTATGTCTAACAGCTATAAGGTAGGACCACGAGTTGGCCATGAGGAACAAAGTGAGGCCCAAAGGCAGGGCATACGGGCCCAATCCTTTTGATGTACTATACAAAAAAAATGTTCCCCAAAGGAACAAGAATAGATCTCCATCATTTTGTCTCACAGGATCGCATGTGGAGAAAGAATCGTGCGAATACCTCTAACAGTGATTGTCCTGGTGTTGACTTGAACAGGAATTTCAAAGCTAAGTGGGGCAGTAAGTATAATATGCCAAGGAGCGACGGAAACTGAGACTCAATATTTCTCTGTCAATTTCCACATTCTATTTGAACTTTTCCACAATCTAAAAGTCACTTCCAGAAATATAGTGGGAAATTGTACAACTTAAGCATTCATTTCTGTCATGAGTGTAGCCAAGCAAGGGCAGGGAGGGACAGCTACCCCCCCCCCTTGATCAAGTAAAACAATGGAAATACTTAACTGACCAATCATGTAGGTTCTGCCCCCCTCTAACAAAAGTTCTGCCCCCCCCCAACAAAAATGATTTCTGTGTTACTTACTTTCAGAAAAGGAATTCACAAATAACACCAAAGTGAACACAAAATTTGTGGTCGTGTGATATATTTCTGGGAATGGCTTTTGCATCACGCAAAAGAGAGCCAAAGGCATTTTCCCACCTGAAGCAGAACACCAAATGCAGCCATTTCCCAATCCAAATATGGAAGCTTTTTCCTCAATAAGTGGACTTACTTATGAATAGGCCACTAACCTCCTACGCCTTGCCCGCTTCATAATGGCCGCTACACATGCTCAATTCCAAACTGAGGCTCCGTAGAAGTGGAAGAGGCAGTGGCAAGTGTCTCCTCCCAGACTCTGCCTCTGCCAATGGGTCATCTGCACTCCTCATCCTTTCCCTCCTACTCAGGCTCCCTGTGCTAAATGTAATCAAAGCTTTGCCTTAATGGAGCAGCCGCTATAAAACTAGATAAATCCAACAGATTTGTTTGCTATATACCAGTTCTTGGGAACCTTTGTACAACCCCATCATCCCTGGCCATTGGCCATGCTGGCTGGGTTTGTTGGGAGCAGCATTCAAAACTCCCATTGTTCTAGGCGCGTTTTGCAACAAGGAATTTCATTAGTGCAAGCAGTTTCTGAGCTCTGGGTGCAGTACTGCTCCTAAGATTTCCGATTAAAACTGCAGAGTGGAAGGAAAGGAGGACCTTTTTCTGCCTCTGCCACTCTCTGAAGACTAGAGAAGATAGCCTCCTAAGAATATTAGGGGGGCAGGCAGGGGAAGCCAGGGTTTGTTTTCTGCAGGTAAGGACTAGACCGTGTAAAAAAATGAATATAATAATTTAGCTGCAGTTCATTCATTTTCACTTTTATATTCTATTTATTTAAAAAGTGTGCCTAGACATTCTGTTGTTACACCCATAACCTAGGTCTAATGTGCCATTTAGCTCCTAGCTTTCATATATCAGTTTCTAACACTAGTTGGGAGTTGACATATGCCAATATCTGGAGGACCAAAGTTTCCCCACACCTGAGATATACCATTAGCAAACTCTTCCTTCAAATAATTATCCTTATGTCATCAAAGGAGCATCATCAGCACACAAGAAGGATGTGCTGACTGGGGCAAATATGAGCTGTAGTCCCAAACATCTAGAGGGCACCATGTTGGCGAAGGCTGTTGATGGAAGGAATTACCAGACTGCACTGACTTCAAAGAAATCATGACACCAAAAGCAAATTGTGAAGTCCCTTCCTGATTTGGAAAGAAATGCAATCTTCTTCACTATTCTTCGAGTAAGCAGTCTATAAACGGCACCAATATAAATACTTCATCTGAAAACTTTTTCTTGCAGCCATAGGTATATCGCACAAACCTTGTTCGCAGATTTACTGCGGTCCCTCGGCAGAATCTGAGCCAGAAGTCAAAGCAGTTACAAGCTTCATCCGAGAGCACCTTTCCTCCATCAGAGGATACATAAGCTTCCATTCCTATTCTCAGATATTGATGTTTCCATATGCCTATAAAGATGAAACAGCACCCAATAATGATGAACTGGTATGTAGAAAAAGATTATTACAGTCTTCTTATCATTCACAAAGCCATTGGGTGTAAACAAATATGTTGAGGCATTGCCATGCAGAGGCAGTGAGATATGACCCAAAGTGCATCAGAAAAGTATTCAAAGGTAGCTATCATCATTTTGACCAAACTGCGGGAGGCAGTAGAAGACAGGAGTGCCTGGCGTGCTCTGGTCTATGGGGTCACGAAGAGTCAGACACGACTAAACGACTAAACGACAACAAGCATCAGCTGTGGGGAGTTGGATGCAAATAACGGAGTGTTTTAGTATAAATTCAATCTTTTATAATAATTCAGTGCAAGGTTAGAGCCAAGAAACAGACAACCTCGACTGTCTAGATCATGTGTTGTCAACCTGGTCCCTACCGCCCACTAGTGGGCATTTCAGGATTCTAGGTGTGTGGTAGAGGGTTCTACAACACAAGCTGAATCCTCCTTCCATCGAGCACTGGTGGGCGGTAAGGAAATTTTACCATCAAGAAAGATGCATTAGTGGGCGTTAGGTATAAAAAGCTTGACTACCCCGGTCTAGATCTTAGCTATGGTCCCCATTATGTTCAACTGCAGCAGAAGTCAGCTTGACCCAGTCTATTGCTTTTTCTCCCCAAGGGTGCATATGAAACCATATTGATGAAAACAATGGAAAAGGTACCATAGACAGAGACATCCCCCCACCTTCTAAATGACTTAGTAATTCCTAGTAGTTGTTTTGTTTCCTAAAGAGAATTGGACACCTGCCAGCATCGCACAGGAAATGAGTCTTGTGTAGGAAAACCAGCATTCCTAATTTCATAGACACTTGTGATAGAAATGTAGATACACCAATGCTGCCCTCTTGTGTCTTATAACAGAGGAACCTAAATTTGCACTCATCTCCTCACTATTAATTGCTGTTTACATTTTCTTTTAAAAGAAACCTGCTATACTTTAAATCATAAAATCTGATATTTGAAAGGTCTCATTGCCTTATGCTCAGATTTGTGTCCCTGGGACCACTGCCAAAATAAAATCTAGAGTTTGATTTAGAAGAAACCAGTCCCAGTTCCATGTTTTGAAAGCCCTCATTTATTTTATTTTATCTATCTATCTATCTATCTATCTATCTATCTATCTATAGGATGTCCTCAGTAGACACAACACATACCTGTTCTTCTCATTGCCACCATAGCTAAAGCTGTCCATTTACTTTACATTTCCATAGGCCCAATCCCCACACCTGCTAGGAGAGGTTGCACTCCTGCTTGCAAGCTTCCTACAGGCATCCAGATGGTCACTGTGAAAACAGGTTGCTGGTCTAAATGGACCTTTGGACTTTTTCAGCAGGGGTCTCCTCATGTTAACTTAATATGGAGGTTCCTGCCCCTTTTCCCCACTAAAAGAGGACAGATAAACAGAAAGAGGCAACAAAGAGGAGATGAAGCCAAGAGGCTCAGGGACTGGCAATGCCCTTCAGCTTCCTGGCAAAGTGCATACTGACACAACTTTACCTTTTAAAGTTGTCTGCACTTTGGCAGTCATCTCGCATCTTACATTTAAAATGGGATACTTTCCTTTATAGAGACGGTTTTGTGTAGTTCTCCTATCCAGTAGAACCAGATGCCAACAAAGTATCATTTACCATTAGGAATGTCTGGGTGAGAAGCTATGAAAAGCACAGATTAAGAAATTGCTTCCTTATATAGCTGGAGGCAGCCCAATGGTTCTCAGAATCACACATTGCAAAATAGTACCCAACAGAACGCCGGGAATAACTGTATTGTACAACTCTGGTCCTCAATACGAGATGACTTGAGATTGGCCCAAAGAGGTCACGTGTTGCAGTAAACGGAAGGTGTCAGGTTGGAGGAGACTGGAGAGAGGCGTACACAGTCACTTGCCTGTAAATATACAGAAATGTCCTTTGGGCCAGTGCCTGCAAGAAGGGAAGCAACTGAATACAAACAAGTCTCAAAAGCACAAAACAAGTTGTTCTCATTCAGAGGAATGAAGCCTAAATTCCTTGTGAAAGTAGCAAACCTCAGTCTGCCCATCTTTCGATAACAATGGGAATCCTAATCAGCTGCATTGGATCTAGGGTCATGGGCAACACCTCCTTGTGCCCTACTCTAGGCTATCCCAAGAATTTTTCCATGAACAATCTAATTTTCCCCCTCTTTTAAATACAGAACAAAGTAGCTAAGGAAGCAGTAGAAGCTTTATCTAGCCTCTATGGTACAAAGTACACCTATGGACCAATTGCCACTACAATTTGTAAGTATTTGTTTCTATTTTCTATGGACGTGTACACGCAAGGAGAACTTTTGCAAATCAAATTAATTAAAGCCAATAATTTGAAACAACAGCAACATAACTCATGGTTCAGTTTTGCCTGACCTCTATGTAGTCTTCCTGTGCTACTCAGTTTCGCAAAGGGTCATCTCAACAGATGGGGGACAGTATGCTGATGATCTGCCTTCTAGCCCAGCCTATCAGACTCTATTGGGATAGAGAATTGCTGCACTGACATCACTGCAGCTTATCTGAATGGTGTGAGGGCAGGTAGGGATGAGGGAGATATTCAATTCTGTATGCATTTAAAGATGAACCTACTTATTTCGCACTTTTTAAAACAACCCTTAAAACGAAACACAGCCACCTTTCAAAATTCACAGTTCTCTGAATTTTGCAATATGGTTCTCAACCCAACTAATGTGTAGGAAACCATGTATATTGCGGTAAATTGTACATTAATTATATATAAATAGCATGCAAAAATGCATTATATTGGGGAAAACTGCTTGCAGAAATGTTCATATTTGTCAAAACAGCATACAAAAATGTATTTTTTTAGAAGTGCACACTAAAATACTGGCAAATTTTCATGAGCGTTTAAAAAAAAACACAGAAATTTGGGGGACTGAATAAGAAGCTGAAAGTGGAAGATTTGTCTATTCCCCAGGGCAGGGCAGCTGCAAGGGCAGGGATGCTCAGAGTCCCTGCATTCTGCCTGCACAGCCCTTGTCTCTCCCTGTCTGGGTAATCTGCAGCAACGCTGGTTTCAAGAGGGCCCTCTGCATCTCTGCCTCACTACATGGGCTGCTATTGCTATCAGAAGAAGCCTTCGTATTTTATTGCATCCTTCAGGCCAGGGTTGTCTTTAATACTGCCTTCTGGTCTCCCTGTTTTTCAGATCCTTGTTCAGGTTCCTCTCTTGACTGGGCTTACGACGAGGGCATTAAGAATGCATTCACTTTTGAGCTTCGTGACCTTGGGAAATATGGCTTTATCCTCCCTGAATCGAAGATAAGGCCAACCTGCAGGGAGACGATGTTGGCAGTCAAGCACATCGCCAATTATATCCTCACCTCTGCTCCGTGAAGCTGTCTTCACGTTTCCTTGCAAATGGTATTGGCTCCTCCTTGTCTATCAGCCCCCTCCCCTTTTCTCCCTCTTAGAAATAGCCCCTACAGATTCTTCTCCATTGCTTTATTACTATTCTATGAATGCTTTTGTAAAGATAGGCCGTCTTCTCTTACCATCCTATGCCACCAATCCTTCATCAGGCTTGTGGTCTCTCTTCTTTATTGCAGAGTGTCAGTTCGGTTGGAGGCAGACCTAGTCATGGTTAGAGGAGAGTCACTGAAATCAGTGAGACTTAAATCAGTAGGACTCCTCTAAGTTTGAATCCAACCCAGTTGTTCCATTTCAGTCATTTGATTCAGATATTTTAGGGATGGGTTCTAATGGAATACTATTATTATTGTTTTATGCAAGCATAAATCAGACATCTGCTGAGTATCTCCTGAAACCAGGTTGATTTACATGGTCCTTTTGGAATAGTGACAGCTCCCCACCATGCCCACTGAGCATCTTTTAGGATCTCTTGTGCATTATTTGTAGGCATAAGTAATGTCGTTAATGTAAAATAGAAAGAAGAAGGAGCCATTATTAAAACAAGAAATGCATTCGAGGCTCAGAGGGATCACAATTCAATTACCAATGCAGGGCATACAACAGTGCTGTGTAAAAAGCTCCTGAGACCATTCTCTCACAATTGAGACTACAGCTGGGTTTTGCATTTGCCATTATCAACATTTGAACATAGAAGCTGCACTGTTGGCTGCAATGTACACATGATTTAAGATTGGCTTCCCTCTGCTTTCTGTCTCTGCTGCATTCCAGGGTTTGGCTATAATATGGTTAGCCTAGCCTTTCAATTCACAGCCTTGTAGCTGTCTCTGAAAAATGAAACAGCAGAACTTTGGGAGCTCTGGGTCCCTGTCCTTCAATTTCACATCCAATGCCTTTTTCTTTTTTTTTTTACTTCATTCCTGGGTATTCATCTGGTGTGAAGGAGAGAACCACAATTCTGTGTTGTGTTATTTCATGTGGCTGTAATGGATGTGGGTGAATATCACAACTGTGTAAACAGAACTGATCAGATCTTTCCCAACTTCCTTCCCACCAGTGTGGGGAAGACCAAAGCGATTGGCCTCACTGATTTGATATGATATGTAGCTGCATGGGATCACAATGTGAGGCTATGCCCCCCCCCAGCTTGGTGCATGTCCGCGTGGCCTTGTGATCCTGCCCTAGAAGTCTCTGAGGTACTCTAAGATCAGCTTTTATTATTCCGCCCCATTTAATTCGCCAACTGACTTTCAGAAGCATTGTAAGAAAGTAGATCTACAACTTGAACAACACAGAAGGATACTGCAGCATCAACTGAACTGTAACATAGTTTATGTCAATATAAATTTATCAGTCGAGTAAAACAATGAATTAGATCCATATTGGTGGAAGTGGGAGGGTGCAATGCTCTCTACTGTACTAAAGACACTCATGATCCTATTTTAACCCACTTCAAATAGTTAGCAGGAAAAAAATAATTGGACACATATTGTATTTTCCTTTTCCTGGTTATGGTTATGCCTTTCCCATCTATCTCTCCGTAGCATATTTTAAAGGACATCACATGAATAGATAGTTTTTGAAAGGAACTCTGCTATTTTATATTGCTTACTAACCAGCATATTTCTTAATAAAACCTTTGCATCGTGCCAAATGTTTCTTCTGAAATGTTTTGAACAGAATGCACCTAAATCAAACTGGTATGTTTTGCTCATCCTTGATATTAATTAACTGCTGCAGAAAGACACCTGAAAGCCATTGTATGGTCTGGGACAAAATTATTGCTATGGTCAAGCATGAAATTGGTTCAAATCAAAGCTCAGTTATGAACTTACTATATCTCTATTACTATCTCTTGAACTTCATCCCTCCCCATCAGTTAAATGGGGAAAATAAATAGTGGCCTACTATTGCAGGACTATTGTGAAGAAATTGCATTGGATTGCATTGGATTACATTAAATTCACACAAAGCAAATAAATAATACTTATCATTGAGAGGGAATGTTGGCAGGTTCTGCTTGTCATCTCACAGTGATTTACTGATAAAATCTGCTTCTGAAATCCTCCCTTCAGCACATTATATGTTTTCCAGGACACCTGGTTACACTACATAGGGAAGGGCAGTATCTCAGCAGTAGATCTCATGTTTTGAGGGGAGGGGGAATCAAA
Source organism: Podarcis liolepis (assembly GCF_965112155.1). Lineage (NCBI taxonomy): Eukaryota > Metazoa > Chordata > Lepidosauria > Squamata > Lacertidae > Podarcis > Podarcis liolepis. The sequence goes on from NC_139556.1 coordinate 78,543,714, forward strand.
ACAACCTTACCGGACAGCTGAAGTGGGAATCAAAGGCCACCATGGTGGGCAGATCCCAGGTGACTCCAGAAAGCAGCCCCTGCCATCTCCTCCTTGGGGGTGGGAGGAAACCAGCAGCAACCTCCTCTTCCCTGAGAGGCCACTGTAGAGGTGGCATTGGAGAGGGCTGCCAAGGAGGTGGCAGAGCTCATCTTCAAGGAGTGTACCACAACTATCACTGTCACTATGGCAGCAGCAGCTGGCAATACAATCCTTGGAGGCCAGATCTGCTGCCCCTCTGGATCCTGCTGGCTGAGGCGGTTGCTTCATCTTGCCTCATGGGTGGGCTGGCCCTGTCACTACAGGTCACAGTCAGTGTAATGGCCTAAACAGACCGATGGTCTAACCCAGTGTTAGCCAATTTCTTTGAGGACTGATTCTGCACTGGGACATTCCACAGCTGGAGTAAAGTCTGTTTCTGTCACAAGCACCAAAGGTGAAAGGACCAGAAGCAGATGGCCAAGGGCAGGTAGAAATCAGAGAGCAAGGTACAAAAAGATAGTCAAAGTTGGGCTGGTAATCAGGAGCAGAGCAAAGCAACTCTTAGCACACACAAAAATTGCTTGGACTAATAAACTAGCTTGTCCTTGAGGATTTTATAGGGTTTGGGATGTGCTGATGGGCTTGTAGAGTCAAATGACAGTATGAAAACAAAGGAAGGTCCTTTAAGGCTAAAAGTGCAGCCTTGATCTCTAAGACCTCGTCTGTCTGGCCTTCAGTAGGATACCTGAATGCTGGTGGTATGGAACATAAGCCTCCAGAGAGTTGCTGCTGGATACCTGCAGGTTCAAGACACAGCCTGGCATGTTATAGCTTCTGGTAATGCATGGCTTTTATACTGAACCATTAGTGAAGGGAGCTGTTGCATGGGTGTGTCCCAAGCCATGATTTTAGGGACAGCAGTCTGCCCAAACCTGTGATCCTGTGTGCTTGACTTAGAAACTATGAGAGGAAACCTGCCCGACCACTTCCTTTGTTATGGTAATGATATTGGTTGGCCAGTGAAACACCGCCATTTACATGAGCTTAGAGATTGTCATAGGGACAAATGGGTGGGCCTTTTCCCTCTTCACCTGACTGGATGTGACATCATCCTGGGAAAACAATAGGCCAGGGTGGTGGTGGGGGCTTTGTGTGAGAGTTTTGGCTTTGTGCTGCTCCCAAGAGCTATGGACTTCCCTGGAACACTAATGAGGAAGCAAGATCTGTTGGGGTATTAATGCTGTGAGCCCCTATACTCAGGTTGTATATCTGTGTAGATGTGTGTTGCGTCCCCAATTAATTCAAGCATATGGATCTAATTTTCACCACCATGACCGCTTTTGCTCTCTTTGAAATTTAAAATGAAAGTCCTCAAAAAGTCTGTGTTTTTGGTAACCTCTTGCAGATACTGTACAATTTGTACAAAGAATGGCTGGATCTAGACACATCAAAAAAGCGTTTCAGAAAAAACCGTGTTGTAAATTTCATAATAGGAAATCACGTTGGTGAAAGATGGGACTCCACAGTGTCATCTGGTGTCATAATAATAATAATAATAATAATAATAACAACAACAACAACAATAATAATAATAATAATAATTTATTATTTATACCCCGTCCATCTGGCTGGGTTTCCCCAGCCACTCTGGGTAGCTCCCAACAGAATATTAAAAACACAATAAAACATCAAACATTAAAAAATTCCCTAAACACGGCTGCCTTCAGATGTCTTCTGAAAGTCAGATAGTTGTTTATTTCCTTGACATCCATTGGGAGGGCATTCCACAGGGCAGGCACCACTACCAAGAAGGCCCTCAGCCTGGTTCCCTGTAACCTCACTTCTTGCAGTGAGGGAACCACCAGAAGGCCCTCATTGAATGATGGGGGTGGAGATGCTCCCTCAGGTATATATATATATCAGTGTTTCTAACGCATGTAAAGTGCTTTTTCTTTACTAATATTGCTGAATCCAATGTCAGCCAGGGAGAGAACTGAATTCATGCAAGTGACTACTTGCCAAATGATACTGGCAACTACATAGCCACTTAATAAGATGGTCATTTTGTAACTTCCTGGCAAATACTTCCCCAGGTTTCTAATTTACTGTGGAAGTGTAGTGGGATTTTCCTCACCATTTGGCTGGGTGATACAGACCACAAGCCTACAAAATGGTTTTGCTCACTTGATAAATTACTGTCCATCTATATATTCAGCTAGCTGTTGGAGCTTCTTGAGGATGAGCAATGGATGACCACTTAGAATGTTGCTTAGGCATTCCTCAGTTGCTATGACACCCCAGGTATCTGTGTACCAATTTAAAGAGAAATTGCCTTTTCACATTCTTCCTGCACAGACCAAAAACTTTCACATTAAAAATCCAAAGAGAATTAATTTCCTGGTGGGATTTAACATATCTCAGGCTGGGATGGAGACAACTCAGAACAAAGCATGAGGGTTTTGGGGCTGCACAGTTCCTCTCATTCTTATCTCGTCTTCCTGGGAGATTGGTTTCAACTACATTCTCTGTGAAGATACCTAAAGGGGAGAAACGTGAGATAAGAGAGCCACAGGGCATCTGCTCAGATCCACAAAAAAGAGATCCCTCTTTGCAGGATGTTTAACTGATAGAGTTGAGCCTGTGCCTAATGACTGGAGGAAAGCAACAGAAGTAGGAAGAGAAAAGAGAAAGACAGAAAATATAAACAAGGGATTTGAACCATCCTCATTTTCATAGGATGCAGTCAAACATCATCTTTATCACATCATCATAGCAAAACTGTGGTAAATGTAAGTAATCATGCCTATTTTAGGTGGACGTTGGATATCGAGAGTATGGCTACAAGTCCTTAATTGTTTGATTGGTTAGATTAAGTGATTGTTAAAACCTCTTGATCCACTAATCCAATATGGCGACCAGGCACAGTTCAAGGCCCTGCTTTTTAGTACTTAAAGACCTAAACAACTTGAGACCAAGGTATCTAAGGGATTGTCTTGCCAACTATATCACTGCCAAGCAGCTGTGCTCTTCAGATGGGGCACTACTGAGAGTAGCTTTTGATCCTGAGGTTCACTTAGCCTGTCCTAGAAACCAGACTTTTAGAATTGCAGATTCAGCTCTCAGTTACTATCTGAAATCAGACACCTGCCTAGCCTGATGGTGTTTAGGCACCTGATTATGTTTAGGCACCTACTGAAGACATTTTGGTTTAGGAAGGCTTTCCCGGAGGTGTAATTCAAGGCATTTGTGGAATTTCCGTTTATATTTGAGGAAATGGTTTTACTGCTTTCAGAGTTTGTATAGATGGCTTTATTGTTTTAGAGTATTCTTTATTTTATTTTCTTGTTCTTGGAGCTTGTGTTGCTGCATTTCGTTCCGTTTTTACTGTGAACACCAGTTCCAATGGCTTTATGTCATGGAGTGGTCTATAGAGTTGGTTAATGAAATAAATAAATGAATCTTTAAAAGAGCTCACCAGTAACCAGGCAAGTCTTTAAAAATGTTAGTATTATTTTTTAAGTCGATGTCATTTTTTAAAAAATACACACACACACCCCTGTGTCATTCTGCCAGTGCAGAACTTCCCTTTCCCCCAGCTGAAAGTGCCCCCAAAGGAAAGCCCTGAGCTGGCCTGGGATCTATTAGATCCTGAACCAGCCCCATTGCTGTCACATGACTGGCTGCATTCAGGCCAATTAGAGGCAGTTCTTACTTTAAAAAACACACAATTGATTTAAATAGAGTGCATTGGAACTACAGGTGGGTGCACCATCATCCAAAAAACAACAACAGAAAATGCATAATCAAAAGAGCATTTTTTAAAAACAATCTAGGGTTGCTACTTTCTGGCTTTCCTTTGATTTCTTCCGAATTAGTCCTACATGTCATATGTCTGGGTTTTCCCAGACATTTTGCCAGTTCAGTGAAAATCCACCCAGACCCCATTTTGCTGAGTGATTCCCAGATGTATGGCAGCCCTAAAAAATCATAAATTTGCTAATGTGTATGTACAGATACACATTTAGAAAGAAATACTATCATTTATATAGAAATAGCATGCTATCCAAGTGTTAACCAGACTTGGACCAGACAGCCTTTCAAATAGAAGACACCCCTCTTTAAAGTAGGACAAGTGGCTACATGAACCTGGTGGAGCCCTTTGAAGGGGAAAGTTGTAATAGATGAAAGAAGAGTAGTTTCTGCAGTAACCACAAACCGTTTGGAGAAAGTGTCAGTTAGAAAGTACAGAAAATTGATAAGTGGCTGATAACAACAGCAAAAAAACTGAAGGAACAGATAGGGAGATATTTGACTCTGTGGGCAATAAAGGAAATGAGACTAAACTAAAGATAAAACCTAATCTTGAATGTACCTAAAATGAAAAGATCACCATAGGGTCCGACCCCTTGACATGCCTGGAGGCTGCCCCCTACTGAACAAAAGGCAAAACAGCAAAAGAAGAATTGCTTGCTTTAGGGCTTTTGTCCTGAAAAATTGCATTCCTGAGGAAGGTACCATTAAAATCCAAATCGAATGGGAGCTCAGGGGTTATCCTGGGAAGCAGGAAAGACGCAATGAAATAGGAACCTGGGGGTTCACGAGGACCTTGCAGAATTTGACCACCCACCTGCTCTTCGTTGAAGAGGAAGAAAATGCAACATTGATTTTAAAAAAACCTGTAATTTAACATTAGGCCTGCTCCCAAAATAACCCAAGGCTGGGTTGGTGGAACCTAGGTTGACCCAGGGAAGGTTGGTCTGAGAAGTGGCCAAAGGGCAGATCAGAGGGCTGTGCACACTGCTTGCTAGTGCTCCCTGTCTGCTTCCTCTCTTTCATCTCAGTATTTCCCTTAAAGGTAAAGGTAAAGGGACCCCTGACTATTAGGTCCAGTTGTGACCGACTCTGGGGTTGCGGCGCTCATCTTGCTTTATTGGCCGAGGGAGCCGGCGTTTGTCCGCAGACAGCTTCCGGGTCATTTGGCCAGCATGAATAAGCCACTTCTGGTGAACCAGAGCAGCACACGGAAACACCATTTACCTTCCTGCTAGAGCGGTACCTATTTATCTACTTGCATTTTGACGTGATTTCGAATTGCTAGGTTGGCAGGAGCAGGGACCGAGCAACGGGAGCTCACCCCATCAAAGGGATTCGAACCGCCGACCTTCTGATCGGCAAGTCCTAGGCTCTGTGGTTTAACCCACAGCGCCACCTGTTTCCCTTAGAACTCAGCATTATTTGGCTCTGCCTGTCATTGGCTATGACTCCCCCTACTGTTGGTCTCCCAGCCTTCCCTCCTTCCAGTCTCAACGGACACCAGCTACCACTGAATAAAACCCTCTTTCTGGTTGCCATCCAGGTGATCGGCCTGAATGGCTGCCCAGGTTGATGTAAGTGTAGGCTTCCTTAGTGTACAGAGTGAGAAGTCTCTCTAATGTCAGTAGGGCTTCTCCTGAATATCACAAACCCATATCTAGGCCAATGGAATTAAAATATACCCCTGAATTCCACAATAGGGTTTTTTCCCCTCCCTGTTCAAATTATGTACAGAAACATCACAGTTGGATGTAGCATCTCATGTTTCCGGGAGGGTCACTCCCCCAATTAATTTGAAGGCACTAACAGGAGTTGTACTTGCATTAACTACAAACATAGGCATAACAACAGAAACCTCTTATCATCCCATGAATGCCCCTGAGGAAGTCAGCTGATCTCACCAAGCAGAGGAATAAATATGACAGGCATTGATTGCTGCAGAGGAAAGGAAACATGAAGTCCCTGTTGGCTTTGGGCTTGATTGCCACTGCTTTTGCTATCACTTGTCCTCGGCGTTTTGACAGGTATTTATCATTTATTTATTTATATCGTTCAATTTATAAACGGCTTGATTGCAAAAAGCAACAAAATGTTTACAAAAATGTAAAATAAAATAATGACATCATTTAAAAAAACTTTAAAACTATTTGAAACTTTCAAGAAATAAAATCAATCAGAATCTAAAACCAGATTAAAAGACATGTCAACATTCTACATGTCTGGATGAAAGCAGAAGTTCTTTCAATTAATCCTGACATGCTACTCACTCCTTGACTTTTTTGTCCTGCAGTGCAAAGGTGTTCCGTGTGAAGCCTCAGAATGAAAAGCAAGTGAGCTTCTTGAAATCCTTGGCAAGCAAAATACCGGTAAGAAATTTTTACAGCTTGGATTCCCTCCCCCCACAATCCACCACCCTTTGTGTTTAGTGCTGGATTGTTGAATATCCTGTAAGAATCAGCAAGGCTGTTGTTGTTGTTGTTAAGAAAAAGAAAATCAACCTTGGGCGGTATTCAAATCATGCATCTTTTCAGTTCAAGGATTTCCACTTGTGCAATGGGATTTTCTTCCCCCTCTGCTCTTCCTCCATGTGCCCCATGCACTCCCCAAATCTATTCCAGTTGCTGAAGAAGCAAAATCTGTGGCTTAGCTATGCACTGTATGGTACTTTCTGTTGTTGGTAGTAAAGCTCCTACCATCCATCTTCATTAGATGACTCCAGATTCTAGTATTATGAGAGAGGGAGAAGTTATTTTCCCTATACACTTCATTTTACCACACCCCTCCTTGTTCACCTTTTTGCAAGCCCCAAACCTTGTAGTCTTTCTTGATAGGAGAATTGCTCCAACTCCCTTGATCATTTTGGTTGCTCTTCTTTGCAACTTTTCCAGATTTTGTTGTGGTTTCTCTGGGGTTGCACCAGGGAGACATCTGCCTGGCTGTGTCTGTGAAGAAGACAAGAGAGGCCACCAAACACTCACAAGACATAGCATGAATTCCTCAAAAGGCCTGTGCATTAGGAATAGGGAAGCAATTCAGTTCAGTTTGCATTTTAACGTGAACAGAACAATATGCAGATCCGAAACCTGGGTATCCTTTGAAATTTGCAGGTCTCCCAGTTTTGCAATGCTGCTCACAAACAAAAACTGTGTACTAAATATACAGTGGTACCTCGGGTTACATACGCTTCAGGTTACATACGCTTCAGATTACATACGCTTCAGGTTACAGACTCCGCTAACCCAGAAATAATACCTCAGGTTAAGAACTTTGCTTCAGCCCTAGCACACAAGTTTTCAATACTAGTTTTTCATTCCAAGAAAACACAGGCTGGCATAGAAATCTATTTTGATGGGTCTTCCTTGTAAATGCAAAACAAATCTTTTAGCTGCAGCCTGTGCTTGTAAATGCAAAACGAATCTTTTAGCTGCAGCCCGCGCTTTTTCCAGACACTGTTCCTCTGTGGTTTTAATTCTCTGAGAGAAGATTGTCCTATTCTGTAGCATAGTCCTTTTGTTTGGGAACACAATGGTGCTTCTCTTCTGCAGCCAATAGAGAAACCATTAAACTCCAGCTTCAGGTGGAACCACTGTCCAAACCCTTTGGTAATGTGGCAATGGATGGACCCAGGAAGAGCAGGTATTCCTGCAACAGTAACAGTAATCCAAATTAGAAAATTTAAAGTTATTCTAGAATTTGGTTGCAAATAAAAGATTTCTGATCTTTCAAACAAGCTTAATATGGCCAGTTTTTAAGATGCTGGGGCATTTTATTTTGTAAAGCTAGAGATTTCTTCAAAAACGACATCCATGTTGACTTCCGTCTTGACTCCTTGACATTTCTTCCTGTGCAGATCGACTTTTGGTATCCAGACTCAGCATCGCATATAGTCAACCAGATGGAAGTGAATTTCCTTGTCCGTGCTGAACAGTCCAATACTACCAAGACTCTCCTGGAGCAGAACGGCCTACATTATGAGTGGGTGATGCTTAAATATTTGTCACATCTGGTTGCTAGCCATTTGGAAAACTATGTAGATTCTAGCAGGCTCTTCTTATGTTCTTAAGAGCCAATGGAGTATCTATGGCACAAATAATCAATAATAGTTTTATCCATGCAGAGATAATGGTGGGATTATCTGTGTACATATCCACACTGCACACTTAAACTGGTTTAATGTTCATTCTCAGGGGATCCTTGACACTCCAGGTACTGATGAATCTTCACCAAGTCACAATTCCCAGGGGTTATTTGTCAATTAAACTGACATTTAAGTTATATAAGTATGCAGTTGTCCTATTATGCCCTTGGAGTTCTCATTTATGAGTAGAATTTGACCTACAGGTGATGCAACACATTTTTCTTCTTCTTCCTTAATTAGTTAATGAATCATAGCCCCAAGAAAACAGATGTTCTTAGTTTTGTTCTGCTGTTAGAAAAGCTTCACTGCTGCTTGTTATCAGGTAAACCGGGCATGTCCAACTTTCAAGAGACTGAGATCAAAATTGTGGAGCTGAGATATACCATGTATATCTGAATCATATTGGACGAACCATGTACTTTAACAGACTTGGTCCAGCTAAAGTCAGTTGTGACTTAAATGACATTGAAACCAATGTAGAAAGTTTGTCACACATCATTCTCAATGGAATGGGAGTCACAGCCCCCTTTTGGCCGAAATGAGCCCCATCAATGTTATATTTGTTAGTATCTTCAGCTCACAGGCAGAGGTACCTGGCCTCCCCCGAGGCAATTGAGCGAGATACTGTGCTTACCGTCCGTCTGCGACCTCGGCAGGCTAGGTAAACAAACCCGGCGATTCTTCTCATTAGTCGTGAGAAGAACACACCCTCTGCTTCTCTCTCCCTCCCTGCATTCTCCCAGGGAGGAGAAATGAGACAGACAGGAGTCCTTTCTACGTGTTTTATTCCTGTCACTCAACAGTACATAGAAATGTGACTGTTCCCTTCAGACTCCATCAGAAGAGTCACAACTCCTCCCCTGTACTTCCAGCACAGGTCAGATGACACTCTGAGCTAACATCCGGTGCTCAGTACAGAGAATAGGCTCCACCTTTTCTCCAACAGTACATCTGCAAAACACAACATCCTGTTTTGCATTCCAGACATCTGGAGCTGGCTTTTGCCTTGGTGCTTTTTCCTGACAATATTAAAAGGTGTACAAGTCGTGCGATGTATAAAACTTACATACTGAATTGATCCTGTGCATGACAGTACATGATTTTGCTTGTGGTGTTTTGTATCATGCAGGATTTTATTTCAAAACCTGCAAGAAGAGATTGACAAGCAACTGGAAAGGAATTCTCCCAGCAGCTACAGTTACACAAAATATAATGAATGGCACAAGGTACAGGATACATTTGATGACCTTAAGGGGAAGTATTCTCAGTAGTCAGAAGTAGCACTGGTTTCACTCAGATAGGACTGGGGACACAGCTACATTAGTAAAGAAAAAAGAAAAAAGAAAAAAACAGCACTTTGATTGCATTATAAACATGCAACACCAGATGGTGCTGGAGAGCAAAAACAATTCTTTGCGATTTTACATAGCTTTTTTTTTGTTATAATGATTTAATTTCTGATTTATTTATAGCGGGGGGGGGGGGTTCTGTATGTAGCTGCACCCCTGGTCTTATTTTGTGTTGTACTTGGGTATTAGCATCATCATCATCCCATGTATATCCTGCCATTCATCAAGTAATCTCAAGGCAGGTTACATAAAAACAGCACTAAAAACCAAACTGTATATCAAATACAAAATATAAAACAACAACTAAAAATTAACAGTTGATGAACAAGTAACTCATAAAGGACTTGGGGTTCAGGCACCCCTGTGCTGGAAAGTATGAGACCACTGCTACTGTCCATCCATATTTTAGTCATCTGGTGTCGCAAACTTCAGTTCCAGTTAAAAAGGAATCATCTGTGCATCACTAGCATTTAATCTGCTGCTAGCGGAGCAATTTATATTTTATTTTATTCAGATTTCTGCTTGGACTGCCAGAATTGCAGAAAAGAAGCCAAAGTTGATTTCCCGCCTTCAGATTGGAAAAACTTTTGAAAATCGGCCCATGTACATCCTTCAGGTATGACGCTCATTCCACAGCAATATTCAAAGAATGGGAAATATACTCAAGAGCAGGGGTGGGGAATCTTCAGCCCTCCAAATGTTTCTGGACTACATCTCCTATCCACCCCAGCCAGCATGGTGAATAGTCAAGACTGATGGGACTTGTAGTCCAACAACATCTGGAGGGACAAAGGTTCCGGAACCTTCCTCCAGCATATCCTATTACTTTAATGAGAAAAACAAAAATACTTGTATCCAAATCCTATGCAAAACCCATCGTAGGTTTTACAGGGCTCAGCTGGGCTTATTTTTTGAGGAAGAGGAAGTGTTTGTATGATTGTATCCCTGGAAGCTATAAAGGTTTGCTACACAATTGCAGCATTGCTTAAAGGCGAATATACATTTCTGAAAGGTTCTTAGAAAGGAACTGACACATCTGTGTAGTTTTACACACACAGAGAGGGAGGGAGGGAGGGAGGGAAAGAGAAAGAGAGAGAGAGATGTACCAGCAGCTTACAAATTGTTCCTAACCACAGAAAATGTTTCAAAAGCAGGTTGGGAAACAAAAGGACAGCAAAAAGGCCATCTTCATGGACTGTGGAATTCATGCTAGAGAGTGGATTTCACCTGCATTTTGCCAGTGGTTTGTGAAAGAGGTTAGTTAACAATCAGTCCTATTTACCTGCAATGTCTTAGTGGCTGAACCTCAGAAAGTTTCCTTTACTATGCAACACCTCCCAACAGCGATAATCAATTCCAGCCTTACCAATGTCACAGCAGGAGACACAAGAGAGGGGGGGAATCAAAGGCTCCTTTCTGCCAGCAAACAAATTGTGAATGTGCTCCAGTTTGGTTTAACAAAACATGACACAGGCCACTTCCAGACTGTCACTATTTTGCAGGTGAGATTCAAGCACATATCAGCAGATTTAGGCTGTGCGATTAAAGTGGACTTGGCACGCTTGTGCAACAAGCCCCCAACCCCTGCAAAATCAGACTTTTTATAGTAAGCATAGTGGTGGGAAGACTGCATTGCAAAGTGTGGGACAACTATTGCCAAAAGTTATTGCTTTGCAAACCAAGTGGAATGAAGACCCAATAAATAGCAAATATTGCATAGTCTTTCCAGATCTTTGTGCAAACAAATCAGGATGAATGCTCAATAAACAGGTGATCTGGAAACGACCATAGATAGGAAGTTGACACTTTGCCTTTGGGATTGTTCTAGAAAAGTGATCTGTGATGATTAGGATGAAGATTAGCTTCTGCAGAGAATCTGTTGTCATGCAGTATGATGAGCTGCAGTGACAATCCTATGTGCACTTATCTGGGAGTTAGGCCCACTGTGGAGAGTGAGACTTACTCCTGAGTAAGTACACATAGAACTGCATTGTAATTTGCTTTTAATCCTTGAGTAAAAGTGACTTCTAAACCCTCGAATGTATCACCAGGCCATCAGGACTTACGGAAAGGACAAGGTTATGACAAATCTGCTGGACAACATGAATTTCTACATCCTTCCTGTACTCAACATAGATGGCTACATCTGGAGTTGGACTTCGGTACTGTACACATCTTCCTGCTTGCAAAAGCTACTTTTAGCAACTTAAATCTTCATCTGTGATTTTAAAGGGCAAAAACTCTGGACTGATGTGCAATGAAAATGGGATATTTGTGTGCTCTTGTGGGTTGGTACAGTGAAAATGGTTTGAGGAGGGCAAACAAGATATAATGAAGTCCATACCTGCTCATGAGCAACTGTCCTAATTCTGGCCTCATGTGCCCTAGACATTCAAAGCAATATCATACCACCTTGAACTGTCGTGATTTCCCCCCAAAGAATCAAGGGAACTGTAGTTTGTTGAGGGGGCTGAGAGTTGTCAGGAGACCCTGATTTCCCCCACTGAGTTGCAATTCCAATAGGGCTCTGGTAAGAAACAGGACTGTTATACCACCTGGTGGGGGCGCTAATAACTCCCAGCACCCAAACTATAGTTCTCGTAATTCTGTATAGTGCAGATGGGCCCCCTAAGGTAAGGTTACCAGATGTCCCCATTTCCCGGGGACAGTCCCCAGATTTACAGACCAGTCCCCATGCAAAGGGACGTGGGTGGCACTGTGGGTTAAACCACAGAGCCTAGGACTTGCCGATCAGAAGGTCGGCGGTTCAAATCCCTGTGATGGGGTGAGTTCCCGTTGCTCGGTCCCTGCTCCTGCCAACCTAGCAGTTCAAAAGCACGTCAAAGTGCAAGTAGATAAATAGGTACCGCTCCGGCGGGAAGGTAAACAGGATTTCGGTGTGCTGCTCTGGTTCACCAGAAGCGGCTTATTCATGCTGCCCACATGACCTGGAAGCTGTACGCTGGCTCCCTCGGCCAATAAAGCGAGATGAGCACCGCAACCCCAGAGTTGGTCCCTTTACCTTTACCCCATACAAAATCCATTGAAGTTGAAAAGTGTCCCCGGATTCATTGAAAAAAATCTGTTAACCTTACCTAAGGGTATGAAGATCTGTTGCTCCTTTTCAAGGTCAGTTTACTGCTCATGAGCTCCAGGTGGCTACCAGTTAGCAGATTTTGAGCAAATCAGGAAGCCAAACAGACATTAATGAAGAAGCAACCATAACATAGAAGTACTAAGGGTTAAACAAGGAAGTGGCCTACCTCCGTCCTCCACTCTGCTTCAGATATTATGAATTCCATACAGAGATCAGCCAAACCTGGGTCTGTTTCTCTGCATGTACCTCAGTTGACTCCATTTACCATGTACCAACCAGACTCTGATAGGTTCTCCTTCCTAGCATATGCATCTCATTTGCTTGATCATGTGTGATCGTCGCATGAAATGAGGCACACCTCGCCTTCATGCTGTGGCTTACCTACACTAAAATGCCTTCTTTGTAGGAATTTCATAACAATTGGAGTAGCACGTGCTCACATGAGGAGCCTGAGAGACAGAATTTACAGTGAGAGGATCATAATGTCAAACACAAATTCATTTAGTGCGTTATATTTGATTGCACTGTCTTCCTAGTTTAAATATGAAAGTCTTCGTTTTAACTATGGGGGCTTTGTGCTCAAAATCAATTTAATCTGTTGATCATTTGTTAAGGGTTTGAGGGGGTCCATATATGGGTCTGAAGTCCCTCAATTGTTTTGTCGACTAGGATCGCTGTTGGAGAAAGAATCGCTCTAATGTAACCAGCAATAAATGTATTGGTGTTGACCTCAACAGAAACTTTGACGCTGCATGGGGCAGTAAGTATTCTTTCTTTTTTAAAACACACACACACTTGCAACCAAACCTTTGAATTTTTTTGAATATAACTCTGAAGCCATTACTTCCTCCCCTCTCAATTTAATATTTTGGTTTCCAAGACATCTTGGCATTGGCAAAAAAAAAAAAAAGGTATTTTGTACAGCAAATATAAATTAACATGACATCCTTCTTAGCTTTGTTAAATTAGTTTTGTTAAATCAAATAAACATGCCACATCAACTCTTCATCCATTTTGGACTGGAGGAAAATTTTCAATTCAAACTTTTTCAGGAAAGCCTATATTGACCTTCTGTAGCTAATTAAAAGCAAGTGTTCTCTTCACCAACAGCTGTGGATGCTTCCAAAGATCCTTGTACTGAAAATTTTTGTGGACCGTCAGCAGAGTCGGAACCGGAAACGAAAGCAGTTGCAGCATTCATCCGCAGCCATCTTTCTTCAATCAAAGCCTATCTGTCAATTCATTCCTACTCTCAGATGATATTGTTCCCTTATGGCTATACTTTGAACAAGGCACCCAACCACAACGAACTGGTAATATCTTCTCTAACCTGGCACTTTCCAGAAGTTTTGGACAGCCTTAGGATGACTGAGTTGATGGGAATTATAGTTCAAAAATATCTAAAAGGCACCAGCCTGGGGGTGAGGGTATCCATATTAGAGCAATACCTGCATTAGGCCAACCAAAGATGTCACAAAATAATGTTCAAGCTTCTGAGTTCTCCGCAACTATTTATTTAGATTGTAACTGAAGCAAGTTGGAGGTGGGAGGAAGGAGGAAACTTTTGAAAATGGTTCAGTTAGGAACACCCTCCCACCAGATGTCAAAGAGAACAACAACTACCAAACTTTTAGAAGGCAGCCCTGTTTAGGGAAGCTTTTAATGTTTGATGCATTACTGTATTTTAATATTTGGTTGGAAGCCGCCCAGAGGGGGGGGAGAGCACACAATGGTTGACCCTCCAAGGTTCCATCTTGAGACTATGGCAATGTTAAGATTACCATTAACTCTGGGTCTAGTGTGCTCCCACAGCTGGTGTTTGAAGCTCTGTGCACATGACATTAGACCCACAATTCATATATATTCTGTAGTTTCTTGAGAAATACTGCTGTCTGATGTGCATTCCATCAAACCGGCTTCCATCAGATTTGAAGACATAAACCACATTCACTTTGCAGTTATATGGGTTCATGTGGGACAAATAAGAAAGCATCAGCAATTTCTGCCCCCATTTCCATTTTTGTCAGAATATTCCACCACCACAAATGGCTTGTTTTGTTTTGTTTTGTTTAAAACCAGAATGAACTCGCAAAGAAAGCTTCCCAAGCTATAGCCAGCCTGTATGGTAAAAAATACAAGTATGGGACATCAGCGCTGACAATCTGTAAGTATTTGAAAGACTTCATCTCTCTGTAAACATAACACATTTGGAATCATTGTGTTTAGGACTGCAAGGGCTTCCTTCACTACACATGTGAAAGAAAAATAGAAACTGCGACATGCAGATGTAGTGTTGGAAAAAGTGCCACCTACAGAATTTCTTCCTGTCATGTGCCATAGGAGCCCCACCACCACACAAGGTTGTGTTCTCCTAACAACATCAGTGTAGAAAAGGCTTCCACCTATCAATTCAGTTCTGGGCTCCTCTGTTCCTAATAAGAGCCTGGCTAAACCAGCCGGGGGATGATTCTGTTATACTGAAATTTTGCTCCTCTGAAATATACTCGGAGTTGAGTGTGAATTTCATGCTCTTTATTCAGCTCATAGTAGCAATGAATGAATCTTTCCCCAAAACATCTAGCTATATATACATTATTTACACAATGGGCCCCGCTTGATTGGCTAATTCCGGGCTGCTCCTGTAGGCCAATTAGGCTGCGGATTCACCTCCTCCAGAAGCCTGATTAGCTGCTCCTGCAGGCCAATCAGGTTGCTGATTCACTTCATCCAGGAGCCTGATTGGCTGCTCCTGCAAGCCAATCAGATCGCTGATTCACTTCCACCTGGAGCTGGATTGGGTGCCTCCTGCGGACCAATCAGACTGCTGCATTCTGGATCCTATCGTTCTAGGATCAGTACATAACACCCTCAGTACATAACACCCTCACAAATAAATAAGTTGCCCTGATCCTGGGCAGCCAAGGAGGGGAGTCCTAGAGACCCTTTTAGACTGTGTGGGGAAAGGATAAGTATAAATGGAGTATTCTAAGCTCTATTCCTGACTGACATGTTGGGTTATGAAGTAGAGGTGGAATAGAAAATCAATTCCATTTGCATTTTAATGTGAAACTACCGAATGCACTATCCTTCATAATTTGCACTTTTCCAGATTTTGCAAGACAGTTCTTCAACCAAGTAATGTTTACCCAAAAAAGAGGTGTCTATTAAGGCAAAGTGTGCATAAAATTGCAATACTTGTGAAAATAGCATACAAAAATGTGCAATATAAAGGCTTTATGTGTTGCAGTCATCAAGTGTTGAGAATGCATGTGTGAATGGACCTTTGGTCAAGGCTTAATTTGATTCTGCGCTCACCAGAGGTCATCTTCTAAACCTATTTTGAATGCCATTGAGAAGTCCTAAGAAACAAGACGAAATAATAAACAAGCAACAATAACATTTCCCTCTATTTTTTTCTTGCTGTGTTCTCTGTAGCAGGCTAGCGGCAATTAACTTTGTTGTCCTGTTTTGCAGATCCTTCCTCTGGTTGTTCCGATGACTGGGCTTACAATCAGGGTATCAAATATTCCTTCACCTTTGAGCTCCGTGATAGGGGCAAATATGGGTTCTTCCTTCCTGAATCTGAGATCAAGCCAACGTGCCAAGAGATTATGCTGGCAGTCAAGTTGATGGCCAGTCATATCCTCAGCCGGACAATGTAATGAGGACTACTGCTTTATGGTGTATTGCAGAGCTTTGGAAAGTAATAAATCAGCACGTTTACAGACAAAGGATTCAGGGTGTCATTATTAGCCTTGGATAGGAGATCAGGGATCCCTGGGCTGGGAACAGCAAAATATCTAACTAAGCCTCTTCCAGGTTCAAGCATAGCAGCAGCTTCTTAGAAATCCACTAGTAAATCCTGCAGTCAGCCTTCCTCTCTTACAAACTTAGGGAACAATTGGGCTGGCAAAGGAGGGCAGTGGAAATGTCTTCATGTGTATCATGTTTCTGAGACCGTGAAAATGTGTAGTGTCATCTACCTTCAGAGTCACATCAGAAAGTGTTAAGTTGTGGGTGAACATATCAGACAACACAGCGATTTTTCAAACAGCTCTTGTTTATTCACAGGCCAGAACAGAACTGAGCTGAAGGGCTCAGTCAGCGTGCTTATGTAGAGCTCCACTAGAACGCAACAGTAACCATTTTCTGTAACTATCCAATCACTGAACGTCACTTTAAATCCCTTATTTGCATATGTGGACCCGAGTGAAAATTATCTACCATATCCCCCTGCTGGCCCAGGGTGAGAACTTCAGTACATAACAGAAAGATTCAAGTATTCCTCTATAAATACAAATGTTTGCTTGCAGAAGAGCCATCACTTGATGGTAAAGCAATTGTTTTGCATGCAGAAGGTCCCTGGTTCATTCCCTGGTATCTCCAGGCAGGAAAGACCCCCTGCCTGAAATCCTGGACAGCTGCTGCCAGCCAGTGAAAGCAATACTGAGCTACTTGAACCAATGTTCCTACTTACTGGCTTTCATCAAAATACAGTATGTATATATTACTCTTCATCAAAAATGGATTCCATGGCAGTCTGCAATAGATAGATAGATAGATAGATAGATAGATAGATAGATAGATAGATAGATAGATACTGTAGATAGATAGATAGATAGATAGATAGATAGATAGATAGATAGATAGATAGATATAAATGCAACTCCGCCATAAACATGGAGTTCTAACCTTAGGGATCCATGCATGAAATTAAAACTGGGATCACTCATATATATGTTTCCTGTCTATGGGTTTGCTCCCTTAGTTTCTCAAATGGCATGCAGGTAATCTCAGACCCATTGAGTTAGACTTGCCATGCATCAGGAAAATTCCTGACACATCCTGGTTTTCGGAAACAGCAGCTTAAAATCACTACTTTAACCATTTGGGTTAAAAAGCTCAACAACTTTGCAGGTGTTGCAAGTTAAGATTCCTTAGACTGGAATCTCACCAAACTATTGTATCACAGAATCTTGTAAAGATAAACAAGAGTTTAGGATTTATCAATTTTCATTTCATGAAATTGTATTAGAGGTCTATTGAAATCCTGCTTTTTATATTTTATTCGCATTTTTAAAAAAATGAATAGTATAATTGGGGGGGGGGGACTTGAACTTCCAAACATTCAGTCCATCAGTAATTTAACTCTTCTCTTCTCCAAACAATTTAACCCTCCCTCAAAGAACTAGAGGTGCCTCTTAAATATCCTACCACCCTCCAAGTATCTCAGTCCCATGGAAGACATGGAAGTCTTGATTTATCAAGTCTCAGTCAGAATGCCAGCATTTCGCATTAAACCAGCAGAGGGCATCAACACATCAGAGTGATGCTCTGACTAGGAAAAAATATCTTGCGGGGGGGGGGGGGAGCATTAATCTCATGGCAAGCTGCCTATGGCTATGCATCAGGATATGCAGAATGGCTGTTTCAGAAAGTGTGGATTTGGTATGTTTGTCTTTAAATGTGAGCTGCATCGAATTCATCCCCAGTTCCTGAGAGAGAGAGAGAGAGAGAGAGAGAGAGAGATCCTTTCTTTTTCTGAAAAAGACAGAGGAAAGACTTTCAAATCAAATCTCAATACTGTTGTAAACAAGTTTTCTCTGGGCCCAGGTCTGATATTAGAAGTAAGGCAAGCAGGGTGGGGTGCAGAGTCTATTCTGATATGTTCAACAGATACTTGCAACTTATGAATTTACACCAGGCATTTCTTAGACTATAATACCATTCCCATCCGATGAAGTGATAAAGCAGATCAACAAGGTGAGACTGGTACCCAGGAGTTATTTACAACACTGCAGAGTAGACCTAGAAGAGAAAAATCACTCCATTATACAGTGGTGCCTCAGGTTAAGAACTTAATTTGTTCCGTAGGTCTGTTCTTAACCTGAAACTGTTCTTAACCTGAAGCACCACTTTAGCTAATGGGGCCTCCTTACTGCTGCTGCGCTGTCGCTGCACGATTTCTGTTCTCATCCTGAAGCAAAGTTCTTAACCCAAGGTAATATTTCTTCATTAGCGGAGTCTGTAACCTGAAGCGTATGTAACCTGAAGCATATGTAACCCGAGGTACCACTGTATTATCAGTAATCTACAGCCCATCCTGGACAATGTTATATTACTTCGCGCTCATAGACTTTGAGTGGTAGGCCTGTCTTTGCTTACAGATACCTACTCGGTAGCAACAGCAGGTCACCTAACAGTAGCACAAAGGCAGACTCTTTCTGCAACAAAACCCAGGTGCTAACTCTGTCCCCATATCTACTAGGCAACACTATTAGAGGAACTAGTAATGTCAGCCCCCACACCAAGGATTCCTTCACCAGCTCATCTTCCACTATCTATGAGATGTATTATCATCCACCAGCCATGCTCTTCCACATTACACATAGAACAAACAAGTCAGTCTCCATACAAAAGATTAAACACACCACCAGTGTGGTATAGTGGTTAAGAGTGGTAGACTCGTAATCTGGTGAACCGGGTTCACATCTCCGCTCCTCCACATGCAGCTGCTGGGTGACCTTGGGCCAGTCACACTTCTTTGAAGTCTCTCAGCCCCACTCACCTCACAGAGTGTTTGTTGTGGGGGAGGAAGGGAAAGGAGAATGTTAGCCACTTCCTTCGGGTAGTGATAAGGCGGGATATCAAATTCAAACTCTTCTTCTTCTTCTTCTTCTTCTTCTTCTTCTTCTTCTTCTTCTTCTTCTTCTTCTTCTCTGACCTCAGAAAGGGAGATATTCAGAAATCAATGGGATAACATTTCAGCCTCTGAAGACACTCTGCTGCTGATTTTAAGGGGGTTGTTCTTGATCAAGGGAACTTCAAAGGGAGACTCCAGCTTGAAATGACTCAGTAATAAGGTATAAAGTTCAGTTCTATCATCTGCGACCTCCATCACGATAAGATCCTTTTATCACACTGCATATAGACTCCTAATGCCTGGGTGTTTGTGGGACTGAAACTGCCTTGGTCGCGCTGGTTGATGATCTCCAGCAGGCTAGGGACAAAGGTGAGAGCTGTTTCCTAGTTCTGCTGGATCTCTCAGCGGCCTTTGACCCCATCGACCATAACATCCTTCTGGACCGTCTAGAGGGGCTGGGAGCTGGGGGCACTGTCATACAGTGGTTCCGCTCCTTCCTCCTGGGCCATGTCCAGAAAGTGGTGGGGGGGATGAGTGTTCAGACCCCTGGGCTCTCACTTGTGGGGTGACTCAGGGTTCTGTCCTCTCCCCCATGCTTTTTAATATCTATATGAAGCCACTGGGAGAGATCATCAGGGGGTTTGGGCTGGGTGTTCATCAGTATGCAGATGATACCCAGCTCTACCTCTCCTTTAAATCAGAACCAGTGAAGGCGGTGAAGGTCCTGTGTGAGTGCCTGGAGGCGGTTGGAGGATGGATGGCGGCTAACAGATTGAGGTTGAATCCTGACAATACAGAAGTACTGTTTTTGGGGGACAGGGAGCGGGTTGGTGTGGGGGATTCCCTGGTCTTGAATGGGGTAACTGTGCCCCTGAAGGACCAGGTGCATAGCCTGGGAGTCATTTTGGACTCACAGCTGTCCATGGAGGCGCAGGTTAACTCTGTGTCCAGGGCAGCTGTCTACCAGCTCCACCTGGTACGCAGGCTAAGACCCTACCTGCCTGCAAACTGTCTCGCCAGAGTGGTGCATATCTCACGCTTGGACTACTGCAACGCGCTCTACGTGGGGCTACCTTTGAAGGTGACCCAGAAACTGCAATTAATCCAGAATGCGGCAGCTAGACTGGTGACTGGGAGTGGCCGCCGGGACCACATAACACCGGTTCTGAGAGATCTGCATTGGCTCCCAGTATGTTTCCGAGCACGATTCAAAGTGTTGGTGCTGACCTTGAAAGCCCTAAATGGCCTCGGTCCTGTTACCTGAAGGAGCGTCTCCACCCCCATCGTTCAGCCCGGACACTGAGATCCAGCGCTGAGGGCCTTCTGGCGGTTCCCTCATTGCAAGAAGTGAGGCTACAGGGAACCAGACAGAGGGACTTCTCGGTAGTGGCGACCGCCCTGTGGAACGCCCTCCTATCAGATGTCAAAAAGATAAATAATTACCTGACATTCAGAAGACATCTTAAGGCAGCCCTGTTCAGGGAAGTTTTTAATATGTAATGCTGTACTGTTTTTAACACTGATTGGGAGCCGCCCAGAGTGGCTGGGGAAACTCAGCCAGATGGGCGGGGTATAAATAAATTATTATTATTATTATTATTATTATTATTATTATTATTATACTTTTGGAATGTGAATGCCGCTAAATATATATATATATATATTTACATGTATTTAACCTTTAACATAGGGACGTGGGTGGCGCTGTGGGTAAGACCACAGTGCCTAGGACTTGCCGATCGTATGGTCGGCGGTTCAAATCCCCGCAGCGGGGTGAGCTCCCGTCTTTCGGTCCCAGCTCCTGCCCACCTAGCAGTTCGAAAGCACCCTTAAAAAAGTGCAAGTAGATAAATAGGTACCGCTTTATAGAGGGAAGGTAAACGGCGTTCCGTGTGCTGCGCTGGTGCTGGCTCGCTAGAGCAGCGATGTCACACTGGCCGTGTGACCCGGAAGTGTCTGCGGATGGCGCCGGCTCCCGGCCTCTAGAGTGAGATGAGCGCACAACCCTAGAGTCTGACAAGACTGGCCCATACGGCCAGGGGTACCTTTTACCTTTTTAACCTTTAACATAATTATCAGAGTCAGGATTATCTATCTATCTATCTATCTATCTCTATTTTATTCCCCTGTGACCTCACTGCTTTTAATCTTGCCCCCACTACCATACAACCATGTGATAGTGCAACTTTGGATAAGCATGCATATGATGAAATGAACTCTAGTCCACAAAAGCCATACCATAATAAAAATTAAGGTGCCACAAATCTCTAATTTTTGCAGCAAGAAACGAACATGAATATCCCCTGGAAAATCTTTATTTTGCCATATTTTATAAAGCTCTTACCCAAGGATGAGGACTCTATGGCCCTCCATGTGTTGCTGGATTCCAGCTACCATAATTCTGGACCCTTAACCCCACTGGCTAGGGTAGATGGAAGTTGACCAGCATCTAGGGCCTACAGATTTGCCATCCTTGCTTTAACTATTTCTGAGAGTATGGGGACTTCCACACTGTCAGGTGCGATGCAATCCCATCCCAGCAAATTGACACTATGCTAATATACTGAGTTGGGAGGTCTTATACAGCAACCCAAAAGATCTGACTTTTTGCATTAAGTGATTGTGAAATGCATAGGAAAATAGTCTAGAATAACACTTGCTTGGACACAATGCTCTCTAAAAAGGTAAAGGTAAAGGGACCCCTGACCATTAGGTCCAGTTGTGACCAACTCTGGGGTTGCGGCGCTCATCGCGCTTTATTGGCCGAGGAAGCCGGCGTACAGCTTCCGGGTCATGTGGCCAGCATGACTAAGCCGCTTCTGGCGAACCAGAGCAGCGCACGGAAACACCGTTTACCTTCCCACCGGAGTGGTACCTATTTATCTACTTGCACTTTGACGTGCTTTCGAACTGCTAGGTTGGCAGGAGCAGGGACCAAGCAATGGGAGCTCACCCCGTCGCGGGGATTCAAACCACCGACCTGATCAGCAAGTCCTAGGCTCTGTGGTTTAACCCACAGTGCCACCCACGTCCCACAATGCTCTCTAGCCTCCCCTAAAATCAAATCAGGATGAATGCTCCATAAAAAAAAGTCATCTTGAAGCACATCATGTCTGTGAATCCCTTTCTGCTGTGTGACACCAGCTTGTGAGGGATCAATTTATGTGGCAAAACACATCTTCCACAAACTACTCTCCAAGGAAATTATTGAGTGGCTTCTGAGAATACAGAGGTTGTCCATTCCTGCTCTAAAGGATGGCAATTCCTCTTCAGACTTCCGACAAAACTATCTGTTCCAAACTATATTGTATAAACTGCTGGACTAAGTCCAGTTCCCATCAGTAGATGCAAGGAATGGATGCCACTTAGCATATAGCCTGATGGTCTGTCTCCAGAATGACTGAACAGCTTTCTCCAACAATTGCATGACTCCAGAATTGTGGCTACCAGGAGACAAGACTCCTGAAAGCTCGCATATACTTAAAAGCAAAACAACTTTGCACAGCATTGCCATAAATTTCAGCAACTTTGTGGAGATCGATGGAAGTGTCTTCCATAATGATGGATCCATATTAATTTGGGGTTTATCTAAAGTGTGTGCGATATTGTTCAAGGGGTGGTGGCCACAACTACAGGAGCATTCACACATTCTCATAGTTCAGCATCTTCCAGGCACACATGATCCCTTAGCCTGGATTTAAATTTTGAGCCATGGCTGCTTCTCAGAAGCTTCTGCCAATGTCAAGAGAATGCAGAGTATTCTTTTTCTTTGTTTTATTCAGGCAGATCACTTACAAAGCTGGAAAAATAGTTTCAGTATCTAAGATGTTTATGAGCTTAAGCCCCGGAATCAATTTCCGGAACTGGAATTGGGCCATGGAATCTGGGTCCTCCTTTTCTGTGGTAATCTTTTCCCCCACTGTGTGTTCAGGCTGGCTAGATGAAATTGCCATTTGAAGTTGCAGCTACACAGAGAGAGAGAGAGAGACACGCCTGTGCTTGTAACTACAGTGGTACCTCAGGTTACATACGCTTCAGGTTACATACACTTCAGGTTACAGACTCCGCTAACCCAGAAATATTACCCCAAGTTAAGAACTTTGCTTCAGGATAAGAACAGAAACTGTGCTCTGGCGGTGCGGTGGCAGCAGGAGGCCCCATTAGCTAAAGTGGTGCTTCAGGTTAAGAACAGTTTCAGGTTAGGAACAGACCTACGGAACGAATTAAGTACTTAACCCGAGGTACCACTGTAATGCAGAAATTTAGCTGGTGAAGCTTTTCCCATAAGAAATAAAGCATTAGTGAAACTTCCATCTGATAGATTTTGACCTGCGATGCAGCCATGCAGTTCACAATAGCCTACATTTTGCTGCCTCTGCACCTAATTACAAACCTAAAGTCACCTCCCAAGGTATTCTTGGTGGCTGCTGCTCAGCTATCAAAATCCCTTCGGAGACTTTTCAGTTAAAAACATATGGCTTCTCACAGGGCCTTTTTCAGCTGGAACTCACCAGAACTCAGTTCCGGCACCTCTCAGGTAGGCACCGTTGCCTTTATAAGTGAACAAGGCAGGCATTCATGGTGAATTTGGGCACCTCTTTTTCTAGAAAAATAGCAGTGGCTTCTCATGGCAAGAGCTAAATTGGTATTATAAAACAGCTTAATCTTTGTTAAATTTTAGACTGCCCCCCATCCCACTTACCTGGGTGTAAGCCATAAGAGATTTACTTCCAAGTAAACATGCAAACAATAGTGCTGCACATCTGTTAATTTTTTACTTTTTCAAGGTGTGCTTTAATAAACTGTTACCTGTCCTGAGTCTCCAGAAGAAGGATTGAAGCTTTTGGGCAAAACTGTTTGGCACCTCAGTGCTGAAAGCTTCTGTTTGGGAATAAATCCCATTTCTCTCTGTGGAAATAAAATGGACTCAACTTCCACTGCTCATAACAGTGTGGAAAATCTTAAAAGCAGCCTGCCCCTTTAATCATAAGCTTCCAGAAACCCAAGACCAAAGTCCATTTGTCAAAAGGATTTATTGATCCTCGTAATGTTACTACGAATGAGATGGACGAAACCTAGACACTCAGGGTTGGAGCCTTAGGATATGAAGGTTCGTGTGCTGCCAGCCTTGCTGTTTCTCTCACTCATGGCTGCTCTGCATGGATGACTTTCCAAAAAAGCGCAAACACCCATGGGCAGCTTTAACTGGAATAAGAGCACTTTTGTCCCAAACAGTCCTGAAGCAATCCTCAGTTCCTTTTGAGAATGACCTCTATTCATCCACTATGAGTTGCTGGGTGAAGTGGATGAAATCTAATCTGAGCTCGTAGTCAGGAAGTGGTGGGAAGGAGAGAGTTATTAAAAAGCTCAACTGAACCAACCTGTAGTGAAGCCCAGGAAGAAATGTGTAATATAGGAATAAGGTAGACATCATGGTTGGGTCTGAGCCCATATATCTCCTCTGGACCTCCTTTATCATTTTTGGATCTAAGTTCCTAGGGAAACACATTTCCAGGCTATTAACACTCTTTTGCCAAGTTCAGGTATTGCCTCAGTGTTTTGCCACACGGATAGATCTTCTCACAGAAATCTTATTGGAAACCTGTAACAGTATGTATTCTAGGGCTGGACAATATATCAGTATATAGTCTAAAACCAGTCTGAAGTGCATATCGTGATATAGGTTTCATAGCTTTTGAACTGGCAATATATCGCTAATCATGATGAATGTTAGGACTGGGCGATCGATATATATTGTCCAAAACCGGTTTCAAGTGCATATCATGACATTGGTTTCTTAATTTTTGACCTGGCAATATATTGTGAACCATAGGGTGGGTGTGTGCGCGCGCGTGTGCACACTATGCAAAAATCACAATGTGGGGAAAACTGTGAAGCCAGCCAATGCCTCCATCCTCATTTCAGACATTGTGATATATCATTATATTGCAAGGTTAGCTGGTTTTCACAATGTTGAAAACCAGATATCACCACTGTATTCATTTATTTCATTATGTGGCCTGTTCTGTACTGAAGACTCGGATTACGCAAAATAAATTTGGGCACAGAAGATGACAAAAGGAGTGATCGTGCTGAAGGCTCATGATGCAGAAATCATGGAAGAAGACTTGTGGAAATGCAAACTGTATGGATAAAAACGCTTAAACTGTGCGTAGTCAAATGATGCAGTCAGGGCTCCTTCAGACAATCCATGTCATTCAGCAACTTTTTCCTGATATGCTTGCACAAAGCTTATGTGAAGGTTTGACAATGCCAGGTCATTTTTGAGCATCCATTCTGATTTGTCTGAAAGGTGGTTATGAGACAATGAACATTTGTTCTGACTTGATTGTTGGCTTTTTATACATCTTCCGATTCGTCATTTGACCATCCCATACTTTTCAACGCCTTACCCTGTCGCTTTGCTAATCACAAAACTTCCATTGTTGTTTCGTAAAGTGGATTTGTTGCACTGGGGTGACAGGGCAATTTAATCCACTTGAATTGTGCAAGCCCAATTTACCCATATGTGCTTGAATCCATTCCGCAAGAGCAACAGTGTGCAGAAACAAATAGTTTCATTTAGAAATGGGAAAGGCATGGGGATTCAAGGACCGTCCAGTGGCTGCCATGATCCAGGACTGAGATCTCTCAGAGAGCAGCCTAACACACTTTTGCAGAGCTGACTGGAAGACGTGGGTGGAGGTAATTAACCAATGGTGAGAGGAAGACTGAGCTGAGGTTTGAAGCACTGTTGTAGAACCTACTACCCTTCCAAGGAACAAGCTCTCAATTGCCAGCTCCTTCAAACCACACGTAGAACTACAGAGACACATTGTCGAAGGGGCTGGAACCATGATTTAGGATCTGCAAACAAGTTCTTGGAAAACCTCTGTGGCTGTTGCTGGTTTTTCCTGCCCAGTTAGAATACTTGCTGGCCTGGCACGCCCTGCAAGCATGTCAGGTAGTTTGCAGAAACAAATCGTGTGCTGCTAGTTAGATCTGGATGGACAAATAGGAACGGGATTCTATTGCTTCAGGAATGTCTCACACCCATCTGGATTCTTCAGTATCGAAAGCTGCCTGCAGAGTAAATGCACAGCTTGCTTAGCATTTGGATAGCACTTTCTTTAAAAAATATATATTAAGCAATTTTAATATAAAAAATTATCAAACCATATAATCACACACTGTACATTATTTTCCCCCTTTTTCCCCACCCCCACTTCCATCCCTCCCCCCCCCCCCGGACTTCCCTCAGCTCCTCTCTCTGATTTCTCTGCACATCTTATTCTCTGCATGTTATAACATTATACATATCCTTGCCTTGTCTATCTATCATGTTATCAACCAATAAATTTGTGTATGTTTATTCAAAACCTGCCCAGGAGTCCAGTTCATTTTGTTGTCTTTTTAGATAATTTGTAGAAAGCTCCCGTTCTTCCTTGAAGTCACAGTTGTCCTTGTCCCGCAGTTTGTATGTCAATTTAGCCAAAGCATTTGGATAGCACTTTCAAAACAACAACTGTCCTTTTGCAGTGTTTATGGAGTTTGTGCTCAAAGTGCCATCCATAAGGTGGGATGTTTTCGTTCCCATTATACAGATTAGGACTGGCTTCCCTTTTGCAGAGGCCCTGGGCAAAGCATCCTCTAGCAGGCCCCTTCCTTTTTCTGCATGCCCTGGAAAGCTTATCTGGTTGCAGTGACTGGCATTCTGAGCGGCTCCAGGTGGCTGCAGCTGCCACTGTTTTTAATTCCTCACAATTTCCCATACCAGTAGAGAGGGTCTCTGAGAAATTGAAAGTATGATCTTGCTGGCTAACTCAGAATGCAGGGACAGAAGGAATATTTAACGGGGGGGGGAGGGCAAGGCAGGCCTCAGCAGTGGGCCCTGGCCGCTGCCCAGAGATACCAGGTGCTGATGTCAGTTCTGCCACAGAAGACTAAACTGAGCACCTCACCAGATGATGCCTGCATTGCACACCCAGCAAAACATCCATCATTATTTGAGATGAGAATAGGTTTTTGCCCCGTATAATTTATATCTGTGGTTGCAGGAGTCACAAAGAACTAAATGAGAGCCACTGTGAACCAAATCTACTCTTCTCAGCAGCAGATTCTTCCTCTTCTGTTTGCATAGCCTTATTCCACTTCCCATTTCTTGTTGGTGCTAGACAGAACCTTGGAAACTGGGTTATTTATGTCTAGAGAAGATAAATGTGCACCTGTTATATAGTCACTGCAGGACTGAGACCGTGTTATGGGTTGTGGGGAAATTGCAATTTCACAGTGTTCAAACTGTAAATATTTTTCAAATACCAACATGGCTATCTCTTCTCCTTGCTGCAATGCCCCCTGCCACTTCAAAGTCTTCCTTTCACTTGGAATTCTTATGTATTGGGGGGGGGGCGTTAAGGTGGCAAGCAGGCAATGGCTTTGTGTAGCCCAGTAGTTCTTTCCTACAGCAAAGCTTACCCCACAAGACACAGTACAGCGTGGGTACTAGCAGTCAAGAGGATAAATGTCCCTCAGCACAAGTTTGCATGTAGTCTCTCCATCCCAACCAATGTGAACATGCTCACCTTGGTGAACAAAACGACGACAATAAACATCAAATGCATCATTTGCGGGTATTTGCGGGTTCGTTTTGTCAAACCATCCTTCCGTGAACTGCAAACTACTTTGACTGATCAGACCTGAAAAGAAGATAATGAACTGGACACAAATTAGTGTTCTGTATGCCACAGTGATGGTAAAAGGAAAGCTAGCAATGTTGTTGTTGTTTGACTTATTAGTCGGTTGTTACCTCAGCTATGGACCTCAAATGTGAACCGCACTGAGACCTTTTGATGAAGGTTGGTATATAAATTTAATAAATAGTGAATAGGAATAAGAATAAATATCTCCAAGTTACTTACATTTAAAAACATAAATAGAAATACATTATGCAATAGAAAAATTCACATAAAATATTAATGTTTTCATACAATTCATACACACACACACAAAAGCCCAGTATGAGCAGCCAAAGTACTAAAATACAATTTTCAACATATCTGGTATATCCACAACCAGTGTAAATCCAGCAAGGTTCAAATAGTGATTCAGGCTCCACAGAGGTGTGTCATTATTTCAGATTTATAATAGGGGTTCTATGTGGCTACCGGGCAGGGTTTTTAATGAAGAACTGCAGCAGGGTTTCTCCTGGACAAATGTAGAAAAGCAGGAGACTCCTCCAGGTAGGGGTATATTTAATGAGAAAGTACACAATTCATTTACTGTGCCTGAAAACAACATGATACCCACTTTGAAACGGTACATTCGTGTGTGCCCCAATCCCAAATGTAAGGCTGTTATTCTAGTACAAGCCCTATTTATTCTGTCTAGCATATAAGAAGACGTATCTATGTAAGAAGACATATTTGTGAAGATCAGTGAGGTCATGAATACATTTTCACCCACAAAACCCATATTCGCCTTGCGTATAATTCCCTGTTTGACTCTAAACAGCAAGTCACAAAGGAAATATAAATATCTTCATAAAAATAAAAAATTGGCACCAGCAAACTGTCACAACCCAAGAATCACTTTCTATAAACTCTGCAAGTATACACACTGTAACTGCTGCATCAATGACATCTTTAATCCCTCCAAGAAAAACATTATTCAAGTACAAAATATCTACTTATTTTTATATGTTTTTCTAAAAGGACAGAGAGGCGCTGAGTTAACCTCTTGGGAAGAACATGCCTCATTGCTCCACCCTTCAGCCAATAGCAGATGCCTTCTCCCTTATGCTGCATGAAGAATTTGCGCCCCACATGAATGATTTATATGCATCGTTTTGACATTTTCTACGCATGAATCCTCCTTGTGTGTCAGGACTGCTGGCCTTTTTCAGCTGATGGAAATTCTATGCATGGGAGGTGGGGTATATTTGGAACATCAGCAAGTCTCGATACTTCTGGGCCCACATAGAAAGTGACAGAACGACTTCCATCTGGTTTCAGGATTTGATGGCAAGGCAAGGCTGGAATTGCTGTCAGGCAAATTGAGAATTGTATTTACTTTCGGTTACAGTGTTTTTCACACAGTCCTAGGCACACATGGTGAGGATGGGGTCATTCTTCATGGTCATACCCAGATCTCTACAATTTCTGAAGAGAGTTTTGGGGCATCAGACTGCAGGCATGTGGCCTCTCTTCACTCGAGCATGATCCTCATATGGGGGAAGTTTGGAAGGGGAGAAAAGTGGCTGAACACATGTAGAATGTCCCTACGAGCCACAACCCTGATCATGCATCTTTACAGATCCAGCGCCGAGGGCCTTCTGGCGGTTCCCTCATTGCGAGAAGTGAGGCTACAGGGAACCAGACAGAGGGCCTTCTCAGTAGTGGTGCCCGCCCTGTGGAACGCCCTCCCATCAGATGTCAAAGAGATAAATAATTACCTGACATTCAGAAGACATCTTAAGGCAGCCCTGTTCAGGGAAGTTTTTAATATGTAACGCTGTACTGTTTTTAACACTGATTGGGAGCCGCCCAGAGTGGCTGGGGAAACTCAGTCAGATGGGCGGGGTATGAATAATATATTATTATTATTATTATTATTATTATTATTATTATTATTATTATTATTATTACAGCTCATGAGGACAACCCATGTGTCTTCACTAGGCTTCCACGGTTCAGACATTCCCCTAATATGTAGACAACATGGGAGCAGAGCTGACATGGGATTCAAAAGCAGAATGGGGCTAAGAGTGTTGCGCAGTGTTACTAGTGAGGAGATGAAAATGCCTGGATGGTGCAAATAAATACAAAATATACAGGGCTGGATTTAGAATAAGTTAGTTGCAATTAGTTTCCACTGAAATCAATGGGACAAGTTAGTCACATCTTAATTTAAATCCCATTGACTTCAGTGTGAACTAAGGGCATCTAACAGGCTGTGGTATCTGAGGCATAGTTGTCAATGTTTCCCTTTTTTAAAGGGAAATTCCCTTATTCCGAATAGGATTCCTCACAAGAAAAGGGAAAAGTTGATAGCTATGATCTGAGGTGAGCCACAAAATGGCACCCTGCTCCCCACCAGGGAGAAGAGGGTGGGTAAAGATCTACATCAGGATCTGCTGCCACCGTGAATTTTGCTGCCTGAAGCAGTCGCCTCGCTTTGTCTCATGAGTGAGCCATCCCTGACGTCAGTACCACTCAATCCCTAGCGGGGGGGGGGGATTTGCCAACAAGTTACAATGTAGCATAATAAATTGTCAGTGACCTTGTGCTGCTACCATTTAGGTCAGGCATCCCCAAACTCGGCCCTCCAGATGTTTTGGGACTACAACTCCCATCATCCCTAGCTAACAGGACCAGTGGTCAGGGATGATGGGAGTTGTAGTCCCAAAACATCTGGAGGGCCGAGTTTGGGGATGCCTGATTTAGGTTCTTGCGCTCTTAACAACAATCATTACCCTTCGTTCAGTTCAACAGAATGAGGTGTACCAATTGCTGCAGTGGCACAACAAGACCGCTTGGCTGATTTAGGGAAAGAACCAGGCATATGTGAGTGTTCTGACATTAAGGGTGATACCAAGAAGTCTACTTTCCAAATTCTAAGCTCAACCTGACAGGATTCAGCTGGGAGAGAGGGAAGAAGAGGCAGTGCCTCTTCCCGAAGCAAGTGTGGTTCAAGACAGCTCTTGAAACAAACTTGACTGGGGCGGGGGCAACACACCTGAGTACCAACATAAGACCAGTTTACATTTGTCCCGAATACTGTTGTACCTTGGAAGTCAAACAGAATCTGTTCTGGAAGTCCGTTCATCTTTCAAAACGTTTGGAAACCAAAGCACGGCTTCTGATTGGCTGCAGGAAGCTCCTGCAGCCAATTGGAAGCCGTGCCAGACGTTCTGCTTCTGAAAATCGTTTGAAAACTGAAACACCCAATTCTGGATTTCAATCATTCAGGAGCCAAATTGTTCGGGAGCGAAGGCTTTTGAGATGCAAGGTACAACTGTACTACTGAGAATATGTGCAGGGTTCAGGGTGTGGGGGGGATTTTGTGCCCCAAGCCCCACATTCCCTTCTTGGCAATTTTCTGGGACCACATACCACTACTGGTCGAGCCCAGTGGCCAAAGTGAGCTGAGCAACAAATGTAAATTTTACCTTTGTACAATAGGATATTTTCTCCACACACTGCTCTATTTCCGATCCAGGCAAGCTAAAGACATTATCAGAGTTTCAGGAGACATGCCGTCCAGGCAAAACACTCAAGGTGGGTGTGAATCAGGATCAGTAACAAGTGTGGCTAACCAGAGAAGGTTCTGGCCTTCAGACAGTCCTGAGGGCCAGACAGAGAAATTTGGAGGGCCACATCTCAGAGGCAGGTTTGGAGAGTGAGACTGGTTTGCCTGCACTGGGTGCTGAGCCGAGAGGGTGCCACAACAATGAGGAACAACAGAAGGTGAGAGGAGGGCACTGAGTTGTGGTGTTGTTCAGGGAGCCACCCAAAGTCCGCCACTGCACATCTGGTTCCTGGACCTAAGATTCCCTACCCATGGTGGACTGGGAAGGCTTTGGTTCAAATCCTATCTTAGCCATCATGAGCTAGATGCAGCTCCTGAGGCTAACCTACTTCATAGGCTTGTTGTGAGGATAGAATGGGGATAATCTTGTGTGTACCATTCTCAGTTATTTTGGAGAATGGGTAGAACACTAGTGAGATAAATATTAATACATTTCAGCAAAGCTGTGCAATTTGTTGTTGTTGTTTATTCGTTTAGTCGTGTCCAACTCTTCATGACCTTACGGACCAGAGCACGCCAGGCACTCCTGTCTTCCACTGCCTCCCGCAGTTTGGTCAAACTCATGCTGGTAGCTTCGAGAACACTATCCAACCATCTCGTCCTCTGTCGTCCCCTTCTCCTTGTGCCCTCCATCTTTCCCAACATCAGGGTCTTTTCCAGGGAGTCTTCTCTTCTCATGAGGTGGCCAAAGTATTGGAGCCTCAGCTTCAGGATCTGTCCTTCCAGTGAGCACTCAGGGTTGATTTCCTTCAGAATGGATAGGTTTGATCTTCTTGCAGTCCATGGGACTCTCAAGAGTCTTCTCCAGCACCATAATTCAAAAGCATCAATTCTTCGGCGATCAGCCTTCTTTATGGTCCAGCTTTCACTTAGCTTGCACCAAAATAAAGAGACATTCTTCTTCAGAACAGTTATTTGCATTGGTGAATGAGTCTCTCCTCCCTGTTTACTCTTCAAAGAGCAAAAAGCTCCCCTCCCCCGATGGTCCCGTAAGCAATGCTCTGGGGGTAGTTCTACCTACCCAAATGGCCTTCCTGAATATAAGCCATATCGGCATTAAGTGCTTAATACAATATAGGCTGGAATCTATGCTCTCTTAACAGGTCTATTACATTCATTAACATTTCATGAAGCAATTTTAACATTATCTTTAAGTGTTTGCTATCTTGCTTTTCAAACTACACTAGAGATATAGACATTATCCAGTCATTATCCAGTATAGAAACACTAAACTACACACACACACACACACACACACACACACACACACACAGCACAACAAAAGCATTAAAGTCCAGAATTTCCTAAGAAGGCCCACGACTTCAAGATATATTATCATGTTGGCTTTGTTTGTCTGCCTTGCAAGCAAGGCTGGTCCAAGGTTCTATGGAAACCTTTGCAAACATCATCAATGCAGGGGATTTGTCCACTTAGGAAGATTATATGTGCCTGGAGCTTGGAGCCTGGAGACAGGCCATCACGTTTAAGAGAATTGAAGCTGTTGTGACTTGTGACATAGGTATCATTTCTGTAGCCCGCTGTCAAACTTGGCCAACTCTGACTTTTGAAACAATATAAAAATTTGAAAAGCCTCTGAACAGAGGTAATGGGATTAAAGCATGGAAATGATGTCTCGATCATGTCACCTCCTGCTCCCTACTAGGGTGGCCAAATGCAAAAGTCCAGCACCTTTAATAGTTGTGTAGCATGTATTTGAGCAGGTGTGGCTTGTCATACAATCTGCAGCTGTTGAAATTCCCCCCCCTACACAATTTTTAAAGGTGCGGGAGCCCAGCTGCCTTTTGCATCTGGCCACCCAACTCCTTGATAATAATATTATCTGTTTCTACTAAGGTGGGGGTTCCTATCTTTCACGATGTTGGCTTGCAGCAGGGAGGAATCTGCCACTATAATTGTCAGTTTTCTGTGTTGCATTTGTGTGAGCAGAGGGGTGACCTCTGAATGATGCTTTCATGTTGCGGGGGTGAAATCACAACTGAAAATTTAAACACAGGCATTTTCTGCTGAGATTGATATGCACAGCGTTCATGCATCAAAACCAGGCCTTATGCCTCAGCCGTGATTTAAATTAATATCTACCTTTTTCTGAAAAGAACCCAGCCACTTGCAGGTGAGCTAGCATGCTATGGAGGTGTTTGATGCAACAGCCTTGATGAAACTAAGCAGATTTGCATCTGCTCAGTACCTGGATAGGACTCCTCAAGTATCCTCAAAGATGTTGTTGTAGCATGAAAGAACCTAGTGGTTAATGTAGGGAAAGAATCACATACAGACCTTGTATTTGCACATCACTGCAGATCTTAGAACTGGCATCACACCAGCTATAATGTTTTCTTTAATGGGGCAAACAGCAACAAGGGCTACAATTTTTATTGACAAAATGGCATTGGGGCAGGGTGGAGGGGAAGATACTGTCCAACATTTTTTTATAGCTTAGCTGTGAAATAAGAGGTGAAAAATCTGAAGTGCTGATTTATTTTCCTTCCGTCCATTAAGTACTACCTGCCTTTTTCCCACCATGGAATCCAGGCATGGAACTTCCAGATGGCTACCCACCAGACTCAAAGCAGGCTCAAACCTGCTAAGCTTTGACAAAATTTTCATCGCATGAGTTGTCAGCCCATATTTGGGGACTTCAAATGTTGCAAATTTAAACATGAACAACTGTAAATGCTGCAAAGTCTTCACTATGAAATATTGTAATAATCTTCATGTCTTTGCGCAAAGTAAAAACAACAACACCCTAGATGCTGTTTGCAAATCCTTGGCACTATGTCTGGTCCATGATGATGATTCTTAGGGAAGGAGCATTTCAGAAACAACTGTGTGTTTCTTAATTCACACTTTTTGAAAGTCTTTGCATAATTCCCAAAGGGATCTAGATATGGATCCTGAGCAGTTGTATGCTGAAAGAACTAATGTTCGAGACTGAGGTGAGGTGGGAATTCAAGCCTTTTAAAATAATAAAGAAAAAAATATGAAAAATAATGGAAAGGGTATTTACAGTGAGGAAGACACAATACTGAAAATATTTAGCATTGCTGTCTGAAAGCTGTAAAAGTTAATATGCTAGGAAGTTGCTTCCAATACAGAAATGGTAAAAATCCCATTGAAGTCACCAATCTGATTTAGGAAAGAAACCTTTGCTTCCCTATCTTCCCTCTGGGGCCACCTCCACCTCCCATATGTTTTTCGGTGTTCTGTTTACTTTTAGATCATAAACTCAGAACACTGGGAAGGTTTATGTCAGGCAGAATATAAAAGCAGGTTGTGTAACAGGCTCTCATTTACGCTACTACGCCAGGGCTGCAGTGGTGACAACAAGGATTCCTCTGCTTCCCAGTCATGGACTATGATTAACAGCTGCCCTCACACAAGCCTATTCTGTGCAGAACTCAACCTTAAGCATGTATTCAATGATCTCTTTTCATAAGTAACAGAAGCAGTAGACAGAGTGAAGGGTCAGCCCACATATCTTTTAAGGAATCAAAAAGGGAAACCAGCTGAGCTACATTTACTGTGTGACCCAGAGAAAAATGTGTTCATTGTATCCTAGAATCACATGGTTGGGTCCCCAGGGGTCATCTAGTCCAACCCCCTGCAATGCAGGAATATTTTGGCCCAAGTGGGGCTTGAACCCACAACCCTGCTCTACTGACTGAGCTATCCTGTAGGCCAGGGGTCAGCAACCTTTTTCAGCCGTGGGCCGGTCCACCGTCCCTCAGACCATGTAGGGGGCAGGACTATATTTGGAGAGGGAATGAACGAATTCCTATGCCACACAAATAACCCAGAGATGCATTTTAAATAAAAAGGCACATTCTACTCATGTAAAAACACGCTGATTCCTGGACTGTCCACAGGCTGGATTTAGAAGGTGATTGGGCTGCATCTGGCCCCCGGGCCTTAGGTTGCCTACCCCTGCTGTAGGCTGTCTCCAAGATCACTTCATATATACTTCTCATTGCGTGACTCAGCCTACTAGATGAACCCACAGAAGCTGTAGTATTGGGTCGCTTTCCCTCTACTTTTGAGAATCTTCTCCCATTTCAATCTACTCAGTTGCTTCATTTCCGTCTCTCGGGTACAAAGCCACCAGGAGCAAAGGAATTTCATAGGGAGGCTCCGATTTGAAACTGCTGGATTACGACTAATCAGCAAGTTCAATTCTATCCATTTGAGCCTGAACACAGAAAGTAGTTTCCTGCCCCACCACCACAGATGTAAATCAATTCAGTATTCCTAAACTGATTGTGTTGGCAATCTCTGCTTTTCTGAAGGGTTGCCATGCAGATTCTACATACATTCAGGTTGCTGCTGTTGTTACTTCAGTTTAATGCCCCATCCTTTACCATCAGGCCCAAGATGGATTGCAACAATTTATAATTTGATATTAAAAACAGAACAAATTCAATTGTTGCTGACTGTGCTTTTGGCACTTCGTTTTCATCTGCCCTCATTGCTAACAGTGCCAGGTGCATACACCTACACAAAAGCTGTCTTATACTCAGACTATTGGTCCATCTCCCTTAGTATTAGTAGCTTTCCAGGATTTCAGACAGGGGTCTCTCTCAGCCCTACCTCAAGATCCCAGGGATTGAATTTAGGATTGACCTTCTGCATGTAAAGCAGATGCTCCACCTCTGGACTATAAAATTCTATGCATCCGAATTTTATCCAAAGAAGCTTATGCCATACAAATGTGTTGGGGTTTAAAGTGCCACAAGACCTTTTGTTGTATTTGCTGCAACACAGATTGATCCTCTGGAAACTCCATTAAAATCACATACAAAACAGGGTAGTTTCCCACACACTGCCTGACCTCTTCCGGCAGACCAACAAGAAGAACGTACATTCCATTAAGCTCATCTTAATGGAAATAGATATTCTCAAATTCTGGGTGTGTCCTTGTCAGGCTCTTTACATCGGATGAGATCAATGCATTAAGTCTATGCATTGGAACAATGAATACTTGGAGCCAATGAACATTGGCCATGATCCAAAGGTCCATGCAACTAATTCTATGCACCCATAGTTGCTTCCCCATCACCACCTCTGGCCATGACAAACTGAGAGGAGGCTGTTTTCATTGAAAAGTGACAATGGTATTGATTTATTATTTTAGTAGTAGTAGTGGTAATGTCATTATATTTATTTATGCCCCACCTTTTCCCCCAGACCAGGACTCAAGGTGTCTTTTACACAAATTAAAACAACACGGATAAAATACAAACAGCATACAAAAGATAATTAAAAAGCAATTAAAGGACAACAGAATTTTAAAAACCCCACAAATCTATTAAAATACAGAGAGTTAAAAACACCTTGGCAGGATTAAAAGCCTTCTTCTTGAGAAAACAGTTGCCAAAAGCCTGTTGGAATAAAACAGTCTTCACCCGCTGGCAGAAGATGTCTGCTGCCAGTCCAGCTTCTCTGGGGAGGGAGTTCCAAAGTGGGTGCAGCCGCCAAGGTGGCATGCATTATTCTTTCTGCCCTTTTATAACAACCTTATGCGGTAGGGTAGGTTACTCAGTGAGCTTCATGGCTGAGCAAAGATCTGAAACTTCCTTGCTCTTGTTCCACACAACCCTGGGAGAATCGGTGCATTTCACAAAGTCCAGAATAGCCAGTAGGCCCAGTCTGGGCTACCAGCCCATAATAATGGGGGGGGGGTGGAATTGAGGCCAAATCCCTGAATATGTGGCTGATTTCCCATATCTAATCAGCAATGGAATAACAGAAGCCATTGTCCTGAATGGGAAGTCGTTGGTCCAATAATCCTCTACTATTGTGAGAGAGGAAGATGAAACGCTTGTATAAGCTTCACCCGGGGCCAAAAAAATATCTGGCTAGCCCCCATCCCCGTAGCTACGGCTCTGCCTCAAGCGTTTGTCTTTAGCAGGGTACTCCAATAAAATAAAATAAAATAAAATAAAATAAAATAAAATAGGCTGACGCTAGTCAGGCGAAGAGCTTCTCGCGCTACAGTTCTGCCTGAGCGAGGAGACGCTTCACCTGACGAACATCTGCCCGGCTTCCTCCGCGAGAGACAGGAGCGCGCCCGTCAGATTTTGAAGGTTGCGCGCTTCCGAGGACCATTCCGTCCACGTCACGCACGCACGCTCCCTCCTCCTGCCCCCGCCCCTCTGTGGCCGTTCCCGTTTTGGTCATCCCTTGAAGCCCCGCCCCTCCTGCCGGGCCCCGCCTGCCCGTATATAAGGCGTGGGGCTGGCGACAGAGAGCGAAGGTAGTTGTAGCAGCCGTATCTGCGCAGCGGGTCCCTGGACTGGAGCGCCATGGCAGGTAAGGCTCTTGCCCTGGAACGGGCTCGAGGCGCTTCCTTCCTCCTGCTTGCGCGCCGTCAGCCCCGGGGGGAGGCTCTCGCGGCTGCCTGGGCTTCCTGCCCGGGGGCTTTCCGCGCCCCGTCGCCTCGGGCCAGGCGTTCCCTTCCAGCCCAGGGTGCCTGACGAGCAGCGCCAGCCTCTTCCGCGTTGTGCGCGCTGCCCGAGCCGGGAGGGCTCCTTCACTGGGAAGCGCGAGCGGCGCTTGGCGGCCCAGTCAGCGCGCGCGCTCGCACTGTCCGGGGAGACCCCAGCTGCTCCCTTTTGGTCATGGCGGCTCCTATTTTTAGGCTGGCTCGTGAACGGGGCTGGCGCGTGAGGTAGGGGGGCTCGAATGCCTGCGGACGCTTTGCCCTCCCTTGTTCTGGACGCCCTCCCCCCTCTCGCCCCTGCAGTGGCTGGTGGGCTCTGAATGGTAAAGGTCACCATGTGGAAAATTGATTCCTCTTAATCATCTCTCCACCCCCACCCCCGCTCTAATTAGCAGGTGATACTGGCTTCCCTCGTCCGTTTCTTGCTCATTCCAAGGAGGGGGGGGGGAGAGAGAACCTCCTTGTTTGCACCCCCCAACAACAACAACAACATACACACAGACTTCCTTTACCACAGAGAGGGCCTGCTGCCTAACATTACTTTCTCTTCTCCTGCTTACCGTTGAAACCTATTGGTATCTGTCTCGGGTTGCAACTGATGCTGTTAACTAGCCAGAATGATCCCCAAACGGGTCAGATGTCTGTCTGGATCAGGTGCTAGCGAGTTGAAAGCTTCTTCACTTGTGTAACCCGGAAGCTTTTGTGTAACCCGAAAGCTTGCTGCACTTTTAAAACAGAGGGATCTACTACAGTGGTACCTTGGGTTACATACGCTTCAGGTTACAGACTCCGATAACCCAGAAACAGTGTTTCAGGTTAAGAACTTTGCTTCAGGATGAGAACAGAAATCAGGCTCCGGCGGCGCGGCAGCAGGAGGAGGTCCCATTAGCTAAAGTGGTGCTTCAAGTTAAGAACAGTTTCAGGTTAAGTACGGACCTCTGGAACTAATTAAGTACTTAACCCAAGGTACCACTGTACTGGATACTAGCGAATGCAATCAATGGCTCTTGTAACTCCCTGTCCTTAAAACCTGTGTTGCAACTGTTCCTGTATCTTTCAATCTGTGGCCTGCTTGGGGTTTTTTTAAGCCCCCCCCCCCAATTGATAATGACTTGGAACACGCTGAGCAGCTTAATTTATTTGAATATTAGAAAAGTTG
The DNA here is from genome assembly GCF_965112155.1 of Podarcis liolepis. Lineage (NCBI taxonomy): Eukaryota > Metazoa > Chordata > Lepidosauria > Squamata > Lacertidae > Podarcis > Podarcis liolepis. The sequence goes on from NC_139556.1 coordinate 78,582,694, forward strand.
GCCCCTTGCGCATGGCAGTGGAGCCCAACATGAGTGGAGTAGGAACCTGCAGCTGCAGGTAAATATTAGGTCAATGTGATGTCTTCCTACATGCAATAACCACCTCCAGACAACTATAGGCAGATGCTAACCAGGGTACTTCCATTGTGGGCCCTTGTGAAAAAGACAGTTGCCTCTTCCCACCCCATTTATTTTGATTGTATACCAATATCCAATTGCATACACTCCCTCCGAATAGAAAATGTAGCATATATATTTTCAGAATGCATATAAATTATAGGTCCATTTTATACAGAATACTAATTCCACATGTCCTCTATGGCAACCACTGATGCTAATCCAATTCCAGCATGATTTTGGATTATTTTATTTCCCGGACTCGGCTAGCACTCAACCGCAAACCATCCCTTCTATGCTTCCTGTGGTTGCCTCAGGGATGGCAGAGCTAATTCCTCCTCCAGAGGAGAAACACAATGGAAGACCTTCTTGTGTAGATATGTGTGCACTCACTAAAGTTTAGCTGCTGAAGGGTCACATGTAGGTTCATTCTGCCATGGGCACCTGGTTTTGAGACTTCACAGCCATGGTTCTTATAAAACTATTGCTGCTGCCGCCGCCACTGCTCCACCCCAGATGACATTGAGAGGGAAGAGGGATCACTTCTGTCACTTCACATAAAAATTGTTGTGATGGATGAGCAGATAATGCAGTTTTATCTGAATGTACTGATTGTAGAGGTTCGCACCACTTACGGGTCAGTTCTTAAAATGGGGAAAGCAACTGATATTGGTAAGTGTTTGTTAAGACAGGAATCACTGATGTGGTTTCCTATTTCAGCTCTTTGTGCTTTTCAGAGCTTGGATGGGGTCTACTAAATCTGACAAAATCCAGATTCCCTTGGAAAAGTGAAATGTGTGTGCATTTCCTCTGTGTGTCTTGGGACCACAGCATCCTGTCAAATGTAAATCCGCCCATGGGCTAGGTTGAAATCCTAACACCTGGGAGTGACTTACTCAGCCTGCAATGTCCTCTGTCTTGAAAGTGAATATGCAGACAGACCTCAAGACTGCAGCATTCTTTTAGCCTGGATCTTTGTACTTTTTTTTCCTGGTCTCCCCAATGACTTGCTTTGTGTAACCTAGTAAAGAGAACTTGAACTCAAAAGCTTACTGCAATTTTGTTACTCTGGTGACATTTTGGTTGGTCCTAATAAATGTATTTCCCAGTTCTTATGTGCAAAACAAAGCTACCTTTCCTTTTATAAGCAAAACATGACCCTAAATATGGCCTTTCTGCTTCTACCCATCTTCCTCAAACTTGTTGCCATTTATGGAAAATTGCTTTCTTTTTTTAAGCTCACTACCCTAATAAGAGTTATAATTGTAAGTAGCTTATATATGATGCCATGAACCTTGAATTTCATGGAGGAGTATTCTATTCCATGTTTTCTTATATGTATGTATTGATGAGCTTGTTAATAATTATAGTAATAATTGATAACAACAACAACAACAACAACAACAACAACAACAACAACAACAAATAAATATATTATTTGTATCCCACCTAACTGACTGGGTTGCCCCAGCCAATCTGGGTGGCTTCCAGCATATATAAAAACCTTAAGCTTCTCTATACAGGGCTGCCTTTCAGCAATCAGTTGAAACCATATCTCTTCAGATGGGAAGATGGTGCTTCTAGCAAGTTTTCTTCTTAGAGAAAATCTAGCTGGGTTGGAAAGGACAGAACTGGCAGCAAAGCTGCTTTAGAGCTCTGTAATTTGAAGAAGCTGTTGGACAATGGTTCCTTCAAGTAATTTATAAGGAGTCTGACAGGGTTTGGTAGGGATGCCCAATTCAGAAATATAAGACTGTCAAGGATACAGAATCCTGCTTTCCATAATACTGAGCTTGATGCCTTCTAGAAGCTGAGAAGAAGGGCATGAAAACAACAGCATTTTTGTACCACTGTCTTCCAGCAGCTGGAATTCAGTAGTATACAGCTGCTGAATAAGGATGTCCCTTTTAGTCATTAAACTGCCATCCTCTCCTGAATTTATCTCACTCCTTGTTAAAGCCATCTAAGTTACCATATACGTTATTGACCATTACCATATGTTTTGGTAGCAAATCCATAAATCAGAGATGAAGTTGTTGCTCTCCAGGTATTGTAGGACCACATCTCCTTCATCCATGACCTTCAACCATGTTGGCTAGGGCTGATTAGCTTGGAGTCCCAACAACATCTGGAGGACCACAGGTTCCTCATCCCTAAGCTATATCAGTACTTCCTTTTGCCTCTGTTAAACCTACTGCAGTCTGTGTTGGCTAGGTGACCTTGAGTGCCAGTACTTTTGACAGCTACTTTTTCCATACCATACAATTATGTAAGTATCTAGTAGTTCTCCTTGGTCACTTTAAAACAACAACAATACACCCTAAGAATTCCTAAATCTTTTGCATTTCATTATGGAGTTATTTCTGACCCTCTGTTCATCTAGATGGCTTTTTGTAAACCTTCCAGTTCTAAGGTTACCCCCCCCCCTTTTTTTTTACTGAGATGGAGCTATTGGAAACGCACTGAATAATCCAAATGTGACTATGCCGCAGATGCACATGCAAAGCATTAGAACAGTCTCAATTCCTTTTAGGAAAGGGACTGGAAATAATCTCCAGCATGGAATTTCTTTTTCCACATTGCTGCACAGAAAGTTGTTTTGATTGAGCTGCCCACCGTGACCTCAAGACATTTTCTGATTAGTCACTGTCAATTCAGATCCCAGCTATTCTCATTCAGCAGCTGTAGTCTTGATCGACTACTCCATTTGAATTTATCATATGAACCTGAGGTGTGAGGCTTTTCTTGCCATAATAGTCTGGTAATATGTAGCCCTTCATAATATAGCCTGTCTGAAGACTTTGGAATCAATGGGGATTTTGTTTTTATACATGTGTAATAATATGAATGGTCAACAGCCTACTGAAGCATAAACCTTACCAGATATCTATACAGAAGCATTTTTCTAATAGCATTTTATGGGAAAACGCATTCCTGCCATGACACAGGTATAGTTTTAATTGACACATGCAACCACCTTATAGATGTACAGCAAGATTTATTCAGTTCCAAAACTCAAGCTTTAGGCATGTTAAGAGTCAGGAATTATAAGCACTGCTTGATATGTTTTTGACAGTACTGTTTCCTGCCCTTAAGCATATTCATCTTGGACCGGTAGAGACACACCTTTGAATCTTGTCTCTTCATGTTACTCACATGTATTTCTGGGAAGCATAGCCCCAGCAGAAACACCTCAGTTTAGTTTCCCGAAAGAATACAGATGGTTGAATGTGGAATAACGCTAACATATAACATGGTTCGCAATCTCTTTGTTCTATACCTGGTCAGAGGCACTCTAGAGGAAATAATGGCTGCAGTTCAGAATGCAATGTAACGAAACAGGGCCATATTATATATGCCCCCCATCAGGTGTTTGTAACTTCTTTTCTGTTGTGTAGCAAGTTTCGAAATTACCCCACAGTTTGGTAAGCCTGAGGTTTGAGTTACATGTGTTGATGGCAAAAGACATGCACACGCACTTGACATTTCACATTCTAGATTAAAGGTGCATCATTGCTTGAAAAGCAGCTAATATGTATGCAAGCAGGGTGTGGTTACTTGAAGGAAGGATGCATTAAAGACTGAGCATCCTGTGTGGCCTGTTCAAGCATGTTATGTCAAATGGTGACACCATGGACATTTTTTTAGTCTACTTTTCCCACAGCGGCTTGGCTTTAGACATGCATGCATTCTACATCTACGAAGCAATGCCACCCTATAAGGTCTGTTCTGGGACCAATGTTTCCCAATAGTCCTTGATTTGATAGTTCATTTCTGAAGGTACTTGCCTGCAGCTGCAAGGTGAAAATGGTAGGTTTGCCCATTTTGCAACCCAAGGCAAGTGAGCATTTTTTAACATACCTGTTCTGGCTTAAATATACTGGTGTAGAATAGTGAAACCCCATTAAAACCCTAATTAAACATGAGTTCTCCAACTTGGACAAAACAGGAGAGCAGCTTCTGCTTCTGTTCTGCTGTTGCCTCCCCCGCCCCATCTAACCTGCCTGCTTCAGGTGCATCTTTGCCATGCCCAGAATTACTGACAGGTGATCCTACCTATTGATGCAGCTTAGAATTCCAAGCACAGCAATACATCCAGGAGCATTCTTGCAAGCCTGGTGATGAGGGGATCATGAAATGCATCACTGATGATGTCCCAGTGTTTCCTCTTCTTGTCATAGAGCCATCATGAGCTTTGGTTGGCTGGCCTTCAACTGTCTGCCATTGTGACCAAAGATCCTGGTGTGTTTTTGCACATCATGGTAAGCTAAACAATGAATTACCATGAATGAGCCAGTGTGCTGGTACCCAGAAAGAAGATTACATCCACTTCACTGCTCCCCTGGCACTGCTGCTTCAGTAGCTGGAGCTAAGCCATGGTTTGGCTTGGCTACTAAGACTCAAGATTTCTAGACTTGTACCTTTATTATCCAGCCCATCACCTTTGTGTATGTTTTGCTTAGAAGCCCCCTCCCAAATAGCCAAGGAGAGAGAAGACTTGATTAACTTTGTGTGACGGTCCTAGGATTGTGATGATTTTACTCATGACATCTCAGGAACAAGCGGAGCTACTCGAAGTAGTTACATTGTCAATACCTTCCAAACAACAGTATCAAAGGTTACAGAAAACTCTTCACAGAAGGAATGAGGGTACAATTGCACTTAGGAAGAATTCAGTACAGTCATACCTCGGGTTGAAGTAGCTTCGGGATAAGTACAGTGGTGCCCCGCAAGACGAATGCCTCGCAAGACGGAAAACCCGCTAGACGAAAGGGTGTTCCGTTTTGGAGGTGCTTCGCAAAACGAATTTCCTATGGGCTTGCTTCGCAAGCTGAAAATGTCTTGCGAGTTCCTGCGCGTTTTTTTTCCTCCCCCCCCCCTTTTTCCCAAGCCGCTAAGCCACTTATCAGCTGATCCTAAGCCGCTTATCAGCTGATCCGCTAAGCCGCTAATGGGCTTGCTTCTCACCACTGTATTTTCGGGTTGCACGCTGTGGCGACCCGGAAGTAACGGAGCACGTTACTTCCGGGTTTCGCTGCTCGCGCATGCACAGACAGTCAAAATGACGTCATGCGCAGGAGCGGCGGAACGGCAGATGCGTGGACACGGGTGGTGTTCGCTTCTGGATGTGAACAGGGCTCCGGAACGGATCCCGTTCGCATCCAGAGGTACCACTGTAATCAAAACCACAAATGATGTATGTGCTGAACTTGAACTCAGATTCGCAGTAGCTCAAGAAAATTATCCAGGTGTGCTTACAGACACTTGGTAGCCACAGCATTTAATTATTCTCCAACTGAGAAAGTTGAAGTAAGGGCAGTAGCTGGTTGATAACTGGCATACGGGTTAAAGCTGTTTTCTTCCTTAACATGGGTTTTTGAGGCCAGATGACACTGAGCCTTGCATGAACTTAACAATCATGGATGTAGCGTTACTTGATTTTTCCAGCAGCCAGGATAAATATGGGCAACTTGCAAATTGAGCTCATGCTCAAGGACAGGGGGGACTGTTAGCAGTGGCAGTAGGCCAGTCATGAGTGCCTGGGGTAGGACTGGGGAACCTGTTGTCCTTCAGAGGTTCTTGGACTCCAACTCCCACCAGCCTTTTCCAGCATGGCCAATGGTCAGGGATTGGAATGGGAGTTTGAGTCTAGTAACATCTGGAGGACCACAGGCTCTCCATCTCTGCTGTAATGCCACAAAATTCTGGCTAGGTCTTAAAGCTGAAAGGACAAGAATTGCATCACCAAGAGAAACAGTACCAGTTACGATGAACTATCATTTCTGTGTTTAAGCATCCTACCTCCACTCCAGATGCTACTACATGCACTTAGAACATTGCCAAAGTTGCATGTATCATCTGCAGCACTCTATTCCTTGGTTTATAGGTGGTATATATGTTTTGGAAATAGAACTAAAAACATGTTTGTAATAATAATAATAATAATAATAATAATAATAATAATAATAATAATATAATCACTCCAGTGCTAGTATTGAGTGTACCGTAGCTCAATCTCCAGGTGGCTAAACTTGAGCCTCCAGGCATAGCACTGCACAGAATAGCTCTTTTAGATGCATATGAAACATAACTAGTAAATTCTCTTCACCATAGCATTAACAATTTAACTTTAGCCTAGCCAAATATTTGAGGCAACAACATTAATTATAAAAACTTGTAATTCAAGATTATGTAATTAATAACCATAATTAGCCCTCCATTATACAGCCTATTAGGCTTAGATGGAAAATTATCAGCTTATGTTTCCTTGAAGGATTTGACTTCATGTAGCATTCCTAGGTCTGGGAAATTCATGATGCCTATGGCTGATTACCAAAGTATGAACCGCCTTCACTGAAGCTGATGCAACTTGAAGCGAGAGAGATTGTGTCTTAATGCTCTTAGCTCAATAGCAAAATTATACGTTCATACATGTCAGATTTCTTACCTAAATCTAACATTTCTATTCGTGGTGGGAAGCTTCAGCTGGGACATTGTATCTATTTATAATTTGGGCCTGACTAGTCTTAAGGGTTGTTTGTTTTTCATTTTTCTGAAAGGAAACTAGCTTAATTCTAGCAGCAAAAACATATTTGCACATTTTGCTTCAGAGGGAGGACAACCCTGTCTGGATCAAGTATACTTCTCAGTTCCCAGACTCAAAGCCATTCTCCCATGGAGCCCACTCACTTTACCAGGATTCAGCGTCAGTTTGTTGGCCCTCATCCAGTCCCTCGCAGCATCCATACCATGGTCCATGGCTACACCCGGTTCAGATTTTGTAGAGCTGGGTGTTATCAGTGAACTGATGACCTAGTGTTCCAAATTGCCCAATGGCTCCTCTTGGTGGTTTCAAATAGGTGTTGAAAAGCATTGAGTACAAAATAGTGTCATGTGGCTCCCCACAGCATGATTGGCACTTGGCAGAGCAACAGCCACCCAATGCTATTCTCTGGAATTTACCTCCCAGCTTGGTACAAAACCATTGCAACCCTTTGCCTCCATCCCATCCTCTCAGAATAAAGACAGCCATTAGGTCTGATTCAGTTCCAAATCTGGGCCTGAACCCAGACTGGAATGGGTCTAGATTGTCAACCTTTTGGGCACATTTGCAAACCAGGGAACTTGATATGGGCAAGAGCTTCTAAAGCTTTAAATACTCAAGTCACAGCTATAGATCTTTAGACTCTGAAATACCTCCAGACTGCATCAGTCTGCCTGCATCCAGCTAAATGGAATATTATATATGCCTTTATTATACATAAAGGGAGTTGCACTGCTCTCCCTTACTTAAGCAGGAAGTACCATGCGTTCAAGAAAATTAGTACAGTTCAGAGTTTGTCTTGCGTTAGCTATTCTGGTGTGACTTACACAATCTGAATTGCTGCACAGGTTTCCTAGTAATCATGCAGACTTAAGGGTTCCCCTTTTGCAGACAGAATTAAGCTGGTTTGCAACAAGCTGCAAAGATTTCAATTCAAAACATTGCTATGCATTGAAACCCAGTGTTGCAGAAGCAGACTTCATTTCAGCCACTGGGACTTTGTAATTCTTCTCCACCCCTGTGCAGGCCCCCATGTGCCCCCAAAATCTGTTGCTGAGGCTGGGGGGCCCTCAAACACATTTGGGGGGGTGCATCGAGGGCTACAGGGTGAGCTATTGTCCATTCCACTTGTGCATGCACAGCACAAGATACAGCCCAGCAGCTTAAAGAGTGGGTGTGTATCTATTAACATACTGGTATGCAAACTGATTTGCTCCTCAGTTCAAGGCTCTGTTTTATAGCCTGGTCCTATAGCAGCCCAAATTTTTATTTTTTTAAATAACATTTTATTGGTTTTCCCAAAAAAACAAAAAACAAATTGACTTCCTTCTAATCCCTTCCTTGGTTCTATTATTTATCAAGATACTGTGTGTCCATAATTAAGTTTGTATCATATTTAAATCACTGATTATCCATTCATAATAAAATTACAAGTAATCTTAAAACCCTGCTAATGTATTAACCTGTGTACATTGCTTCTGTATATATGCAATAGTTTTTCCATTCTTCCTTAAATTCATTATCGTCTCTTCTTCTTAATTTAATTGCCATTTTTGCATATTCCATTAGTTTAACTTGCCAACAGCCCAAATTGTTACAGTAAAGGTGGTGAAAATAGGTTGTTCAGCTGGTATACAGAGAACTCTAAGCAGTATGGCTAGTAGCAGTAGTAGTTTAAAAATTGAAATTTGGACCCGCTTAATAGGCAAAGCGTTCCAGCTTCCACAGCCAGAACCTTAAACGTACTCTGTGTAAGATGTAAATATTTAAAACTTTGGCACCACACTGTGCAGATTGTAACAGCAATTAAACACTGAGTAAGGATGAATAGCTAAAGCTGCTAAAAAGATGGAATGTCAGCTATTGCCCAACTGAGACTGTAGAGAACAGTGATTTATTACTGGGACGAAGTTACTAAGATCATGCTATGCTCAAGCATAAGAATTCATCCTTTAGTAAGTAGGAATATTAGTCTACATATTCCACCCGACTCCAGAGATTAATACGTGTTTTCTAATTTGTGGTCAAATGGTATAAATGAAAACATCAGATGCATTTGACAAAGGCTGGTAACAACTAGAACTCTGTAAGTTACAAGTCTGCAAACTGAGCTGCTAGAAGTCTGTGGAGGATCTAGTTAAATTGTGTCTTCTTTGTTGCAAAAGAATTCAAATATAAAGCACACAAAAGGAATATTTTTGGCAAACTGGGGTTAACTTCCACTCACTATAGGATATGTCCCATGAACTCCCATATCCTAAATGTCCAAGCTGAACATTAATGGAATGAAAGCGTCTTGCATTATGCATGTGAAATAAAGTTAACTTAAAAGCCTTGCTGGAGCAGGCAAGGGTCTGTCCCATATTCTGTTCCCACTTGGCCAGGCTGATGCAGGAGGATGAAGGCACCAGCCCTCTCTGTTGTCTTCCAGAAACCATTATTTAGATACATGCTGCTCCTGAGATTTGGAGGTTTTAGTTAGTCTGAGAATGAGATCCTTTGTGCTGAACTCAAGAACATATAATGAACCCTAACTCCTCCAGTACTTGCTACTAATGTGATTTAATGTGTCTTTTTTCTCTCCTTAAGACCAGTCTTTTGTGACACTCGCCACAAACGATTCATATGTGAAAGGAGCACTTGTACTGGGGTCCTCACTGCGAAACCACAGAACAACAAAGAAGCTGACGGTACTGATCACTCCCCATGTCTCGGATCCCATGAGGTAAGGTGTATAACATACAATACTTGACTAGTCATGCCACTAAAATAAGAAGCTGGGGTCAGTCTCTGCCTAGTACAGTGGAACCTCTACTCAAAACCACAATCTGTTCCGGAGGCCCCTCCTTATGGTGAAATGGGTTGCAGAAGTGCTGTTGTGCGCAGGTGCAGGCGGCAGCGGCCCACTTCTGCGCATGTGCAGATGGCCGCTTCTGCGCATGTGCAGGCAGTGGCAGCCTCTTCTGCGTGTGCGCAAATCACAGCAAACCCAGTGTTTACTTCCGGGTTTGCCGCAGTTGCAACTTGGAACTGGCATATGTAGAGCGGAATGTAAGTAGAGGTTCTACTGTAGAGGGAAACTGAACTAGGTGAACTCTCTTTAGGAGCATTTTTTGGGCTGATTTTGTTTTAGCTAGACAAATGGAAATATCTGTTAACACAGTAGCATATCCTTTACAATTTTTTTACTGAAAGGAAACAAAACAGCTGTGACTTATTTCTCCCTCCCCAATAAAATCCCTATTAATTCTAATTGGAAGAGAAATTCCCATTCAAGTCAAAAAACTGAAGCTGTGCTGAGATAGTTTACTCCTCCCTCCACCAGCAGTTAAACAATAATGCCAGTCTTCATGGCTTGTTTCTCCTAGGCATTTCCTTCCAAAGTTGTTGCCACCACCAATAACAGTGCACCCTGTTTCTTCATTCTTGTATAAGGCAGCCGCTGTATCGTGGGAGGACTGCCTAGAAATTTATTCTAATCAAGCGAATTTGTAGCCTGGTGTTGGCACTAGTTTTCCCTCACATCTGGAGGACCAATGTGCTTCTGATCATATAGTCCAAAAGAAATAATGCATGTACAGATGTCTGCTTCACAAGATCTAGTCAATCTGCCCACGGATGTTGGAAATACTGTAATACAAAGACCTATGCAATTATTGGATCCCCAGGTACAGGTTGGAACAGAAAGTAGATAACTAATAAACTATTTGATCTCTTGGGGGCAGAATTGGGATTGTATATGGAAAATCTAGTTAAAAGGAATGATTTGATTAACTGAACTACATCCTCTTCCTGTGAAAACTACTCCGACTTCTAAATGGTATGCCAAACATGAAAGAAACTTGACAGCACAGCAGTTGTCACAACTCGATTGTTTTACCTGCATGTGAATTATTTCCACTATCTGTGGCCTGAACTGGTGCACCAAAATTGCATGTCATAGGAGCTGTAGTTCCTTGGTTAAAATGTGGTGTCAAGTGCATGAAACATCATACAAGAGCATTTCTTTTTCTAGAGTTTGTAAATGGTTTAAACTCTAGAAATTTGGTCTACCATTCACTTGGGATGGACTTAGTTACTGCTGCAGAAGCTGCAGAGGAAAAGCGTGGTGGAGACAGAAGTTTGAAAAGCTGCAAAAAGATTGGAACTATTGAAAGTTGTTGGACACTGCAGCAGAGGGAACCAAAAGAGGCCCATCACGGGAGTTAGCAGCTGACCTTAGGGATGCAATTTGATAAGTATTGTCTTGGTTAAGGAAAAGATCTAGAAAAAATCTTTTTAATTCAGACTGTAAGATTACTTTTTTTCTAAAATTATTTCCTCAAGCCATTCAACATTTTGCTTTACAAAACTTTACAACATACAGTGGTGCCTCGCAAGATGAAATTAATCCGTTCCGCGAGTCTCTTCATCTTGCAGTTTTTTCGTCTTGCGGTTTTTTCGTCTTGCGAAGCACGGCTATTAGCGGCTATTAATGGCTTAGCGGCTTTAAGAAAAAGGAAACAAACTCGCAAGACGTTTCATCTTGCGAAGCAAGCCCATAGGGAAATTCGTCTTGCGGAACGACTCTTTCGTCTTGCGCGTTTTTCGTCTTGCAAGGCATTCGTCTTGCGAGGTACCACTGTACTGTATTTGGGCAAAAGATTTCTGCATTGCAGGATCCTCACAGTCCTTTCCAACTCTGCAATTCTATGATTCTGTTTTGTTGGGGGTGGGGAGGAATTGATCTGTGCCATTGACCCATGCCTTAAGTGCCATGTTGCTCTGCATGGTATTGGGAGTTGGTTGGGCTGGTTAAAAGGCTGTTTAGTAGAGGCAAAGAAAAATAATATCCACTTGGTGGCAGTGATGAAGTTAACAATTAGGGGCTGGTTTAGCTGGCTGCCTGGCTTGTCTCCCTCCTCTCCCACAGTGCAAGTTACAACCTGTATACTATCCAAGTGCTAACATCCCACACTGCAGCTCCTCCACACACCAGCACCATTCCTCCTAGAAGCTGGGGTAATACTAGCATGGGGAGGGATTGCTACAATAATCATATTCTCTGTGGTCTGAGGATTCTGAAACTGCTTTTGTAGTTACAGGTAGGTAGCTGTGTTGGTATCTGAAGAAGTGTGCATGCACACAAAAGCTCATACCAATAACAAACTTAGTTGGTCCCTAAGGTGCTAGTGGAAGGATATTTTTTTACTTTTGTAGTGAGGAATAGAGCAGCAGAAGGTAACGTGAGAAACATCCCCAATATGCTACTGCTTGCAGTATCATGTTTTTTAATAAGCTTTGAATTTGAAGAAGCAATTTAAGCATCTGATATCAAAGAACTACAAAACCAGGCCTTGTCTTGATTGGTCTTCAATTACAGTTTTTGGCGAAGAGGTCCCCTGTCTTACCCAAAGTTGACTCTGCACAGTAGAAATACAAATGTTCAGATATTGTCTCAATACTCTTCAAATGTAGAGTTGTAGAATGCTTTCCTGTTTATTAACAGCATAGTTGCTTGTGCATTTAACCCTTTTGTGCATGCAGCAGTTGATCACTCAAATATATTATGTGTCATGTTTTAGTAGCTGCTTTTTACATGCAATGTAAATGGTGTGTTTACTATACATACATAATAAAAAAGGTGTTACATAAGCATTTCCATAAAACCTAATCTTTAGAAGTCCCTCTCTAAAATGTCATATGGATTTAGAGGGAACTGAAGGAATTACACAAATTGTAAGTGCACTGCAGCAAGGTCCAGTGTCCAAATGAAACAGTCATTGCTACAACATAATAGCGCAGAATCAAAATATCGTAGGAGCTTCATTTTTTAAATTTTATTGGTGTTCCAACAGTGCTGATGTAAAGTGTATTCTGTAACCAAATTGGATATTGTATGAATATCTCAGCTGCTGCCCAGAAGTCTTTGCACAGTCTTGAAAAGCTCCTTCCTCAGCTCCTGCAGCTTAAAATAGCCAGCTGTCTTATCAAGTGTGTTCCTAGATCTTTCAGACCCATATGTCTTTGTGGGTTTATGCAGGTCCTATATATGCTGACAGTCCTTCTATGCTACCAATTCACGGCCTTTCAAGAGCGTTACCTGAAGGTGTGCTCTTTAGAAAGTTGCCACATGTCTAGGCAAATTCCTAAAGATGTGTTCTTGAGCAGAAATGGAATGAAGCAATCTCCTTTCTCAAAAGATCTGTGGAGAGGTGGGAGTTAATATGGTTGAGAGCAAGCACTGAGCATTGATGAAAATTATGACCATTCGTTTCAATAGGAAAGTATTGGAAAAAGTTTTTGATGAAGTAAAGCCAGTGGATGTCTTGGACAGCGGAGACTCAGCCCATCTTGCACTGTTGAAAAGGCCCGAGCTTGGTATTACATTGACAAAACTCCATTGCTGGGAACTAATACAGTACTCAAAATGCGTTTTCATGGATGCAGACACGATGGTATGTACTACTTGTTTAAGAACACATTTGTTTGCTGGATCTCTTAAAGTTTTAGGTGGATATTTATGCAGCAACTTGAGTCGTGTGCGTATTATTAAAACAAACTGTTTTGCCATGCTTGACTTGAGACCTGTGTGCTCACCAGCCTCCTGCAAGAGAAGCTAAACTTAATCCACAGCATTGAATGCACCCAGCTCTTTTGTGCCAGCAGCATCTCCTTCCTCTGCCAGTATATGGGCAGTGATGTCATCCTAAGAACAGAAGCTAGGTTGCATGAGAAATTCCTAATGTAAGCTGTGGGGCAACCTCACAGAATCCCAGAAGTGCCTGCATTGTCTAGAAAGCAGTTTCTTCTCACTATTGCAAAGCTTGGGCAAGTAAGGGCAACATGGTTTTTCTGCAGTTGCAAGGAAGAAGTTCTTGGAGCTTGACTGCATAGAGTGAAATGTACCGTATTTTTTGCTCTATAGGATGCACTTTTCCCCCTCCAAAAATCAAGGGAAAATGTGTGTGTGCGTCCTATGGAGCGAATGCAGGCTCCTTGGCTTCAGCGATAGCAACACGAAGCCTCCAAAGCACAGAGGGAGCACTCCCTCCGCGCTCCGGAGGCTTCGCGTTGCTTTCGCTGAAGCCTGGAGAGCACGACTCTCCTGGCTTCAGCAGAGAGGGAGAGCTGCGCAGCGCCCCTTCAGCCAAGTCGGAGGAGAAATGGAAGGGTCTCCATTTCTCCTGCCGCTTTGCTGAAAGGGCGCTGAGCAGAGAGGGGGAGATTTTTTTTCTCTTGTTCTCCCCCTTTAAAACAAGGTGTGTCCTATGGTTGGGTGCATCCTATAGAGCGAATAGTACTTTTCCCCAGGGAAAAACTATGCCCAGGTATCAAGTGCAGTACTCTGAGAAAGGGGACTTATATCATTGCATTCACGACCGGAATACTAAATTTGTACCCCCAAACTTTCTTCCTGCCTACTAGGTTTTGTCAAATATTGATGAACTTTTTGAAAGAGAAGAGCTTTCAGCAGCGCCAGATCCAGGCTGGCCAGACTGTTTCAATTCAGGAGTTTTTGTCTATCGGCCTTCCATTGAAACATTCAATCAGCTGTTACAACTTGCAACAGAGAAAGGCAGCTTTGATGGTATGTGCCTAACTGGTTCTGAGCAGTTGTGGGAAGAGCTTTTTTTAAAAAAAATACTTTGTGAATGTTGTACTGTGACTCAAAAAAAAACCACTACGTAGGAAATATTTAATGCTTGAACGACACTGTGCTTTTTGAAAGCTTTCTATAGATTGAGGTTTTAGTTCAATGGATATATGAAACATTAATAAGATTTCCTTAAATTGACTGAAGTGCAGTCAGAGGAAAGTAGGTAATCTGTCGATAAATCGGCTGTCTGTATTTGATTGAAATAACTACAAGGAGAGAATCTTTCAAAGCTTCAGATTTTTCCTTTAACTGCCAAGAGCTTTCATATATCTGATGGTGGTTCTTGTGGTTCTGTTCCATGTAAAACCAACGCTGCTTTATTTCCTAGTTCTGCCAGCTTTCTTACCGGACATGGAACCCAAGTCATGGCGTGAGCCAACAAGTAAATAATTAAAACAGGAAAACTGATATTTTAAAGCATGGCTACTTTTGGATGGCTTTAACTTATAAAAAGTCAGTCGCTCAATAGTCAAATAGGAAGTGTTGCAAATGCTTTGGAGAACAGAACTAGAAGGGAAATCTCACTGGTTGCTCCTTTGCTGTGCAAGTGCCATTATATATCTGCTGGGAGAATGGTATAATCAAGGGAACCCTCTTTTGACCATTGCAGAACAGTGTGGAAAAACCAGTTCCAAAACTAGCATGTAGAGAGCTGGGAGTGCCGTAATGCATTTTGCATAATGCACCCATAGCAGGAAGTGGGGTACCACATTTTCAAACCCTCTATAGTCACCCAGAATACAGTGAGGGGGGAAGTATTTGATCCCCTGCTAAATTTGCCCGTTTGCCCTCTGAGGAAGAAATGACCAGTCTGTAATTTTAATGGTAGGTTTATTGTAGCTGTGAGAGACAGAATAACAGGAAAAACCCCAGAAACCCAGAAGACAAAAATCAGAGATTGATGTGTATTATAATGAGTGAAATAAGTATTTGATCCCCTATCAACCAGCCAGATGTCAGGCTACTTGGTATCTTCACTGTATGTAACAAGCTGAGATTAGAAGCACCTGCTGTAAAGGAGAGGTCTTACCTGGAATCCCAGCTCATCACAGTACCTGTACAAAAGATATCTGTCGACAGAAGCAAGCAATCCAGCAGATTCCAAAGTAGCCACCATGACCAAGACCAAAGAGCTGTCCAAGGATGTTAGGGACAAGATTGTAGACCTGCACAAGGCTGGACTGGGCTACAGGACTATTGCCAAGCAGCTTGGTGAGAAGGTTACAACAGTTGGTGCAATAATTCACAAATGGAAGAAACACAAAATAACTGTCAACCTGGGGCTCCATGCAAGATCTCCTCTCATGGAGTTGCAATGATCAGGAGAACGGTGGTGAAGCAGCCCAGAACTACACAGGGGGAACTTGTCAATGATCTCAGGACAGCTGGGACCATAGTCACCATGAAAACAGTTGGTAACTGTGCCGTGAAAGACTGAGAGCCCGCAAGGTCCCCTTGCTCAATTCAGCACATGTACAGGCCTGTCTGCAGTTTGCCAATGCACATCTGAATGACCCAGAGAACTGGGTGAAAGTGTTGTGGTCAGATGAGACCAAAATCTTTGGCATCAACTTCAATTCGCCGTGTTTGGAGGAGAAGGAATGCTGCCTATGACCCCAAGAACACCATCTCCACCATCAAACATGGAGGGGGACATGTTATGCTTTGGGGGTGTTTTTCTGCTAAGAGGACAGGACACCTTCACCACATCGAAGGGACGGTGGACGGGACCATGTATCGTCAAATCTTGGGTGAGCACCTCCTTCCCTCAGCCAGGGCATTGAAAATGGGTCGAGGATGGGTATTCCAGCATGACAATGACCCAAAACACACGGCCAAGGCAACAAAGGAGTGGCTCAAGAAGAAGCACATTAAGGTCTTAGAGTGGCCTAGCCAGACTCCAGACCGTCATTCCATCGAAAATCTGTGGAGGGAGCTGAAGGTTTGAGTAGCTACACATCAGCCTCGAAATCTTACTGACTTGGAGAGGATCTGCAAAGAGGAGTGAGACAAATCACCTCCTGAGATGTGTTCAAACCTGGTGGCTACCCACAAGAAATGTCTGACCTCTGTAATTGCCAACAAGGGTTTTGCCACCAAGTAGTAAGTCATATTTTGCAAAGGGATCAAATACTTATTTCACTCATTATAATGCACATCAATCTCTTTTGTCTTCTGGGTTTCTGGGGGTTTTTCCTGTTATTCTGTCTCTCACAGCTACAATAAACCTACCATTAAAATTATGGACTGGTCATTTGTTTGTCAAAAGGCAAACAGGCAAATTTAGCAGGGGATCAAATACTTTCCCCCCTCACTGTACCTGCTCATGGAGTTCTTTGCAGTGAATTGTCAGATTAAGGCTGGAAGGCATTTATGCCAGGCTTCCTCAAACTCAGCCCTCCAGATGTTTTTGGCCTACAACTCCCATGATTCCTAGCTGGCAGGACCAGTGGTCAGACATGATGGGAACTGTAGTCTCAAAACATCTGGAGGGCCGAGGTTGAGGAAGCCTGATTTACGCCTTCCTTATCTCCAAAGATGCAGATAAGGAGAAAGATGCAGCTGC
This sequence comes from Podarcis liolepis, assembly GCF_965112155.1. Classification (NCBI taxonomy): domain Eukaryota; kingdom Metazoa; phylum Chordata; class Lepidosauria; order Squamata; family Lacertidae; genus Podarcis; species Podarcis liolepis. The sequence continues at coordinate 78,599,560 of NC_139556.1, forward strand.
CTTATCAATGGAAGTTGAGCACTGCTGCCTGCAGCTACAACTCAGAGGGGTAGAGCTATGTTATATATAGCTTCAGACAGCTTATTTGAGCAGGGGGAGGTTGCGTTTCATGTTCACTCCTGCCTTTTGAATACTTGCCCCCTCGTCCCTGGCTAATACATCTAACAAATCACCCGTGATTGACTTGTTGAATCCTGTTGCAGGAATAATATTTCACCATTATAAATACGTCAGCCAAGCTTTTAAACAAAATGTTAAAATAGTTTCTGTTATGTGTTTATATCTCCCTTCTCATCATATTGCATGATATCCCATTTTCCTCCAAGAGATTCAAGGTAGCAAACATTGTCCCCACTCCCTATTTTTTTTATCTTTACAAACAAACCTGTTAAGTAGATTAGCCTGTGGGAAGGTGATGGGCCCAAGGAATCGCAACCAGCTTCCTGGGTGAGTGGAGATATGAATCATGGTCTCCACTGTCGTACTAAATCCCACTAACTCTCAGTGTGCATAGAAAGAAGGTTAAAATAATATTCCAGGTCTTCAAAATGCTTCTAAAGGCTTCAGTCATTTATTTATTTATTTTGGAACCAATTCAATCCCTGGCAGAGAAGAGTGGTAGAGATGAAAATTTCCCATTCAGACCACTCTAAAACAAATATCTTCAGCCATGCTACTTAACACAAGGGTTCAAACATCTATTATAGAATTGGATGGACCAAAAGGTAATTACTGCTTCTAAGAGTGAACTTGGGTAGAGAAATGACTGGAGATAATGGGAAACAAGAGGGGAAAGTTACTATTTGTGTTGCCAAGTCAAACATTTGCACACTCCAGCCTTTTCCAGGCTGGTTGTGTTCCAGCTTGAAGTTGCCTCGAGTGCCGTTAGGCAGCCTCTACTGTAAGAGCTGATAGGGAAGGAAGCATAGTAGTAGCTCAAGCAAAGATGTTTGGAGCACCTTCAGGCAGCAGTGACCAAGCAGAAAAGGCTGTCGGGGAAGATCAGCTGCCAGTTTCCAGCCCCCAGCTGCCTTGGTTCTGCAGCCTTCCTCCCAGCTTTGGACATGGGGAGGTGACCAGGATCACCAAGCAATTGCTAGGACCATCCTTGCTAACTTCCACATCGTAAAGATTGGGTGGGGAGAGGTTTGTTGTTCATCATGCTTGCCCGATGGTGGCTTCACAATTGCGGTAGTGCAGTGTTCCCCAACCTTGGGCCTCCAGCTGTTTTTGGACTGCAACTCCCATCATCCCTCGCTAGCAAGACCAGTGGTCAAGGATGATGGGAATTGTAGTCCAAAAACAGCTGGAGGCCCCAGGTTGGGGAACACTGCTGTAGTGAACAGAATTATTGTAGAAGGGCAACCCTGACATTTGCAAAAGTTAAAATGAATGAGGGACCCCCCAACAAAAGTCCAGTGTGGACTGAGTATGCTCAGAAAGTATGGGATATTGAGTATTTCTTGGAAAAAAGAGAACCTGAACTTGGGGAAGCAGAATCACCTGGGGGAAGGCTAGCTTAATGTGAAGGTGCACTAGGCTTGCTTGAACCTTCAAGGGAAACCCTTTTGCTAGGAGATAGGCTTATAAATAAATGCATCCTTTTCTTGTTTAGGCTGGCCACTTGCATGGGCACACCCAACAGGGCCATAATGTATTGCAAGCAAGATAGTGCAGTAGGAAAGAGCCCCCAGGGCTCAAGAAGTCACATAAATTAGACATTCCACATTGGGTGACACCCCTGAGCTTGCTTGCTTGTTTGTATAGCATCATTTTCATTGTTAACAAGGCTAAACTCTGCTGCTTGTGATGGAATGCTTTTGTTCTTTAACAAAATTCTCTGTGTAGGTAATGGTGAAGATGATGGTTGTTCTTTGCTATGATATTGTCTGGTTCAAGTACATGGGAATTCTGCCTCGGGAAAGGCTATTTACACTACTTAGAAGCAAAAGCTTTGCTTCTGTTCATAGCTGCACAGTTGAATTGGCTTCAGCTTGCTATAAAATATACATGCAGACTAGATACTGACACCACCATGAATGGATTACCATGGGAATGCCACCCTAGCTAGTCTGGAGCAGGGGGGAAAGCATTCTAGGGCTGCATTCTCATAGATTAAATTTGCTACTAAAGTTACTTTCTAACTTTCGGAATTGCTTGCATTGGTCAGTGGAAGCTAAGAGAAAGTCTTAAGAGACAGTTCTTGTCCTGAATTCAGTTGCTTTCCACCAGATGCATTTGTTCCAGTAATGAAAAATAACAGGGAGTGCAAAATAAAGTACCCATGTCAAAGCAAGAGTTATTTGGGACTATACTTTTGAATCACTTTACTGTCTGTGCTGTAACTTAAGCACTGGCACCAGTAGAGCTGGCATGGATACGAGAAGGCTTGTAGTAAGAAGAATAGTGATTTCACGGTGTTTTGTCTGGAACAAAACACAAGTAGAAGTGTTGTGTTTTTTCTGACTGTATTTCACTCATTTGGCTTTGGCATAATATAGTTTTGAATTTATCCGGGGGAGGGAGAGAGAGAGAGAAGCAAGTGTGTTGAATTTCATTCGAAGTGGAAACATTATAATGGGTAAACTCTGATGCTAACCATGGCACATTTGAAAGCAAACCTCGAGTGACATATTTCTGCTGTGGGAACTAGAAATAGAAATGAAGAAGTTATTTCTTTAGAAATGTGTGCAGTGTCTGGGGGCTTTTCTTTCCTAGCTTTGTGAAATCCTTGCCAGCAAGTAGCCCTGAATCTAGATTACAAACTTGATACAGGAAAGACTGAACCAGAACTTCAATAAGAATTTGATAACCTTGTATAAGTAGTAATCTTGAGTCTGTAGAAAGCAATCCTAGTATATTTCAATCTGCCTCTTTGAAAAGAAGCATATGGAAAGAATTCCGTTTCACAAATCTTTCAGCTGCTAATGAGAAAAAAACAATGCAATGCACCTCTTTAGTGCATTGCACTATGTTCAGCTACATAAAAGGGCATTGGGCTTAAAACTTCAAACACCAAACAGTAGGATATGCTTGCTACTACAGAGTTCAGAAATGACATTATTTCCAGCAGGCATACAGTTGACAAAGTCAGAATTTATGTGTTAAGTTTCCAGAACCAATATATCCAATAACTTATAGGTGGTGGTGGTTCTTATTATTAAAAATTATATTCTGTCCTTCACCCAAGGATCACAAGGTGGTTTACAATATAAAAACACAAAAATACTTAGTAACAAACAAACAAAAAATACCCCCACCACACGGAGAGTGTATTTAAAACAGGGGTAGGCAACCTAAGGCCCATGGGCCAGATGCAGCCCAAGCGACTTCTCAATCCAGCCCATGGATGGTCCGGGAATCATCATGTTTTTACATGAGTAGAATGTGTGCTTTTATTTAAAATGCATCTCTGGGTTATTTATGGGGTGTAGGAATTTGTTCATTCCCCCCCCACAAAAAATTTTTTGCCCCCCCCCCACATGGTCTGAGGGATGGTGGACTGGCCCACAGCTGAAAAAGGTTGCTGAACCCTGGTTTAAAAGGTCATAGATTGTCTGATTAGCCTGGGAGAAGAGGAATGTTTTTGCCTGGTGCCTAAAGATATGTAGTGAAGGCGCCAAGCAAGCCTCCCTATGGAGAACATTCCACAAATGGGGAGCCACTGCAGAAAAGGCCCGTTCTTGTGTTGCCACCCTCCAGACCTCTCGTGAAGGAGGCACACGAAGAAGGGCCTCAGGTGATGATCGCAAGGTGCAGGTTGGTTCATATGGAGAGAGGCAGTCCTTGAAGTATTGGAGTCCTGAGCTTCTAAGTAGTGTGGACAGTTTGTCTCTCCTTGTGTAAATGAAATGTTAAAAGCTACTATCAGTCTTATGTAATAGTTCCTACATTTTAAAGGTAAAGGGAACCCTGACCGTTAGGTCCAGTCGCAACCGACTCTGGGGTTGCGGTGCTCATCTCGCTTTACTGGCCGAGGGAGCCGGCGTTTGTCTGCTTCCGCAGATGGTTTTTCTGGGTCATGTGGCCAGCATGACTAAGCCGCTTCTGGCGAACCAGAGCAGCACACGGAAATGCCATCTACCTTCCCGCCGGAGCGGTACCTATTTATCTACTTGCACTGCATGCTTTCAAACTGCTAGGTTGGCAGGAGCAGGGACCGAGCAACGGGAGCTCACCCTGTCGCAGGGATTCGAACCACCGACCTTCCGATCGGCAAGTCCTAGGCTCTGTGGTTTAACCCACAGCGCCACCCGCGTCCCAGTTCCTACATTTAGTTATTGTTAAATTCATGTTGAGAATGTATTGGCTTATCTGGAGTTCCTGCTGCCTTAAACTGAAATGGATCTGAGCAGTTGCCATTTGATGTGGAGTGGCCTGTGGCCCTCCAGAAGGCATTAGATTACAACTCTCATCATCCCTGACCATTGACTAATAATAATAATGATGATAATAATAATAATAATAATAATAATAATAATAATAAAGCTGTCTGCCAGTATATTATTGATCCAAATAGTAACAACTGTTGTTACGATTATGGATGCCTGAAGAGCCATGAACTTCATTTTTCCCAGGCTACACCTAAAACCCAGACGTTTCTGTCCTAGCTCTGTCTCAGGCATACAAAATCTGCTTGGGTCTGCCAAGTTTTGCTGTGGCTTTGGCTCTAGTTCTGAACACAGTCATTAATTGGGTCACTGGAGCAACTGCATTAAGTATTTGGGACCTGTTTACCTGAGGGACTGCTTGGTCCCATTTGTGCCTATCTGACAGCTTCTTTGATCTGTCGAACATGTGCTTTTTAGAAATGTCATATAATGCTCATTCTACGTTTGCAAAGAGTTGAGCTTTCAGCATGGTAACACCTATGTTTTGGAACTCTCTGCTTAGTAACATTATGTAGACGTCTCCAGGTGTTTTTTATGCCTGCCGGAATCTCTTTCCTTTCACCAGATCTCTGATTTAGTTTTGTATGTTTCTAAAAGTGTGTTTCTGACTTTTATCTGCTTTATTGATTTTCTTACATACTCCTCTTAAGATAGTGTTTCAATTAAAAAAAAATTATAGGTTTTTCTAACTAATTAAAAGTTGGTGTCCATAACTCTTGTACAGCAATATGTCATACATGGGGCTGCCTCTGAAGACGGTTTGGAAACTTCAGCTGGTGCAAAATGCAATGGCCAGATTGCTGACCAGAATAAGACAGTTTGAGCATATAGCACCAATCCTGACACAACTGCACTGGCTGCCAATTAGTTTCTGGACTCAATTCAAAGTGCTGGTGTTGACCTATAAAGCCTTACAGAGCTCAGGACCTCAATATCTTAAAGATCACCTTGCCTTGTATGAACTGACCCAGACCCTGCACTTGTCATCTGAGGCCCATCTCTATGTCCCCCAACCTAGAGAGGTTCAGAGGGATACAACAATGGAACTGGCCTTTTCTGTGGTGGCTCCCAGATTGTGGAATACTCTCCCCAGAGAGGCTCACCTGGTGCCATTACAACATGTCTTTATGTACCAGGCAAAAACATTCTCTTTACCCAGGCTATTAAATAATCAATGGCCTGGGGGGGGGGAGGACTGTTGTTATGACTATTTTATTATTAGACTGTCTGTCAGTATGTTTTTTATTACGTTTTTATCATTGATGTTCTGTGATGTGTTTATCAGAAGATCCCAGGGCGGTGTACAATATTATAAAGGGTGGCATATAAATTGAATGAATGAATACATACATAAATAAAACCCCTCACTTAAGGGCAATACACCACTTTGACAATACAGTGGTACAGTGGGTTACAAACACTTCAGGTTACAGACTCCGCTAACCTGGAAGTTGTACCTCGGGCTTTGCCCCAGGATGAGAACAGAAATCGTGCGCCGGCGGGAGACCCCATTAGCTAAAGTGGTATCTCAGGTTAAGAACTGTTTTGGGTTGGCAGTCATTCTTTAATTGTTTTTATTTTTCTGTTTTTTATTGTGATGTATTGGTTTTGTCATTGTTATTGTTTAATTTGGTGTTTTTTCTTTTGTCTTTTTGTAAACTTAAAACTTTAATAAATACTATTTTTAAAAAATAAATAAATCATATTTCTTAAAGCTAAAAAAAGAAGAAGAACTGTTTCGGGTTAAGAACGGACCTCTGGAACCAATTAAGTTCATAACCAGAGGTACCACTGTATCATAGTTGCTGCCTTGCTTCTCTCCAGAATTGGCTAGGCTGAGTTGCACAACACACAAGGCCCTGTGACATCTATCTATTGCTTTCCACACTGCAAAATAATCTGAAGGCGTACTGTATGACACACACAACCCCTTCTCAGGTCACTGAAGCAATTGCCTTGGGTAAAATGCCAGCAGTTTGGAGGCAAGAATACAAACTCATGAGTCACTGGTGCTTGCACACATCTTGATTAGACAAGGGGACAACTAGCACTTAGAGTTGTTGTTATTGGGTTGCTCAATTATGCATTGTCATGGCCCCTGTTAAACTCTTATCATGTCTCTCTTTCAGGTGGGGACCAGGGTTTATTAAACACTTTCTTCAGCAGTTGGGCAACTACAGACATCAGCAAGCACCTGCCATTTATTTATAACTTAAGCAGTATTTCGATCTACTCCTATCTCCCAGCATTTAAAGCGTAAGTGGACAAAATGTATAAAATCAACTTACATAGGTGGTTTCTCCTGTTCATGTTATGTGAAGGCTGTTTCCAAAGTGGAGACCAGCCTGGTCTGTGCTTGTTCTTGCAAGGTGCCACCAAGCAAGAGCAAATATAGTTGAAACAAGAGATTATGACCTGTTGATATGAAAGTCTTCATACCCTTTAGGACAGGAAGTTATTTGTAAGTCTGACTTTGCTAGTAGACTTCAATCTGTTCTAAATTAAATACCTAAGCTATGTTGATTACAGCTGGGGTGGATTGTGTGAGGTCTTTTCCACTCCTTTATCTTGCAACAGCTGTGTTTACAACAAATATAATGTCTTAACTTTAAAGGCAGGACTGGGGAACCATTGGCCACAGCCAGCCTAGCCCAGTGGCCAGGAAGAACAGGAGTTGTAAGACGGCTTCACCTGCTTCCTGATATTTGTTCTGAGCACTTGTCCTGACGTTCCTCCATAGCATGGAGGTCCTGCAGTGTGGCTACTTTACATCCATGACATGGAATGCTGAAACACCTGGTCCATGTGGGAGGTGCCCATGACCCTGCTCCTTCCAAAGCTGCTAATACCCATCCTAAAACTGCATCCCGTGTGACCCAGGGATGGTCACCCCACCCATAGTATAGGAGCTCTCCTACCGTCGCAGTACAGAAAGGACCGCTAATGCAAGACATAAGCCGCTTTTGAATACTTCGCAATTGTCTAAAACCTCCACAAATGTAGTCCACATTTGCTTGAGACTGAGTGCCAACATGACTGTTGGAGAGGCCTGCTTTCAAACCCCCACCCCAGCCACTGCTGGGAGAGAAATAGGCTAGAACAACAAATGGCTTTGTTCAGTTGCCACCTCTGATCATGTGGGCAAGTGGGCATTGCAGTGTCCCTACAGAAATGCAATATACCCGTAGGATTTTACTCTGTAAAATCCTTTGGAAAAGGAATGAGAATGCCTTCTTAAAAAGGTAATATTAAGACAGTCTAGGACTTCAGGATATACAGTGGTATCTCTGGTTGCGGACAGGATCCATTCCAGAGCTCCGGTTGGATCCCGAGGTTTCCACAACCGGAGGAACTGTTTCTGCGCATGCATGCACACACGGCGAAACCCGGAAAAATACTTCTGGGTTTGCTGTGTTCATATCCTGAAGGATATGCAACCAGAGGTGTGCATACCCAGAGGTACCACTGTATTGTGAGCTGTTGGACACTTAGGCACAGTGTGTGTGTGTGTTTCCTTTGAGTAGACATAATGCACAATACAGTCACATCCTACACTTGAAACTTACAGTGCCAGCCTCTATGGGTCTATTCAGAAGTAAGCCCTGTTAGTTCAATTGATTTACTCTCATCGTAGCCTTAAGTCCCTTTGACGAGAGCCACAGTCCATACAGTCTTAGTCAAAAACATATACAGCATAGTGTATCTATTTCCCAACCCTGATGTAGCCTAAATTATTTCTTTATGATGCCAGGCGTCAAGAGTCCAGATTTAAATTCTCCCTGGAAATTGTAAGGTTTAAGTAAATATCTTAACCCATGCCACTCATATATCCAGAAGTTAATGAGCGATTTGTATGAGCAAGTCTCCAGGCAACATCAAGTAACTAGAGTTCTGTGGAGCAGCTAACGTAAGCAGTGTGTTCGGTGGCTCAGGTTCAAAATGTCTTGTGATCGCAGCATCATATGAAGCACTGTCAAGTTAAAATTAGAAGACTTATTCTTGGAAGTCCATGCAAACTGGAATGAATACATAGTACTGAGTGGATGGTGGAGAGAATATCTGGCTTAGTGTATGGTATTGTGGTGTTGTGTCTTTAAGCTGTTGACTTACTTGAATCATGTGATACCTGGTTCCTATGATTCACCTCCTTTCTGTTTTGAGGTCAGGTTTGTTGTCTCTGCTTTTGGTGGACCCAAGGCCATTCCTCTGCCCGTTCAAGTGACAGCTTGAAAGCCTGAGTCTCTGGGAAACTTGTGGCTTTCAGGGAGAATGAATCTGAACACAAGATGTCCCCACCCAGGGGATTCAAGCTGTGCCAAGCAGTTACAGCTCACGGAATGAATGACATTTTAAACCCTGTTATGATCACATCTAATCTGCTGGCTTTTTAGAATGGAAAAGGGGATTTATCAAAAACAGGTGCAAACCTCAGCCTCTTAAATAAAATCCTTCAAGCAGTGATGTCAGGGTTCCAAATAGGTTCAGGTAGCTAACTTAGCATTTTGCTCAGGCGAAAAGGCAGTTGGCAGTGGACAAATGGGATCAAATTACTATACGGCAGGCCTAGAATGCATGTTAACTTGGCAAATGAGTTGCCCATTAGAATCCTACTAAGTTGACCTGATGTATTACCTAACAGCTCATTCAATCTTCCCACATACCCCAAATAGGCTGCCTTTCTAGTTCGGCCTCTGCCCCTCCATTGCTCTGAGCTTGACTTTGGCTAGTCAGTGTACATACACACACAGAGAGAGAGAGAGAGAGAGAGACAGACAGACAGACAGACAGACAGACAGATTGTCCAAATCATTCTATAACTCTGCTAAAAGTCAACAAGGGAGGGGATAATAATTTCATCCAGAATCTACAACCAGCTGCAGGCCTAACTCCCTATAGTAAAATTATTCAAGTATCTCCTAGACCAGTGAACTATGAAAACTATAGAAATCACCCAGATGCAAACTGTCGTGTGAAACGACCAAAGCAACTTAGAGATGAGAAGCCAAAATTGAAAAGCCTTTTTAAATAACATTTCTTTTCTTCTTTTTCGGTACTTTAACCTGGAAAAGGTGCCCTATATAGTACTGTACGGGGTTTGCAGAGGACATCTTTTCCCTTCCATCTAGCCTAAACCTTTCCTCATTATGCTTTAGAGCAAAAGCACTCAGCAACAAGCCTCTCAGCTTGTATTGTTGCTACATTGCTGAGGGAAAGAGTGTTAACCTTGGAATATGCATTCTTCTTCCCATGCTTGCCTCCCGTGATACTATAAGCAGTCATGGGCTCAAGCAGGCAAATTCCTTCCATTCTCTCTCCCTCTTTTTTTTTTTTACGTTCAACCGAAAGCTTCAGCATTCAGTGGCTTAACTGCTCTTGACCCTAGACTTGACCTCCAGACTTGCTCTGTCTGACTTCAGTTCCATTGAACATCTTGTTTCCTTCCCAAAGGGCAGGCATCGGGATAGGTATTTTTGTATTTTTCTGCTGCTAACTGCCGTAAGATCTTCAGACACAAATTTATATGGATAAATACATTTGTTCACAAAAAATAGTATTTTTCTTACCTCCATATCCTCAATATTCTGTAGATCTTGGAAACTCGCCAAGCCCTATAAAACCTGTATTTTTGAACACCTAGGAAGTCATCTGATTTTATGTAGAAATCATCACCTCTTTTCTGGGTGGCCTTGTTTTGCTTCCAAGCAGGGAATTTACCCACCCAGCTTTGCTAGTAGAAAGGAAAAGTTGGGGACCTCCGTCAGATCATTGCAATAAAGCAGTGACCATTTTGCATGGGGGGGTCCATTATTCAGTGTTCTCCCAAAGGACCCATGTGTCGATGATCGTGTGTCAATGAGACACACCTAAAATTTCAGTCTGTAATGGGTGTTGCCTCTTTGGCCTGCAATAAAATAACATTTTAGAGGTCCCAGGTCGCAAGGTAGTTATATTGGTCTCAACTAGGGCCAGGGCCTTTTCAGTACTGGCCCCGACTTGATGGAACGCTCTGTCACAAGAGACTAGGGCCCTGCGGGACTTGACATCTTTCCGCAGGGCCTGCAAGACAGAGCTGTTCCGCCTGGCCTTTGCTTTGGACTCAATCTGACCCTTATGTTTCCCTCCCCTTATGGTTTTGATCTATGGGCTACTTTTAAAATGAGGCTACATTTTAAATTGCATTTTAACCTGTATTTTAAATTGGGGTTTTTTCCTATTATGTTTTTACTGTAATTTTACTGGTGTTATTAACAATATTTAGAACTCATAGTGGATTGACAGGGAGAGACAAGACAGATCCATTCCCCCCCTCCCCAATCTTCTATGAAGGCTTTGTCCTGTTGAGGACTTAGGTTTGGGACTGGCCGCCAGGATTTTGTATTACAGGCACGGGGGTTGTGTTCTGGGTCATTGCGCACTGCGGTGGTCACACGTAAGCCCGTTTCACCCAACTTCTGGAGTCAAAAGTGGCACGCGCATCTGCAGCCCCCCAGAAAATAGTTGTTCCCTCTATATTGAAACCGGGAGGTTTTGAGAAAGAGGAAAAATATGGTCTTCCTTCCTTCCCTCTGAAACTTTCCCATTTAGATGGGAGGTTTCCTAGCTTGGTGGCACACATTTGTCGCCCAGTGTCTCCCAAGATACTTGCCGTAAAATTGCTTGAGCAAGCCAGTTGTCCTTTCAGCTGACACCTTCAGCAGGGCAAAATTCTAAAATGCTTTAAACCTGCCAGTAAATGCCAATAACTATCACGTACCCTCATATTGGAGGTTAGAGATGTGGCTAAACCTGGTTTGGATTTTTTGCCCCCAAATCCACTTGTCAAGACTCTCTACCAGACCAAATTCAGCACTTGGTTGCATGCATGAGCTTTGTGCTATATTGGCTAGCATGCAGTAACTGCTGTGCTAAAATGCTACATTCCTCCATTGTTTTTGATGGGCAGCTCTCACTTTGAACTTAGGGGAGGGGGAAAAATAAGTCTATAGGGACTGGATATTTTCCACATCCTTACAATGGGGCATACAGTGGTACCTCGGGTTACATACGCTTCAGGTTACACACTCCGCTAACCCAGAAATAGTGCTTCAGGTTAAGAACTTTGCTTCAGGATAAGAACAGAAATCGGGCTCCAGCTGCGCAGCGGCAGCAGGAGGCCCCATTAGCTAAAGTGGTGCTTCAGGTTAAGAACAGACCTCTGGAACGAATTAAGTACTTAACCCGAGGTACCACTGTACCAAATGAAAATTGTGTTAAGTTCTGGAAGCTCACAGATAGATCCTTGTTGGTCCCCGTACACTTTAGTGTCTTTGAACTACTTCTACCTAACTAGGGAGCCACAGACTTGCAAAAAAACAACCACCCAACCCAGGTTATTTCAGGGTGTTTCAGTTTTGCTTATGAATAGATAAACTGTTAATCACTCATATATTTGTATATATGGTAAAGATGGAGTTCTATTGTGTAATGCTGTGGAAGCACAGGAACTGTGCAAAATTTGGCTTAAAATCCAGCATTTTAGGGATTTAATGCTCTGGTTATTTAAAAAATGTTCTAGTCCTAAGGCTGCAAATCAGTATTGCCATGCTGTACGGTGTGAACACTAGCAAAATGTTTAGATGCTAGAATGGGGCCGATTGAAGGCTTGGTTGTCAGAAGGAGCCCTAATGACTTGCATACCTCTTTGCTATTCACATGACAAATTGAAGCAGAATGAATTATGCAGACTAGGTGCTACTTAATACAGGGCATAGAACAGTGTTTCTATTGGCACTGAATTGTTGCCTCGGTGCAAAATTTCACGTTTCAAATGGTGATATGCAGCCTCTTGCTTCATATGGGGTTTCCTGCTGAGCAATTGCCCTAATACTTGTATGAAATCCCTGTAGTGGTGGCTTTCTGGTGTTCTTACAACAGCTACTATTGTTTGTTGTATTTAATGCATACAAAATGAAGTTCTAGTCTTGGTATACTTTTTTTAAAAAAATCAAATCAGTTTAAAGCAGCTTACAAAGGTTAGTTGCTTTTTTGTGGAATGGATTAGGTATGCTTACCCCTGTGTGGAGGAGCCATGACAAAGTGCTCCCTTCCGCAGCCCACCCATCAAGCAGAGCTTCTCCTGACAGGTGCCTTCCAACTCTTAAAATACTATGATTTTGTAGGTTTGGGACAAATGCTAAAGTGGTTCACTTCCTGGGAAGACTGAAACCGTGGAACTACGCGTATGACTCCAAAGCAAAAAGTGTCAAAGAAGATGCTCAAGATCCCACAGCGATTCATCCAGAGTTTCTCAATATGTGGTGGGACATCTTCGTCACAAACATCTTGCCATTGCTACATCAACATGGTGTCGTTAAAGATACAACTACTGGTGTAAAGGCGGTAGGTCTCCTTAATGTATTTAACCTGCCTTAACTGGAGAATTGTGTTGTGGGGGGTAGGAGGATCACGTTCTTTGCGCTTGTGAGAAAGCCATTACTTGGCCTGAAACTAGCATGGTTGCTACAAAAACAGCTTGCAGTCCTGCAATCACAAGGCTACTTAGGGATAATGACCTCAGCCAAAATGGGTTAGCTTTTTCCTTAATTAATGCAGCACACTGGCTTGGAGCTGCAACTGTTAACTAGTGGTTGGATACCAGAAGAAGTTTAACACTTCTGGACTGTGCTAACGGGCAAACTAAACAGTAACTGGGCCAGGCCTAGCTATATTAAGAGATTAGTAACCAGATTCTTTAAACGTTTCTCCCACACATCCCTAAAATGTATTACTAGATATTACAGTTGAATACTAGTTTTTGCTAACATGGTAGTTAAGGAAAAGGGGGTCAGGAAGCATGCACATAAAGTAGGATTGAATGTTAATATAGTAAGCCTTGAATCTTCAAAATTCAGCTGTATTATTTTTGGACTGTGTAGACAAATTGGTGTAGATCGGATGGCTGCAACCGCTGTCTTCACACTGCATTATTGCAATTTGGAGAGGTCTTATATGGTGACTGGCCTGAACCATATGAAACTCACTAGACTGAATTGTTTGGCATGGATCATTACAAAATGCTTACTGAAAACTCTGTTAATCATACATGCACAGTGCTTGGTGGTAATACTTTCTAACTGCTACTTAACATTCTGTAAGCAAGTGGTCCAGAGCACTATGGGTTGTATCTAATTAGGTTGTACTCAATGGTAGACCCTTTGAAACAAATGGACCCAAGTTAAGTCATGGCCATTAATTTCAATAGGCATACCTGGAATGTGAATTATGGTGGGTACAGCCCTGCATCTCCAGTAGTCATCATTTGATTCTGTATACCAATGGATTTTTCTCTTTAACTTCAGATCTAGCAGGTTTTCTGCCTCTTAACACTCATTTGTGTACTTTGGAAGTGAAATTAGTAGGCATCCAAATTGCCCTTTAAACATCCAGATTCGGCAAGATTCAAACTTAGGTGGCTTAGGACTCGTGTGTGAAACCTCCAGACACTTCAAGTTGTTTGCAGTGCTTGGCAGCACCACATATGCAAACTTGTCAAAGTGATTTTCATGCGGATGTGCTTGCAATTTTTTATCAGCTCCCTTATGCGAACAGAAGTGGCAGTTGATCTGCTTATCTCTAATGGTGGGGTTGTACCTGCCATCTTGGATTTTTGTATTGTAATAAAACTAGAAAGGTGTACCTGCAGATTCTCAATGATGATAAGCGAGAACTGTCATGACTAGTCTTACCCTGTCTTAGCTAGCCAAAACTACTTGGCTTTAGCTTCTCATGCATGCAGTGCAGCTTTGAACACTTAAGCTTGGTATACAGAAAACATTAGTTAAGTGCAGTACCTTTGGGTTGCAGAAAGATCTGTTCTTTAGCTATGCTTTCTGTTTCCCCTATTTCACCTTTCTAATGAACTGTTGCAGCTATCGGGCTTGGTCTATACACTGGCTTTCTCTTGTGGCTTCTGCAGAGAGGTATGAAGAACTTACACCTGTTGCTAAACTACCCATCTGCTGTCTCGTTGACTTGGATATGCCCTTCATTATTTTACAGCTCCTTCATTGTGTAAATGGTGCTTGCTGCTTTGCATGGGAATCTCTCGTTGGTTTTCCTACTTGCTGCTCTGTCGCTTTACGCCTTACCCCTTCTTACAACAATGCAGTGGTACCTCTCCCACTCATTCTTCTCTCTTTTCAGGAAGAGGTAGCGGAGGCCGTGTCCCACTTGTCACTTTCATCTGCAGCCGTGCCAAACTCGCCGCCGTCACCGCCAGCTATATCCTCAGAAGAGCGCAAAGAGAGATGGGAGCAGGGCCAGGCTGACTACATGGGAGCAGACAGCTTTGACAACATCAAGAAAAAACTTGACACCTACCTCCAGTAGAGACGCACTTGTATCTGCTCTACAGACAACAGCAATACAAGGACGTGTTTCACAGCTATAGCAACTAGGAAAGTCAGATAGGGTCAAATTAAACTTGCTAGCAGCTTTGCCCACTGCTCAGCTGAAGGCTGTTGGCAGTACCGCAGGTAAGAACTGAGCAAAAGCTGTTGTTCTAAGTATGAATCCTTATCCTTGTGCCAATCATGTGTCCAGTAGCCAGATCTTCTCCTCTTGCACAAAACCTGTAAAAGAACTTGTTGGGAACAGGACACTGGACTGGCGTGATACTCCAGGCTTACACCTATAGGACTGTTGTGCTTTACCTCTTCCTTTCACCCCCCCCCCCAAAAAAAACCCAACCACCATGTTTTGCTTGCTATGTAAAAATAAAGACTAGAGGTTAAGGCAGCTACAGTGAAAGGGGCCTTACAGTAAGGACATCAAAATAACATGCAGCAGCAATCTGTGTAAAAACATTGCTTTTCTGTCGATTCCAGCCTTATGGAAGACTTCTGACCAGACTTCTATGCACAGTACCTATAGCATGGCAGATACTTTTGTTCAGTTCTGTGTACTTCTGGGACTAGCAAACCTTTGAACTGTTAACCTGTAAAATGGCACTGAACATGCACAATAAAAGAAATCATGGTAAAACCTATAGCACTACTCAACTTTTGTCAAGTGGCAGTAAAAACTGCCCCCTCCAGCCTACTGCTCAACATCAGCATAAGCTTTCAGAGCAGAGCTTGTGAAAGATTTCCTCACATATTACCGAAAAGCATCTGCTATAGGGGCTGTTCCGGCATTACATTTTTGCTGGGCTAAAACTGGTTCTGTGTTCCTCTTTAGTATGCTAAATAGTAATGGTAAGATCATAGGTGTGGCATATGGTACGAAGGAGAATGGGAAATGTATGTGTCTTTGAGTTCCATTGGGTTCTCTTCTGTAGTTCATCTAAAACAGAACTAAATTTCTGGTTTAAGAAAATAATGGCTGCCATAAAGGTGTGGTCAAAGTGCTTACACAAATGCTGTCGGACACCTAGCCAACGAAGGGCCTGTCTAACAGCCATCCTTTCATGAAAGTGAATATATGTCTCTCAATATACTCCTTGCCCATGTCAACAGAGGAGTGGTGCAAACAAGGCTTTATGAAGCGTGTATATATACATGAACCAGACTTGATTCTATTCTGTGGGCTGTTAGCCTGGGTTAATTTTAGTGCACCATTAAAATGCCTAATTATATAATTAAAAATGAGTGTTTAGCGCAGCACAGCTACATGAATGGCTCAGAAGGGTGATCATATGTAAAGCTGACTTTAGAACTCATATCTATTCAATAAAAATCAACCCTTGCCAGTTGCAGCACTCTGAACTACATTCATCCAGCTATAATATGTCCCTGTACATTATTGCAAAGTGCATAGTGTTGCCAGAAAGCTACTCTAATATAGATGAGTTGCCAAATACAGAAAAGTGCAAGTTATTATATAGTACTTCCCACTAGCAGGCTGTTTGCTCATTTTGAAAGTGTTCAGGTTCAGAAATACCATACATTCCTGAGGTAGGAAGAAGCTCTCTCTCAATAGTGAGAAACCATCAAGCACCATATTAAGAACTCCAGTTCTAATTTTGCTTTTTCTCCTAGTAGCATTATTCAAGAGGCATGTTTTAAGGCAGGGAAGGAATCTGCTGAATTCCAGGACTAAACTATAACAACTATAAATACATGCTCAGGCATTTAAATGAAACAGGAACAGTACTCCCCTGTAACTGCCTTACCAGTTCAAATGTATTAAGTTTAGAAATACTTTTTGTTAGGAAAAAATGTCCTTGCTTGGGTTGGTATGAGTGACTCAACAAAAACAAAATTGGAACTGGTTTCCCCTGCATTATGGTCCATGTGCATTTAGCAATTTCCTCATAGCTGTAGTGTGGTAAAGGGACCCCTGACCATTAGGTCCAGTCGTGGCCGACTGGGGTGCAGCGCTCATCTCGCTTTACTGTCCGAGGGAGCCGGCGTACAGCTTCTGGGTCATGTGGCCAGCATGACTCAGCCGCTTCTGGCGAACCAGAGCAGCGCACGGAAACACCATTTACCTTCCCGCAGGAGCAGTACCTATTTATCTACTTGCACTTTGACGTGCTTTCGAACTGCTAGGTAGTGTGGTAGGGCTATTCTAATGATGCCCACAGCTGAAAGAGCAGAAATTGTTGTAGGTGGCTGCAGAAAAGGCAGTGTGTGTGTAGTGTTTAAGCAAGCAGACTGCAGGGTAACTCTGCCAAGCAGAGGGATGCAAACACTTTTGGTAAAAGAAGCAATGATTCAGTAAATAGGAACTAAAAATAGCCTTTGAAGCTACCTTCTGTATTTAAGTAGTTTGAGAGTGATGTATGTCCAAACAGGGGCAAGCAAACTTGTCACAAAACTATAAACAACCACTGCTATCCTTTATAGATTAAGAAGGCGGGAAGGTGGCCAATTCAATTTTTTAAACACAAATAGCAAAATCAAAATGGATGGTGGTAGTTTTAAACTAGAAAGCACTTCCGAGCTCCTACTTCTACATTAAATCCTTTCAGAAGCGGCCTATTTCTGCCACACCTGCAATCACTAATGGTAAAAATAAAGCAGAACTATGGCATTAGTAAATCATGCAGCTAAACAACTGTTTGTGCCTGTTGCTTAAATGGGCTATCAAGTGCAGATTTACCGCTCCTCGTCACCTTTATATTGGATACTTGTTTCTGCCAGACCTCTGTTGTATATCTATACTAAGCTCTATTGACAGGCCATGTTTCTTCTCTCAAGCATCTATTTTCTGCTCTACATTCATTAAAGTATTATTTATCTTAGGCCAACACTACATCATTCTGCTTCATATTTAACTACCACTCCTACAGCTTAACTACTGTTGTGACACACTAGTGTTCAGTCTTCAGTTTTCTCATTCCTAGCTTTTAGCAATGCTTCCTTTTTAAATGAAAGCTTAGACCAGGCATAGGCAACCTTGGCCCTCCAGATGTTTTGGGACTACAACTCCCATGATCCCTAGCTAACAGGACCAATGGTCATGGATGATGGGAATTGTAGTCCCAAAACATCTGGAGGGCAGAGGTTGCCTATGCCTGGCTTCGACAGACCAAACTGAATGAGACGTACAGATTTGTAACATCCAATCGCCACAGACAAGGGTTGTATTTCACCAGGTCTGTTAACTAGCATTGCCTCTGTGGTAGGAGGCTAGACAAGTTCTGAAAGTGAAGAATTCACAAGTTCTGATCTATTGGGCCAAAACGTTTCCCCAACTTACCTGAGGCCACTTAGTAAATTCAGGAGTAGGGGAGGTGAGCCATGTCACTATGACAACACTAAATTATTTTCCTCTTTTATAAATGTTTTGGCTACTTGCTGGATGCATGCACGTCCCACTAGCATAGTTGAATTTCCCCATTTCTGTGGTGTCCATAGAAGACTGCCATAATAAACAACTGCCATAATTTAATAGTATCTCAGCAAGGGCAGGGGAGCTATAGAGATGCTGATTTCAAGCTCCCATCTTCTCCACCCAGTATGGCCGATGGTCATGGATGGCAGGAGCTGTGGTCCAGTGATGATAGCTCGCCTGATGTACTATCAAGGGAAAATTGTGTTCCTGTCTTGTTAAGGGAAAACAGGGAAAGGCTACTCACTCTTAGATCATGTTACCCTTTGTGCACTGAAAGCACTCATCCATCAAATTATATCCTACATGGTAATCCTTATGAAGCCAAACAATCAATCAAACAAACAAACAAAGCTTTAAGAAAAAAAGAAAGGATGGAAAAATCTCAAATGGCACAATGATGAGAGGAAGTGAGTGGCTTGCTGGTTACAGAATGCTGCACAGGAGTACGCCACACCTCAATGTGTTTTCTTCCGTGTTCCACTAGTTTTAACTACTTGCTAAGAGTGACCAGCATAGAATGGGGACAGCAGGGGAATGTTTATCAGCACTAGAGATTTTGATTTCTGATTAGCAGATAAGCTAAGCGATGGGCGAGAAGCCCATGGATATAAAGTTTATTAGATTCTTGTGCATTTTTACAAGATCAGTCAGGAGCTTATGCCTGAGTTGCTGTTTACAGGTCATACTGTGCAGATAAACAAAAAGCATTATAAAATGTTAATGATTACAGGCATGAGTCTGCATAAGCCACAATTTTATTTACCTAGAAATAAAACTTCCGAATTACTGAGGTTTTACTATTTCAAGCGATGCTATTTCTTGAATGACTTTGCAGCAAGAGAATGGAGGCAGCGTATCAACTCAGACAAAAGTTTACTTGTTTTCAGTAAACATGATTTCCTAAATCCGGATTCTAGCTGTACAAGATAGTAGAAAACTCAGTATATAGTGGACAACAATCTATAGACCGTTTTAAGTCATATCACTGTAAAATTAAGAATGTGCAATTAACTAAAAATTGTGAAGCTATAACTTAAAATGAAATATTTTACTTTTAGGAGTTAAGATTGTTTAGATATAGTCTAGCAAAAAAAAAAAGGAACTTAATTCTTGTCATACACATCCTCATTTTACAATCCTTTTCTACTGATGAAGACAGTTACAGGAGTATATGAACTAGGTTATCTAACTGGCATTCACCGCAGAGGCAAAAGCATGTTGGTGTTTGTCATTGTCAATCTGCCCAACACACAAATAAAATATGACACTGCAAGGTGACTCATTTAACTCTAAAGAATAGTATTCTTTGTTATTAGTAATACCTGCCCTTTGTACACTAAACACAATTCAAGAAAATTTGATAAAATGGCACCAGTACATTTAAAGAACATGGTGATAAAGAACTGCTTTAACGGTGTTTTGAAGCCCAGGTGTTCAGGATAGTTACCATCTTAAATCCTATGCCTGCAGTCCCAGGCAATATAGGATACATTGGTTCTCCCCCTGTACTTCAGCAAAGGAGATCTGATGTTGGTCCCCCACAAACACTGCTGCAGAAACTTCTGTGGCTATGGCCCTACCAATGTCAGTTCTGATGCCAAGTGGGGAAGATTTTGGGAGATTTGGGACATACAGGAGAGACTTGGATCCAAAGAATCCTGCTCCTACCCAGTCCCCCAACACTAGGGGGAAAAAAAGACTCCACCTGAGGAGCTAACAAAAATCTTTTTTTTTTATTTCCCAGGGAAATGGTGGCCAGGAGGAAAGCGTGGATAGAAAGAAAAATGAGAGTAATTAAAGTTCTCATCTGTCCTAAAATTGAGAGCCAACGTGCCTTAGGAATGCAGCCTAAAATAAAATAAAATTAATAATAATAATAATAATAATAATAATAATAATAATAATAATGATAATAATAATGGTAGCTGCATCAGCCTGCTTGTTACATGGCACATCTTATGCCAATGATGATTTAACAGAGTAATTCTAAAGCTATGTACACACTGATTGAACAAGTAACATCAGGTCGGCTGTCTTTAGCTGGGCCTAACATCTCAACTTATAAATCCATCAAAGTCTTGATTTCGTTAATTTTTGTTTCACTAGAAGATTTCTTGTTTCCAAAGGCTCCAGTCGCAAGTTCTTTCTTCTTCTCCTGGATTTTCAGCATGTTTTCCTCTACTGAGTTCTTCACAATGAACTAAATGCATGTTTTTTTAAAAGAAAATGTCAAACAAAAGAAAAAAGGAAATTCACTGCTATCATATTACTTTTCCAAAGGTACTTTAAATATATTACTGAAAACGTGCTATCCTAAAAGTGTGATTCATTTACTATGATGTGAAGAAGTAAAAATAGCAAGGAGACAAATACTAGAGCATGGGGAACCGGGGGGGGGGGGGCTATGGCCCTCCAGATGTGAACTCTCAAACCCCATATTCCACCTTTAGCCATGCTAATGAGACTTGGGAGTCCAACAAGAGCCGCAGGTCCATAGGTTCCCAATTCTAGGATAAAGGTTCTCAAACTGTGCTTCACCAACAACAGTCAAACAGTATTTGTACTTGGCCCCATAGTGATTTAAAAACTGATACACTCAGCCTCACAGAACCATACTCACAAAACACATGCACATCCATTATCTACCGTATTTTTTGCACCATAACACTCACTTTTTTCCTCCTAGAAAGTAAAGGGAAATGTCTGTGCGTGTTATGGAGGAAATGCCTACGGGTGGCATGCCTACGGATTTTCCTCCTCTAAAAACTACGTGCGTGTTATGGTCAGGTGCGTGTTATAAAGCGAAAAATACGGTAAATATCATTAATGTATGCTAGGATAGCTCAGTTGGTAGAGCATGAGACTCTGAATCTCAGGTTTGTGAGTGCAAGCCCCACGATGGGCAAGTTTCCTGCATTGCAGGGGTTTGGACTATACGATCCTCAAGGTCCTTCCAACTCTATGGTTCTATGTGCTTTGATTTGTAGAACAAAAACCATGATGTTAAGTGGTCCTCCATGAACTTTGGCAAACTAAGAGTTCAGGAAAAAATATTTATGGAAAGTACAGTCCTAGAACTTGCAGCAACAAGAAGAAAGTAGTGCCTTCATTTCTATTTGCAACTGCTCATATAGCAAGGAGCCTTATGTGTTGGGAAGCTGTCTTACATTACAATACCGACTTAGACTGAAAACTATCTGCGGACCCTACTCAAACATCAGAGGCCATTTTACAAAACTGAAATCATGTCAGTGAGGGAAGCAAGATTCAGTCTGTTTCCCATCTTTGTGCCAAATACTTAACTGGCAAAAGTTCATCTTTTTATCGCTCTTCACATACACCCTTAGCTACTCTATGTGCACTGCTGTTTCAAAGGCCACATGTTTGCAATACAGAAAATGTGATTTAATTCCTTGCTAAAGGTAAAGGGACCCCTGACCATTAGGTCCAGTCGTGACCGACTCTGGGGTTGCACGCTCATCTCGTTCTATAGGCCGTGGGAGCCGGCGTTTGTCCGCAGACAGCTTCCGGGTCATGTGGCCAGCATGACCAAGCCGCTTCTGGCGAACCAGAGCAGCACACGGAAACGCCGTTTACCTTCCCACTGGAGTGGTACCTATTTATCTACTTGCACTCTGCCATGCTTTCGAACTGCTAGGTTGGCAGGAGCAGGGACCGAGCAACAGGAGCTCATCCCGTCATGGGGATTCGAACCGCCAACCTTCTGATCGGCAAGTCCTAGGCTCTGTGGTTTAACCCACAACGCCACCCACGTCCCTTAATTCCTTGCTAGTGCCTCTTTTATTATACTGCATCCCTAAGCACAACTGCAGACTCTGGGTTGAGGCATGCTCAAATTAAAAGCAACTTCTTATAACCACAGGTGCTTCAGATAATCGCCAGCTCACCTTGGTGATGACAACATCCTGCTTCTGCCCAAGTCTGTGACATCTGTCAAAGCACTGGTCCTCTGCAGCAGGATTCCAAGCCTATCAGAGATATTCAGTAGTCATGCTAAGCCTTGCCAAAAGTAATGTCCTTTCACATTTCAGATTTCTAAGCTATGATCGCTATAGCACTGTGGGACTTTAGTGTTTTACTAGTATGGCGTTGGAAGACTTGAGAATAACATATTCCATTTTCTATTAGTTATATACATGACACATCAGTCCACCAGCCCATTTCTTGGTGACAAACTGCCTATCCCATCAAGCTGCCTGGACTAAAGAGTATTCTTGAAGAAAAACGGATTTCTGATTATAGTTCAGCTAAATACAAAGGCTCTCCAGGAGAGCACATTCACTTCCATAAAGCCTTTAAAGATGACTGGGGGAGGAATGAACTGATACAATTTCACTTTTTCTTATAAGGATGATAGCAGGCACACAAACTCCTGATCTTGAAGGGGTATGGATGGAACGATTATGTCCCCCTGCTCAGCCTCCACCGGCAAGGAGCACCTCAACATACATATCCCAAATGCCAGGTAGATAGCATTTCCGACAGCAGTAACCAGCAGAAATCCCTGAGAGGAGAGGCTGTACAAACCTGCTGTCATCATGTTACAAGAGGCCCAATTTGGGCCTTTCCGCTGAACCAACTTTGGAGCTGGGACAGCAAAGGGACTTTTTTCCTCCCCGCTCCACAACTTCTACTCCTGAAAATGCACGCGCATCAAACCACACCTCTGCCAGCCAGAGGTTAGGATCGCTCCCTTAGCTTTTCAAGTTAACTTATGCACATTTGAAATCAGTAACTTTATTACAGGTTTTCTACCACAGCTAACCTGATGGGGTAGAACCTGTTTTTTGCTGCAGTTAATAGCACCATTATCACTTTCTTTTGCCACTATCTAGCAGCTAAAAATGAATTTCTCATTCCTTCTTTTATTTCTAGGATGTGTTGCAGAGCCAGTAAATATCACACTGATTGACTTGTTTATACTTACTGGATCCATTAAAAATACTTGTGAAGCTGCTGTGAGATTCAAACCAACACCACCAGCTTTTAGAGATAACAGCATTATAGTTGGGGACCCTTCTGCATTACTTTGGAACTGCTGAATTGCCTGTACTCTTTGTTTCCGTGTCATAGACCCATCCAAACGAGCAAAAGCAAACCCAGATTCCCTGAATCAGAAGAAGTACAACAGTTAGTCAATTTGAGAGTTCTGACCTCATATTGTGGCATGCTGAATTTTTCAACTTCCAAATTCCCAAAATGAAGGGTGCTAAAAAGTTATAACTTGACTTCGGTTATCAAAAGATATTTTGGTTAGTATTTTGCTGCTAAGTAAAACGTGTGTAAAATTGCATAGAAATCATTAAAAATGATTGCCAAGTACTTGCAGTTATATTATTAATTATAATTATTATCTGACACTTTCAGAAGGTAAAATTTAAAATTCTTTGGTTTTCCAAAAGCAGCTTATGTGCTTCTTCATCAAATGTAGACTTATCAAGCTAAATGTTGTCCAGCCATGAAAATAATAGCAGATTTGATTTATTCACACCCAAAAACATCTTTTTAAGATGCCTCACTGAAGAAATTTGCAAAAACTAAGTTTCACACCCCCTAAAATGAAAAACCCTACTTTGATATGAAGTTTTGATTTTTTTCATGAGAAATTTTTGTGGTTTTTTTGTTTTTGTTTGTTTGTCTGTTTTTTGGAGGGGCAGGAATGCACGCAGCACAGCAGATTAGATAGCAAGTATTTACATTTTTCAGTTCTTTGCTGAAGAAACTTAACAAGCACATATTTCTACTTACTTTAGTGGAATCTCTATTAGAGTCAGGAACTTTGTGAACTGAGAAACTATTAAACTCTTAACAGCAGGATTTTGCTTCCTTAGTTTTATCAAGGCATGCATCAATGCATTGACCTGAAACACAAAGTAGTTATTTTCAGTTTTACTAACAACGAATCTCTTCATTTTCCTGAGGTTAGTTTTATTGTTACAAAGGAAAGCATGCATGTTCTCAGAGTCCTGTGTGCTAGACTGACCAATTGTTTCTCTCATTTCTTACCACCACATACCAAAAATAATTGGCCTAACAGAAATGAAATGAAATCTGTGAATCTGGAACTAATATCACAGGTTACAAGAATTGGGAAGAAAACTTAATTTCCTATATAAAATGTCATTACTTAGGAGACCTAGAATCTCAATTTTGGAAAGCAACAGGAACTGTTAGCACATACATGAAAGTAATGTGTGAATTTTAGGAAGTAGCAACCAAAGTCACATTGATAAATGGAATTAAATGTAGGAAATATCAGGAATTCACAAATGTGCAAGCCATGTATTTTCCATAGGTAACAATTCTTTCCAGTTATGGCCTCACCTCCCACTGCTTTCAGTGGCATAAAGCAGCGAAAATGGCTAAAGCCAAGGACAAGGTAATAGAAAATAATATGGAGAAAGCAGAGTTCTTGCAAAAGTCTAGATGAATTGCTTAAATCCTTAATGAGGGCACAGAGGAAAAAGACACCAAAAATCAGTAAGGAAGAAGGAAGAAGTAGGACCAAGAAGACTGGACATAAAGAGTGGCTAACTCATGCCCTTTCCTGTTACTAAGCACAATCCATGTATCAAAATCTAGCCAGTGTGGTAAATATCTAAAGTGTAATATTTTGGTGCAAAAATGCAAAACAAATTAAGAACATATTTTGCATACCACAGAATAAAGACAATGAAGTGTTCTAATCTGACATTTACCTTTGAACTAGATACCCATTCTTGGCCAGGCTTTTTTTCACTATCCAGTTCCTCTGAAGGACATTCTAGTAAATTTTCTAATCCAACCTCTTTCCTGCAGAGAGGACATTTGGCGTTTGTCTGAAAAAGACAACACAAGTTTATAGTTCTGAGAAACACACCGTTGTGATTTGCATGTTTAAAGACTAGCTTTTGTATTATGCTTCGGTTAGTAGTTCAGCGGTTTTTTGAAGAGGGTAAGGTTTCACATAAAGCAATATACAAAGTGACTACTACAAAGAATTAAAGAACCCTAACCCTTTACAAAGTATTTGAAGACGCAACAAAGCGAACTGGACTCCTTGGCTGCTTTGAATAAACATTCACAAACATTTTATTGATAATAATCAGCTAAATAGTTTGAGGATCTATACAACTTTGTAACATGCAGAAATCAGCATTCTTAGAGAAATCAAAGAATGGAACTGAGGGAAGTCGGGGGGTGGGTTTTGTGTGGGAGGGTGGGGGGAGGGAGGAAAAATGTGGGAAAAGTAAGGATGATATGTTTCTGGATATTATGTTTTGTTTTAATTTTGAATAAAAAAAAATTAAAAAGAAGAATTAATCAGGTCTCTTTGGAGGTAACATTCTACCATGAACAAATTAAACAATACTGCCATACTGTGTACAGTACAATTGACATCGGAGTCCCCTTCCCTTTTTTCCTAGATACAGTTTGGCTTATTGGCACCATTAATTGTATTGCTGTGGGCTAGAGTCCTATTTAGATGAAGGTTGGTTTGACAGCGGCTTTATACAGCAGACGGGTCATTCAGATCAGGCTGTCTATGTGTCGGCTTAGCGCGTTAGTTTCCACACATTGTTTTTCTTCAGTCATGAATATTCTTTGCTTGTCCACTGCTTGCCTCCACCCCAATGGGTGGAACTTGATGGAATGTACCTGGGCTGTGTGTGTTTCTTGTCCCTCTCTGCAATCACTCGTCCCCAACCTCCACTGCCTTTTCCTGCTCCGAGCATTCATAGCTTTTCAAAACAAAATAATTTGCCAGAAGTGCATAACAGCAAATATTACCAGCCCATAGTTACGTCTCACTACAGACAAAATGGAGATGGGAAGCAATGTGCATTTGGGTTTCTTAAAAAATAACAATAACGAGGTCTTGCACAGGAGTGATATTTACCAATTTTGATCTGCTATTTGGTTTGACATGATGTGGGTGGCAATACAACCCTATGAAAGAATTAAGAATGCCACGTAGGACCTGTTAACCATTATTAGCATAATTATGCATTTTCCCTCCTCTCACCAAAAAAACATGCAACAGCAATGAAATTATGACAAAAGGTGTTGAGCAAAACCTTGAAATTAAACAAGTTAAAGTTGTCCAATGTACCAATTCAGTCTAATGTGAAGCCATCATAAACACATGCAAAAAAAAAAAAAACACCACAAAAAGCCGTGCAGGTCAATACAATCAAAAGGTCAGAATCAAGAGGAATACATGCAGTAGAATGTAGAAAAGTCAGTAGATTAGTTTCGATGGCAATAAATTAAAATAAAATATAAGGAGTATTAACCAGTTTTATCAAAACAGTAACCCTACTGGCCACTGATATAAACTGCCTTCACTGCAGTTTCGTAAAGGTAATAACTAACCTTCTCTCTCTGGATGACTTCACAGATACATGGTTTACAGAACACATGGGCACAGTGTGTTATCACAGGAAAGTTCAGGGACTCTAAGCAAATGGCACATTCTTCATCTGATCCAGAGCTGAGCACGAATTTCATTTTTTCTATTAATTTCTTACGCAATTCTTCAGGGGTACCATTAGCTGTCCAAACACATACACAAAAAATTAAAAAGAGCAATGTTACACGGTTAAAGTATCACAGTGCACGATAACCACAAAAGTGCATCTATTTCAGCAGGATCTACAACAAAATGTTGCAGTGTATTTCATCTTCTAGTAGGATTTATCCTATTGAAGGTTCCAGATAGCCATTCCCCTAACTAGCAGGTTATTTCATCTCTCTCCCAGCCTCCTGATTTTCCCTTTTTTATTTTCCAGTTGATTCTCAACATTCTGTGGGTGGTGACCATAGTTAGTCCTCACTGGGCTGGACTGGTGGCATTTAGGTTTTTTCGTGGAAGATGCCCCTAAAGGATTGGAATGTTTTAGAACTTTTATTATCCCCCAAGGATGTCAGTGCCCCTTTTATTTCACAATAGCAACATTTTGGTTCCACTTCTGTCAACCCCAAGTTTGCTTTTAGATAATAGATACCATATCACAATTCATATTGGAACAATATACTTATCCACTGTACTCAAATGCTTATTAGTTATCAGTATTTAAGGGGAAGAGCTACCACTACAGTGATATTTACTAGCATTTAAAAAGAATTATCTTTTCCCCATGAGATAACAAACGTCATTTTCCAAGTATCTGTTTTGAGACTATGCATTTGAACATTTCACATTCTAGTTGTCTCAGATAAGATATTTACAGAAATATCTTTTTACATACACAAAATTATTCTCACCAAGCATGAAGCTAAAATTCTCCAACAGCTTACTCAGATATTCACTATGTAGACCACAAGTTCAAGTCCTGTGCAGTGCCCACTAGTCACAAACTGACTTTTTATAGCAAATATTTTCTTTTTGACAACAAGTAGTTTGTTTTTCTTGTCAGACCGAAATATACTGTATTTTTCCATGTATAAGACACCCCCTATTTTTTTAAACCCGAAATTAAGTTGTTTAGCTTTGGGGGGGTCACTTTCGCCAATCACTCACCCGCCTGCCCTCCACTGCCAATCGCTTGCCACTGCCGATCACACACCTCGCCACAACCACCAATCGCTGCTGCCAATCTCCTTCTTGCTGCTGCCATTAATTACACGTGCCCCCCCCCCCGAATTCACTATCCATGTATAAGACGATACCCAATTTTTGCCTAATTTTTTTGAAGCAAAAAGCATTGTCTTATACACGGAAAAATACGGTAAGTGTAGGCCCCTGCCTCCCTCATCTCGCTTCAACGATGGTCAAAGTAAGAGAGGCTAGGAGACCCAAAGAACAGATTGCAGGAAGAACTATTAGACCATGCAGTACATGAAGTTGTCCTATGTTGAGCCAACACTTATCAAGCAAAATGCATCTTGGGGGAAATCAGACTGTATTTCCCATCATCCCTGACAACTAGTCATGCTGACTGAAGCTGATGAAAGCTGTAGTCCAAAACATGTGGAGGGCAACTGGCTGGTACTCTAGCCTCCTGAGTATTCACTTACCATATATACTCGAGTATAAGCCGACCCAAATATAAGCCGAGGCACCTAATTTTACCACAAAAAACTGGGAAAACTTATTGACTCGAGTATAAGCCGGTTCACCACACCACAAACCTCCTGGTGGGCCAGAGTGCGTGTGTGCACATGCGTACACGGCAGAGGGGGCTTCTCTCTCCCCCCAGCCCCTCCCGTCCCCCTGCCTACCTAGGGTGCTGCCAAGAGGCAGAGGCTGGCGGCAGCAGTGGTGGATGAAGAACAAGCAGCCCAAAAGGGTTGCTTTTGGGCTGCTCATTCCGCGGCCGCTGACAGCAGCAAAGGCAGAGGAGGAGGAAGGAGCAGCCCGAAAGGACCCTCATTCGAGTATAAGCCGAGGGGGGCTTTTTCAGCATTAAAAATGTGCTAAAAAAGTCAGCTTATACTCAATTATATACGGTACACAGATCTGAACACTAAACAACTGGCAGGTGCGCATTAATAGAAGCAAGGATGACACACAACTTTTTACTGTGGAGTTCTTTGCTCTCCTGCCTTCGTCACGTGCAGAGAGATACTACCCAACCCATTTGGATCATCAGCAACCGCCGTAAACCAAGAAGTGTAAGCACCTGAGATTAAAGGTCTCCTATGTTTTTAAAAGAACATAGGAATACTTACCTTCTGTATCACTGGATGAGGACGCACTTGTACAGAGCCATGGATGACAACACAACTGTCTCAGCCTGAGCAACACACCAAGAACATCTGCATAGTGGGTCAGGACACTTCTATCACTGAAATACCTGCAGGATAATTTTGACATTAAATAAATCAAGTGTTACAGTTTAAATACATGAGCTGTGATCCACAAATCCTCCGAATTCTGGCCCAATTCTCTCTTGTGCCATAATTAGAGAACTTTGCAGGATTTGTTAGGTCATATTTACCATACCATTAAGTGTTGGAAACAGTAACTTAACCAAGGATTACAATCCAGGCTATCAAATGAGGCACCTCAGTGTAAGGGGTGTGTAAATGTATGTGTATCCACTTTGCTTCCCATGTCATTTAACCCTCCATAATGGACTGAAAAACAATGGCATTATCAGGAGTCACTTAGTTAAAATCTCATGCCCTGTTTTGAGAACAGTATT
Organism: Podarcis liolepis; assembly: GCF_965112155.1. Classification (NCBI taxonomy): domain Eukaryota; kingdom Metazoa; phylum Chordata; class Lepidosauria; order Squamata; family Lacertidae; genus Podarcis; species Podarcis liolepis. The sequence continues at coordinate 78,628,919 of NC_139556.1, forward strand.
CTGCCTGACAATGCAGTTTTATTTGTATACAACAGACCAAGCAGTCACTGAACAGTTGCAGAAAATGTTCCCGTTTTCTCAACCATCCTTTTAACAATCCATGTTGCGAGTGATGAGTACTAATCTGATTAGTTTGTTAGTACTATTCCAACTGCAACAAAAACAGCTAATGTACTGGCCACTGAAGGAAGAATAGTTAAATTTCTACATAATCCAAAAACTTGGGAGTCTTAATATTGTGCACGCACGCACATATATAAATAAAAGAGTGGGGATCATTTGTGTAATATTGGAAAAATCATGGCATGCAATTAAATGCATTAGTAGAGTTACCTTAAATCAAGCAGTTAAAAGCATTATCAAGATAATAACTTTAAAAAGGAGTAATATGAAAAATGCAGTTAAAAAATTCAAGTAAGACACAAAAGGGGGAAAGGGAAGTCTAATATGTATATGAAAACTGAAAATAAAATTTATAAAAATAAATATATAAATTTGGGAGTCTTAATATTGCATTGCATGGAGTTTTATTATAATGGAATCTACAGAGCTGCAATCCTATACAGTGGTACCTTGGTTTAACAACAGCTTAGTTTATGAACAACTTGGATTAAGAACGCTGCAAACCCAGAAGTAGGTGTTTTGGTTTGTGAACTTTTCTTTGGAATAAGAACATGTTTTGCTTTCTGTTGAGTGTGTTCCATTTGTAAATTGAGTCCCCCACTGCTATGGGAAAGCACGCCTCAGTTTAAGAATGCTTTGGTTCAAGAACGGACTTCCAGAACAGATTAAGTTCATAAACCAAGGTACCACTGTATACACTTACCTTGGAGTTAAGTCCTACTGAATCCAACAGGGCTTATTTCTGAGTAGACGTATTTAGTATTGCATTATAAGACATGCAAGATAAAAAATCAGACTACAACAATTACTGAATGCAACCTAATGGAATTCTGTTCTTCCACTTAACAGCTGGCACTATTTACCTCTTAACAGCAGCAATGCTCTCGTTTTTCACAGAATGATACATTTGGCTCTCTTCATCTGTAAGTGTAATATGCTGAATGAATACTTTGCGTTCCGGGAGCTTCAAAACTGGCTTCCCTTTAACTTTGCTTGTTTTAGTTCTTCGAAGTGTAATGCTGTTAATTAGGGATTGTAAACGCCTAGCAAGACAAAAGAAGCACACGTGAGGCTTTAACATCAGATATATTTTATATCTCAGTCGCTCAGTCTTGTATACCCAGTGAAAACTGAAAATTTTCTGTATTTTACTAAAAGAACTTTAAATGAAGTCTGTATTCTTCACATATCATTCAGTTTATGTATAATCCACTGATCTTTGTACTGATCTTTACAAAATGTACTTATCAAGAATATGTATTAGAAAACTAGAAACTAGAAATATTTTATACTTAAGCCCTCCTTGATCTCCCATAGTGACAGGACGCTGGATTGTTCTGTGCCACCAGTCTCTATCTGTAAAAGGCTTCAGCTTTAGAAAGGAAAGAAGAGACCACAAATCCTTTAAGGAATTCTGAATAGGTGTGCCTAAAAGGAAGAAGAAAGACAAAACAAAAACATGCCGCACATTATGATTACACCACATAAAATTCACTCAAAAACAAAAGTAAAGACTGGGTAAACAAAAAATATCCTTGTACAAGTATAAAAAACTTGCCAAAAATTACTTTGGCATTTGTATCATTGTATCAGCTTGAATTCTTAGGTAAATATTATTATGTATTATTTAAAAAAATCACACCAAAATATTGCTAAGTACCACTCTACCATTAGTAGTTAGCTTCTGCTAGGCAAGTTTTTAAAAAATCAATTTCACATATTAAAACATTTGTTAATTTCCTATAAAGTTACATTTACATGAACCTGCCTTAACATGATTGGCTGACTTGCAGGCTGATGGAAACCCACACATCGTTGAAAGACTGTATCATCGATTATTATTTTGGATCAACACATTCTGGCACTAGATCCTGATGATTTTATTTCATGAATTAAAAATGTTTTTTTAAAAGCAGTGCCTCCTTGTAAATAATGAAGTCCCTCACTACTGCAAAATGCAACAGTTCTGGCATCTACTTTGCTTAGCTTTTGAAACATCTTTAGTCAGGTACAGTCATTACCTAAAAGACATAGAGCCTGATCAAAATATGAGTTTACACTGAAAATAAACATTCTTGGGCTTAAACTGCATTGATGCATTTGTTTACAACGCTGCATTTTCATTTTAATATTAATGTCAACCTCAGTACTCCACTATAATCAGCAAGTTAAAAATGGGCTGGATCCCTGGATCATCAGCCCATATAACAGGGCTGGCAGAAGCTGACTTTTCAGCCTACTGTTTTTCCCACCAGTCCCGGAGTCCTCAATAAATGCTTCCCCGAGGGTCGGAGATGCTGTGGCACAAGAAAAGGGTGTGATGGCCGGCATTTCTCAGCCTCGGTGTCCCAGTTCAAACTATTATTCAGTTGTATAATTAAGTGAAAATTTAAACTTTAAGGCCAGGAACAATTGCTGTCCTGGGAGAGATGCTTTCTTTAATCTAAGTTTATGGGTTTGATCCCAGTAGTCCATTAAAACTAAACAGTGATAAGAGTTTGAATCTAGTCCAACCATGGCTTCAAATCGGGTTTTAACAGTAACACCATCAGTTCATGTACTAATTTCGTCCCTGTATGATGAGCAATTGAACTGTTCAGAACAGGAAGCAGCCACTTCAGCTGCATTTTTGCAGCTGGAATTTATGACTGGAAAAGTAACAGCAGTGCTGGAGGCAAGCAGAAAAATACAGTCGAAAAGGTGCTTGCTCTCAGAGTTATCATCTGAAAGTGAGAAAATGTCTGCATATGCACTACAAATGCAGTTTTTTTCCAGCAAAGACATTCATACCGCCCCCTGAGCAACATCAGGCACTCAAAGCAGAAACAGCACTTCCATTGTAATAGGACAGTAGTTTTGGATGCTTCTCTGGGTGGCTCCAATGCCAAGCAGCTAGTATGATCAGAAGGGAAGCAAATACAGATGTTGCATCCCTAGCAGAACTGCTCTTGCATCTCTTACATGCTGCTAAATTCCACATGCTCAGGAGCAGCTGCAGACAGGGTGCTGCTGCACTGCCACCCTTCCAAAAGTGGGGTCTCTACTCTTTGCCAGGATGGTGCAGGAGCAGTTCAGAGTGGCAGCCCAGAGTGCCACATTGGCTCTGCTGATCTGTCCATACAAGCCCTGACCTTGCTACTGCCCTGCCCCATCCTGCTAAGTGGAAGCAACAGTGCTGTCAATAGGGTGGTGCAGTACTATCCCACTGCACTGATTGCTCCTGCCTGGGCTGAAATTTGCTAACTGAATGCTCCCTGGAGGGAGGAGTGCATACACACAGGCCCCAAAGCAAGTAGCAAGCTACAATCTTAACTAAAGCAATTTTACAGAGTGCAAAACAAACTAAGAGACATAATGCATCACAGTACTGTTGAAAAATCTTACTGAAATCAGTAAGCTGTTCAACAAGCATAACTCTTATAGTCAATTAACACATTGCTGCAGTGTTCTCCCTTTGGCATAATTACCTGTCAAAATCCATCTTCTTTGTGCATCTAGGTCCAGTACAGCTTTTGTCTGTTGAGCATTTGGATTTCGTATTGTGTGTCCTTCATCCAACACCACTCTCAGCCATTTTAATTTGTGTAAAGGGCTATTACCTCTGGCCTAGAACAAAATTTTAATAATGGCTGTAGTACTTTAAGGATATAAGTAAACTCTGTAAAATAAGCAGTGACTTAAAAAAATAAAAAGAAACCATTTTCCTTTCATTCTCTATTCCAGAAGAATATATGTAACCTTTATGAAGACGAATAGAGGAAGTCAGCTACATCAAGCGTGCATGAAGGCCTCGAAGCCAAATCACTTTTGCAGCTTCACTGAAAATCCAACCCAATTAATGCAAGAGGCATTACAAGGACAATTTCAACCAATAAAAATACTCAAGGAAGGTGCAAGTGCAGAGGGTGTGTGGCCTAGAAAGAGCCCCACGAGCCAGATAGAGGGACCTGGAGGGCCACACTTGCCCCCAGATCACAGGTGTGTGTACGTACACACACACACACACACACACACACACACACACACAGTGTAAGATATGGGAAATTATTTGAATGGCTTAAATATAGCATGCTCTACTTACAGTTCACATCTAAAACAGATACTACACAGATTTCTTAAATTTATTCCCATAACAGTCATCAGAACGTATCAATAGAACTGTTAGTCATATGATTTAAAATAAAGCAGCAGCTAAGCAACTGGAGTTTTGTCTTTAAGGGACAGAGAAAATGGAAGTGTAATACAGGCCCTATTTCACTCCAGAAAGAGCTTTTGTTTATTTAACAGGATTACAATCACTAAACTTCTAAGCAGTTTACATAACATATAAAGTTGACCAAAAATAAAATCAAAACATAAACAGAATAAGTAGTTTCAAATATATGGACATGCTTGCCTAAACAAAATCATTTTTAGCAGGTGTCAAAACAGCTCAGTTTCCATTGGAGCTGTATGAGAAAAACCAAAGTTTTCTACTCTATTTCCAAGGGTGAGCACCCACATCAAGAGGAAATTAATAACATCACCTAAGAAATGGGCAGAGGAAGGCAAGATTGTGTCAGCTGCTTAAACAGACAAAAAAGTCACAGCCAGCAGGCACTGCACCACCACACACAGTCCCAGTATTACTATCCAGTCTGAGCTGTATTCTCTCCACCGCAATCATCCCCACACTCCAAACATCAGTTGCAACTTAAAACTGCTGTAAAAGATTTGCTACTTGAGCATGTGCTTTTAAACCTCTATACTGCTACTTAAGGCATGCACACCCACTGCACAGTGGATCTGTTTTTAAATGCCCACACCTACATTTACAAAGATCAGTCTCCACTGAACATCCTTAAAAGGTATGCAATTCTCAGAACTGATATCATTTTCAAGCTCTAAGAGCAGGAACCAAATGTTTATCTTTCTGTTGACCAGCTGGAAAACATAAAAGCCCCGAGAGCTTCCAGGTACAGAATTTCACTTATTTTTACTACTCCTTCTGCAACAGCTGACTTAGAATAACATCCGTGTTATTTCCAAGCTATCCATTACAGTAATTTAAGCACTTAATGCCAGGTAGAACAAGACTCCAAGAGTTGTAGCCAGCTAAGTTGTACTCAGAGGAGACCCACTGAAGTCAATGAACTCAAGTTAGTCACGTCCATCAATTTCAGTGGGTCTGCTCTGAATATGACTTAGTTGGATAGAATCCCAAAAAACTTACAGTATAATAAAATATAACAGCCTATATGAAAGTGCATCATAGTGCAGCTGGAGTATAATGAACACCTCAAATATAAAACATTAAACTGTTTCAAGATAAAAGCATAGAAACCATTAGTGACTGGAAGCCATTAGAAACTAAAACACCTGGGCAGGAGTAAAAAAGAACATTTGCCATCTCATCCCACTTTCTACCAACTGGAGACACCAGAAAATATTAATGCCTATTTTCTCTGTGCATCTGCTTAGAACTGCAGATTCACAGAGGAACCCTGCCCCTGTAGTTGTCAAGTGCGCTAGTTTTATCCAGCGCCCATCTGGGGAAAGAGGTCATGGGTGATGATAGGAGATGAGCGACGGCAGTTTATGTTTGAGGACACCCTTCTACAAGACAAAAACCTCCTTCGTATATATATGCTTGTTCTTAACTAAAGACTCATACAATGGGAAAAGCAGATTACATGTTTTTTTAAAAAAGGAATACAATGGAGCATTTGGCATTGATTTGAAAAAAGCTTAAGACTACTAGGTTGTATTTTAGAACAAAAGTCAAATATTTGTGATGTATAAACTGCTTTTCTTTATCTTGCTGCAACTTTTCACCATACTTACTCCATAGTCACTAGCTAAAATGTTGTAAGTTGTTAATACAACATCCTGTCTTGAAAGTACCGCTGGATCTTTGCTGCGCTCCGAGCCATAGTAAACGTAAATGTTCAAGTGAACACCCGGATCCACATGTTGTTCAAACTGATCCTGAAATAAAAATTAACCAGATGGTTGCGATTAACTGATGGCTCAACAACTGACATCTGTCAAGAGATTTCTAAGCTATACTACAGTCAGGAACATAGGAATCATAACCCTTGGTGCATCTAAAAAAAGGTATAGGGACCCCTGACCATTAGGTCCAGTCGTGGCCGACTCTGGGGTTGCAGCGCTCATCTTGCTTCATTGGCCGAGGCAGCCGGCGTACAGCTTCCAGGTCATGTGGCCAGCACTACTAAGCCGCTTCTGGCGAACCAGAGCAGCGCACGGAAACACCGTTTACCTTCCCGCCAGAGCTGTACCTATTTATCTACTTGCACTTTTTGATGTGCTTTCGAACTGCTAGGTTGGCAGGAGCAGGGACCGAGTAACGGGAGCTCACCCCATCGCGGGGATTCGAACCGCCGACCTTCTGATCAGCAAGTCCTAGGCTCTGTGGTTTAACCCACAGCGCCACCCGTGTCCCCTTGGGGCATCTAGCTCAGTACTATATTCACTGACTGGCAGTGGCTCTGCATCTTTCAGAAAGGAGGCACTCCCAGCTCTACCTGGAAATGCTAGGGATCAAACCTGAGACCTTCTGCAGGCAAAGCAGATGCTCTACCACTAAGCCACAGCCCTTCCTGATAAAGCACAGTAAGAGTAAGCCTAATTCAGATTTATTGTGACTACAATGGAAGTTGTTCTGCTGAAAAAAAATGGGAGCAACTTGCATACTATAGTTTCAAGGCTGGAGGCACAGTCAACATTAGAAATACCCAACCCATTCGGTTCATCATCAACCGTCTTAAATTATATTACTCTGGCTGCAATTCTATGTTTACCTTAGAATAAGCCCCAATGAATTCAATAGAATATATGAATAAATATGATTACGCTTTAAATCTTGGTTATGAACATTTAGGCTGTATTAAAATTCTAATCCCCATATATCTTCACTTTAACATTCTTTTTAGAAGTTAAGATGCCATATTTTTATCTTAGAAAAGCACAATTGTTTAAATTTAACACCTACAATCCAGTTACTTAGGACAGAAAGTGGACAAATGATCAGTGTTGTCCCAAGTGTCTCTTCACCTTCATTTTTCTTATGCTGAATAGTAACAACACCTTTGAAGAGGAAAAACAATAATTAGCAATGTAACTGCACAGTGATTACTTCCATGTAGTCCTCTTTAGATGTATCCAGTCAATTTGCAATTATTTACTATCATTTCTAATCCTAAGTATGTATTATTCCCATTTTTGCTTTAACTACTGCATAGGAATCCAATCATTTACACCAGTAGTTCCCAATTAGCTAAGTATTGCAGACCCCCCACCCCCGTTTTTCAAAAGCCAAGCCATGGACCCCTTACTTCTGAAAATTTTGATACCTCTATGATAGTTTTTGTTATATTAATGGTGCCACAGAGCCCCTGGGTGGGTTACATAGAGCCCCTGGGGTCTGCATACCACCAGCTAGGAATCATTGCTTTACATGGTTCAATCAGTCCAGAAGTTTCAGGTGTCTTCCTTTCCTTCCCAACTATAGGCTTGTTAAAAAGTATACTGTGTAGCATTTCGTGTTAAGTGGCATTGTAAAAGGAAAAGCTTAATAGTTTGGATACCTTTTTTCTTTGTCTTTTTTGAAGAAATGGCTGGTTCCTCAAGAGCAGAAGCAAATGCTTTATCCTCTTGAATATCACAAGAAGCTGTGAAAATGTTTTATAACCAAATAGTCACATACATTTGAAAAATGAAAGTTCCTGTTTAAATTAGTTAAAATAATCTGTTTATACAATCATGTGAGAACTCATACACATACTATCCGTGCACTGTCTTCTAGGTATAAAGAAGATGAGAACTATAGGTTTAGCCACCACAATTAATACAGATATTACAGTTCATAGATCAAAGATTATTCTTCCTAGCTTAGAGCCAGTCCTGATTCAACTAGACCACGGGCCAGTTAATTCAAATACCTAAAGCAGCCCATCCATAAGCATGGTGACAATGTGCAAACACACATTCACTTGCACCATGCCAACAACCATGTGTTATGCACCAGTATATGGTTAAGTTTTGCAAAAAGTCACACACACTCTCTGTTAGAAAGGCCTCATTAGGGTACTGTTATCAGGTTTTATTGGGAAGGGGGAACAATAAATTTTTGACGGTAGTATTTTTTAAGTACTAGCATCATACCTTTTCTTCTCTTTCTTGTTGCTGGAGGCATTTTTTGCACTTTGGCTGGGAAAACAAGAAAAGTGTTAACACAGTGTGGAAATCAATAAAGTTGTTAAAACAAATATAATGACCCCCCCCCCCAAAAAAAATAAGTGAAGCTCACTTTCCATTATTTCTGTGTCCTGCTCTTCAGGCTCTGAGTCACTGCTTACTGTATACTTTGGCTTTTTGCCCATAGCTCTAAAGCATTTAGAAAGCAAAAGGATTACAATGAATAGAGGATTTCACAAGCGTTTATCTGATGATTTAGATTGATAGGATATAGAGATAAATTTACCAAACAGTAGCATTGAAGAGAAATTACGCTAGTCACCAAATGGGCCAGAATAAAGATAACCTTGCAGCATGTTTCGCACATCTAAAAAACTCATTTGATTTCACTCCAGAAAGCAACCTCTCTCCCAAGAAACACCCCCTCTCACACACAGGGGAGGGGGAAGAGAACAGCTCAGAAGTAGTTTGCAATTGACTTATAAGAACAGATAAAATCTGCTTACCTCTTTGGATGGGTTCTGGATGACTGAGATGGAAGAGACGCACTCTCCTTTGTATCAGAAGCATTCAGCTGCAAGCCAATTCTGGGTGCTTAACAATAAGTATTAAAAATCAAAACAACAAAAAAACCTCCATGATTTCTCTAATAACATATTATTAGTTAATTAATTTAATTAATTAATGTTGCATACCACCCTATTCAGTAGATCTCAGGGCAGTTCACAACATTAAAATCATGGTGTAAGAAACAGAAAATACATAATAAAAATAATTACAAAATAAAAGCAAAGACAAAGGCAAGCCAATAATTCCCCCTTCCACAACACGTCATAAATTTAAGCTACTGGTGATCAATTAGGATATTTAATGTAAAAAAAAAATTATTAAATTAATTTGTACTGAAAGTTGTCATCTGACTGAATTCAAAACAAATGTGATTAGTTTCTAGATCAAAATTACCTTCTTGGTCTTTTTTCACAGCAGGAACACATTTCTAAAAGAAAAATAAACACACTGAAATGGCATCTAAAATTTAGTTTAAAAACAAAACAAATCTTATGGAAATTAGTTGAAACATACTTGAAAGAACACGTGGCTAGCACAGCTCTTCAAAGTACCAGTTAGTACATTTTCCACTACTTCAGACAGTTCCAGTTATTCAGACAATACACTCACCTCAATCAATCAATCAATCAATCAAGGTTTCCCAAAATTTACAACAATAAGCTGTAATTTCTAAAGCACTGTATATTTTAGATCCTCCCTATAAATTAAAAATACAGTTTGTTTGTTTGAATTTGTTGCTTGTTTTCTAATTGGCTGCTACTGTTGTCCCATCTTCTCCAGAAGATTGCAACATTCGGACCATTTTCTCTGAGATTTTAAGTCTCTTTCTTGTAGTACAGTACAGGGTTGGTACATGGTGTCTACTTAGGAAGCACCCTCTAGTGGCCTTATGGATTTATACTGAATGCATCAGACATGTTGCCCAGAAACATAGCATTTTTAGGGCATTACAATATTTTTTGTTCAGAAATGCAACAAAACAATTCCAATATGCCCCAAATGTTAACTAATCTAAGCCAACTAGCAACTAGGTAAATTTATACATCTATGTACTTTTGAGAACAACCTGTAAGAAAAAAGATTACTGAAGATGGCACTTGCTGCTAGAGACACTTTCTACTTTGCTAGAATTTCTGACAAAATGTGGCGCTTATCCTACAGAAGAATTTAGGCTGCAACCCTATACTTGCTAAGTTCCACTGAAATCAGGACACACAGAATTGTGAGGCATGGCTATTTATATCTGCTCTCTCTTATTCTGGGCAGAAGTGATCCATATCTACACAAATATCTCCTTCTGGAAAACTGCCAAATCCTGAACCTTCTGAAGAGCCTTTTTCTTTGGGGCTGCTTTTGGTAGCCTGGATAAAACTTACTGCACAAGAGGTGATAGAACACATTTTATTTACAGTTTTTATTTTGGTATTTTTGTCTTTTTTAAGAAACTGAGTCGTAGGGATGGCTTGGCTAAAAGTCCAAGTAACACGTAGAATTCAAATAAATTAAATTCACATATATACTATATATAGAGAACAAGACCAAATATTCTATAAGAACATCAGTGACATATCATTCCTTCTTTCTTGCTTTACATATCTGCATTATTTTTGTCTTATAAATATGAGAAGTTGGAACTGATACAATTCAAGCAGGGATGTGGTATTAACAGTAAATTACCTTAATAGGAAATATCTTCAGTTGATCACTTTTCTGTCTAACAGGAAGAGGTTTGCCACCATGGAAGTTGCTAAGTATCACAGCTATCGTAGTAAGTGTTTTACCCTAAAATACATCGAACAATTTATTAACATTGTTTCATATGATAAGTTTGTATTATTTATTTCTTTTTTATACTGCCTTCCTCAAAGGAGCTGAAGGAGGCATACATGCTTCTTCCTACTTTTATTGTCATAATAAACCTGTGACGTAGGTCAAGTGAGACGCAGTGACTGCCCCAAAGTCACCCACCGAGTTTTGCAGTTGAGTAGGGATTTGGATCCTGCCAACCTAGCAGTTTGAAAGCACATCAAAAAGTGCAAGTAGATAAATAGGTACCGCTCCGGCGGGAAGGTAAACGGCATTTCCGTGTGCTGCTCTGGTTCGCCAGAGGCTTAGTCATGCTGGCCACATGACCCAGAAGCTTTATACGCCGGCTCCCTCGGCCAGTAAAGCGATATGAGTGCCGCAACCCCAAAGTCAGTCATGATGGGACCTAATGGTCAGGGGTCCCTTTACCTTTACCTACGGATTTGAACCTGTATCTCCTCAGTTACAGTCTGACACTCTAGCCCAGGGGTAGGCAACCTAAGGCCCAGGGGCCGGATGTGGCCCAATCGCCTTCTTAATACAGCGTGTTTTTACATGAGTAGAATGTGTCATTTTATTTAAAATGCATCTCTGGGTTATTTGTGGGGCAAAGGAATTCATTCTTTTTTTCTTCTTTTTTTTCCAAAATATAATCTGACCCACCACATGGTCTGAGGGACGGTGGACCGGCCCACAGCTGAAAAAGGTTGCTGACCCCTGCTCTAACCACTACACCACACTGGCTCCCAGAGGCAACATTCTAATATGACAATTACCAAGCCCATGTCATCTGCCAATATTCCTCCAAGAACATTTTCTGGCCGCGTTTTTTCAGCAAAGTTGGTAATTGTATTGTAGAAGTAGTTTTCCCTCTCTTCCCAAAATGGAGGCAACTCCTTGTTGTTCTCACGTGAAATCATCCAAGCCAAAGCTTGCTTCTGATGTGGAAGTAATGGAGTTACAACAGCCTGAAAAATTAAGGTGTCATATTATACAAATTTTCGTAACAGAAACCACAACCTGTAGCTGAGAACTTACTAGCATTTTGCCAGTGTTTAACGTGTGCACTAACACACTATCAATGTGACATGCTGGATATATTACCTTTGCTGCTTCTACTTCACGTGTTTTATCATCTTCCTTCAGATCTTCAAAGAGTTTGTCAAATTCAGTCTTGAGCTAGAATTGTACAGAGAAGTTAGACGAGGTAATATACCCCAAAGCTCTACTCCTATTAAAAGGAGAGTTTAAAGTTCTAAAGTACATTCAGCAACTCAAATTCTAACAACAAACATGCATTGTACCTGTTCAGTTGTCATTTGTACAGCAGCATGGACCGGAGCACTGTAACTTCTTCCAGCTTTGCCATATTTCTTGCTAGTCCCAACGCTAAATTCTGAAACTGAGTATCATTTTTAAAAGAGGAAGGGGGGGGGGACTAATCAATGACTGCAAATGCTCTCCCATCATCAGTAGACCAAAACTGCTTTATATTTACAGAGATTGATGTGATCCAAAAGAAGAGAAGTTTAATAAGCTAAGAAATGCTTCATGTTTTGATTAAAGGAATTTCTATTAAGTATATGTATAAAATATTTATTTAACTTACTTTTTCCTGGAGGAGCTAATTTAAAGCCCTGCATTTTTAGTCGATCAAGAACCGCTTGCTTATTTTCTGCTTTCCCCCAAAAACTCAACTGTACTGGCATAGTGAAAGTATTCTTTGCTCCAGAAGGAACAACCCTAGACAAAAGGAAAAACATTACATTATTACATTTATACCCTGCCCTTCCTTTTAAAAAACCAAAACACTGGGACAGCATAAAGTGCACACAAATAGCTGGGGGTTTTTTATCTTCACAACAAACGTGTGAGGGTATGTTCGACTGAGACACTGACCAAAGTTGCCAAGTAAGCATCATACTTGGGTGGAATTTGAATCTCAGCCTCATCAGATCTAGTTTTACCTATAACTACCACAATCCTAAAATGAACTATAAAAGGAGCCTAGAATGCAATGGAAAGGGAATGAAGGGGTAAGGGGGGTGCTGATTTTAAGAGCGGAGAGAATTAAGCGAACCACCTGTTTCTACTATTTACACATACAATACTACTGCAGAATCAATATGTTAGTGTTGTTGTTGTTTAGTCGTGTCCAACTCTTCATGACCCCATGGACCAGAGTACGCCAGGCACTCCTGTCTTCCACTGCCTCCCGCTGTTTGGTCAGACTCATGTTCGTAGCTTCGAGAACACGGTCCAACCATCTCATCCTCTGTCGTCCCCTTCTTCTTGCACCCTTCATCTTTCCCAACACCAGGGTCTTTTCCAGGGAGTCTTCTCTTCTCATCAGGTGGCCAAAGTATTGGAGCCTCAGCTTCAGGATGTGTCCTTCCAGTGAGCACTCAGGGCTGATTTCCTTAAGAATGGAGAGGTTTGATCTTCTTGCAGTCCATGGGACCCTCAAAAGTCTCCTCCAGCACCATAATTCAAAAGCATTGATTCTTTGGTGATCAGCTTTCTTTATGGTCCAGTTCTCACTTCCATACATCACTACTGGGAAAACCATGGCTTTAACTATAGGGACCTTTGTCGGCTTGTTAGTAGTACGCTTCAAAAAAGTATGGAAATTCAGTGGCAAAAATTAATTAAATTCAAAGGTAGGGAAAACCTTGGTCTTTAAAACCTAACCTTAATTCTGCAATGCTTCAAGAGATAGTAGAATAACTATTACTTATATATCTGGTCTCAGTTCTAAACCTCAATGAACTTATCAATCTGTGACAGATTCAGTAAACCACTTCATGTTTGCGAGTTTGTTTACACTATACTATACCTGTTCAACATAAGCCACCAGCACAACCAGCAATCAGATACTGAGACTTCTTAGTTTATATAGTTTGCTTCCTGTAAATTGTGATTCTACTTCCAGATATCCCACTTTATTTATTAGAAACTAGTTTTAGTGGCACAATCAGAATGATTCACATCATGTAAACAGTAGCAAACATTTATTTTTACTAACTACTACCAATGGACTGCTGTTCAAGAAAACAACAGGGGAAATAGCCCTACATTTACATACTTACCCTTCCACCACTGCCAACTTGTTGTCCATGATGTATGCCAATGATGCTGCCAGCTCTTTTTTGATGTGGCCTACCTGGTCTCCATTCGCATTATTTACTTTTACAGCATTCTTGTCATATGCGTTGTTAGGCTCTCTCTGGAGTGCAACCATTTCATTATTATTGACCTGCAAAATTAGCCTTCACGTTATTTAAAATGTAGAAAATACACAATAAAATACACAAAATACAAAATACAACCAAAATATCTTTAAAACACTGTTAAGGCAGTTTTACCTTTACACCATATATTTTTTGCTTCCAATGTTTTTTACAGTAATATTAAACACAATGAAATTTCAAAGTAATAAAATCGTCCATATGCCATTGCTCAGAGAGCAGCTGAAATTTCTTTAACGTTGCAAAAGAATTGGAATATGACAGCCTGACTTGAAGTGAAGGTGGAAACTGTTCAATTCATTTTGGAGAAAAATGCAAAAGCCCTTGTTCTAACAGGAAGTTTTTACAGTACTAGAAACATTCTATATATAAGCTAAAGAAGGATTGAGGATTTCCCTCAACATTTCAGGTACATTAAACTTCAGAGCAGTCTTTAGCCTCAGTACCCAAGTGTATAATCAAAGTTGGAACATTATAATATGCTACAATGCTTCAACTTAAAGAAATACACTTCTTTGTACAATTAACACATTGGGAATCTGATATAAGATACACACACAGTGGAAGTGTGGATCTTGCTTGCAATACCAGTCACCTCGCAGAAGTAGAGTAAGGTCCGAATCTGTTGTAGAATAGGCTCAGTGAACAGCTCTGGATGAAGTTATACACAAAAAAATAAGTTCCACCTTGAAGATTTTTATATTACAAACCACCCTGCAATCTACAGATGAAGGGTGCTATAGAAATTTAATTACCTCACCTCAACTGAATTTGAGACAGAGGGGAATTCCCTAATCAAGGCACCACTATTAAGAACATCTATTTACAGCCTTAACCCATCATATGATGTGACTACTTGCAATCATACTTTAAATTTGGATTTGCCCAGTTCACATGTAAAACAGGAGTGGGGCTATTTAAAAGGCAAACAATATAAATACCCCCATCGGTGCCATCACTCTTCCTCTTTCCTACATAATCCTATTCACAAGTAATGGCTAATGGTCAGGGATGATGGGATTTGTGAGTCCAACAACCTTTGATGGGCACTACATTGTCAAAGCTTAGCCATCCCTGAATTACCCCCCACCTCGGAATTACAATTAAAGTGCAAATTACTTAATGCTTCAGTCGCCTCTGCTCATTAATGGGAGTACAAACAACCTGGTTATCTAGAATTTATATAACATACCTAGTTTTTCCTTTCAAGCAATCTAGTTCTCAGTTACTAATTTGTATTCCTCCTGTACTTACCACTCCTGTATAATACCGCAATCCAACCACATTGCCTCTCAGAGTTCCAAATAAGATAGCTGAATCCGTATCTTCTTCAGTCACCATAGTAGCATCTGATCCCATAAGGTCTTCTAGGCTGGGATAAAATTCTCGAGTAAAAGCATTGTAATGCCGATCTCCATATATATCAGGATCCAATTCCCATTCAAAATTGCTGGGGGGGGGGGAAAGAATTTTTAAAGAACTTCATTTGGAATTGTTTGTTATTGGAGGCAGGGTGTTCAATTGATAGGTCACTTCCTAGTTCACACATATGAGCTCTTTTGAAATACCTTCATGGGCAGAAATGAAAGCTGCTCAAAGACATTGCTGGAGAAATGTTTTGATTCAGCTGGGATTAGGCTTAAATCTATTTCAACCTACCCCAAATGACTGGCTGTTGCAGGGTGAGGAATTAAGAAGGGGATATGGAGAGGCCAATACCCTGACCAGGAGCTGCACACTGTAACATTTTGTTGTTTAATCTGTACTACCTTTTGGTTTGTACATTTTTAGCAACGTTTAGCTACCTTTGGTTTGTACACGTTTAACAACCAATACTGCAATCTTTGTTTGACATCTTTGAAGTTGGCACTTTTTAAGCAATTCAAAAAGGGGGGGGGAATCTCCCCCTCACATGCACACATGTGGGAGAAAGTGTCTGAGTTCAAAGTCTCCCCCCACCCCACCCCCAAATGTGGGGAGAACACAAATTAAACAGAACACAAAGAAACCTTTAGCACAAACAGTTCAGATAACCATCGCTACTACTGTCTCAACAAGGTAAACTTGTCAACAGTTAGCCAACCCACTAGCAATTAACCTACCCATCAAACTTCCAATCAGTTATGAATTCAAAACGTGTAGACCTTAGGCAAATCTCTCTCGCCATGTGCTACCCATTTATGGAACAAAAATGTTAAAAAACCTACCGCATTTTTCGCCCTATAGGACGCACTTTTCCCCCTCCAAAAATGAAGGGGAAATGTGTGTGCGTCCTATGGAGCGAATGCAGGCTTTCGCTGAAGCCTGGAGAGCGAGAGGGGTCAGTGCGCACCGACCCCTCTCGCTCTCCAGGCTTCAGGAAGCTCTCCGCAAGCCGTGGGAGAGCTGCGCGACTTCGCGCAGCCCTCCCACAGCTTGTGGAGAGCTGCCTGTTCTGGGGGCTGGGGTCGAGGGAAGCTTGGGCTTCCCCCGCCCCAGCCCCGCGCCGGGGGGGGGGGGACTAGGTGCGCCCTATGGGCCGAAAAATACGGTACTTCAAGACAGTACTGAAAGAATGATGAGTTCAAAGAAAGGAATATAATATGTTCCACATTAGACAATAATCTTGGGACTGTGAGACCAAATAAGTTTGTTACTAGAAATGGTGACTCTTTGCAGAAATTACACTATTCTATGCTTATGATCCCCTTTCTGAATGCCTTAATTCTACTATACAGACCAAACTAGACATGACAAAGATATTCTATCCCAATTCAGTATAAAATGTGGGTCGCAATTCTTTTTAAAGCAAAAGGGGTGTGCATATGTGCAGTAAACACTTTTCTCCTCAGCTGAGTGTTGATACCAAGAAGCACACTTGGGAGAAATACACTGGATGATAGAGTAGCAGCAGCTATAAGAAGGTAAGTGCCAAGAGTGTGATGAAGGGTTTCCTCCCTCTCATGTTCTGAAAATCAAACTACACACATCCTGCTTTTATAAGCAATTAGGGCAAACACAGGTATGAAGAAATGGGCCTGTCAGCGCTGAATCAATGTTACTTCCAAGATGTACAGTGGTGCCCCGCAAGACGAAATTAATTCGTTCCGCAATTTTTGTTGTCTAGCGAATTTTTCGTCTTGCGAAGCACGAAATCCCATAGGAATGCATTGAAAATCAATTAATGCGTTCCTATGGTCAAAAAAAGTCCAAACAAAGCCAAATTTGGTACAACAACAGTTTATTAACTGCTCTTTAAAGTCACACATACTGTAAAGAGCAGTTCAAAAATTTAAGGGAAAATAAATTAACTTTATAAACAAAACATGTCTTTGTTTTTAGTCAAAGAAAAAAAGTCGCGAGACGTTTTCGTCTTGCGAAGCAAGCCCATAGGGGAAATTCGTCTTGCGAGGCAAATCGCGAACGGAAAAACCTTTCGTCTAGCGAGTTTTTTGTCTTGTGAGGCATTCGTCTTGCGGGGCACCACTGTAGTTGGTGCAGCACCAAACTGATACGGAAGGGGGGGCTAAAACATACTTGGGCAAGGGTGCCAAGTTGAATAAAATATTGGGGGGCGGCAGGTAAGCACTACCCCATATTACTGACCACATGATGCGGCTCACACACCCCATTTGAATGGCAAGGTCCACCAACTTGGGGGGGGCAACCCTCTCAAATATTTTATTGGGGGAGCAAAGGGACCATGGCCCCTAGGAGTTGGCTCCTGTGTACTGTACTTGAAGAAGAAATGTGAGAAAGAAAGAAATTATTAGGCCAGAGCGAAGAGGTGGATTAAACCGGAAATGCAAGGGCCAGGAATGAGAACAAAGTCCTTGATGATATAAACAGAGTCCCGGGAAACACCATCCTTGCGCACATATATTGGTCGAGGTTAAGTTTCTGTGACACAGACCTTTCCTTTACCCTAGCTTAGTAACACAGCACTTAACCAAATTCATTTTCTTCCTTTTTCTTCTTTTTTAGGGGGAAGGCGGCTCTTGGACGCTTGTTAGCATTTTTGAAATATTTATTGCCCTGATTAGCAATATTATTATTAAATAATAATTTAATAATAATAATAACAATAATGCAAAACCAAATTACAGGCTGAGACCGCAGCACAAGGCACCGCTCCCAACAGCCCGCCAGGCAGCCGAAGAGCTTCTCCACCGGTCCCCAACCAGCAGGGCAAGTCCTGCCTAAAGAGGCAGAAGGACCACGACCGGTCCCGGCCCCATAACCCGAGAGGCCTAGTGCAAAAGCGGCAGGGGAGGCGGAGGCAGAAACGGCTGGGAATTGCAGCCCCTTCAAGTCAAGGCCTCCTTTCAGGGAATGGACGCGGGAATGGACGCGGGAAGACCCCCCCTCCCCTTCCCGCTTCGTACCATTTATAATTCTTCCCTGCCTAGGCCCTCGGGGACCCGCGCCCCCCCCCACAAAAAACCCCACCTCATGAACCTCCAAGCCATGACACGGCCGCCGGACTCCTAAAAGCCGCTCTGGCAACGCCCCGCAACAGCGAGAGGACCGAAAAAGCCCGCCACGCGAACGTCGCCGGGTGAAGAACCTGCACATCCGCCTCAGAGCTTCCACAGTCAGCCAACCCTGTTAAAGCGAGAAGCCGCAGCTCCCAATCCGCGAAGAAGCTGGGCGGGCCGACCTAGAACGCCCGCTGCCGAATGGCTTCTCTTACCCGTCACTCGCTTCCGCGCGTCCAATGAAGCAGGCCGGGAAGGATGGTTATGGGGGCGGGGCAGCTCGGGTTTCCGGAACCAAAAGAGCATGCGCCCTGAAAGCATAATAAGGAACGCACGTGACTAAGTAATTGCCGAAGGATGGATTTCGCGCCATCTGCGTCTTTTACTTTTCTTTTGCTAAGGCGCTTGAGTTACTGCTTCTCATAGCATGCCCGGTTGTGTTGAATATGTTATATTTGGCATGGAAATCTGATGAGTGTTGTAGTTGTGTGCATGTTTTTTCAATATACAATGATAATCCACAAGTGTGTCTGATAGGAATATTGAGGTCTTAGCTATATGTTAAATGTTCATAAGTGTACCAACCAATCAAATACATAGATAAGCACAGGAAAACCGACCTGGAACCATTTTTGATTCCCACACTGTCCCAAACTGACCAAATGTTTTCTCTGCAAGGTCAAATGAAAATGGAAAAGCCTCCCCATTGTCTTTTCCTTCAATGTCTTAAGGGTATGTCTGTGTTTGAATGGAGTGTGAGCCTGTGACATGGCCCAGGAACTAAGTATTTATCATTACAAAAGACTGGCCAGGCTCCCCAGGCAATCCAATCAAGTAACCTGCCAGACAGGACATAAACAATGACAGGAGAAAAACAACATTCAAATTTCTGTTTCAGACCGCCTTTTCTGTGATGTAGGTTTGATGTATGGGGGGGGGGTCTTAGGTTACACCCCTTCTGTGATGTATGTATGATGTTTCTGGGGGTGGTCTTGATCTACAGGGTGGCAATTTCAAAAGTCCATATAAGGCCTTGCGTGCCATTGTTCTCGGTTCCTCCTTTCCTGCGTGTGAGGGGAGCAACCTGTTGCAACAGATCAATAAAGATTAGGCTTACTAGCTGCTTTGCTTCTCAATATTCTCTGGTTGGCCTCTGTTATTTTCCCCTACCAATAAGGAACCTATGTAAGGACTCTATATCGGCTCTTGGATACCCCATAAGGGAAAAAGGGCAGATTTTTGTTTACAACATATGTATATACACACACTTTTTATATGTATAAAAAAGTGTTCGTGTCTGTCTGTCTCACACAAACATAAAAGCATGTAACGGTAAAGGAGTCACTTATGGTTCATTTGGGCAGCATTCCTAATCCTATTTAGTTGGGACAACTAAACAACAACAACAAGCCCCATTGCCCCTTCATGGATCACTGCCTTGCCATAGTCAAAATAAAAAAATTCCTTCCAGTAGCACCTTAAAGACCAACTAAGTTAGTTCTTGGTATGAGCTTTCGTGTGCATGCACACTTCTTGCCATAGTGAAGGGACTTGAATAAATCAGAGAAGCTATGAACTATGCCGAGCAGGGCACCCAAGATGGACAGGTTATAGTGGAGAGTTTTGACCAAACGTGATCCACCTGGAGGAGGAACCAGCAAGCCATTCCAGTATCCCTGCCAAGAAAACTCCATGGACAAAGATTTGACCAAACTGCGGGAGGCAGTGGAAGACAGAAGTGCCTGGCGTGCTTTGGTCCATGGGGTCACAAAGAGTCGGACACGACTAAACGACTAAACAACAGCAACAAGCCCCATTGACCTCAACAGGGCAACACCGCTGGCCAGAATTGATTTGATCTCCTTTCTTGGTTGTTAGCTGTTTTGGGCACCAAAGGCAGTCAAGTAAATAAACAAAAATACATAACTAACTGACCAATCGCTTTGCAGAGCTCAGTTGTGTGTCCCCCCAGCATAAATTTTGGCTACGCCTGTTAAGTCGTGGGTTGACATAGCAGCCGGCACAGCGATTTCTTCAAGTAGCTCTTTATTATGGTAAGCTGGAATAGAACTGACTTGCGAACAGCTCAGCCGGCCTGTATTTATAGGCAGCCGGCTGTCAACATTGTAACCACCACAGCCCAGAGTTCCCGCCTAAAATAACTGCCGCGGACCTGAGTGAAAACTATCTACAGACCTGAGTGAAAACTATATACAGTATCCCCCTGTTGGCCCAGGGTGAAACTACACTACATAACACCCCTCCCCACCGAGATAAGGCGTTAGTTACAATCGTAATGGTTTCCTTATATACAGCACTACACGTAATGGTTCAATTAAGCACAAAAGCATATCGGTTACATTTCCCATATTTAGACCAACAGTGATACCTGTCCAACAACATAGTCCTTTAAATAAGTTGGGCGCTTGGAAACTCTGCCAGACCGCCGGGGACTGGTAGCCAAGTCCGGAGGGCCACACAGTTCTCGCTGAGGCTGTGGTGCGACCCTAGGTGGCGTTGGAACCAACTCCCCTGGATCCGCTGCTGTGAGTGGAGCCTCCGCAAGTGGAGTGGTCTGAGTCTGTTCTGAAACGGCTTGGTTCGGCTCCACGCTGGCAGTTTGCGAGGGAGGTGTAGGTGGGGCCTCGCCATCTGTACGTGTCTCTTCTGGAGCCGCAAGCGCAGTTGGGGGCACCTCGGTAGTGTCCAAGTCCCCAACCCTGCGCCTAAGCTGGTCTATGTGCCGTCGCCACAAGCGTCCGTCTTCGAGTGCCACCTGGTACGAGCGAGGTCCAGTGACTCCCACTACTGTGGCTGGCACCCAAGGGATGTCCCCCACATAGTTCCGGGCAAAGACCTGGTTTCCTGGGACAAATGACCGTGGTGCGTTGGCACAGCCTGGGGGTTCAGCCACGGCAAAGTCTGGGTGTAGCCGGTCGAGCGGTGACCTGAGGCGGCGGCCCATAAGCAGTTCAGCAGGACTCCTCCCTGTGGCCGCATGAGGGGTGATGTGTTGCACGAACAAGTATTCGGCGACCCGCTCATGCCAGTCTCCCCGGTCCAGGCGCGCCAGTGCCTCTTTTGTCGAGCGCACCATTCTTTCCGCTTGCCCGTTGCTGGATGGATGAAAGGGTGCCGTTAGGGCATGGCGGATGCCCAGTCCCAAAAGATACCGCTCAAACGTGCCTGACGTGAACTGCGGTCCGTTGTCCGAGACAAGGACATCAGGACACCCATGCGTTGCAAACAGGCCTCGCAGCACCCGGATGACAGCTTCGGTAGTGGTGGAGGGCATCAGGGCGACCTCCAGCCATTTGGAATAGGCGTCCACCACTACCATAAAGGTCCGGCCGTGAAAGGGGCCAGCCAGATCGATGTGCACCCTCGACCAGGGTGTCTTTGGCGTCTCCCAGGTGTGTCCCTTAGCTGCCGGTGGTGCAGGCCTCGACTCCTGGCACGCTTGACAGGCGGACACCCAGGCAGTGATGGCATCGTCCATATTAGGCCACCAGACGTAACACCGAGCCAACGCCTTCATTTTGACAATTCCCGGGTGGCCAACGTGCAGAGCCTCCAGGACGCGCTGACGGAGTCCCTGGGGAATCACGACGCGGTCTCCCCACAGCAGGCAGCCGCGATGAGCTGAGAGTTCATGTTGTCTGGTTGCGAAGGGCTGGGACTCCGATGCAAAAGGCCCTTGTGGCCACCCCCTCCACACCCAGTTGAGCACCCGGCTGATGGTGCGATCCTGGGCAGATGCGGAGGCCACAGTGGCAGCCGATACAGGCGCTGCCGGAAGATCCTCAATCAGAAGGAGCGATGAAGCTGGAGCCGGGTCTTCCACAAATGCTGGAAGAGGGCAACGGCTGAGGGCGTCGGCATGGCCCATCGATTTCCCCGGGCGATGGATGAGCCGGTAGTGGTAGGCAGCCAGGAAAACAGTCCATCGCAGCATGCGTGGTGAGAGGACCGGTGGAGTTGGACGATCACCGGCGAGGAGGCCCAGGAGTGGCTTGTGGTCAGTGATGAGGTCAAAAGTCCTGCCATAGAGGTATTCATGGAACCTCTTCACTCCAGCCACAAGTGCCAATGCCTCCTTGTCGAGCTGGCTGTAATTCCGTTCCGTCGGAGATAGTGTCCTGGAAAAGTAGGCGAGCGGTGCTTCTCTTCCATCTGGAAAACGGTGACTAAGGACAGCACCGATGCCAAAAGGTGAGGCGTCGCAGGCAAGGACCAGCGGCCTGGATTCACTGTACTGTACCAGCACACTGTCTGAAGAAAGGAGAGCCTTGACCGCGTTGAAGGCCGCCGTCTCCCGATGACCCCAGGCCCAAGGCGTCTTAGTGCTAAGGAGTCGGTGAAGAGGCTCAGCCACTGTGGCTTTGTGGGGCAGGAACATGTTATAAAAGTTCAGCAGCCCCAGGAATGCCTGCAACTCCGTTTTGTTCTTTGGGGTGGGGGCCTGCTGGATAGCGCGGATCTTGGATGTGGTTGGATGAAGACCGGAGGCATCGATAAGATAGCCCAGGAACTCTACCTGTGGAACGGCGATCTGGCACTTCTCCCTCTTTACCTTGAGCCCGGCCTCCTGGAACCTGGTCAGCACGGCACGGAGGCGCTCGAACAGCTGCTGGTGTGAGTCTGCAGACACCAAGACGTCATCAAAATATGGTACCACGCCCGGAAGCCCTTGCAGGAGACGCTCCATAAGGCTTTGGAAGATGCCAGGAGCCACACTCACCCCGAACTGCAACCGGCGGCAACGGAATGCCCCCCGGTGGGTGACGATCGTCTGGGCTTCAGCAGTGGCATCATCGACTGGCAGTTGTTGATAGGCTTGGGCAAGGTCCAGCTTAGCGAAGACCTTACCCTCACCCAGGGAATGCAGCAGGTGTTGGACAACAGGAACCGGATAAGCGTGCTGCTGAAGTGCCTTGTTGATCGTGCACTTGTAGTCAGCGCAGATTCTCACCGACCCATCTGGCTTGACAGGCGTGACGATGGGGGTTTCCCACTTTGCGTGGTCAACCGGCTCCAAAACTCCTTGGGCGATCAGTTTGTCCAGTTGTTCGTCCACCTTAGCCTTGAGAGCAAAGGGAACCCGGCGTGGCTTTAGCTTGATGGGGGCGACTTGTGGATCAAGGCTAAAGGAGATGGGCGTACCTGTATATTGGCCCAAGGTGCCGTCAAAAACCTCGGCAAAGTCTTTGACCAGACCCTCAGTCTCTGCGTTAGAGATGCAGTTGATGCCGGTGACTTCCAGGCCGAGGGCATCAAACCAGTCTAGCCCTAGGAGGCTTGGCCGCTGACCTTCGACCACCACCAACCGGAGCAGGCCCGAAAAATCCTTGAAGGCGATCCGGAACCGGCCAACGCCTACCACGGGAATGTCGTTTCCCTGGTAGTCTCTCAGGTGTACGCGGTGAGAGTCGAGTTGCCTTTTGGACACTCTGGGTACCAGTCTTTTGATGGTGCTCCATGACACGATGGACAGGGCAGACCCGGTGTCGATCTCCATGTCACATGGAGCTCCTTCAATGAGCACCGTGACGTTCAGCTTGCGTCGCGTAGGCGAGTCGGTTTGGCCAATCGTGGTTCCAGACGGGCAGCGGCAGTTGGTGAGAGCGAAACAACTTTCCTTGGCAGACTGGAGTGAAGACTTGGACTTGCGAGTCGATGAAGGGGGGGTGTCAGACGGAGCCGATCGGCAGACCTTAGCGATGTGGCCCCTTCTGGAACACTTCCTACAGATGGCGTCTCTGAATCGACACTTGGCACGGGAATGGTTGCCTCCGCAGCCAGCACATTCCGGTTGGCCCTTGGACTTCTGTTGGAACTTCCTGCGCTCCCGCTTTGTCTGGTGCACGTCATCGTCTTCACTGGAGGATGCCTCCTCACTGCTGGCCTCTTCATGATGCACCGGAACTGGCTCCCTAGCAAGACGCGGGCTGCTGGACTTGCGGATCTCCTGGGCGGAGCGTTCAGCAGCTTCTGAGGCCACAGCCTCCTCAATGGCTTTCTGTAGCGTGAGGTCTGGCTTGGCTAGGAGGCGCCGTTGCAGATGGATGTCCCGGACCCCGCAGACGATTCGATCCATCAGGGCATCGTCTAAGTCTCGGAACTCACAGTGCATTGCAGCCTGTCGCAGGGCGGTGGTGTAGTTGTTGATTGACTCCCCCTCTGCCTGGTTCCGGTGGTAGAACGCATGGCGGGCAGCAATCTTGGACGGCTTTGGTGCGTAGTGGTTGCGGAGCTTCTCTTGGATCGTGTCCCATGGTGTTGCCTGGACTGCTTCAGGCGCAACCAACGCTCGGGCCGTCTCAAACACCTCAGGCCCACAGAGGCTGAGGAATAGGCCCCGCTTCCGATCCTTTGATACTGCTGTCAGCTCGTTGGCTTGGAGGTAGCAGTCGAACCGAGCGAGGTAGGAGTCCCATGATTCAGAGGCTGGCGCAAACGGCGGTAGAGGCACAAGTGAAGCCATGATTCCGATGCCGGCGTGAAGGGCGATGGATGGAACACAGTGCTCTAGCCAGAACAGTCAGCTCTGAATTGGTTCTGCCCAGTGATTTCGCTCAGTGATTTCGCTCTGTGATTCAGCTCAGTGATTCAGCTCAGTTCAGAGGCTGGCCGCATCTGGCTGTGCTCTGATGTCCATCAATCCCATCCTCGTCGCCAGTGTTAAGTCGTGGGTTGACATAGCAGCCGGCACAGCGATTTCTTCAAGTAGCTCTTTATTATGGTAAGCTGGAATAGAACTGACTTGCGAACAGCTCAGCCGGCCTGTATTTATAGGCAGCCGGCTGTCAACATTGTAACCACCACAGCCCAGAGTTCCCGCCTAAAATAACTGCCGCGGACCTGAGTGAAAACTATCTACAGACCTGAGTGAAAACTATATACAGTATCCCCCTGTTGGCCCAGGGTGAAACTACACTACATAACAACGCCCATGACCAAAGGTGTTAAAATGTGAGATATAAATTTAAATAATACTGTAAACTGCAATTGGTTCAATGTAACTAACTTCTCCGTAAACACAGCAGAAGAGTGGCGCGCGGGCAAATTTTAACCCTCTTTTGCTAAAACCATGCTGGTACTGCGTGTCTCTCGAGTTCTGTCTTGCGTGTACAAAGCCTTTCCCACACTGCTGCTTAAGAGTCGTCTATTCACAAGTGCAACCCGATCCCAGCTAAGTAACCGACGGAGCTGAAAAGCAAATATTCCTTGCAAGTATGTGCGCCTAGGGGCTCTGATCCTGCGGGTCTCGATGAAGAAAAGGGGGGGGGGGTTCTTCCAATGGTGCTTGTGTTTGGGACCCCGCACCTTTCTGCGTACGCGGACATTAACCACGGGTATAAATGGGCCTCCGCCCAGGGCCGCTGCACAGCGCTACGATGCTGCCTTTGTGGGAAGCCGTAGCAAGGATCGGGGGCGCGGCTGACGCCTCCTTCCAGCTGACCGACGTGGGGCGGTGCCTGCCGCGGAAGCTGCAGTTCTGCCAACAGCAGCGGCCGGAGGCGGAGAGGCGGCCTGGGCGATCGGGAGCCATGGTGCAGCTGTACAACTTGCACCCTTTCGGCTCGCAGCAAGTGGTGCCCGCCAAGCAGGAGCCGGCGCTCTTCTGCTGCGGCCGAGACACGCTGCTGGTGGCTTGTGCGCCGGGCGCCTGCAAGGTGGAGGTGTTCGCCGCCGGCCGGCCGGAGCTCTGCGAGCCCCTCGGCTCTTTCTGCACCCTGGGGCGGGTGCTGCGCATGGCGTACAGCGAAGTGGGTAAGTGGCAAGCTGGGCAAAGCGTCCGTGAAGAGGGCAGGATCTGCTTCGTTCGTTGCAGACCAGCCCCTCTTCCTCTTTCTCCGGAAGAGATCGAGGCTGCACGTGCAGGATCGTTTGCCCCGCCTCCCGAAACCCATGCCAGTTTGTGCTCGCAACGATCCTGCGAGGTAGGATCGCCCAGTAACCTTCGTGGACTAGATAGGATTCTGTGCTGTTGCTTGTGTGGCGTGAGCATCCTATGACATTGCCGACTAATTCAAGAAGTGTACACATTTTATAATGCAAGTGTAACTTCATTTGGAAATTCCCAAAGGTGTGCCCGTGTTAATCTCCAGCAAGATAAACAACAGTCCTTTGGCACCTTTTGAAGACTGAACAAATTCGTTATGGAGTACACTTGCATGGACTACAATCTCTTGCGTATTTGCCACTCAGGGCAACAAATCAGATGAAGTTGCTCTTAAAGGTGACACCATACAGTGGTACCTCGGGTTAAGTACTTAATTCGTTCCGGAGGTCTGTTCTTAACCTGAAGCACCACTTTAGCTAATGGGGCCTCCAGCTGCTGCCGCGCCTTCTGTTCTCAACCTGAGGTACTATTTCTGGGTTAGCAGAGTCTATAACCTGAAGCATATGTAACCTGAAACGTATGTAACCCGAGGTACCACTGTATTGCTATTTTTCACTTGGTAACTCCTCAGCTTATGTATGGTGTACATATTGATTCTATGTTTCAAAAATGCTTCTGTTTTTTCCCTCTGCAGGAGACTACGTGGTCACCGTTGAGGAAAAAAACGAGAGCCTCTTCTTGCGAGCTTATGTAAACTGGAGATGCATGTCAACTGGGAACTCCCGCGTCTGTGTGCGGATGATAGGCCATAACCTGGAGGCATCCTATTCTGAAGCGTCTAAGAACCAAATTACAATTGTAGAATTGCCCCTTTCGGACCCCCCATTGTGTTTTTCCTGTTGCCCTTTAACTGGAGACCTGCTTGTTGGCTGTAAGAATAAATTGATCTTGTTCTCCCTGAAACATCTTGTCAGGAGTCAGAATGTGACTGTGCTGGACTTCGAACGCTTGTTAATTTTGCACATTGATAACATCACTCCTTCAGAAGTTGCGTTTTGTGCTGGATATATAGCCATAACAACAGAACTAGAGGTCCTAATCCTTCACCTGGAAGCTGGTGTGGAAGCAGCAGGCAGCAGTAGACAGCAGGCCTGTGACTCTGTAGAGTCTGAAAGGTTGTTCAACAAAGGTTGGTACAGTACGGCACTTAAAATCTCCAGAGCAAGGCTTTGTAGTCCTTGACTTATGTTTGTTGGTGTTTTTTAAAAAAAGTCTTTGGGATGGAAGCAGAGGCTGGACAAGCTGATAAAACGCTTCCTTCTGTGTAAAACTAGCCATCATGATAGTTGAGAAAAGATTTATTTTCAAAGGCACTGCAAGCTGTGGATAGTTAGAAAACACAAGAAGTTGAATTAATATTTTAAGGTTGAATCGAGAGCATGGAAGCTGCTATTGAATTTATCTGTAATGGCACATCACAAATCCTCTGGATCAAGTCTTTGCAGGTCAGCACAAACAAAACTTTAGTTCTCTCGATCCAGCCCAATGTTTGTGTATGTGTTTTGAAAAACCAAAAGAAAAACCAATCGGGTCATGCAAAAGAAAAAGTAAAATTGCACTTAACTTGAAATAGTTCCATCTTGGCATATGTTTATTATGCACAGATCAAAATGCTACAGTCTCTTTTCAGACATGCTGAATCTTTTGAGAGCAGCAGGAACATTGGTTGCAAAAATTTGAATTTCCATTCATCTCAGTTGTTCGTTTTTTCGCCATCCATGGTTAAAAATGCCTTTTAGGATTTGCAATTCCAAATTCCTGAACTTGTTGTATAGTCCTAATTTTAATGCTTTCATGAATATGAACTTTTCTCCATACTGTTAGTTATACTGTAAGTAGCAGTTGTTTAAGTAAGGCTGCTTTTATTCTTAGGACACTGAGCATGTCATAAGTTCCTAACCATTCCCCCCCCCCCCCGGGTTGTAAACCTGATTCTTTGCTCCATTTATTAAAGGTGTAAAAGAAGAACCTGATTCAACTCCGTTTGAGTCGGATGACTTTGTTATCTGTCAGCAGCCTGTGGAGCTCTTTGGGGAAGAAAGCAGGCAGTGTGGAATATCTGTTACTCTGGAGTCAACAGGCTTCATCGGTGAAGAGTCAAACTTCCAGATGCAATATGTTCTGTACAGGTAGTCAATTTTATTAAAAAATTAATTTAAACGAAGCCATATTTATCTATCTCTCTATCTAGATAGATAGATAGATAGATAGATAGATAGATAGTTATTGTTGGCATCCATCTGTCTTGAGAGACGATGGAGTGTGGACTCTGGGGCGGAAGTCAAACCGCTACGTTAGCAACACCGAAGTGACCTTCATGGGCACAAGCCTGGGCAGAGTGTGTCACTGCCCAGACAAGACCCCCTCTCAGCCTCGTTGATGTGGTCCAAAGAAAAGCAGAGCAGTATATTTGGCACCAGTTTGGCTGCAGGACTTGCAAGAAAGAGGCATAACAAGCTGTCTTAAGGGCTCCACTCTGGATTTGTGTAGAGTTTACTCTTTAACATTTTCTTCTCCAGGATATATCTCCATGGCAGTGGAGATTTAGGATCAGAGTTTTCCTTCTCCTAGATGGGCTACATTCCCAGGTTGACAAGCCCCATCTGCCCCTTACTTCCCTCTACAGCATGTGCAGAAACTGCCTTCTTAACTATTAGTCCCACTATTGGATCCATATCCAATAGTACATATATAACTGATAGATCATTGGTCATTGTTCCACTCTAGCTTAGAACAGAGACCAGTGAGACAGTTTGGACAATTACATTTTGACTTAATATGCTGAGAAATGAACAACTCTTTTCTCACTGAAACACAGCCTGTTCCATTTTATTTTATTTTTTTGCTTTGCATGAGGCATATTTAAACCAAGATGCCTTTAACCATACAGTCATACCTCTGGTTGCATTCGCTTCATGTTGCGGATATTTGGGTTGCGAACGCGGCAAACCCGGAAGTGTATATTTCTGGGTTTCACCGCACACGCACAGAAGTGATCTGCGTGCTTCACACATGCGCAGAAGAGATCTGCACGCTTTGCACATGCGCAGAAGCGATCTATCTCGCACGCACAGTAGTGGCGCTCTACTTATGGACTTTTCTGGGTGCAAATGGATTGCGTACGTAAGTAGAGGTACCACTGTATATTCAATGTTTTGGTCCAACCATGTAGCTATAGCTGTCATTTTGGCAAGCTCAGGGACAACTTGTCCCCTTGTCTTCAAGCTTAGAAAGTGGGACAGGACCATGGCAAGCAAAACAACCGTACATGAACTGGGCTCTACCTGATGGAGCTGCATGTGGCAATAGAGATTATGTAGCCCAGCACCTTTGGCTCCCTAGGAGTTGTGCATATCATGCACACTTAGTACGTGGGCTCAGTCATAGGACAATAGCCAGTTGTATCTCTGTTGCAGACCATTTTAGCTGTTGGATATTCATATTGTCGTCATTGCAACCTATTGCCTTGGTCCCATGGGTTTCTATGTACTTGCCCATGCACTGAGAGGCAAGTTTCTGCCTCACAGCAGTGCTTCAGAGTATCCTTACAACATTTTTGTGAGCAGCTCATGCCTATATGTTGGCTTGGAATTGTTTCACCCGCCATGTTTCTTTTTAGACGTTTTGCTCTAGACATATCCTCCTTTGCCTTCTCTGGCGACGATGCCAAGCTGCACTCTCTCCAGCTGCTGCCTGTGTATGTAACAGGTAGGTTTATGACATCTGCATTTCTTCGTGGGCATTCACCACAATCTTTCTGGGGGAAAGGGCTAAGTAAAGCATTGGGAGCAAATGAAAACGGGATTATGGTTCACTGGGGAGCAGCGCCCCCCCCCCAGAAAAAAACCCCATATTAATTATGCAAGGTGTGGGAAAGCTAGAGATTATGAATCTGGGTGTGAAATTTGTTTTTATATATGTTGTCAATTTTTATTGTAGAATTGCTTTGAGCTCTTTCATGGGAGGTGACTTATAAATGAAATTAAAGGAATAAATAAAGGGGATTTCAATTAAAGACATTCATTCAAAGCATAGCTCTCTAGAGTGTTTTACAGAACTTCTATGACATAAAAATCCTCTTCCTAAAAATCACATTGTCTTTAAATAACGTTAGGAGTAATTTAATCACAAGAGTAGTAGCTGACTCTGATTAGATGTTTATATATAATTTGAAATGGCATAAATCTTTAAAAGTACATTATTTTGAATTTAGCTTTGAATGCCTAAATGTCAGAAGTAAAAGAGAGCATTCTTCTGTATGGAATTAAGGATTGAATTTCCTTTATAAAATACTGGTATTATCTTAAAGTTTTCTCTTTGCTTTTAACACTTTTTATAATCTGCCGGTGCTTCACAACATTAATCATACTCTGAGTAGACTTTAGATCTATCACTGTCTCTTTTTCCTTTGCTTTTTTGTGGCGCAACTGTATGATCGAACAAGTCAGCATAGTCTATATTGCTGATGTATAAAGCAGGGGATGATGAAAATGGGACAGGAGGAGGGGGGATTGTTGGATCTTATTGATGCTGGAATGGGTGTTAGGCAGGAAAGCAATTACATTGTAAGAAGAGTGTGCATTAGTAAAGGTAAAGGGACCCCTGACCATTAGGTCCAGTCGTGGCCAACTCTGAGGTTGTGGTGCTCATCTTGCTTTATTGGCCGAGGGAGCCAGCGTACAGCTTCCGGGTCATGTGGGCAGCATGACTAAGCCGCTTCTGGCGAACCAGAGCAGCGCACGGAAATGCCGTTTACCTATTTATCTACTTGCACTTTGAGGTGCTTTCGAACTGCTAGGTTGGCAGGAGCAGGGACCGAGCAACGGGAGCTCACCCCATCACAGGGATTCGAACCACCAACCTTCTGATCAGCAAGTCCTAGGCTCTGTGGTTTAACCCACAGCGCCACCCACGTCCCTAGAGTGTGCATTAAATGTAGGCTAAAATTTAGTCAAATATTAAGTTTATAAATTTATTTATAGAAGAATTTATATACCGCTAAGTCAGCAAACCTACCAAAGCTGTTTACAACAGTAAAAGGATTAAAAAAACAACACACTTCATACTAAGGAGTAAGTATAAGTGATGATTTCCTACGAATGCCAGCATTCCAACAGAGCACTGCCTCATAACCAAAGTGGCTTAGGGTACCTCTCTTTATCCTTTGACAATTTGTCAGTAACCTGGAGAACTACTTGATCAAATCAAGAGTTAATAAACGTTCCCATTATTATTACGTTTTGGTTTGCTTTCACTCTTGCAGAATAATACTCTAGTTCAGGCATCCCCAAACTCAGCCCTCCAGATGTTTTGGGACTATAACTCCCATCATCCCTAGCTAACAGGACCCAGTGGTCAGGGATGATGGGAATTGTAGTCCCAAAACATCTGGAGGGTCAAGTTTGGGGGTGCCTGCTCTAGTGCTTATAGGCTACAGAGTGAAAGAGCTTTATCTCAGAATTCCTAACTCGAAAACAGAGACCCAAGTGAATGTAGCGTGGGCTGCTCTCTTCAATCACGGCTAAATATATTTCTAAAACATTCTGCAGGATGTCTGAGAGCTGATGCCTCCCTAAAGAAAGGGAGCCTGGGGAGTAATTGCTTTCTTCCTTTCATCTAGAGAATTCTGCAACAACTGGCGGAGCTGAACCAGCTAAGCGAGAACTGCTGAGTCTGTTCTGCTTTTTTTCTCTGCCTCACATTGGATACCTCTACACAGTGAACAACTTAGTGGAACTGATTTCCACCTACCAGTATTCAGAGAGATCCCAACAGGCGGTACTCACCCCGCAATTCCTACATGTTATCACAAGGTATTATAGCCATTGTTAAATTTAAATACTGCATTTTCCACACACAAAATTGTGATCAAAGCAGTTTTTTAAAAAAATCAGTTGAAATACAATAATAGCACAACACACTGTTGGCATTTGTCCATCTCGAGAAACAATGCAGTGTGCATCTGAGGGTGAAGCCAAACCACTGCGTTATCAGCGCCAAAGTGATCTCCCTGGGGCGCAAGCCTGGGCAGTGTTTGTGAGAATGTTCTGGGCTGGCCAGACACAAGGCCCCTCTCTTAGCGTTCCTGATGTGGTCCAAAGAAAAGGAGAGCAATACATTTGGCACCAGCTTGGCTGCAGTAGTTGCTGGAAGAAGGCACACAAGGTGCTTGGATAGGAACTCCACTCAGATTTGTTTACTCCTTTGCCTTCTCGAACATATCCCTAAAAGCAGCAGAGCTTTAGGATCAGAGCTGTAATGCATAATGGGTGTTGTATCCATCACAGACCTGTTGAAATCAATGGGTTTAAGTTCAGTAAGCATCTAGATATTGCAGCATTGGCATGGGTACTTTATAACCACAGAGCGATGCAAAACCATCTATCCAATGGCTTTCTTTTTCTTCCCTAGCAACAACCTGCAGTGCTTTACTGTGAGATGCAGCGCAGCAGCAGCTCGTGATGAAGATCCATACATTGATACAACGCTAAAAGTGAGTGGATTCAACCCTCAGATTGGCTCTTCATGCCCACAGGTCACATCTGCATCTTTGCAAAGCAGCGGCAAATGACTTGCAACAATCCTGAGTTTCCATTTGTTTAGTCCTTGTTGCTTCCATCTGGTCAGATAGTTTGGCAAGGGGATATTTTGCAGGAGTTGGGGATTACTGTCCTGTAGGCCTTAAGCCTAGGTTGGAGGACCCTGTGCACCTTTTCAGGTGTTGTTGGGCTCAACTCCCATCACCCACAGCCAGATAAACATGTGTGAAGGCATTGTAACAGTGGGATGTGGGTGGCGCTGTGGGTTGAACTAC
The DNA here is from genome assembly GCF_965112155.1 of Podarcis liolepis. Lineage (NCBI taxonomy): Eukaryota > Metazoa > Chordata > Lepidosauria > Squamata > Lacertidae > Podarcis > Podarcis liolepis. The sequence continues at coordinate 78,662,042 of NC_139556.1, forward strand.
AGAGCCTAGGACTTGCCAATCAGAAGGTTGGCAGTTCGAATCCCCACGACGGGGTGAGCTCCCGTTGCTCGGTCCCTGCTCCTGCCAACCTAGCAGTTCGAAAGCACGTCAAAGTGCAAGTAGATAAATAGGTACCGCTCTGGCGGGAAGGTAAACGGCATTTCTGTGCGCTGCTCTGGTTCGCCAGAAGCGGCTTAGTCATGCTGGCCACATGACCCTGAAGCTGTACGCCGGCTCCCTCGGCCAATAAAGCGAGATGAGTGCACGACTCAACCTAATGGTTAGGGGTCCCTTTAAGAGTCACCAAATGAAAAGCAGGTATTAAAAACCTGTCTCAAATTTATGCTGGGCGGATTTCAGTAAGCATACAGAGAAGCTTTGCCTAGTTTTCTTCAGCACTCTGTTGGGACTAGAGGAGGAGGAGATGGAAACCTTTCTCTTCCACTGAAGAGAATGGAGAAATCCTGAGCTGTTGCCAATTCCACGTTTCAGCATGTGAAAAAGATATGCAACTTACATACCTCTGTTAAACCTGTAGACCTTTAGTCCGCATACCGCAGTGACTGAACCATGAAGGGGCTTATGTCAAATCAAATCAAAATAAGCTTTATTATACTAGCCAAAGACAAAACCATACAAACTCTGTCAGGAAAAGGGGGGGGGGGGGAGGGACTTATATAACACTGTAACCATGTAAAAAGCAGAGCCACTGCCTGAACGCTCAAGATCATAAAATGCAGGTGCACATGTAGATTGAGAACTTCACACAGCATGCAATATTTTCCTATTTAGACCCCTGAATCTCCCTTACAGGGGGTTTATGTCCTTTTTTTATGTCAGTCAGCTTGGAAATGATCAGCATGCCACTCTGGACCCTGTAAGAAACTTGAACCTTTGATAAGCTTGCTCAAGATAACTAAAGAACCATTTCTTCACAGGCTTGCCCCCCTGTGTCCCTGGATGTCTGTGCCTTGAGGATGCAGCTGTTTATAGGGCTGAAAGCTATTTCTCACTTCAAGAACCACGTCATAGTTTTGACAAAAGCAGAGACTGAAGACATTACGGAGAGAAAAAAGCCTTCAAGGAGACTCCTGTGAGTACGGTAGTTCATATGTTCAAACAGAGGCTAGCTTGGGACATGTCTGGTGGCATCAGTAGACATGATGGGGGTACACGCACCCAACTTTACCCTATTGTAAACATTGTAAGCGTTACAATTGGGATGAAATAAACATGTATGAAAGTGGATTTCAGGGACACCCTTTTCACTGTTCTTGTCACCTTTTGTATCTGTAGAAGCCCTCCATGCAGAGCCAGGATTTCTCAGGATCCTAAAATGCATGGAGATGCTTCACAGATGCAAAAGGCTCCCCCTTCAGACTTCGTCACCTTCCAACTCCAAGGAAGTCAGGGCTATCCCACTTGTCAGCCCCACCCTTAAAAAAAAAAAGTTTACTTTAAACTAGTTTTAATGTCTCAAGAAGGCTCTTGATAGCATAAATACAGTGGTACCTCTGGATGCGAATGGAATCCGTTCCGGAGCCCCGTTCACATCCTGAAGCGAACGCAACCCACGTCTGCACGTACGCGGGTAGCGGTTTGCCGCTTCCGCGCATGCGTGTGACGTCATTTTGGGCGTCTGCGCATGCGCGAGTGGTGAAACCCGGAAGTAACGCGTTCCATTACTTCCGGGTCGCCGCCGAGCGTAACCTGAAAATGCTCAACCCGAAGCTACTTCAACCTGAGTCGTGACTGTAACTGAAATACCTAAAAGACATAATTATGGGTACACGTGTATTTTAACAGCCAGTGTGGTATAGTGGTTTATAGAGTGTTGGACTAGGGCCTGAGGGTGCCAGAGTTCAACTACCCTACTTTGCCATGAAGCTGACTGGGTCATCTTGGGCCAGTTACTGCCTCTCAGCCTAACCTACCTCACAGGGTTGTTGGGTGTGTTAAACGAGGAGGGTGAGAACCATGTATACCACCTTGAACTCATTGGAAGAAAAAGTGGGACATAAATGCAAAAACAAAGAAACATAGAATCAAGAGTTGGAAGGGACCTTGAGGGTCATCTAGGGCAGCCCTCTGCAATGGAGGAATCTCAACTAAAGCATCCATGGCAGGTGGACGTCCAACCTCTGCTTCAAAACCACAATTGAAGGAGACTCCATAGCCTCTTACTGTCAGAAAGCTCTTCCTCATGTTTAGTAGGAATCGCCTTTCTTGTAACTTGAGTCTACGTCCTACTTCTTTCAGCTCCCGGAAGTCAGATAGCATCAAACCCAAGGTTTCTCCAGAATCTGAACCTGGCTGGAATTTATACATCGTGAACACAACTTCAACTCTCCTGCTTTACAGAGAAATGGTACTATACGCTGCTTTAGGGGTTTTTTATATATAGAAAATAGCATATTGTAACTTGAATGCGTTTGCTAACTTCACATAAGGTCTGCAAACGTTCCCCCCCCCCCTTATGGTGTGCCCTGTTTCTGCCCTAGGTAGAGTACAGCAAGACCTATGAAAATGTAAGAACGGAGAGTTGTATCCACCTTCTAAGTGAGGCTCACTTATTAGTCAGAGCAGCACTAATGGACCCTGATCTGAAGGAATCGGCAGAGAAGGAAGACCTCCTAGCAGCATTACAGGAAAGCTGTGCTCTCCTAGGAGACTGTTACAGCAGGTTTGAATTTCTTAGATGTCACATCCATAAATACTTACACTTGGATGACTCCTGATGTTTAAACATCTTTATATAATCTTCTTTCAGCGTTCATATATAAAACAAAGAGGTATGCATGGAAAAGAAACAACTTGCTCTTTTTTTCCTGCTTCCATCAATGATGGACATGCAGTCTCTGCTTTCTGGCCCAGTCATAATTTACATAGGCTATAGATCAAAGCACTTCCATTGTCGGCTGCCTGCACTTCTGTAAAAGCAGGTGTGGTGAACCTTTGGCCTTCCAGATGTTGCTGAACTACAACTCCAATGATCACTGGCCATGCTTGCTGGGACTGATTGGAGTTGTAGTGCAATTTTGTTTTGACAAGCAGCTTTTACATACTCACTCCCAGTGAATGAAAATGTAGCACTATTGTAATTTTGTTGGCTGCTTGCAGATGAATGGGATCATTAGCAGCTTTTCAGGGTCTACTGCATTGACACTATTCTGAAAAGGGGGGTGGGAATCCACCAAAGAATTGAGGAATGAAGATTCCTTAGCTGCCATCCATCCATGCTCTTCATTGCTTGAAGAAGCGTGAAACAAGGTTTAATCCTGCAAATCTTGTTCCATATTTATTGGAGAGCTGCTTTGTGGTCTGTAGTGTACTGTTTGGATAATTCCAGTGTTTTCAACATTATGAAACTTCTCAGTTATTATATACAGGCGTGCCTTGGTTTTCGAACAGAATGCATTCCGGAAGTCCGCTTGACTTTTTCCACTGAACGTTCCGCTGAAACGTTTGGAAACCAAGGTGCAGCTTCCGATTGGCTTCCAATTGTGCAGGCATGCCGGAAACAATTGCAAAAGCCGCATCGGATGTTCAGCTTCCAAAAAAAGTTCGAAAACCGGAACACTCACTTCCAGGTTTCGATCATTTGGAAGCCAAAACATACAAGTACCAAGGTATGACTGTAGTTACCTTAGTATGTTTTGTTTGTTCCTTCCTTCCTCTACTCTATTCCAAACTTAAAAATGGAAAGCTAATGCTGGTGGTCAACAAAAGAGGTTTAAAGACTGTCTCAAGGCAAATCATAAAAAAATGTAGTCTAAACACTGACAACTGGGAAACACTGGCCTACGAGCGCTCCAGTTGGAGAACAGCCTTCACCAAAGGTGTCATGGGCTTTAAAGACACTTGGACTCAGGACACAAGGGAGAAACGTGCTAAGAGGAAGGCACGCTTGGCAAATCCACACCGTGATCAACTCCCGCCCAGAAACCAATGTCCCCACTGTGGAAGGACATATAGATCCAGAACTGGCCTCCACAGTCACTTACGGACTCACTGTTAAACCGGTGTTTATGGAAGACAATCTTACTCAGCTACAAGTGATCGCAGAAGAAGAAGAATGTTTTGTTTCTATTTGTTCACACAATACAGCAACAGGTTCCTGTAACTTTTATTTGTTACTTTTTTTTAGAACTGCTCCTTGGTTTAATTCAGCAGCAGCTGGAGGGCCAAAGGCCCCTTACACCTCTGTCGTAGGGATCTTGTCCCATATGCGGAAGCAATACTCCATTGTGGGAACAGGTTGGCTTGCACAAAGTTGGATCTCACTTGGATAGTGGTCCTTCCTTGTGACTCTTCCTTGAGCATTCCATGACGTATTCCCCCATCCAGGTTATTTCCTCCCCATCCATTAGGCTGTGCTTAGAAGTCATCTTGGTTTGGTTGCTACTCATTGAAAAAGATGAGGTAATATCAGCCTGTCAGTATTGGGAGTATAAACCTTACAAGTTGCAGACACAGCCTTAATCCTGACATAACAGTGAGACATGCCCTAATATGAAAAGCTTTTTATTGAAAGTATCTTGTTAATGCAAAGAGAGGGACTCTTCAGCTCTCTGGATGTTACTGGATGACAACTCATGCCATGCGAGGCGGAGTCCCAAAGGGAGCCAGGTTTTCCATCCCTATGCTGAAGCATTTCTGTTAAAATATATGACCCTTCATGTAGGCTTGTCGTGTTTAGTAGTTTCTGTACTTTCAGGTTTAACACCAAAGACTTCCACCTTGCTCTGCCTTACTACAAGATGTCTGGTCTGTCCGTGACGGATGTTCTGAAGAGAGTAGACCCAACGTTTGAAGATAAAACTCATAAGTACGAAAAGGGGATTATTTTTTACTTGTATCATTCCCTTTGTGAAGACACAGACGAGGAGCTGAGTGAAGTAAGACTATGGTTCCTTTTGTTGTTGCTGTTTCTCTTTCTCTGTAGAAGATGGATTATTCTATGTTCATTTGTGACAGATCATTTCTGACCAACCTCCAGAATGTACCTTTTGATGTAATATCTGTATGCCACTTTTCTTTAAAGCAGCTCATAACCATTGAGTGGGGAGAAAGCAAACAGTTCCATTAATGAAATTTCCTCTTGGCTTAGTCAATAAGCCTCTGGCTGGCTTGTCAAATGACTATCATGTGAATAACTTTCCTTTTATGAGAGTGAAAAGTATCCAAAAGTATAATGTGAGCCAGCCTTTGTAAAAGGAGCTGTTGTGAATCGCAGAAAGCTACAATTTATACTTCACTGTTGCTCGCTTTTCTTTTATGAGATGTAAAAACTGTGTTGCTATTTAGATCGATTTGGGGAAAGATGTTACTGGTGGGGTATCTTCTTAATAAGAAGTTCCTTTTCTGGAAAAAAGAGGTGACTTGTTGTTTGTGCTTAGTTAAGTGGTATAATGCAGGTTGGAAGCTCTTTGCTCAAAATCTCTCTCCCTTGCACTGAGAGGCCTTAGGCTAGCCTCCCATCCTCAGTGGTCCTCTATATAAAATGGAATGATAATGCAGTCGTAACTCAGAAGTCGAACGGAATCTGTTCCGGAAGTCCATTCGACTTCCAAAACGTTCAGAAACAAAGGCATGGCTTCCGATTGGCTGCAGGAAGTTCCTGCAGCCAATCGGAAGCCTCAGAACCTGCATCAGACATTCAGGTTCCAAAGAATGTTTGCAAACCGGAACACTCTCTTACAGGTTTGCGGCATTTGGGAGCCAAAGCGTTCAACTCGCAAGGCATTCAACTTCCAAAGTATGACTGTACTGTTCTGCTTTAACCATTATTGAGGAAATTATGCAAAGTTCTAGAAGCACTTAGAAAAAGCCATATAACTATGTGAAACTTCAGCACGTTGCTATGCTAATTGGGATCTGGGGATGAATGAATACTACACACCTATAACTCCCTAGGATATACATCAGGGATAAGAAACCTGTGGTCCACCAGATATTGTTGGACTGCAACTTTCATCACCCCTGACCACTGACCATGCTGGAGGGCACACAGCAACTTGTGGAGAGCCACAGGCTGTACACGGTGGAAGTGGATTTGAAATGGATGTCCCAAACCAAGATGCTTGTGTGTGACCCTGAGATTACCTGCAACCTTCTCAGGAACGAAATAATGGCTTCAGCTGCTCTGCATTTAAAAACAAGCAAACACTTGAAACAGATAAATTAGTACTTGTTCCCCTAGCACCCCTGAAGATTTCTGGGCGAATTCATGGGTAGAAAGAGGCCTTGTATTAAAAACAAAGCACAGCTGTTGGTTTGCTTTTTAAAAACACGTCTCTTTCTTTTACCAGGAACTGGCAGCCAAAGTACTCCATATATTCCACCCTGCCGAGTCAAACCAAATACCCCAGGTCCTCTGCAGCCCTTGCATGAGAAAAGTGTCTCCTGAGATAGCCATCGAATATCTGCAGAAAGTAGAAGAGGTTGTGCCGTCTGTTGTGGTGACGCTAACCAAGGCTTCTATGGCTCTGAAAATGGGAGACCCCGATGGATGTAAAAGTGAGCTGGACAGCTACGCGGAGGTACACCCTGCTGGCTATGTATCAACATTTGTGTCAAGGTTGTTGTCTTCCGTACCGTTATGTGCAGTGGGAGTGAGCAGAGGACCAGGGTAGTTGCGAAAGTTCTGTTTCCCCTTCAGATATACTAGGGGTGGCCAACTCCCAAGAGACTGCGATCTACTCACAGAGTTAAAAACGGGGGGTTCAGGTCAAAGTTGTTGAGCTTTTTTTTATGGGAGCCAAAGTAGTTGGGGGGAGCCAGTGATCACAAACTACCTGTTGGTCGTCCTTGGGATATACGACATGCTTCCAGGTGGCACGGGGTTGTGAATGCCTTGCTTCTCATGCATTCAGGGTTTTTTGCAGCATCCAGTCCATGTCATTGGCATCAAAATGGCAGTCCTATATCTCTACCCATCCACCCAATTTAATTCAGATTTTCTCTTTTATTGGCAAAATCCAATAATATATATTGGGTACCAATAATATATATTGGCCAGTGGCGTTTGCAATATCTCAGCAACCCATTAGCTACAGACTAGGAGCAACTACTATTGGTTGTAGTTATCTGAAGCTTTTTTCCATGTGGACACGTGAACTTGTTCCCTGCTTTGGGGGAGAACAGAAAGTCAGCAGTAGAGCTGGTTTCATATGCAGGGGGTTCCAGCTTCAATTCCCAGCATCTTCATTTTGTTTTGTTTTTAAAGTGGAGCTAGTAGGTGATAGAGCGAAAAGCCGTTCCTGGGATCTGCTTCCTTTCAGAGGAAACATTTCTGGGCTGGATAGGCCAGTGATCTGACTGCAGTATAAGGCACCTTCCTGTGTTCTTGCTTGTGGCATTTGGGAAGGTGGAAGTGGTTAACATTGGCTTCTGCTCTCCATTTGCTTGAATGGCAGGGATTTGAAGCCAATGGCTCTATGGTCCTTTCCACATCTATGTGTCCTTTTGGGACATGTGAGCAGAGTGAAGGGAATGTGGCAAAGAAAGTAGACTAGTGGAGGCAGGGAAAATAGGCCTAGTGTTTATGGACAATTTGGTAGAAGATAGTCATTGTGGATCAACAGCATCTTTCTCTTGCACAGGTATATGCATGCATTCCCCCTTCTCCTTAATCCAGTGTTCCTCAAACTTTGGTTCCTGCTAGCTAGGGATGATGGGAGTTGTAGTCCAACAACAGTGGGGGAAACCCAAGTTTGAGAAACACTGCCTTAATACCTCAGTTTCCTTGCATATTAAGTCAGTGTGTAGGAAGACAATTCAGAATCGATACATGTTTGTAATCCCATTTCCTATAATATTGTAGTGGCACCTCTCATATCCTGATCTGTTTTCACCTTCCCTTTGCATATAATTCTCCTCTGCATTATTGTGGCGTGATTCTAGTGTGTGGAACTCAAGGTTCTCTTCCTGTCTCATGACCACTCCTGACGTTTTAGGACACGGGTAGGCAAACTAAAGCCAGGGGGCCAGATCCAGCTCAATCACCTTCTAAATCAGGCCCACAGACGGTCTGGGAATCAGCATGTTTTTACATGAGTAGAATGTGTCCTTTTATTTAAAATGCATCTCTGGGTTATTTGTGGGGCCTGTCTGGTGATTTTACATGAGTAGAATGTGTGCTTTTATTTAAAATGCATCTCTGGGTGATTTGTGGGGCAAAGAAATTCATTCATTTCCCCCCAAAAAATATAGTCCGGCCCCACACAAGGTCTGAGGGATAGTGGACCGGCCCCCTGCTGAAAAGGTTAGCTGACCCATGTTTTAGGAGAATAGTGCACCTATTTCCAGAGTTACCTGAAAGTTACAGGTAATAGGCTTCCTGCTAAACCACAAGGAACTGGCCCTGGGATCTTCCTCACCTTCCTCCTCTGAAATGGGAACTGTTTCCCACTGGGGATTATTAGTTAACCATTATATTTGCACCAAGCTGTAAGTGGGAGAAACCAGCTTTTATTTCCTGGCTTCAGTGAGAGCCTAATTGGCTGTACGTGTTCTTAATATTGCTGCCAATGCAACAGTTAACCACAGTTAGACAACTTGTGCTCTGTAGGAGGAGGGCGGGGAGGACAAGGGAACATGCAGTCCTGTTAATTCCTCCTATGAGTAAGCCATCAAGAACATTATCTCTGCCCTGGTCTGTAGAGATGGGTAAGATTTAAATGTTCACCTTTGCCTTGGGCTGTGTTTGTACCAGAGCTCAAAAAAGTGAAACTGAATCAGCCCTCTTTCAGAGTAGAGTGGGGAGGAATGCCAACATCTAAATATTCTCTCACCTTTTTCTATTTTTTGGTCTGCAGATGATGCTGGTGTGTGGTTTTATTGTGGAGCCGAGACTCCTGAGACAGCTAATTAAAGGGCAAGTTGTCCCGACTGAGCTTGCGGTTTATCTTAGGGAGACGAGGCCCGGATTCCTTGTGGCTTCAGTGTTGGCTTTACACGAGAATAGCAAAATTGAGCTGGAAGAAGCAGACGCATACATCAAGGTTTGACATTTAGCTTTTATTAATAGTTCGTTTATTTGGAACTTCCGGAGCAGTCTGTGTCCCATCATTAAACAAAGGAAGGACAAACTGAAAGTTCAGTTCCCATCTGGGGGAAGAAAGTTGGAGTCAGACTTCTCATACAGCTCCATAAACAGCAAGAGGAGAGTACAGTGGTACCTCGGGTTAAGTACTTAATTCGTTCCGGAGGTCCGTTCTTAACCTGAAACTGTTCTTAAACTGAAGCACCACTTTGGCTAATGGGGCCTCCTGCTGCCACCGCACCGCCGCCGTACGATTTCTGTTCTCATCCTGAAGCAAAGTTCTTAACCTGAGGTAATATTTCTGAGTTAGCGGAGTCTGTAACCTGAAGCGTATGTAACCCTAGGTACCACTGTATAGTAAATTCAACAGCTCCCTTCCTCTTTGTTGGCTATGGGGCATAACCAAAGCAGCTGTTGTTGATGATGATGATAATAATAATAAAAATTAATAAATAATTTATTATTTATACCCCGCCGACCTGGCTGGGTTTCCCCAGCCACTCTGGGTGGCTTCCAACCGAATATTAAAAACACAACACAGCACAAACATTAAAAAAACTTCCCTAAACAGGGCCGCTTTCAGATGTCTTTTAAAAGTAAGATAGTTGCTTATTGCCTTGACATCTGGGGGGGGGGTGTTCCACAGGGTGGGTGCCACTGCCGAGAAGGCCCTATGCCTGGTTCCCTGTAACCTCACTTCTCTCAGGGAGGGAACCGCCGGAAGGCCCTCGGAGCTGGACCTCAGTGTCCGGGCTGAACGATGGGGGTGATTCTCTTGGGTACATCATTTTTTTGCATTGCACCCACACATTGTATACTGATGCATCTGGAGATGTCTCCCCCGCTTAACGTTTCTGATTATCCCTCCTTGCTTAAAGGATATTTTCTTAAATGACTGCTCCCCACATTAAATGGGGGGTGCCCTTTGCTTAGTCGCGCGCAGCCCCCTGGACCCTATGCGGCACCATTAGCATAGGCTTGGCTTCGCCTTCCCCAGGTGGGATACCTGGAGGTCTCCACCTACCTCAGCCAGTTGCCCAATCCTGCCTGGGGAGGCGTTGCCAAGGTGATCAGGCCAAGGTGGGGGGAGGACCACCCTGCCCACACAATAGGGGGAGAATCTTACCTGGGAATCCTCAGTTGGCTCTGCATCAAATCGGCTACATTTTGTGTTTGTGTGTGAGTGGCTCTTTCCCTTAATATTTCGGAAGAACAGATGCTGAGTGCTGAGGAGGAAGATGCCATCCCCCAGCTCTTAGTGGACTTCTGGGAAGCCCTTCTTGTTGCATGCAGTCAGAAAGAAGTGGTTCAAGAGCTGCATTTCAAACTTGCTGAGCAGTATATTTGGCGGCTCTCCAGGAAGCAGTTGCCCCATACTAAGCCGCTGAAAACCACTGAAGATCTGGTAAACAGAGTTTGTACCCTACTCTCGTGTGTGTGTGTGTGTGTGTGTGAGAGAGAGAGAGAGAGAGAGAGAGAGAGAGAGAGAGACCATGCTGAGGAGGGCTGCACCGAGGAAGAATGGCGGGAGCCACTCCCACCTCCTGATCCGGATCCTGAATCTTCCCAGGAGCAGGAGGACAGTATAGATTTGGAACAGTTTGCAGAGGGGCATAGTTCAGAAGGCAGAAGCTGGGAAATATTGGATGGGGAACAACTAGCAGAAGAAACACTAGAAGAGAGCGAGAGTTAACAGATTCACAGTCTCTGGATAGTACCTACACACACACCCTCCCCCAAAGTCACGTAGAGCTCAGAAAGTGTCAGAAAAGAAAGCACAGAGGCTACAAGCTCAGATTACAAGATGTAGGAGTGATGTAGATTAATAGGGACGGAAGAGGGAGCGACCCTTAATTGGGAGCACCGCCATTCTGGGAAGATGCTTTCTTTAGTTATTCGCTGTGTTTATTAAAGAAACTAACTGGTAAGAATTCCCTTTTGTTTGATCTGCTCATTTACAGCCACGGGGGAGGAAGCTAATTCCCTGAAGCCTGACAGTATGTATGTGTACAAACACGTTTGAATGGAACTGCATCAGTTTGGTTCTAGATGAATTGGAGACTTTTATAATATCGGGGGGAAATAATTATTTCAGGAGTACTACATATTTCAAAACAAATGACTTACAACCGTAATTTAGTCTACAAATAAACTGGGAGTGTGCTTTTGTTTTGACCCCCTAAAATGAGGGAATCTTAAATGAGGACTTGGAAATTAGACATAAAAATACTTAGAATTCTAATGGCTTTTTCTTATTTATTTTTGCACTTGTTCAGATAAATTCCTGTGGTCATTATGGACTTATTTTTCCTTGGGTTACGTTCATGATGTCATTAATTCCTCCTTCTGACCAGAAGGCTTCTGATGACCTTTCAAAATTACAGGTATAAAATGTTTTCCCTCTCCTGCATCTATTCTTTCCTATAGCCCCGGGGTAAATAACATGGTGCAGAGCTGTAGCTATGCGGGGGCTAGGTGGGATTTATTGCCCCAGGTGAAGCCTCCAGAGGGGTGCCATTGAGACTCTCAGTGCGCGTGTGTGTGTGTGTGCTTGCTTGCTTGCTTGCACAAATGCACATGGTGTGTGTGCCAAACTGGGTCTTTGACCTGGGTGAATTAAAGCCTGGTTTCACCCCTGCATGATGCTCTCCAGATGTTGTGGGCTGCCATTCTCATCACCCTCAGCCAGCATGACCAAAGATCAGGAGCTGTATGAGTTGTAGTTCAAAACATCTGGAAGACACCCCACAGCAACCCTGGGCCCTAGCCTCTGTAGGTTAAAAAACACCTGTGTTTAATCTCCTTTAAGGTGTGTGCAGGAACATGGTTTATTTTAAAGAGATGCAGTACACAAGGCTTTAGCTAGCTTAAAAGATGGAGGAGCTGTGGTGCTCAATATGCAGCCAGTTTCCAACTCCCGTCAGCTCCAGCCAGCATGGCAATTGGTCAGGAGTGATGGAACTTACAGTCAAACCATATCCGGAAAGTCACAGGTTCCCCATTCCCGTCCTAGGCTTTTCTGAACCATTTCTTCAGCCTTGAAGACACTGGGGCTGAATAGAAGACCCACTGCCTACAGTTAGACTGAATGCCTTGAATGCACGTCTCAGGTCAGGCCGGAGATATCCCAATACGCAACAAAGGCATCGTTCGTTCAAAGCAAGAATGACTCCAAAAGAAGTAATGGGCATACAAGTGAGGAAGGATAGCAGACATGGGTCTTAATCTAAATAAGGCAATTAAAAATTGCATTTGCTTCCGTTTTCCCTGGCTCACCCGGTCTGCCAAGCTGTTCTTAATGATGAAAACATTGGGGGTGAGAGGTTTTTTTAAAATTTTTAAAAATGGTTGGTGTCTTCCAGTCCATGCCTACATTGGTATGCCTTGGTTTTTTCATTGTGTTTTAAATTCTAGAGGTAATGTTTTTCCTCCCCCACCCTTCAGTCTCTCTTATGTAGTCCATACTTCAATATACCTTCCATTCTGCCACTGCTGGAGGCCCTTCCAGAAGAGACTCTTCCTGGCCTGAGCATCCACATTCTTTGCGATACTCGGTTAGGGCAGTATGAGAGATCCATTGACAAACTTCTGGAAAGATGCCCTCAAGCCGTCATACCCTACGCCCAACATGAATTGAAGCATGAATGTCGGGTGAGCTTTATTTATTACCTTCATTCAGTCTTAGCTCTGTTTTTTTTCTCTCCTTTAAACCCATGAACAAAAAAAAGCACTGCTAGAAAATCATACAAGTATTTGTACTTGCTAACCTTTCCTTAACCAGATCAGCTTTCCATGCATTTGTTAAACGTGATTAACATAGCACAATTATTCAATACTTTGCTCAGGCATTCTTTTAAAAAACGCTCACAGTTGAAGTGTACTTCAGTGGAGGAGTTTGGATTTGATTTCCCGCTTTATCACTACCCTAAGGAGTCTCAAAGCAGCTAACATTCTCCTTTCCCTTCCTCCCCCACAACAAACACTCTGTGGGGTGAGTGGGGCTGAGAGACTTCAGAGAAGTGTGACTGGCCCAAGGTCACCCAGCAGCTGTATGTGGAGGAGCGGAGACGCGAACCTGGTTCACCAGATTACGAGTCTACCGCTCTTAACCACTACACCACACTGGCTCTTGTGTGAAATGCTTGTGAAGTGCTTGTGTGAAATGCTCACAACGCTTGCTTTATTCTGCTGGATATAGAAAACTGGTGTTCTTTCGAGAAGACGCACCTTGGAGGCTGTTTGTTGCTTTCCTGCTACGGTTTCCTCAGCTGCCTTTTCACCATCACACTTGGTGTTACAAAGCTGCTGCTGTCCTGAAATGTCATGTACGTTCTGATGGCGTGTACATTGTTATTGATGAGCATTGCTCCATCCACCATATAGTGACCCCATTAGTGCACAAATATAAAGCATGGTTAAACGCTGTGTTGCCAACATTCAAGTCTAAGCAAAGCTTTGGGCTTGTGTATTGAACACACATTAGGGACGCGGGTGGCGCTGTGGGTAAAACCTCAGTGCCTAGGACTTGCTGATCGTATGGCTGGCGGTTCGAATCCCCGTGGCAGGGTGAGCTCCCGTCTTTCGGTCCCAGCTCCTGCCCACCTAGCAGTTCGAAAGCACTCTTAAGTGCAAGTAGATAAATAGGGACCGCTTTATAGCAGGAAGGTAAACGGTGTTTCCGTGTGCTGCGCTGGTGCTGGCTCGCCAGAGCAGCTTCGTCACGCTGGCCACGTTACCCGGAAGTGTCTTCGGATGGCACCGGCTCACGGCCTCTAGAGCGAGATGAGCACGCAACCCTAGAGTTGGACACGACTGGCCTGTACGGGCAGGGGTACCTTTACCTTACCTATTGAACACACACACATATACATACATACATACATACATACATACATGTATACATGGTCCCCTGTGGAGATGGTAATCTGGAAACAGTGGCTCATGTTCTCCTGTCCTGTCCCCTTAATAAAGATCTGAGGAATGAGATCATCACCCCACTCTTACTTACCATCCCAGGCCGCCCATCTGAGGCCACATTGTTCTTTCTTTTATCAGATCAAAATGATCAGACAACAGCAAAGGTTGCTAGGTTTATTGAGGGTGCAATGAGATTAAGGGCCACGATCTGAACGATAATCTTGGTCATTTGATTGCCCTTTTTACCCATTGCTGTCTTTTTAATTTGTATGTATTTTATTTGTATATAACGGCGTTTCCGTGTGCGGCTCTGGCTTGTCAGAGCAGCAATGTCACGCTGGCCACGTGACCCGGAAAGTGTCTCCGGACAGCGCTGGCCCCCGGCCTCTTGAGTGAGATGGGCGCACAACCCTAGAGTCTGGCAAGACTGGCCCGTACGGGCAGGGGTACCTTTACCTTTTTATTGCTTGTTTTATGTTGCGATGGCCGTTGGCTAATGCGAATAAAGTTTATCTTATCTTATCATGTATACATGAGGACTTTTACAAAGCTTAGTTTCCCTTTTATTAAATCTTGGATTAGCATTTGCATTCAAGCAAGGGAGCGTAGTTATAAAACTCTGGCCGGTCTCATAATAAGCCAGCTCACACCATGGATTGTGAAGCTCAGTTGTATAACCGTTGCTGCAATACATGATCCTAATGTGTACAATGTGCTAAACTGAGATTCCTAAAATGCAAGGCCAAACTTGGTAGAAGTCCTCCTGGAGAGCAAGTCCAACACTTGGACTTGTTTGCATTGTGCTAAACTGTGGTTTGGTGTTACTTGCAAATACAGCTGTTATGTAAGTTACACCGATGTAATATTGTGGAAGTCAAGATTGTGTTGGGGTGCTAAATTGTGTGTGTGTGAGAGAGAGAGAGAGAGAGAGAGAGAGAGAGAGAGAATGAGAAAAAGCTTCTAGTCTGCAAAGAAAAGCTTCAAATATAATTTGAAAGTTATAGGCAATGCTTGCTTAAATCTGACACTTAGGAGTGGGGCAGCATTTTCAATGTCTTTCTTTCTTTCCCCTGTAACAGTGGAAGGGAATGCATTGCATAAAGTATATATAATTTTGTATGATTTCTGCAGGTCACAGAATGCAGCTTTCCTTGGCACTGTTAGGCATTTTATCACTTCTTTCATCTCGGCTTGTACTTTGCCCTGAATTCTTAGTATCACAAGAGGGAGCCATCGCTCTTGTTTGTTGATAAGTTTAAGAAGAACCCTGACAAGCTATACTTCACAGATATAAGAGTGACAAATATAAATATATATTGTATTTAAAGGTGCTCCTTTAAGACAGAAAGTGTGTGTGTGTGTGTGTGTGTGTGTGTGTATTAAGAAACAAAGAGGTTGTATTCCATTAGGAACATCATAGCACTCTTGATATTTTTTCCCTCTCTCCTTGGGTCTTGCTTAGGCTCTGTGGTGGAACAAACTCCTTCCTGAGCTCTGTAAACGAATCAGAGATCCTGGAGACAACTATTCTGTACTCCTGTCATCCCTAACAGGTAAAGAAATGTGCTTCTTGTCAGTTTGTGGATGTGCAGAGTCTTTGCAGTGTGGTTTTTTTTTTAAGCTTTTAGATGCATAGATGGCTGCCATGGGAGGGGGCGGAGCTTTTAATGACTATATTAAAGAACTGGATTCAGAGCAGATGCTAAGTGAGCTCATTTCTGCACCAATCGCAACACTTTCAAGGCTAAACATAATTAGGCAAAGTAAGAATTGATGGCTAAAGAGGATCTTGTTTAAACATGGTGTATCTTCCCTGCCCAGAAACGTTATCTGTCATTGCCATGGAACTGGAATTGAGGGACTTCCTTAATGTTTTACCGGAGGATGGGAACGCCGCATTCTTCCTGCCACATCTGCTTCAGTGCAGCAGAAGGAAACTAGTGACCTAAGCACAAGAAGGGCTGCGTGATCTCTGAGAAACGTTTTGCAAGAGAAAGTACTCAAATGGACGAAAGCTCACTCTGCAACTATAAATTCAATACTGTAGATATGGGGGGGGTCTTTAGAATTTCCCTATGTGCGTGAGAAGATTGGTTGACACATTAAAATATAAATATTGGCACATTAAAGGAAGGCTGCGTGTGCAATTTTTAAGACTTTGCCTACTTCAGCTGTGGCCTGAAATCCTATCCTAACCATCTCACTCCCCTTTCTTGTGATAGTTTTATGATGCTAAACACTGGTGTTATAAGTGAGCTAGACATATACTATGTGGAGAAAGTTGGGCTAAATGCCAGTACATTCCAAGGACAGCTTTACTGTGAATATAATTCAGTTTTATTCTTCTCCTTATAATCACCTGTGTCAGATGGGGTGTCCAACAAACCAAACAGCTGAAAATCTCATGTGAATAATAATAATAATAATTAATAATAATAAAATTCTCTGCACCAAAAGCCATGAATACAAGTGACAGCAAGTTCTTGGATTTCCTTTTGGATCTGTAGTAGCCTCTTTGTTCAAGCAGCTTCTGTAATGGGACTTCACTGAAATCAGATGCTAGGGCTGTTCTTATAAGCTGGTCCTATCACGGATTTTCTGCACAAACAATAACACATGCTATTTAATCTGCCTTGAGTTTCTCCCTGGTCTCTATTTACAACTGTCTGGAAGTACCAAAAAATACTAAGATTTATAAATGTGTAAAGGTAAAGGGACCCCTGACCATTAGATCTAGTCATGGAGGACTCTGGGGTTGCGGCACTCATCTTGCTTTACTGGCCGAGGGAGCCGGCGTACAGCTTCCGGGTCATGTGGCCAGTATGACTAAGCCGATTCCCTTCCCGCCAGAGTGGTACCTATTTATCTACTTGCACTTGAAATGCAGCTGTCTAATAACAGCTGGGTGAGTGAGATGTACACGTCAACAGAAGTGAGATTCAAAATGACAGAGTGAATATAGCTTGGATTTTGTCCACCCCACCCCCCCTAAGCCTGGCAACACACACTATTCATAGAAAGAAGAACCGAAACAGTCTTGAGTAGATTGGCTGTCTTTTATTTAGCGTGTGTGTTGCTGAAATGTTGTTGCTGGCAGTTCCCCCCACCACGGTTTCATTTATAGCGGGAGGCAGTGGAAGACAGGCGTGCCTGGCGTGCTCTGGTCCATGGGGTCACGAAGAGTCAGACATGACTAAACAACAACAATAAGCATAGCACAGTGGAAGAGATTAGCAGGTGAATCCCTTCCTGGTGTGGAAATAAGCAATAGAAAAATAGGCTCAGGGGATGTTAAAAGTCCAGGGGTAGGAACTTGAGTGGCGGATGGAAGCAGCAGTACTTTGTGGAATCATAGAAATGCTACACAAAACAACAGAATCATGGAGGTGAGGTAGAGGGTGGGATCCTTGCTGCTGGACTTATTTCTGAAAAGAGAGGAAGTAGGGCCACTTGAAGAATGCAACAGTTGGGTATATGTGGTCACGGTTAACGGGCAGGGAGCAGATCTTAAGCTTCGTCTGCTGTAGGTTGATATTCTTAGTTTGCCTCTTGTTATCCTTGGCTCCATCTATCATGATCTATCCTGCCTTACTTACCCAATGTTCTTAGCTGCCACTGAGTCAGCCTCAATTGTGCAACTGGCAGCAGATAACATCAGTTAGCTCTTCTGATGTGGAGAGCAGCACAAGATTGCTGTAGCTCAGGGATGTGGAATCTTTCTAGGCTGATGATTTCATTTCCCCACCCTTCACGGGCTACGTTTTGACGGGTTATGATGGTGTCAGGTGAACTTCTGTTTTGCCCTGAGGTCTTCAGAAGAGCCCCTTCCCAAATTCTATTTTGCACACCCCTTCAGCCTCCTTCCCATTTCTTAAATCTCCCCAGTTAGTGGTAGGCCTTGCAAGTGCAACGTATTTCCTCGAACACATTTGGTGACTGCTTACCTTTCTTCTGGGAGCACAGTGTAGGTGGTCTCCATGCCAGCATGGATGTGGTCGGTCACATGACAGTGCAATAACCAAGTCCCAGGATACTTGGGCAACATTTCAACAGTTTGAAAAGTCCCAGGAAACAGATCAAAGACATCGGCCCGGTAGGTTCTGGTGTTCTTTTAGGGCAAGCACAAAAAAACAACCACCTTACATCAGTAAACATTTTTGCAGCGTCTTTGAAGTAATTAATTGGAAGACATAAAATGAGTTAAGAATATTGTGGCAGAACTTTGAATGTATTTGTGCTGGAAACTTAAACAATTGGAAGAAAAATGCAGGCAACATAATTTTTTAAAAAATAAGTAAGAGCCATCTATGCCTACTTCCCCTTTATTGCATGAGGGAGAAATTGGTTTCAGCTTATAACTCTTTTAAATTTGCACTTCTCTGAATTTTGCAATGCAGTTCTTTACCCAAGTAATGTGTGCAAATATGTGTATATTAGGGTAAAGTGTGCAATAAAATGCATATACTGGTGAAAATAACAAGCAAAAATGCATTATATTATGGGGAATTGTTTTGTAAAAATGTGTATATTAGGCAACATTGCATACAAAAAGGAGAAATTTACACTAAATGCAAATTTTATTATAATTTTACTATTTATACCCCAACCATCTGACTGGGTTACCCCAGCCATTTCAACATATTGATGTCTAAATGTGAAGAACTAAACTTAACAATGGGAACGGAGAGAAACAAAAAACAACAGATTTGCCCACCCCTCATTTTATGTATTAGAAATAGCAACTTCGCCCAATCCAGTCCTGCTACTACCACCAGTTAAAACCAAAATCTGAAAAAACAGTGTGGGTTGTGGCAGTGGGGTAGCTGTTAGGACACTGGGCAGTGGAGCTGGGTACGGTAGCCCTTTTAGTATCGTTGCTTTCTTAAAGAGTTGCCTTTCCATTGAATTAGGATGGAAATTGCTGGTCTGTAATTATTTCCAGACCTGCCAGCTTGGAGACAGATAGGATGTTAAAGTAACTTATTGTAATCACAAAGTGCACATTTAAAAATTTCCCCTGCAAAAAAATCCTGAAAACTATAGTTTCCCCCTCGCACAGCTTCCATTTCAAGCATTCTTAATGAACTACAGTTCCCAGAATTCTTTTGGGGAAGTCATGTGCTTTAAATGCCTGCTGTGGATCTGCTCAAACCCTATTCCCAAAGAAACCCCCAAGGCGCCCTTGTTGTTTGCCACCAATAACATTACATCAGGTAGAAGATGGCAGGCAGTATTGTCAGCTGAAAGCTGTGCCCATCAGAATAGAAAACACTGGGACAGTTGAGCATAAAGCAGGTTTGTATATTCAGTTGACTAAGAGCATTCTCCAAAAAACGCATTATCATTCCTCCAACACTAAGTTTAAAATTAAAGGCAGGAACCAATCATCTTACCTTATAGTCGAAGCTGTGGCCGTGGAAGTGTGCTGTGTGCATATCCACTTCGTTCCCCATCCCCATTAAGTACCAGCTGACTTTATCTCCAACGTGCATTGTAAGGCCATGCAAGTTTCCAAACACCTTTCCGTTAATGGCTAAGGAAAGAGAAGTTTATCATGAACGCAAAAACTCTTTGATGGAAAGTGAATTTCAATATAGTGAAGCCAATGGTAGGGCCGGTCCTCAAATGTGCTCTGCCTACTGAATTACAGGAGGCCAACTGTGAAGGAAACAAAGCGAGCAGGATGTTTGGAGCCCAGCTTCCAAAAGAGAAAAGGACCCAAGAGCTGCAATACAACCCTATGCCATACAGTTTGGCATGTATGTGGCAAATGTAATGAACACAGAATGTCTGATTAATGACTGGCAATTGTGGGTGTTGGAAATATCCCATCGCCATAGAAACGTACCGTGCATCTTATTGCTTTCGATAAACTCCTCGTCTTCTTTGTTCACGCCTTCTGGGTTGACAGCGTAAGTGTTGATATTTTCATCCAGGTACCAAGACAGGTTTTCGTCAAACACCAAAAAAAGAACATTAAATTGTATCGGCTGTGCAGATGTGGAAAGTAATCGTATATGCTCCCTGCGACAGACTAGCAGTGTCCCAATTAATCCACTGTAGAGGTCCTGAAAGTAAAAAAAAGGGATATAATTACCTATCGCCATTACTAAAATAATGGAGATGGGGAAATAGCATCTGACGAAATATTGGCCCATATCGAGTGCTTGAGATTAAGTCTAAGCTTCTGGCCAAGGGGCTGCTGGATCCTGCAGATGCCCTTCACAGATGGAGACCTCTGGAAGTCTCCTTCTAGAGGCCTCCTACTTGCAGCAATGGAAAGCTCTGCTGCCACTGTTGCAAGGATTTTTAAAGTACCTGTGGCCCACTCAAATTGTGTCCAGGAATTGACAGACGCAGCAATGGAGAAAGAGAAAGAGGTATTTTATTGCTGAGCATTAATGACCCAGTGGAATGGTTTCCAAAGACTGGGCACCGAAGCTCTAGCGCCCTTAGGCTTTATACCTGAGTACATACGCCATAAAACATGACATAATCGTATATAATCGCATATGGCAGCAAAAATCAAACCAGTGAGCGCATGCATAAACCTTGCCCCTGACCATGTAAAGAATCCTCCCCAACTTCTGCTTTCCTCACGGTACATCAGCCTGACCTTTCCCCTGAATTATAGTAAGAAAGGAGAAAAGAAACTGATTTGCCCGTTACAATGTTGGTAACCCTCCTACACGCCATCTGTTATAAACGGGGACATTGTGGTTAGCATTTTCCTGTTTTTAGCTGCTGAGAGGCTTCCTGGACGGAGGAAAGTGCCGGGACATCAGATTTCTTGCTTCCTACTATGTTGGCGAGCCATTGAGTGCATTAGAAGAACAAGGGGGAAGAAATGGGGCAGAGGTCATTTTGGATTTCTAAAGTCTAAGCATTTAGCTCTGCAGAAGCCTTTATGATTCAAACACCCTTCGTATACATGGATACATAGAAATCATCATAAAGATATATGGTTATATATGGATAGATGATTATATAGAAATCATAAGGGTAAAATTCTTCCAGGTGGTCCTGCTTCACCACCTTAGTCACTGGTGCTGCAGTGGCAGTAAGGCACGGGAAAATCAGGTGTGGCAGGGACAGATTGAGGGAGACCTTGGATCTAAAGCCGTTCCATTTCCCAGACAAGGGCAAAAAAATAATAATAAGCCAGTCCTGGAGCTGCCATAGTTATTTCCCCTCCCACTGAAACCAACGACAGGAAAAATAAAATCTGGAAACCAAGTACATAAAAGGAGGGGGGAATCTGCCCCACAACCTTCTAACCCTGGTTGGCAAGGCTTCAGAAATGGTAGCTCCACCACCATGACTCCGTATTTTTCTGGCCTATGTTGCTATATATTAGTCACATTTAGGTCCCATTGAGATCAATGAGATTTAAATCATGACTAAATTTTCAGATGGATTTAAATGGGACCTAACCTAGTCTGGATCCAACCCCTTCTATACACATCCATTATAGATGAAAGTTGGCTTGCCACTTCCAAAGTACTTTGAAAACAGATTCTGCCTCTACCTTTTCCTCCCCGCCGCTCTTAAAAGCTCTGCTTCCAGAAGAGTTTGAAGAAGAGGAGTTTGGATTTGATATCCTGCTTTATCACTACCCGAAGGAGTCTCAAAGCGGTTAACAATCTCCTTTCCCCTCCTCCCCCACAACAAACACTCTGTGGGGTGAGTGAGGCTGAGAGACGTCAGAGAAGTGTGACTAGCCCAAGGTCACCCAGCAGCTGCATGTAGAGGAGCGGAGACACGAACCCGGTTCACCAGATTACGAGTCTACTGCTCTTAATCACTACACCACACTACACCCAGATTACATGGGGCCAATCCCATTGTCTCCATCAAGATTTCAACAAAGTCAGATGACTCGTTGTTTAGTAAGGAATGAAGCCAATGTAGGGGGTCTGGTGAAGAAGTGTTCTGTGCCCAGGTAAGGGAACGGATTTGGTAACTGCCATTAAAAACACACCTTAACTTTATCCACAGCTGAGTAATATGCCCAAGGGATACAGTTGGAATCCCCTTCAGCAGGACCAGATCTCTTTGGTATTTTCCAGACATACTCTCTGACTGCACCTGCATGAAACAGATATTTAAAATTGATAAAATCATGCATAGCATGGAGTAATAATAATAATAATAATTTATTATTTATACCCCACCCATCTGGCTGGGTTTCCCCAGCCACTCTGGGCAGCTTCCAACAAAATATTAAATACAATAGTCTGTTAAACATTAAAAGCTTCCCTAAACAGGGCTGCCTTCAGATGTCTTCTAAAAGTCTGATAGTTGTTCATCTCTTTGACATCTGGTGGAAGGGCGTTCCACAGGGCGGGTGCCACTACCAAGAAGGCCCTCTGCCTGGTTTCCTGTAACTTGGCTTCTCGCAGTGAGGGAACCGCCAGAAGGCCCTCGGCGCTGGACCTCAGTGTCCGGACAGAACGATGGGGGTGGAGAAAGGGGAATAGAGGAAACTTTTCTCACTCTCTCGTAACACTAAAACGCATGGGCATCTAGTGAAGCTGCCCCTCTGCCCACATTGGCAGGGAAGCCCTGACAGCGAGGAGCACCCCAATGCACCCATCCAAATCACAAGTGGGTGGAAGGTACTACTGATGGCATCCCTGCTGGCAGGTGAGAGGCAGAAAGCCCTGAAGAGCAGCATTTCATGGGCAGGACTGGATCCTGTGCTGACCCACCATGTGACAAGAATGCACCTCCTCTAGGCCTATGTAGTGCAGTAGCCTGAAAACTGGTGTAGCACAGGGATATTTTTTCTGCTCTCCATCTTCTGCCCTGGCTGGTGTGAGCAGTTGGGCTGTGGACGCAGAACTGCCTGCACTGGTGGCTTAGGGTAAAGGTCAATCCCTACCACTGGTGGCCTAGGGTTAGGATTGTGTCCTATGATAAGAGACACAAGATAGGCATTCTTGGTGGTTGCACGCCCTTCCCCTTCAGATTCACCAACACTAAATCGTATCGTCTTCCAAACGTTTTTGCAAAAAACTGAACAGGAGGAATTAAGCCCTTGTGAATTTTCACCAGCTCCACATTCTCTGCTTCTTTTGTCCTTTTGTTATTATTATCCCCATTCTACAGACCTTGAGGCAAGGAAAACAAGATTTTAAAAAGTGAGAGAAATAATGAATGAGACTATTACCTGAACTGGTTTCAGCTGCGTCCGCAAAGTCAATTTTCACTCCTTGTGCATGAATAGAATAAGGTCTGGAGGCCATGTTTTTAAAAATAATTGTGATTTTATCCCCAACATTTGCAACAAGTAGTGGACCTTGGAGAGATTAAAAACAAATATGTTCTCTAAGACACAGCATTAAAGGAAATTCCAAAGTGCTTTGGAAAACAAAACTGCAAAGACTAATAATCAGTGCAAAGGAAACCTACAGGCGCTTAAGGCTCAAATTAAATTGCTAGGGCTCTACTTAAATTCAATTGACTTTAATTATATGTAAGCGGGTTTAATTTTCTCTGGATTAAATCCAGTGTTAAGTCTTAAACTTTATCTACAAGACATTGATCTGGTTCAAGCATAATGCTAACCCACAGTTTAATGCAGTGGTGAGGAACCTGTAGCCCTGCAGTTGTAGCCCATCAAAAAAAGTGCTAATTGTGACATACAGAAGCTGCTGCCTCCTTTCATCCTTACTTGAGACCCACACAGCAAAATTCAGTTCATGCCAATATAACGTTCAATAGCTGTTCTTTCAATTTATAAAGCCAGTACCTAGAATTCCCAGGTGCTCTTCTTCTTCCTTCCTTTTTTTGGCGGTGCTGAATGATTTGTCAGTATATTCTCGATAAACAACCTTCTTGTATTTTGACCCAATGAACTTATCACTTTTATTTAAGAATGAATTCCCTGGGCTGAAGGGGGGAAAAGTGAAGGATACATTTGAATATGAGAACCAATAAAGTTAAGAGGCACTGGTCAAAAACTCCAGGTATCATTTATGTAACTGCAAATGTGAAAATGTGTTTTACACAAACACATAGACCATCCATCTTCCATCTTCCAACCAGGTAGGCAAAAGGCATTATCAGAGTTCAAGGACAAATTTCAGTCAGGCAAAAATGCTAAAGGAGAGTGCAAATTCCTGAGGACTAGATAGACAGGCTTCAAAAGGCACCTTTGGTCACTGGGCCTAAGATTCCCCACTCTTGAGTTAAAGGAAGGAACTAATGAGACGCCATTCTGCTTATGGCTGGTTGGCATCTCCATGTTATGGTTAGGAAAGTCACACACAGTGTGACTGTGTGTGAGGTGTCTTGCCCCATCTACTTTGGGGGTTGGCCCCATCCACTGCTGAAAAGTGGGCTGGGACAACTTTCCACTATGCCTGCAAACAAGACTGAAGCTCAGGAGGGAGCAAACACGGGGAAGAGGTGCTCCATGTCTGACTTTCCAAAGGCCCTGTCTACCTGAGAGGTCCCGATCTTGGCCTCCAGCAGGCCTACCTGACCTGTTAAATTGCAGCCACACTATATCAGTAAGTCATGTTGGAAAAGTCCATAGCTATTTTGGAGCAACAATCCACCTGCCTGTGATAAGAGTTTAACCAGAGACTGGTAGAGATAAGTGCCTGCAGCCCCGTGCTTAAAAGCAAGGGTTGTGTTGCATGAGTCATTGCATGCCTTGCCAGGTTTAGCAGATCTTACAACTCCAACCATTTCTGACCACTGGTCATGTATCTGAGTTGTATCCAGTTGGAGAAGGCTGCTTTACAGAATGGCAGACCTTACCAGCAAAACAGTGGGTGGAAACTTAAATAGAGGAATAAAGGTAAACTTAAAATCCTGTTGCATCTTAAGCGCTTTGGTATTGTAAGACCCTAGGTCTGGAGTCAACAGTGCCCTTTACTACACTCTGTGAATGTGGCTTTGTGTTAATCAAAGGGTTTGCCTGTCCTCGGAGATGATATGGAGATGTGCCAGTCCTAAATATTTTTTGCACTCTACATAAAAAAGAAACTCATCCCTTGTGCATTCATAAAATAATCCACACAGGGAAGCCGGAAGCAGGGGAAAAATGCTCCCTATGAAATCTGCTACATGAAATGCATAATTCATAGTAGAATCAGGAACACAAGTAGATAAATAGGTATCACTGCGGTGGGAAGGTAAACAGCATTTCCTTGCGCTCTAGTATCACTACTAGTGATACTAGACACCACCTAATTATTGTTTGCCATGCATTCATTGCATTTTACATTTAAATATGCCAGAGAAGTATTGTTTTATTTTTCCCACCATTCCTCCAAAGAGCTTAAGGATAGCTATGTGGTCCCCTGCCCCATCCTTGCACATTTTATTCTCACAACAAATTTGTGAGGTAGGTTAGGCTAATAGCTGGTGACTAGGCTGGTGAGGATTTTGACTTGGGTCTCACCGAGCCTAGACCAACCACTTGGGATCCATGTCTGCTACAAAAGGATGGAAAGGAAAAGTGAGCAATCCCAGATATGCTTTTCTAGGAATTTATTGTTTGATCTGGCCTTACCTTTCATCATGGAAGTGATGCCTCTCCTGCTCCCAGGTCCTGCTGGGGGAATAGTCCCATTCTATTTCTACTGCTGCAATGTAATAGGTCTTTTCATGGGTATATACCTCATTATCCTCTGGTGATGAAGCACACTTCCTCACTTCATAGTTTTGTCTCATACCCCCTGTGAAATGATCTGTAGTCATGCAGGCCACTTCAAATACCCCTGGAGAAACAAAGAGAGGAAGCAAACAAATGAATCCAAACCAAGCACACCTAGGAAATATGATGGCCTGGCCTGCGTTGCAGGAACTAAAGTAATGGAGGAGCCTCATTAGGCTACGTACACATCAAGCATTTGAAAAAGCAAAGGATCCTGGAAACCCTTCAGAGCTACAGTCCCTAACACCCTTAGTAAACTATAGTCTCTTGCAGCAAAAACAACAAAGTGCATTGTGGCGTGTTAAAGACTAAAACACTTATTATGGTATCAGCTTTCCTGAAGTGGGTGTCAGCTCACTTCTTCAAATGAATGAAGTGTTATCCCGAGCTGCAGAGATGTGTAACATATAAATTGGTCAAGATGAAGAAGCAGGTCAAGTGGAATATTTTTCAATGTAACACATTGAGGATTCAGAGACAAGTACAATTTTAAAAAATAAATAAAAATAAACAAGCTATCTTTTTGTCCCAAGCAAAGGGGCAACTGAAGGGGTCAGCAAACTTTTTCAGCAGGGGGCCGGTCCACTGTCCCTCAGACCTTGTGGGGGGGCGGACTATATTTTTTTGGGGGGGAAATGAACGAATTCCTATGCCCCACAAATAACCCAGAGATGCATTTTAAATAAAAGGACACATTCCACTCATGTAAAAATACACTGATTCCCAGACCATTCGTGGGCTGGATTTAGAAGACGATTGGGCCGGATCCGGCCCCCAGGCCTTAGTTTGCTTACCCATGGGTCACACTCAACAGAAAAGAGAAGGACCAGAATACTATTTACTCATTATGCAATTGAAGGTTCTCAAGAGAAGGATACAAGAGAGAAAAACCAACTCCACTAATTCTTAGCATTTCCAACAGGAGTGCACACTAGACCACCTCCTAGACTTGAGCTAGAGCAGGGGTTTTCCAAGCTTTTTACACATATGGCTGACTTGAGAAGGCTGAAAATTACCAAGGCCCGCCAGTCACAAAATGGTGGTGCAGGGGTAGAGCCAACTACAGAACAGTGTCGGATGGAGGCAGAGTTTTGCATAATCAGCTAGCAGTTACTGGTATAATTTTCCATCGATATCTAACCTCGCTTTGGAAATTGCTCAACTCTGCCACAGAAATTTCATTGGGGTGTGAGTTCCATAGTTAAGTTTTCTTCAAACTAAGTACAGGACTAAGGAGAGATGGCGACTCAGTTTCCCCCTTTTAGAAATAATTTGCTGGTCCAGAGACTGTAAACTGAGAAGTTCATATAACCAAATGGATGGTTTAAAATTAGTAAGTACAATTGTCGTCATTCACCTTCTGAGTCAAGCTTCATAAGAGCTGTGAGAGAGCTATGTGGAAAGAGATTAGCTGTAGCCTTTCTTCCTCCTTTGGTCAAAAAGGTATTTCCTGAAAAATGTATTCCATGAATGTCAACCTCTGAACCCAAGCCAATCAAATGCCATGAAACGGTGTCTCCACTACACATCTCAAGGCCTTCCTGGCTTCCGTACATGTATCCATTTAAGGCTGCAAAAGAAAGGTGCAAATTGATGTTTAAACACATTCAGGTTCAAAATCCCGCAACTAACATAATATAGTTCAATAGCAAAAAGGAAAGATGCATATTATGTGCTTACAGTTTTTGCAAATTAAACAAGCCATCATCTTCCATCTATTTGAAATATTTAATAACACATGTAGTCCAATCCTATGTATCTTTATTCAGACATAAATTTCACCCTGCTAATAGGGCTTACATCTAATTAAACATGCATCTATACACATATTTGCTGTCTTATCTGGATTCTGCTCCAAGTCACACAGGAGTGAATTGTAGAATCTTAGGATTGGATTCAGCTAAGTCCTACTCAAACTCACTGGAATAAATGAATCTAACAAAGTAAGGAAAGCCAGTTGGATCAGGTCAGTTGCCCATCTGGTCCAGCATCATGTTCCACAGTGGCCACAGGAAACCCATAAGCAGGATCCGACCACAATAGCATTCTTCCTTCCTGGGGTTTCCAGCAACTAATATTCAGAAGTGTGGCTTCCTCTGACTGCAGCCATCATGGCTAGTATTCACTGATAGCTCTCTCCTCTGTGAATTTGCCTAATTCACTGTTAAAGCCATCCAAGCTGGTGACCATCACTGCTTCCTGTGGGAGTGTGTGCCATAGTTTATGTGCTGAATGAATAATTATTTCATGGAACAGTGGCTTCTTGATTGAAAGCACCCAAGTCTCCGAAACTATTTCTCCTATTGCCCAAGGAATGAGAGAATGATAGACTGCAATCTCATTCCCCATTACTCGCTGAGAAACACACAGCAATTCTTGTTAGGACATTTCCGTTCCACCTTAAAAGGGAGCAGGCTTTGTGAGTCACAGAGTCTGCGCATTTCCTGTTCACAGGATGTTTATGTTTTCTATTGCTTTCGTTTCTCTCTCTGTGTCGGAGACACTGAGGCAGGCAGTCATGTTTTTCTTTGTTCTGACCAACGCTGAATAAACTTGTAAATATGCTCTCCTGCGTGCAACTTCTGCTGTGAATTATCTGCTGATAGAGTGTGCATCAGCTCTGGAATGTCACAAGCTATTTTCTGGAGCTCGTGCCGCTAATTGCTGATACTGTATCTACGGGAGATCGATGGATCGTCCGGAGACGTCGTGGGGGCCATGATGGGCTTGATCTCCCTGGCAGTATCCCAACAATTCTAACTATAGAAATTCTAACTAAGCTCCTTTCAGGAGGAATTTGACCCCACACTTTTGCTGGTTAAGTTCCTGGTGGCTGTATCATGTGACTGAGCATAAGGAAGTTTTGAATAGGCGTTGGTCTCTCCTTGTTCTGGGCATGCTCCCAGAATGTCTCTCCTTGTTCTGGGCATGCTCCCAGAATGTCTCTCCTTGTTCTGGGCATGCTCCCAGAATGCCCATTTTGGGGTCTTGAACCTATGTAAGTTCCAATTGCTTACGTTCTATGGGCTGATCCCCAGATGTAGGGCTGGGCTGCAGCTGCCTTGGGTGGCAGAACTTCAGTGGAGAATAGCCCCAGCCACCACTGCTGGAGAAGCAAAGAGAAGGGGCTGCAGCATTGGCTTCTGGGTTCTGGCGGGATCTTGCCAGAAACTGGAAGCCATTGCCACGTCTCATGGGGGGAGGGGGCACTGCCAGAACCTGGAAGCTGTACAACCCCAGTTAGCCAGGTGGGCAGTGGCAGCAGCTGGGGAAGACGGCACTTTACCATTTTGCCTCAGGCAGCAAAATGGGACAGGCCGCCCCTGCCCATCTGAGCCAGGGTGAAAGACCTTCCCCAGAGACCTTCTCTGAATAAGTGTTTGTTTGGGGAGGTGATTGGGGTGGGGGAGATGGGGTAAAGAATTTGGCATCATCATTTCAATAAACAAAACAAAACAATAAACTTACAATGCATCTTGTTGGATTCCTGGAAATCTTCATCCTCCTTATTAATCTGCATAGGGTTTCCTCCAGATAGCGCAATATTGTCATCCAGATACCAGCTCAGATTCTCATCGAATACTGTGGCAAGGAGGAAAAACTCCTTGTCTACATTTTTCTGTGGAAAAGAGCAAGTGTAAAAGTGTGGGGGTGGGGACACATGTGGGAAAACACTATTAAACTGGCTGGGGCTAGCTACAGTGGTACCTCGGGTTAAGAACTTAATTCATTCCAGAGGTCTGTTCTTAACCTGAAACTGTTCTTAACCTGAAGCACCACTTTAGCTAATGGGGCCTCCTGCTGCCACCGTGCCACCAGAGCACGATTTCTGTTCTCATCCTGAAGCAAAGTTCTTAACCAAGGTACTATTTCTAGGTTAGCAGAGTAAGTAACCTGAAGTGTCTGTAACCCGAGGTACCACTGTATCTGTAAAACAATGTGCAGCTCCTTATCCAACATCCTTACAAACGCCTTTCAGGTTCTGGGGTGCTTTTTTTTCAAATCACCCAGCAAATGACTTCCTATGCTGCTGGAGATTAGAAAGTCAGGGCTCACCCACACCTCTGCTTGCTGCCTTCCCTCAGGAAAACTCACTGTTTACCGCTGAACTGGAGCAAACATCAATCGAGTCTTCTATGTAAAGGAGCCAACTCCTAGGGGCTGAGGTCCCTTTGGCCCCCCCACTAAAATATTTGAGGAGGCAGACGCCCCTAAGTTGATGGGTATTGTCATTCAAATGGTGTACGTGTGTCACATCTTGTGATCTATTGGGGAGGGGGCTTATCTGGGAGCCCCCAATATTTTATCTAAGTTGGCACCCCTGATGTTTGCTCCAACATAGCACTAAAAAAAAAAAAAAAAGGTTTTCTGGAGGATAGCAGTGGGCAAAGGCCATAGCTGTCAACGTTTCCCTTTTTTTAAGAGAAATTCCCTTATTCTGAATAGGATTCCTCGCAAGAAAAGGGAAAAGTTGACAGCTATGGCAAAGGCAATGAGTCAATGTGGTGCCCACAGGAACCAGTGTGCCCCCAGTATGGCAGCCAAGAAAAATCTCAGTAAGTATCTTCTCAAAAATCAATAAATCCTTGCTCACCTCCTTTTTTCAGTCTCTACTACATTGAACACATCCCCTTAAAAATGACCACACCTCATTCGATGCCAGAATTTGACACCTATCCTCTCTTCTGCTCCTCTGTTCAGAACAGAAGCACTTCTATCTGTGAGGGTGGGTGGTGGTGGCTGATGTAGGTGCCGTTGGGGTGGGGAGAGGTATGCCCACACCATTTTGTCTTTAAGATGTGGCAGCCATTATGCTATGCCCCTGAAGCAGCCATTTTGTGACCAACACTCACCAGAGTTTCTCAAAATCCCAAATGTGCGGCTGGCACCAAAAAGGTAGGTGATACAAAGAGGAGGATTTCAATTATTCCTGCATTACCTGTTTCCCTGAAGGAAGCAGAGATCCTTTCCTGCACACCAAGAATGGGCCCACTAGGCCAGAGCTGCTGTCCTTGACTGAATCCGATGCTGAATAATAAATCCAAGTAAGGCAATCTGGATCGTCCGGAGTAGGACCCACGGTTTCAGGAACCTCCCACTCATAAGTGAATTTTTCTCCAGGATTCACATGCGAGGATGGGCTTGCAGGTCCTACATTAAGTTCATCATCAAGAAAGAAATGCCCCTAAGTAGTTAGAGGACATTCGGCACAGAAACATGTGTATATACCTTTAAGAAGTTTCTGGAATTAATTGGCTGCAGGTGACCGTTGCTATAAAGGAAAAAAGCTGAGTTTTGTTGCTTGCCTGCAGGAATAACATCCACCAGAGTTTGTGTTTATTTGCTTAGTAATAAAGCTTTCGTTTTTAGTTTGGGTTTTTACACCTATGTCTCCTGGAGTCCATCTGTCCTCTGCCACCAGCTGGAAATTCCCCTCCAATAGGTTATGGGCCCAGTCCCCAGTCCTGAGTGGGCAGAGACAGAGCGTGAAAAGAACCCAGAGACTGGAAGCAACTCAGCGTTTCTCAAGCAGCTGGCTGTGTGAAGGCATCGGCAGGGAGTGTCTGTTTGGGACCAGGAGCCGAACTTTTTTCTTCAAGCCACGTGTGAGTAAGAACTGAGTGGAAAGCTGAAAGCTGGGTGGTGCCATGGCTGGACTTGGAGCTGGAGCTCAAGGGGGAGCTTCCTATTTTCCAGTAGAGAAACTGGGAGAGTCCAATTATATGTCATGGAGTTTACAGATGCAGGCGTTTTTAAAGAAAGAACAATGTTGGACTGTTATTGTTAACCCTCCTGTAAAAGAGGAGGATGAAGAAGTAGATGAAGCAGACCAAAGGCTGGAGGACAAAGCCTATGCCAATTTAATTTTGAGTTTAGAGAAGTCTCAGTTATCTCATGTGCGAGACCTTGAAACAGCAAGTGAGATTTGGCAAGCACTGAGAGCGATACATATTAGAGACACTGCTGGCAGCAAAATTACTCTAATGAGAGCTCTGTACCGAGCCAGACTAAGTGAGGGTGAATGTGTTTCAACACACCTTCAAAGAATGCGTGATTTGTTTTCACAGTTAAATGAACTTGGGGAACATTTTTCTGAACAGAGAAAAGTTTATATTGTGCTGTCTTCACTTCCTGAGTCATGGGACAATTTAGTGATGACTCTGGAAGCAATCCCAGAAAGCCAATTAACAATGCATTTCTTAACTGGCCGTTTGCTTGATGAGGAGGAAAGACGCCATGAGAGGAAGGCCACAACCCCTCACCGTAACTCCAGAAATGGGAGGCAGTCCAGTAAAAGATATGCAACTGATGAGGAGCGGCATCCTAAAGAGGTTGTAGACCACAGAGAGGAAGCAGCATTCACAGTTAGAAGATGCTATCGTTGTGGGTCAACTAAGCATTTAGTACGACAGTGCACTGTGTCTGTGGGAGAAAATACAAGACAAGGGCGGCCTGCGTTTGCTGGGAAGCGAGGAGACAGGAAGAATCGAATCCAGTATGTTTCTGCAGCAGTTCGAGGCACCAGTCACGACGTTGGACAAGACTGGATTTTAGACTCAGCAGCGACAAACATTTTTGTCAAGTCTGCACAAACCCTTGTAGAAAAGCAGCCTTGTAAATCTGTAAATGTAGTACTAGCTGATGGAACAGTGCATGAGTCAGCTGGAAAGGGTAGTGTGAATATCAACTGTTTAAGTACCAAGTTTACCAATGTTTTATGTGTACCAAGTTTAGAAAATAATTTGCTTTCAGTTACAAGTCTTGTTAAGCAGGGATTTAAAGTAACCTTTTCTGGTTCAGGCTGTAGAATAGAGAAAGCTGGAAAAGTGGTTACAGCGTCGCTACAAAATGGTTTGTTTGTTTTGAAAGACCAGCTAGTAAGTGAGTCTGGGGCATGTGTTAAAGCCTATAATAGAGCCTTGCATGATGAGTGTCAGCATCTGTGGCATCGTCGTTTGGGGCATGCCAATTTCCGCAGTATTGCGAAAATGCCAGAATTAAGCAAGGGAATTAAAATGAAAAAATGTTCAGTTTTTCTAGACTGCAATACCTGCAAGGAGTCTAAAAGTAAGCGAGGGTCTTATCCTGAAAGTACTAGAATAAGCAAGAGGCCATTTGCTTTAGTACATTCAGACCTTTGTGGGCCATTTGCAGAGTCTGAAGGAGGAGCAAAGTTTTTTTTGATTCTTGTGGATGATTATAGCCGGTATACTTGGGTATATCTGTTAAAACACAAAAGTGAAACTGGTCAACTGATTAAGAATTGGGTCAACTATATAGAAAGGCAGTTTCCCTACAAAATTACCCAGTTGCAAAGTGACCGTGGAGGCGAGTTCATATCTGAAGCCCTCCAAGTTTGGTTGAAAAAGCGTGGTATTAGTCACCGTAAATCGTGTCCTTTTTCGCCTGAAGAAAATTCAGTTGCAGAACGCAAGATAAGATCTTTACAAACAATGCTAGATTCAATGCTATGTGATTCTGGCCTATCCAGGAAGTATTGGGGGGAAGGAATTCTGTGTGCTAACTACATACAGAACAGATTGTTTCATTCTACCATTAACAACACCCCTCATTTTTTGCTTTATGGAAAAAAACCCTTTTTGGACCATGTTAAAACTTTTGGTTGCTGGGCTTGGGTTCACATCCCAAAAGGACAGAGAAGGAAAGGAGAGCCCAAGGCAAAGAAACTTAGGTTTGTTGGCTATCAAACTTGGTCAAAGGGGTATCGTTTTGCACTAGGGCGTGGCAGAGTTGTAATATCAAGACATGCAGAGTTTTGTGAGCAAGATGGTTGGGTTCGTTTACATGGAAATTCAGAAGTTGTGTTATCTTCTGATAATACAGATAAATTTGTGAAATCTGAGGAAGAAAAGCCACAAATTAAAGAAGGTTCTGAAAGTGACAGTGATGAGGATTCAGGGGATGAGGATCCCAGTACACAATCTCCTAAAGCTGAACCAATTTCTCCTGAGCAGGATGTATCAGAAGGGGAAGGTAGTTCAGAGGGGGAGAGTGTTCAAGTTAGAAGGTCACAAAGAAGCAATAAGGGGGTACCTCCAGAAAGGTTTACTATACAAGAAGTTAAAACTGTTGATGTGAAAAAGGAACCTCGTGATTATGAGGAAGTTTTAAAGTTACCACACCAGGAAATAGTAAGGTGGAGAAATGCAATGAAAGCAGAAATGAAATCTTTAGCAGAACACAATGTCTTTACCATTGAGCCATTGCCAGAAGGAAAAAAGGCAGTGGGCTGTAGATGGGTGTATAAAATAAAACACTTGGCAGATGGTGATGTTAAGTACAAAGCCAGACTGGTAGCACAAGGCTTTACTCAAAGAAAAGGTGAAAGCTTTGATGAAACCTTTTCTCCTACTGCAAGGAGTGAAAGTGTACGTTTATTGCTAGCTCTTGCAGCACCACGTGGGTTTAAGGTAAACCATTTTGATATTGAAACAGCTTATCTTAACGCAAATCTGCAAGAAGAGATTTTTATGAATCAAGCGCCAGGTTTTGAGGCAGGAGAACAGAATTCTGTATATAGGCTGAACAAAGCAATTTATGGGCTCAAACAGTCAGCTAGAAATTGGAGCGAGTGTCTTGATAATGCTTTAAAAAATCTTGGTTTTAAAAGAAGTTTAGCTGATAACTGCTTGTACACTAAAGGAAAGGGTGATAAACAAGAATTGTGTTTGTGTTATGTTGATGATTTGCTTTACTCTACGAAAGGTGACAAGCAAGTGGAAAAATTTGCAGAACAACTAAGAAAGGTATTTAAAGTAAGAGATTTGGGGCCAGTAAAAAATTATCTCGGTTTAGAAATTCGAAGAACAAACGATGGAAGTTTTCTGTTGAGTCAAAAAGACAAAATAATGGAGTTACTTGAAAGAAACAATATGCAAAACTGCAAGGGAGTAAAAACCCCAATGGAAATAGGTTTTTTCAAAAATGAAGGAGAATGCACAGAACCTGTAAATCCTGAAATGTACCATTCAATAATTGGAAGTTTATTATACATTTCATTGTGGAGCAGACCAGATTTGAGTTATGCAGTTGGAATACTAAGCAGACTAGTAAGCTGTCCTACAGAAAATGCCTGGAAAGGTTTAAAACGCATTTTCCGGTATCTAAAGCAAACACTTGATTATTGTTTAAGATTACCATCTTCAGGTTCCACAAAATTGCAGTGTTACGTTGACAGCGATTGGGCCAACCTGCCTGATAAAAAATCAATTTCTGGAATGGTTTTTCAATTTGGAGATTCTTTAATAGGTTGGAAATCCAAAAAACAAAGTATAGTGGCCACATCATCAACTGAGGCCGAATACTGTGCGTTGTCGGAATTATGTAATGAAGTTAAATTTTATGTTCAGATCCTCAAGGATATAAACGTACAGTGTAATTATCCTATTCAAATTATGGAAGATAATCAAGCCGTAATAACCTTGTCTGGATCTGACCAGTTTAGAAACAAATCAAAGCATTTGGAAATTAAATATCAAAATGTAGCTGAAAATGTAAAACAGAACCAGATAATGCTGAAGTATTGTGAAAGTGCACAAAATGTGGCGGATGTATTCACAAAAGCGTTAACCTTTGAAAAACATACACGACTGGTAGCAAAGTTGGGAGTTGCTGTGTGTGATATGTAAATATGTTCTGTTCTGTTCTGTTTAAAATACTATTTGTTTTTGTTTGTTTGAACGAGAGGGGGTGTTAGAGGACATTCGGCACAGAAACATGTGTATATACCTTTAAGAAGTTTCTGGAATTAATTGGCTGCAGGTGACCGTTGCTATAAAGGAAAAAAGCTGAGTTTTGTTGCTTGCCTGCAGGAATAACATCCACCAGAGTTTGTGTTTATTTGCTTAGTAATAAAGCTTTCGTTTTTGTTTGGGTTTTTACACCTATGTCTCCTGGAGTCCATCTGTCCTCTGCCACCGGCTGGAAATTCCCCTCCAATAGTATCATGGGAAGCATGTTAAGAAAGGTGGTTTATCTTGTCCAATGGATGCAACGCAAGATTTACATCATTCCCTTAAGATAAATATTCACCTCCAGAGATGGTGTTGTAGAAGGCACCCTCATTGTCTTTGTTGTAGCTCAGCCCATGCGGCTGAATGCTGAAAGGGTGCGTTGCCCTGTTAAGAAACGTCACCTGGATGGTCTCACCAACTTCTGCCCTCATGACAGGTCCTAGTTAAAAATCACACAAACCCAACAACACAAATTAAAACTATTATATCTTAATCACGGTTGCAGCTCAAACACACTTGTCTCTCAGCAAAAGCACTTGAATAAGGTGTGGTACAAAGCTTGTATGGAGATGTGGCTTAGGAAGGGTCCCAAGCGTCAGCTGGCAAGCTGCTCTCATGACCCCCCATGGAAACATCTTGGTGGGAGTGGTCAGACGGGAAGGAAGAGGTCAAGGAACTGCAGGAATCTGACCCATGGGAGGAGCCCAGTGGAGTGGGAGGTGATCAACAGGACCGGGTGGAGGACTTTGGCCCCAGGGAGAGGTCCAGCAGATCGGGAGGTGGGGACCTAGATCCGGGAGATGTGCCAAATGGGTTGTCAGGAAAATGGCCTGCCTCAGTGTCATTGGATGGGGTATCCCAGCCAGTCAATGTGCTGCCCCTGGCAGCAGCGCTCTCTGACAACATAGATCTACTGTCCTCAGGGGAGGCGCGGAGGGATAAACCTGACCATGAGTCAGCCCTATCGTCTCTACCACCATCACCAAAAATGCAGAAGTGACTGTACTGGTGTGAACAGACTCCACATGCCCAGCCTACTTGCTTTCCCAGAGTAGAAAAACACTATAGATAAGTGAGAACTTAGATCGTTTTTTAAAAAGAATAAAAAAATCCTATGGGAAATGTCATTTTAAACAATTCTTGCTCTCTGTCACCATCTAGTGTTACATGTTTAAAATACATTCATTTTGTTATTTCTTTACTAATGTAGCTGAGTCCCCAGTTTTGAGTCTTCATACCTCAACCACATGAATGAAGGTGCCCACCCTGCTCTTCGAAGGGAATGCTCAGGTAAAGGTTAAGGGACCCCTGACCATTAGGTCCAGTCGTGACCGACTCTGGGGTTGTGGCATTCATCTTGCTTTATTGGCTGATGGAGCCACCGTACAGCTTCCGGGTCATGTGGCCAGCATGACTAAGCCGCTTCTGGTGAACCAGAGCAGCGCACAGAAACACCGTTTACCTTCCCGCCAGAGCGGTACCTATTTATCTACTTGCACTTTGAGATGCTTTCAAACTGCTAGGTTGGCAAGAGCAGGGACTGAGCAACGGGAGCTCACCCCGTCGCGGGGATTCGAACCGCCGACCTTCTGATCGGCAAGCCCTAGGCTCAGTAGTTTAACCCACAGCGCCACCCACGAGGGTGTGTCAAATGTTGTGTCAATGTCTTTTTTCTGCCTATCTGCCATGCTTCCTGACTTTGTAACCAGTAAGTCTACTTACGTTTGGGTGCTGTAGAGAATTTTGGAATAAAACTTTTAATGCCAACAACTGACTCAAGAGCCCGAGCACAGGGTGTGCTAGTGGGGGCCACGACAGTGGCATTTTGACTCTGGGCATGATGTTCCCCACTCCTGTATTAAAGGACTGTTTTGGTTTCTTTCGTGTCAAGTCTCAGGCTCCCATCCACAGTCACTTTGGGTAAAACCACATTGCCAGACCCCTTTGCAGTACTCAGACACCAGACTAGTGACACCATTGCTTTTACCTCTCAGAAGGTGTATTGTCTTCAGCCTTGAAAGACTCAGCCTAGGAAACTGAAAATCTCCTCTGCTTTTGATTGCCAGAGGCTAAAAACAGTCTTACCTAAAAGCCCAAGATGTTCTTCACTAGGGAGCCTCTTCCGGCGCTGTGAAAATTCACTGCTGGTATACTCAACGAAAAGAGCTTTTTTGTAAGATCCACCAATCCTTTGTTCGCTTTTTTCAAAAAATGTCTTGGACTCCCTGTGCAGCAACACAAATTATTTTCAAGAGCTGCATTCAGTTAACGGCTAAGAGAAAGACATTCTGCATCATACTAAAATTGTTTAGTCCTCATCTCATTCTAATTTCTTCTGTTGTTTGGCTTTGAATGGCATAACTTGGGATCAAAGTGATTTGGATGGTTGGACTCCACCTGGAAGCCCAAATGGTCAGTCTTACTGGCAGCATGGAAGAACTACAATGAAGGGATTTTAAAGGAGCACACTGGGAATTTGCTATGGACTAGCCACACTTCCATGCACTGACTCTTTACACGACATTCTGAACAACTTTTTTTAAAAAAATCAATGGAATAGCGGCACAATTTCCCCAGGTGCAGATGTCCTCTTGTGCTGCTGTTCCAGCTAGTCATGACCTGTATCAATTGCTCTATTTCCTAGATTGCTGGTGACATTCCCTTCCCTGTCTCTCCTCTCTAGGAATCAATTCTATCACATTAACCTTCCTCTTTCCAAATTGCAGCACCTTTTCAGTCAGTGGCCTCAACTGTGGCAGCAAAGAAGGAGAAGAGCCGACCAGACTCTCACATTCCACACCCTCCAACAAGTCCAGGCCTAAAGCCAGGATGTGCGTCTTCTGGGTCACGTGACCCACAAGAAAGCACAGAGCTCAAAAAACGGGGTGTCCTGATTTAATTGGGGCACTTGAGGGGTATGACGTTCCCATCCACCACTGAGGCAACTGATAGGTAAAGGTAAAGAACCTCTGGACAGTTAAGTCCAGTCAAAGGCGACTATGGGGTTGCGGCGCTCATCTTGCCTTCAGGCCGAGGGAGCCAGCATTTGTCCAGACAGCTTTCTGGGTCATGTGGCCAGCACAACTATACCGTTTCTGGCACAACGAAACACTGTGACAGAAACCAGGGTGCACGGGAACACCGTTTACCTTCCCACCTATTTATCTACTTGCACTGGTGTGCTTTTGAACTGCTAGGTTGGCAGAAAGTGTGACAGAGCAATGGAAGCTCACCCCATCATGGGGATTCAAACCGCTGACCTTCTGATCGGCAAGCTCAAAAGGCTCAGTGGTTTAGACCATAGCGTCACCCGTGTCCCTGAGGCAACTGATATGCACAAGGCAAAGGGTAGGGCCAGAACAGGGACCCCTCTTACATTAATGGGCTTCCCCATAGCTGCAGCAATGGGAACCCAAGAACGCCTGGGAGCTGCCATTTTAATTTCCCACAATACCACAGAGTGCCTAATGTAGTGTCATGCCTTGTAGGTAATTGAAGCTCACAAGCCTAGCTGCACGATGTTGAGAACCCAAGGTAAGTATAAGCCCTGGTGGGTCCTTTGGGGGCACTGGGTCCCCAGCAGCTGCCCTAGGATGCCAGGGGCTGGTACCAGACCAGGGCCACATCTTCTTGTGCAGACTTGACTCTATACTTCCCTCCCTGCTAAAAAAATTCTGAACATACAAACAAAGGAAAGGCACTGCTGGATTGGATTGCTCCACACATCCCTCCCAGACAGCTGCTTATGAAGACTGAACAGCTCTGTTGGTGAGTGCATTGGAAGCACACAATTTTTTCATGCAATCATCTGGCTGCTGTTTGCTTGATAGCTTAAAAGGCAATACTTACTCATCCAGAATTAATGGTTCCCCTGTGAAGTTATTTATTCCAGATGGGCCATAGTTCCACACATGTTCCTCTGCTGCAATGTAATAGTGCCTTGCTATGGTGCTCTTCTTGGGAGAGGGGATATGGCTATTACAGTTTTTCACTTCAAAAATGGCCTGCATGCCGCCTGAAGAAAAGAAAGACAGAACACATGGCGTTAGGATACTTCAAATTCTGGGAATCTCTGCAAACAGATTGAAGACTCTTTAAAGTTAAAGGTTTGCTTTAATAAGCCCCAGGTCCATATTTCCTCATGAAGAATCACCTTAACATGAAGCACTGTAAAAGCTATGAGCATTCACTTGCTTGTGTTGATCAGCAAGAATCTACAGCAGCTTTCTACAACCTGGTGGTCTCTTGATTTTTTTGACTACAACTCCCAACATCCCCAGGAAGCAGCTGTGCTGGCTTGGACTAATGGGAGATGTAACCAAAAACATCTGGGAGCCACAAAATTGGAGAAGGGTGTCTTTCATGAGTTATCAGAACCTTATAATTTTATTCAGTATATCTGAGCGGCTCAGTTAAGCAAATTTGTTAGAGAAAGTGAAATGAATTGCTCCCTAGTGCAGACTTGTTTTCTCCTGTTCAATTCCCCCTGAAAGCAATGAAATATCATCAAGGCCCATCACTCTCAAGGGGACTTCCTATATTGAATTTAAAGAATGCAGCGACAAAGAGCCCCATTTGTGGAGCTTCACCTGCCAGCTGTTCCAGGCTCTGGGCAGCTGTATTGCCTGTTTTTTCCTCAAGAGGATTAAAAGCCAGAAACACCTTTTACAGGAACAGAGGCAGCAACCTTGTAAAGGATTCTGCGGGGCTGTGGATTCTGTAGACCCCTGATCCAACCCAGCTCATGGTCTGCCCAGATCTGATTATTTGCAATTTGAGTTTGATGAATTCCTTCCCGATCCCCAACCACACCCACTCCTTGCATATGGGCCCCAGTGGGTTGGTCAAGGATGAAGCTGGCCCATTTGACAAAAAAGGGAGCCACCCCAGATTTACAGGTGTGGGAGAACTTTGGGCTTCCAGATGTTGCTGAACTACAATGCACACCAGCTCTAGCAAGCATGGCTAATGCCCAGGGATAATGGGAACCTGTAGTGCAGCAACATCTGGAAGGCCAGAGGTTCTCCAACCCTGATCTAAAGTCTCTGTCCTTTTGCCTGTCTCAATCTTATTTCTTAAGGAGTGAACCCTATGCTGTGAACTCTAGGCTTCAATAGAACACACCTTTGGAACCTTGAAAATATTTATAATTCTTTGGTATGCAAAAAGAAACCCTTGGTTTGTACCTTCTATATGATCATTGACTTGACAGCTAAGCAGCCACTGCCCATCGTTCTTTGGCACCATGAGAGCATCCACGAAGGTAGCCGGGAAGAGGCTGATTGTGTCAATTCGATGGTTCCTTTCTGTCAAGACTTGCCCATGGAAATAGGCTGAATGGATATCGGCTTCATTACCCATTCCAAAAAGATACCACTTCACATTTTCTTCCGCACACATTGTGACATTGGGAAGATACCCATACATATATCCATTGATTGCTTTAAAAGAAAAAGTTAAAAGATTATTTCAAACTACCATGGTGCCCTCCCCCCAAAAACAGAGTACATTCAAATTAATATGTTAGCAATATCTATTTACGGATTGCAGCAGCACAAATTGAATTGAACCAGTGAAAGTTAATTAACCAAAGGCCTTTTTAAAAAGCCAAGTCTTCAATAACTGCCTGAAGAAACATGGTGATGGGGACCTCACTTAGGAAGGCCCTACCCCTGGTTAACACCATCCTCACCTCCTGAGACTGATGGCTTTGGAACAAATAGGCCATTCCAAAAGTATCCAGGTCTCAAACCATTCATGGCTTTAAAGATTAACACCAGCATCTTGGATTGAGCCCAAAAAAACCTATCGCCATCAATCATGATGAGGTGGAATCAACAAAACTCTACCTCTGAAACAGGCTTTCTTTTTGCAGAACCCACTTTAGATCTAGAACATGGATGTCGTAGATTTCACTTAACTGATTATTATACCTAATATCTTGACCCCAGGCATGACATCAGAAGTTAGTGTTGTTGCACACCTGCCAATAGTTCAGAGATTTATAAGGGCCCATCACCAATCTGCCATTGCTGGTCTGGGTCTGTTAGTGGAAACTTGCAAGAGACTCACTGAACTTTGATGCCCACTCTATATCTTGTACTTGTTTTTAGAATCTTCAGAGTGACTAACTTGGGGCATTTAAGCAGTCTGCCATTCAGCTACGGATCAGCTACTTAGCTTCTAAACAGGTGCCATATATATTTTTTTTAAAAAACGTACAATCTAGAGTAACTCATACACCATATAGATATTTGTGTGGAGCAATATAAAAACGATTCACTATGGCAGAAACATCTATGTTCAGGGAGAGTATATCTCTTGATTGCCTGCTGCTGTGGATAACTTTCAATATCTTGCCTAAGTTGTGAATATCTATGGAACTTACTTGTAATGTTATACGCACATATACCGTATTTTTTGCTCTATAAGACTCACTTTTTCCCTCCTAAAAAGTAAGGGGAAATGTGTGTGCGTCTTATGGAGCGAATGCAGGCTGCGCAGCTATTCCAGAAGCCAGAACAGCAAGAGGGATTGCTGCTTTCACTGCGTAGCGATCCCTCTTGCTGTTCTGGCTTCTGAGATTCAGAATATTTTTTTTCTTGTTTTCCTCCTCCCAAAACTAGGTGCGTATTGTGGTCTGGTGCGTCTTATAGAGCGAAAAATACGGTACATGTTGCAAAGAAGTTTCTTAAAAGAATGAAACAATTTGTTCTGAAAGGTAATCTTACAGTGCATTTTATTGCTCTCTTGGAAGTCCTCATTCCTGTCAACTTTGTCAGGTTCAGAGCAGTATTTCTTGATATTATCATTTAAGTACCAGCTGAAGTTTTCGTCTACCACAGCAAACATCAGGATGAATTCTCGGTCGACATCCTTATCTTTTCCACCCTGCAGTGTACCTAAGGAAAACAAAGGACACATTTTGCACATTTAGCTGCTGAGATTCTTGTCTCCCAGCTATTTGTTACCAGAAAAATGCCCACCAGTGGTGTATGATAGAGAGGCCAACCCATTTTCTGCTACAGTGTCTGAAAATGCAGCTCTTTTGTTTTTCTCCATGTGCATGAATAGTGGGCATTCACTCAGGCGGGAAAATGCCAAGAGAGACATTTGAGGTTATTTATTTGAAATACTTTATAGCAAACCCTTCAATGTGAAATAAAAATGTTCAAGGCAGCTAACACACACACACACACACACACACACACACACACACACACACACACAACCATGTTAAAGATCATGGCTAAAACAGCAGCACACCCTGAATGGATCAGCAACATCAAACAAATCTAAAATCACAAAACTAGAACTTGAGGCCATCAAATGAACTGGAATGGTGATGGAACTAGATGGGCTTTTCTGATCAAATAAGGCTCTTTTCCAGTTCTGAGATGCAGCCTTCTGTTGTTGGATGTGATGTTGCTATTGAAAAGGAATTTCCCCCAGTGGTCACCCACTCTCTTTATCTAAAGGTCTCCAAAGACAATCTCAACATTTGGGCAAGTTCACATGGGAGTGATGCTCCTTTAGATTCCCAGATCCTAAGCTTGAAAGGTCTTGAAAGGATTAAACCAAAACCTTTGAACTGTGATCAGAAACAGACCAGCAGACAGTACAGAGCAGACCAGAAGTCAGCTGTTTAAGAACTGGTGGGATGTGTTTTAGGGTTGCCATATTTTGGAGAGCAAAAAAGAGGACACTATGACGACCATTCAAAGCAAATAAATGCAATGTGTCCCAAATTTTATTGCTGAAAAAGAGGACACATGGCAACCCTAATGCGTTTGCTGGTCAACTATCTAGGAGTGTTGTTGTTGTTATTTTTTTAACCAATTAAAGTTTCCTAATAATTCAAATAATCTCTAAAGGCAACTCCTCATGCAGTGCATAGCAGCTGAGTCATCTGGAGGTTCCTACAGTATGAATAACAGTGGTCAGTCTACTGCTATCCAGGACAGTTATGTTGGGTGCAACAGCTGATGAAATGTTTAGAAACCACACACAAACACACAAAACAGATATGGAAGAACTATCAGAGAATGGAAGATGACAAACACACACACACACACACACACACACTGCAATTGTGAGAAAGAGGCTTGTGTAAGATGCTCGTGTTTGAAGAGCCATAAGAAGAAGCAGTTTGGGGATGGAGAGAAAGAGAAGCAGGAAGAAACAGAATTGGTTGATGGCTATAGAAACATCAGAGGATGCAGGGTGACTCAGTCTGCAGATCTCATGTGAAGCAGTGGTTTCCGTTTGGCAGGAACACACATCCTGTTTGCTTCCATCTACTCTCTGCTTGTATATTCATAAATAAAGTCATGACCTTCCAGTGCTCTCTCCTTCAAAGGAAACCCAAACCTGTGCTGTATTTGCTCCTTGAAACTACTCACCTCTCAGAGAAATGAGGAGCACATGTGACTCAGACAGATAAACTTCAGATAAATTCTCAAAAACACAACTCATGAACTGCAAACAGATAAGAGTCTCTGACTCTCTTTTCTTGGGGGGGGGAGGGAAACAGCACTCAGTCATTTCCCATATTTCCCTTACCTTTCTTGCAAATGAGCAGAGGTCCAACAAGCCCAGAAGCAACATCCTTTGGGGCATCTATATGTGAGTGATAAATTCTGGTCACACAGTTATTATCTCCTGCTGCTGGACCATGATCTTCAGTTACCTCCCATCTATACACATACTGTTCTCCTGGTTGCACGGCATCATCTTTCTTTTGCAAACCTGAGGTGTTGTCAGGATAAAGTGCACCTAGGAAATGCAACAAATAGTGAACGTGGTATTATATATCACAGTACTGGTACAAGTGCCTCTGTGTCCGGGGCAGCTGTCTACCAGCTCCATTGGGTAAGCCAGCTGAGACCCTACCTGCCCGCAGACTGTCTCGCCAGAGTGGTGCATGCTCTGGTTATCTCCTGCTTGGACTACTGCAATGCACTCTATGTGGGGCTACCTTTGAAGGTGACCCGGAAGCTACAATTAATCCAGAATGTGGCAGCTTGACTGGTGACTCGGAGTGGCCGCTGGAGACCATATAACACTGGTCCTGAAAGACCTACATTGGCTCCCAGTACGTTTCCGAGCACAATTAAAAGTGTTGGTGCAGACCTTTAACACTTCACTAACATATGCAGTTTGAGTCCACTTGCCCCTAATATATGCCTGTTTGCGTACATTTCTTGGTTGCAGAATTGTATTGCAAAATAATAATAATATA
Source organism: Podarcis liolepis (assembly GCF_965112155.1). NCBI lineage: Eukaryota > Metazoa > Chordata > Lepidosauria > Squamata > Lacertidae > Podarcis > Podarcis liolepis. Next base: position 78,706,672 of record NC_139556.1, read on the forward strand.
ATAAGAATTTATTATTTATACCCCGCCCATCTGGCTGGGTTTCTCCAGCCACTCTGGGCAGCTTCCAGCAGAATATTAAAAACATGATAAAACAACAACATTAAAAACTTCCCTAAACAGGGCTGCCTTCAGATGTCTTCTAAAAGTCAGATAGTTGTTTATTTCTTTGACATCTGATGGGAGGGTGTTCCACAGAGCAGGCACCACTACTGAGAAAGCCTTCTGCCTGGTTCCCTGTAACCTCACTTCTCGCAGTGAGGGAACCACCAGAAGGCCCTCGGCGCTGGACCTCAGTGTCAGGGCTGAATGATGGGGATGGAGATGCCTCTTCAGGTATGCTGGGCCAAGGCCATTTAGGGCTTTCAAGGTCAGCATCAACATTTTGAATTGTGCTCAGAAATGTACTGGGAGCAGAGAAGCATGAATTTTGAAGGACAGCTGCCCCTCAGTTCACATACAGAGTTGTAGCCAATTAAATTCAACCAGTTGCAAGTATTGGACCTAAGGTAGTCATGTCCATTAATTTTGGTGGGTCTCCTCTGAGTATGACTATCATTTGGCACAATCCATTAGCCAGGGGAAATGCAGTTTAGGACTCATTCACATTTCCTTTTGTGCCATGTTTTTAGACACAGGTTCAGATCTGACACAACTACTCTATTCCGAACTTAAAAATGGAAAGCGTAATGCTGGTGGTCAACAAAAAGGGATTAAAGACTGTCTCAAGGCAAATCTTTAAAAATGTAGTTGAAACACTGACAACTGGGAAACACTGGCCTGCGAGCGCTCCACTTGGAGAACAGCCTTCACCAAAGGTGTCATGGACTTTGAAGACACTTGAACTCAGGACGCAAGGGAGAAATGTGCTAAGAGGAAGGCGTGCTTGGCAAATCCACACCATGATCAACTCCTGCCAGGAAACGAATGTCCTCACTGTGGAAGGATGTGTGGATCCAGAATTGGTGTCCACAGTCACTTATGGACTCATTGTTAAAACTGTGTTTATAGAAGACAATCTTACTTGGCTACGAGTGATTGCCAAAGAAGAAGACAGATTTGAGTGGTGGGGGTTTTTTGTCCCATTGCTTTGCCTGGGAAAACAAACATTTTACTGATGAATTGGAACAAACAGCAATTGGGTTTTCTGCAGATTGGCATTCACTCTGATCCAGGGGTATAATCTGGGTTTCCCTGGGGAAAGCTCTGGAGGGGGGGAAAAACTGCTCAGACACAGACTTGGGAAACTCAGAACTTTGCCTAGAAAGCACAGAGCAAAGTTAAGTGTGGCTGAGCAGGTTGGGATTAAAATGTGAAGCAAACAAATTTCTCCCACATCTCAGAATTGAAGGTGTTGGGGGGGGGCAGATTTCCTAATTGCAGAAAAAGAACCCTACACCCATAGGTAAGGTAAAAGGTAAAGGACCCCTGGACAGTTAAGTCCAGTCAAAGACAACTATGGGGTTGCGGTGCTCTTCTCGCTTTCAGGCCGAGGGAGCCGGCTTTTGTCCACAGACAGCTTTCCTGTTCATGTGTCCAGCATGACTAAACCACTACTGGTGCACAGAGGACTGTGATGGAAACCAGAGCGAACGGAAACACCGTTTACCTTCCTGCCACAGCAGTACCTATTTATCTACTTGCATTGGCATGCTTTCGAACTGCTGGGTTGACAGGAGCTGGGAAAGAGTAACGGGAGCTCACCCCATCATGGGGATTTGAACCGCTGACCTTCTCATCGGCAAGCCCAAGAGGCTCAGTGGTTTAGACCACAGCGCTACCCGCATCCTATCCTACACCCATAGGGTTGTATGCCTGTGGGGAGTTGGATCGAGTCAGACATTAATATCAGCACAAAAATGTCAGAGATGCAGCTGCCCCCTCAGTCTTGCCAACTATACTAGATTTGTCCAGTTGATTTACCCAGTCAGTTGGCTACCCTGACTGTAATTCAAGGTGTTCCTCACAGCACTGGGTGGGTGTCTACAGGCATAATGATGCAATTCTGTTACAAAACAGGAAAGGTATGGAATCAGTTGGTATTCCTGAAGACTGTTGAAACATGAATGGAAGTTTACCTTCGTTTTCTTTTGTGTATTTGACACCATGGGGGTGGAGTGTGTAGGCCCTTGTCGCAAAATTCTTTACATGGATGATGAGTGTGTCTCCAACTTCTGCTTTAAGAATGGGACCCAGGAAGCCCAGCCACGGTGGTTTTGCAATAATATGGCTGTATGAGTTGTCTGTGAACTGCATGTACACAGCTTTTTTGTATGTGCTTCCTATCCGGTCTGGGCCTTGTTGGAGAAAGACAGCAGCTTGCCTAAAGGATCAACACACAATCATGTTAGCGTAAGTCCTTTAAAAAAATACTGGGTACACTGGGATAGCTCAGTCAGTAGAACATGAGACTCTTAATCTCAGGGTTGTGGGGCTTTGCCCCACACTGGGCAAAAGATCCCTGCATTGCAGGGGGTCGCCCCCTCCACCTCTACAATTCTGTGGTCCTATGATTACTGCTTCTATTTCCGAAGTTTGGAGGCGAGTGCCATTGCTTACATAGACAAAATGGCGTCATCCATGCACAAGAGGGAGATGTCATCTGGCTTGAGTAAATCCCAAGATTTACAGAGGTACAAGATGTTAAGAACAGCTAATGATATCAATAAATAATGATAATTAGAGCACCAGTCCTGGCCTGACTGCACTGGCTGCCAATTGGTTTCCGGGCCCAATTCAACGTGATGATTTTGACCTATAAAGCCTTAAATGGCTCAGGACCGCAATATCTCAAGGACTGCCTCTCCTCATATGAACTGACACGGACCCTGTGATCATCATCTAAGGCCCTTCTTCATGTGCCTGCTCCATGAGAAGCTGGCAACATGAGAATGGGCTTTTTTCAGCAGGGTTCAGCAACAGAGGAGACCCACTGAAATGTCAACACACATTTGGCAAACTCCCCATCCAAGCTTCCCCACCTAGGACTGGTTGCCAATGTGCAACGGGTAGTTTCTCCTTATTGGGTTTTTCTCTGCAAGAAGGAGATTTCCAAAGGAGACCAGTGTTCCTGCAAAGGCTCAGGCTATGAGCCTGTTTACAAGAAGCTCTGTGAGTCACAAATTAAATCGGATGTGCATGTCATGGCTCTCCTTGGACTGTCCAAATAATTCATATTTAATTGGAAGGTCTCCTTCTCTTCCTTTGCAAAGATAATAGCTTTCATTAAAACTCCACCTCATAGCGAAGATTCCTGAGGGCTAAAGGGTTTAAGTAGAGGTTAAAAGTGAAACGTCAAGCGTCATAGACCAAAAGCAACCCCACAGTGCAACTTCGCTGTTCTCAGTGAATTTACACCAAGAAAGAAATTGGACCCTATGCCTCTGTGCTTTGTCAGAGAGCTAATAGAGTTGCCGACACACCACGGCAGTGAAGGTCTGTTGTATGTCTCTTGTTGGTTTCACCCAGCCTTTTCCCTTTGCTTTGCTCTTCAGAAATACTCTGTCTGGTTATTGCTAGCCCCTGAGAGGCACTGTGTTTCTCAGTCCTTTGAATTTCTTTCCTCATTCTTGCCCAGCTGCTTTCAACAAAGACAAGGAGACTGGTGTTGGTAAGATGCCTAGATTAAGCAAAGGGAGGGGCAAAGGCCAGGATCAGCTTTGTTGATTTTGAGTGCTCATTGTGTCATGCCATTGTCCTCAAACGCCTCTTTTGCATCTCACATGAGAGCCCTTGAGGAAGGATTAACAGATTTTTCTCTTTGACCATCTTCTGCTTTTGCTTCTGTTTCAACACTTCTCCAGCAGAGATTGCCATCTCTGCATTTCCACATCCATCTCGAACACAGAACCCGTGGCCACAACCTCACTTCTTATCAAACCACTCCTCTCTCCTCAGAATGACTGTTTGTTTATAATTGGTTTATTTTAAACCACAAGAACCACTGCACACAATGGGGCATGCATCTGAGTAGACATGAATAGGATTGCACTGTAAAAATAACTCTAAATTACCGTATTTTTTGCACCATAACACTCACTTTTTTCCTCCTAGAAAGTAAGGGGAAATGTCTGTGCATGTTATGGAGGAAATGCCTATGGGTGGCATGCCTACGAATTTTCCTCCTCTAAAAACTATGTGCGTGTTATGGTCAGGTGCGTGTTATAGAGCGAAAAATACAGTAATTTAAATATATAGACTGTCTCACCACAACATTTTGGGGTGCCTCCAAAGTGCCAGTATTTTGTGGGAGGGAATCAAAACTCAGAGGGAAACTTTAGATTCCTGCAGTGACGGCAGCTGAAAAGGATCTGTCGGCTTTAAGAAAATATTTGGACCGTTTATGATTTGGAAAGTGACAGTGAAATGCATTGAAAAGCGTGAGGTGGAGGTAGGGCTGTCTTAAGCTTATGCGGTGCTGGGGTGCAAAGATCCACCCAGTGCCCCCCCCCAGGTTGCCCAGTCCCAGGCGCGCAGGAGGGCGGAGCCAGCCGGTCGCCTCAGCGCCTCACTGTCTCGGTCACTCCCAAACTCGCAGCTCAGAACCGCCCACAACAGAAGAGCCGGCCGTGGCACTCAAACCGACAGGCGGGCTCTTCCCCGGACTCAACTCTCAGGCCCCAGACTCTCGGCCTGGCGCCCCTGAGAGCCCAGCAGCCAGGTGCCCTGCGCCCCTAGTGCCTATGGGTAAGGTGGCCCTGGGTGGAGGAATTGCCCACATGAACACATATAAACATATCACAAGCAAATCAGGATGGGTGCAGGAGGTTCAGTGTTGTATAACCACCGCACAAACAAATCAGAACAAGCGCTCAATAGACACAGGACATTAGCTAAACTCCTCATAAGCCAAGTAAATTAAGCTGAACGCTCAGGCTGGTTGGAGGAGAACATAAGATGACCCTGCTGAATCATCTAGTCCAACATCCTGTTCTCACAGTAGCCCGCCAGAGGCCTGTGGGAAGCCTACAAGCAGTAACTGAGCACAAAGAGCACTCTCCCCTCCTGTGGTATTCAGAAGTATTACGGCCTCTGAATGGAGGCAGAACATAGACATCATGGCTAGTGGCCTTCGACTTCCCTCTTCTCCATGAATTTGTCTATTCCTCTTTTAAAGCCACCTAGGTTAGTGGCCATCGCTGCATTCCCGTAGGAACCGCATGAGCCACTTTTCCTTTCCATACAAATCAAATTTTTTTCTTAAGTAGTCCTTAAGCAGCCAGTATACTTCGACAGAAGCAAATCTGTACAGTGGTACCTCGGGTTACAGACGCTTCAGGTTACAGATGCTTCAGGTTAAAGCATAGCTGTCAAGTGTCCCTTATTTGAAAGGACAGTCCCTTATTCCAGCACCATGTCCCGCTGCTGTCCCTTATTGATGGATGTCCCTTAAATGTCCCTTAAATGATGTCCCTTAAATTTCAAAGGAAGCAGCTCCTCTCCCTCCCTCCCTGCCGGCCAGGGAGGAGGGAGGCTCCAACTGTGTTGCTCACCCAATAAGAAGTCTAAGAACGACTGGGGGGTGGAGCTTGCATGCCTTGTGTGTGGCTAGTTAATGCAAGCTGAGGGGTTTTTTGAATGCTGGATGCCATTTTGTTGCACGTGCTGCTGCAAACTTTACAGTGCAAAGCCAGGCCGGGGAGCCATCTTAAGTTGAGGCTGCATAGACCTTGTGGTGCATGTGATTCAGATTCTATTCAGTTGAACCTCTGGTTACAAAGTTGGTTGGACACTGTTCTCGAAGCTACCAGCATGAGTTTGACCAGACTGCAGGAGGACAGGAAGACTGGAGTGCCTGGAACAGGTGAGGCTGCAGGTCCCTTATTTTGGCTGCTGGTCCCTTATTTTCAAATCTGTAAAGTGACAACTATGGGTTAAAGACTCCGCTAACCCAGAAGTAGTACCTCAGGATAAGAACTTTGCTTCAGGATGAGAACAGAAATCGTGTAGCGGCAGCGGGAGGCCCCATTAGCTAAAGTGGTACCTCAGGTTAAGAACAGTTTCAGGTTAAGAACAGACCTCCAGAACAAATTACGTTCTTAACCCAAGGTACCACTGTATACTAATGTGACAATAAAGAAAAGAAGCCACGTACACAATTTTTGCAGGCATAGCTTGAACAAAACTGCATCGGCTGAAATTTGTTGTTGGAAGTACCAGAGTCTCATCCTTCTTTGCATCAGGCTGTACTACAACATGCATTTACTGAGCACCCATTAAAATCAACAGAGATAAATCGTCTATACTAAAAGGTGAAAGCTTGTTTTCAATACAGTTAGCCCAAAGCGAGTATCACTTACTCATCTTCTGAAAACGGATTTCCAGATATGATGTTCTTTGTCCCGGGAGCATAATTCCAATCCGTTTCTGTAATCCCAATGTAATATTCCCTATCTGCTGCCCAGGCCTGTAAGAAGCAGCAAGCCAGCAAGTGGCTTAGTACGTACAGCTCCATTTTCTATTGCTGCCGGTGCAATAGAAGATCGTGTTCCCTTTATAAGATCAGGATTTCCCCTACGCACCCGCCCCCATGGTTGCTGTTGCATAGTTCAGTAGACTAAAAGATTGCACAATGCTTGCTAGAATAAACAGCCAGATTTGATGCCAGTAACTCGGGCAGCTGACGGATTAGTATTTTTAGAAAAACTTCCTTTTGATTTCAGCCAACCTCCTTCAAATGCAAATAAGACCTTCTGTAAAAGAAACTTTCCCCCATCAAAAGGGTTTAAAGGATTAAAGCTCCCCGTGAATTTTTTTTGGAGTTTCCCCGGTGTGAAAGCAATGCCCATCTACTTTCTTGGACATGGTCCTAGTGGATTTTCCTGCATTCCACGACATAAGGTTTCAAGCAGCAAGACAGTGACGTGGATTCCACGTGGTCAGTAATATTAAAGTTGTCAAATTTCGAAAGAGGTCTCCTTTTCTTTTTCTTTATTCACCCTAGTAAGTACTGAGGGATTTTACAAATGGTTTGTTCGACATTCATGCTTGTTTGGTCTTCCTCATTGCTCATCCAGTTGATAAAGTCCATATAAATTTAGCAGCCTGATAGCAGAGTGCCAAAGACTAAATTCAATGCCTTGTAGTATAGGAAGAGTCATGCGCAATTTTAAGAATGACTAGTTTTTTATGCACACAGATGAATGTGTCTATTCAGTCAATTCCGCTACTCTCTCCAAATTTTATCTGTTAAAAAGATTGATACATCGCAGAATAGGAAAATAATTTTAGGAAGCACAGACATTTTAATTATATTTATTAAATTATATTTATCCCTTCCAGGTTTCAAGTCAGACCAACATTTCCTGCCTGATTTTTTTCTCTCCACACCCAAGGCCTTCTTTTTATCTAACCATGTGGTTACTTATTAGGTATGGAATGCAAATAGGATCTAACAGTCTATCATCAACCACTCAGTAGTGGTGCCCTCCCTGTAGAACGCCCTCCTTTCAGATGTCAAGGAGATAAAGAACTACATAACTTTTATTCGTCATCTGAAGGCAGCCCTGTATCAGGAGGTAAGCAATGACAAACCTAGACAGCATCTTAAAAAGTAGAGACATCACCTTGCCAACAAAGGTCCGTATAGTAAAAGCCATGGTTTTCCCCAGTAGTGATGTATGGAAGTGAGAGCTGGACCATCAAGAAGGCTGATCGCCGAAGAATTGATGCTTTTGAATTATGGTGCTGGAGGAGACTCTTGAGAGTCCCATGGACTGCAAGAAGATCAAACCTCTCCATTCTTAAGGAAATCAGCCCTGAGTGCTCACTGCAAGGACAGATCGTGAAGCTGAGGCTCCAATATTTTGGCCACCTCATGAGAAGAGAAGACTCCCTGGAAAAGACCCTGATGTTGGGAAAGATGGAGGGCACAAGGAGAAGGGGACGACAGAGGACGAGATGGTTGAACAGTGTTCTCGAAGCTATCAGCATGAGTTTGACCAAACTGCGGGAGGCAGTGGAAGACAGGAGTGCCTGGCGTGCTCTGTGTTAGTTTATTCAGCTCCGGCCCATCTGGAGCTGATATGGCTCATTTTGTCCTGAGCCCAGCAGAGTGTAATCTCGTAGTCCGCAACGAAAGGATGAGGAAGGTATGGCTACATTGCTATTTTATTTCGCTATACGGAGAAACACACAAATGTACATCTTGCCTCTGTGAGAGCAGAGAGCAACTCTCTCAACAAAGAGACGACAGAACAAAGAAACAGGAAACCAGTGTACGTCACATCCAGTCTCCCTTACCCGTGGGAACCCAACAGTAACTTGAACTGTGGAATGAAAACATAGTCTTGTGACTACCAGCTGCAGCTCAGTGAGGGAAACAGAAACCAACACTCTGGTCTATGGGGTCACGAAGAGTCGGACACGACTAAATGACTAAACAACAACAACAATGTTTGATGTTTTACTATGGGCTAGGGTGCTAGGGGAGGGACCTTCTGGTTGCATGGGAAAGAACGGATTGGAAAACTTTCCTTCTGTGAACTTCCTTAGGTGATCTTGCAGTACAATCCCAACACCCTGATCTTTGCTGTTGAAGGGGGTAGGATAAGGACTCCACTGCAGAAACCCCATCTGCACAGAGTGAGAGAAGAAGCTTCTGGGAGTGGTAAGTCCCTATATGGGGCATTTGGGGTTGGGGCCAGCAGTTTGGATCTGCTGATCCCTCAAGATCATCCTCGGAGTCCTCATTTGCAGCCACCTGGACCTGGAACTGGCACGGCAAAAAGTAAAACAAACAGCATCCCTACCTTCTGCCCTGGTTAGCACGAGGGGCAGGGCTTCAGATGTCGCAATGTGTCCAGCCAGATGTTAGGATTGCTCTGCCCAGATCCAAACCCATGTCTCAAAATAACAGTTTGCTGAAAATAATGTCTGCATGATCCAAATGACATTTTCAGTGGTTTCTGCTTTCTTCCTATAGCTGCATAACTGGGTTTGTGTTGATTGCCATAATTAACTGGCCTGCTGCAAAGATGTTGTTGTTGTTTAGTCATTTAGTTGTTTAGTCGTGTCCGACTCTTCGTGACCCCATGGACCAGAGCACGCCAGGCACTCCTGTCTTCCACTGCCTCCTGCAGTTTGGTCAAACTCTTGCTGGTAGCTTTGAGAACACTGTCCAGCCATCTCGTCCTCTGTCGTCCCCTTCTCCTTGTGCCCTCCATCTTTCCCAACATCAGGGTCTTTTCCAGGGAGTCTTCTCTTCTCATGAGGTGGCCAAAGTATTGGAGCCTCAGCTTCACGATCTGTCCTTGCAGTGAGCACTCAGGGCTGATTTCCTTAAGAATGGATAGGTTTGATCTTCTTGCAGTCCATGGGACTCTCAAGAGTCTCCTCCAGCACCATAATTCAAAAGCATCAATTCTTCGGCGATCAGCCTTCTTGATGGTCCAGCTCTCACTTCCATACATCACTACTGGGAAAACCATAGCTTTAACTATATGGACCTTTGTTGGCAAGGTGATGTCTCTGCTCTGCTGCAAAGATATCTGAAGCTTTTAGATAGTTGACATAAGACTATAAGAAGAGGGCTCTGCTGGATCAGGCCAAAGGCTCATCTAGTCTAGCAGCTTGTTCTCATGATGGCCAATGAGATGCCTATGAAAGGCATATTTTCACTGGGGACATACTGATCCTGTTGACTGCATAAAACGCCCTTTTCAAAAACAGCATCTGCCTAAATTAGCTCACAGAACATCTTGAACTTCATGTAATAGCTTTAGCTTATCCTGATATATGGCTTCATCTTTTGTTTTAGAATTGACCACAGAACAATACAGTTGGCCTAATCTGGGTTTTCTATTTTAAAAAACACACGTTTAAAGGCACTATTAATATGTGTTTCCTGCAATGTAAGAACATGTGCTTTTTCCTTCTGTAATTTGACAAGAAAAATTGTGCTTAATTGCTTCATTAAGTTCATTTGCATTCACTGAAATGCAATTAATAAAAGTCTTATTAAATTTTACAAGCCATTGTGCAGGAAACAAAAAGAAGGATATGCAATTAATCCCAGAATTAAGTTTACACAGTAGGATTGCTATTATTGAGTTTTTATTACAGTAGTTTGTAAAACTTCGCCTATGACTAATGTGTGTAGGTTCATTATTAGAACTAAAATTCCCTACAGGCAAAGCATGTCAAGATTAGGGTCCCGATGCCCCCAAGCGCTATGATTCTCCAGCAGTTTGATTTCAAACCCGGTGACACTCCATTGTCTCTCAAGGCAGACAGATGCCAAGAATACATATGGTCAAAAGTTCTGCTTCAATCTTAGCTAAGCCACTTCCTTTATGCATATATTAGTGTCTGTTTTTTCTTATGTAGCTTCTACTGTTTTTTGTATTTGCTTTATTTCAGTTAGATATTAGCAATTTCATCCAATTTTGCTCTCAGTTGACCTTCAGTAGCAATACCATTTCTAGGGAGAGGAAAATTTATGAAATATAGGGGGTAAAGACAGATAAGATACAGACTGAATCAAGCCACACTCTGCATTGCTTTATTTGATAACCAGAATCTTGAAATAACAGTGGCTTAGTTTCAAAATATGGCTGTGAACTCAGTTATCGTCTGTAAACAACTCTTCGAAGTCTGTCGTTATAGTCAAATAATTTTTTCGCTGTGGCTGTTGAGATGTCTCTTCCATGCTTACCCAAGCTAATGCCTGAACAAAAACTGATGTTTTCCGCCTTCCTGTCCCTCCCCAATCCTCTGCCCCTGAAGCCTGAGACAAAGAAGCCATTCACTAAACAGAGGCTGTGAAATTCTGAAAGTCTTTTTCTTTCTTTTATTTTTGTTTCTTGGACACAAATTGGAAATGTGACCTTGCTTCTCCCCGCCTCCCCAAATAATTGCTAATGTACAGTTTCAGAGCTAGGAATCCTAACGACAAAGGCACTGGTCAATTAAGCAGGCGCTCCACTTCACTCTGCCACTTAAAACTAATGATAGGCGTCGCCTCCATAGGGCAACAAGTTGGGGGAATGACAAGAGATCAGTCAGCAGAGAAAATATCTAGGTCAATTTAGAGCGCTGTGTGAGTGTAACTTGAGAAAAGAGCACTGAGCCTGCAGTGAAATGATATGTGGAATGCGAGCAAATGCCAGTGTGGTGTAGTGGTTAAGAGCAGTGGACTCGTAATCTGGGGACCCGGGTTCGCATCTCCGCTCCTCCACATGCAGCTGCTGGGTGACCTTGGGCCAGTCACACTTCTCTGAAGTCTCTCAGCCCCCCTCACCTCCCAAAGTGTTTGTTGTGGGAGAGGAAGGGAAAGGAGAATGTTAGCCGCTTTGAGACTCCTTCAGGTAGTGATAAAGCGGGATATCAAATCCAAACTCCTCCACTGAAGTACATTTCAACTGTGAGCGTTTTTTAAAAGAATGCCTGAGCAAAGTATTGAATAACTGTGCTATGTTAATCACGTTTAACAAATGCATGGAAAGCTGATCTGGTTAAGGAAAGGTTAGCAAGTACAAATACTTGTACGATTTTCTAGCAGTGCTTTTTTTTGTTCATGGGTTTAAAGGAGAGAAAAAAAACAGAGCTAAGACTGAATGAAGGTAATAAATAAAGCTCACCCGACATTCATGCTTCAGTTCATGTTGGGCGTAGGGTATGACGGCTTGAGGGCATCTTTCCAGAAGTTTGTCAATGGATCTCTCATACTGCCCTAACCGAGTATCGCAAAGAATGTGGATGCTCAGGCCAGGAAGAGTCTCTTCTGGAAGGGCCTCCAACAGTGGCAGAATGGAAGGTATATTGAAATATGGACTACATAAGAGAGACTGAAAGGTGAGGGCAGAAACTTTGAGACTCCTTAAGGGGAGTGAAAGGCGGGATATCAAATCCAAACTCTTCTTCTTCTTCTACTTACTAGGCAGCATTTGTGAGGGGGTGGGAGGCTTATTCTCCCCCCCCCCCCATCCCACTGCAGCAGCCTCCTCTCCTCTGCTTTTTGCCTTGGCACCTGCAGCAATTTTTTCTTTAAAAAGAGCCACTCCTTAGAATTATACGGAACCACAAGGCCCATCTCATCCAACCCCTTGTAGTGCAGGAATATTTTGCCCAACGGGGGGCTCAAACCCATAACACTGAGAATAAGTGTCTTGTGCTCTACTGCCTGAGCTATCCATCAATTCTCCAGCAAAATAGCAAACCAGTTTGACTACCCAGGAAAAATCGCACCCTATGCCACTCACCACCAATGGGGTGGCTGAGCGAGATGCAGTCAATTTGATGCAGCCCCAAAGTGAACATAACCTCAACAGGACATAATTTCTCAGAAAGTTTCCTATACAGTGGTACCCATAGGCGCCGACTCCATGGGGCCTGAGGGGGCCCGAGCCCCCTCAAAAATTCATTTGGGGGCCTCTGCCCCCCAATGATTTAAGAAAATTATTAGGCACCTTGCAGAAAACCGCGCAGGGGACTCCGGCGCGCGCCTCCCAAAGTGACCGGGAGCTCCTGAGAAGGGGCGGGCAGGTCGGTCTGTCAGAGGAAGACCCCCAGCGGCGGGACTTTAGAAAGGAATGGAGCCGCGGGGCCGAGGAACGGCGTATTCGTCGCCGGCGAGGGACCGGGGTGAGGGGAGAATGGAGGGGACCGGAGTTCCCGCCACCGGAGCGGGGCTTTTTTTCTGGGTTCGGCTAAGGTGACGTTGGTAGGAGGGGGTGGCCGCCTCCCGGCGCGAAGCCTGGGGAGGGCAGGCCGGTTCTTGCATGCAAAAGCACCACTGCCATCCTGCCGCCAGTATGGACCCCAGTATGGCCCCCCCCCAATATTTTTTATAAGTCGGTGCCCCTGGTGGTACCTCAGGTTACATACGCTTCAGGTTACATATGCTTCAGGTTACAGACTCCGCTAACCCAGAAATAGTACCTCGGGTTAAGAACTTTGCTTCAGGATGAAAACAGAAATCGTGTTCCTGCGGCACGGCAGCAGCAGGAAGCCCCATTAGCTAAAGTGGTGCTTCAGGTTAAGAACAGTTTCAGGTTAAGAACGGACCTCCAGAACGAATTAAGTTCTTAACCTGAGGTACCGCTGTACAGGGTATCTTTGGCACCCTTTTGCAGCTCTCTCTCTCAATCTGTCTCTCTCTCTCTGCTGACTTGGATCCATATATAATTCACATATAAGGCCGATCTGATGGAGTCGCCATGTAAATATTCTGTTGCACTTCCTCTTCAGTTATTTCAGCGAGTGTCCCTCAAGTTAAGCTGATATTTCACTCCAAGAGCACAGCACACTTGCACTTCCTGTTGCCTAACCGAAAGTCCACTTGTATATGCAAATACAAAGGGGGGCTTGAAAGGTAAACAGATTAGAAAAGGAGGAGGAAGGGATGAAAACAGGGAGCAAGAACATGTGGATATGCCAAATATTGCACACCTGCAAAGAAGGGTGTGCCGCATCATAAATCACATGCTGGGGAAATAGGGAGTTGAACCCCATGTAACATATAAATATTTAGTTTGTTTCATACAGGCTTCTTCAAGGGCAAGTGTCTAAATGAATCCGGTTGTAGAATGTGACATTATATCCATAGATTTCTGAATGCATTCACTACAGGTTAGTGTCACTTTTTAAAAAAGTAATGAGTTTATCACGGCAGAAAAGGGGGGGAAATGTACTTTGAGTATACGGTATTGTTGCTGTCTGGATGGTTTTTTTTTCTTGTTTGGGGTTCTTTTCTTTGTGTTGTTAATTGATAATTTCATGTATCAATATTTTGAAAAGGAATAAAAATAATGATTAAGGCATGGAAATGTGCGTGTGTGTGTAAAAAAGGAATGCAGCAAAACAGAAGGAGCACTCCAAGACATTATCGAGCAAGTCAAAAGGTGTGATCAAAGACATGATGACATCCTAGCGTCTGTGCTTCTTTTCTCATGAATGTTAGATCAGTGCAGGCTGTGGGAAAGAACAGAAAGAGGTCAAATTTTAACTTACAAGTTAAACCAGAACTTGGAAGTTTTCACTTATATCCTATGCAGCTTCACAGACAAGCGCTATTTATTCATTTACCATACTTACCATATTCATAAAAGGTAAAGGTAAAGGTACCCCTGCCCGTACGGGCCAGTCATGTCCGACTCTAGGGTTGTGCGCTCATCTCACTTAAGAGGCTGGGAGCCAGCGCTGTCTGGAGACACTTCCGGGTCACGTGGCCAGTGTGACGAAGCTGCTCTGGCGAGCCAGCACCAGCGCAGCACACGGAAACGCTGTTTACCTTCCCACTATAAAGCGGTACCTATTTATCTACTTGCACTTAGGGGTGCTTTCGAACTGCTAGGTGGGCAGGAGCTGGGACTGAAAGACGGGAGCTCACCCCGCTGCGGGGATTTGAACCGCCGACCATACAATTGGCAAGTCCTAGGCACTGAGGTTTTACCCACAGCGCCACCCACAACCATATTCATAGCCCTGCCTATACCACAGAGCCTATACCACAAAGCCACTCAGAAGGTCAGCAGTTCGAATCCCCGCAATGGGGTGAGCTCCCGTTGCTCGGTCCCTGCTCCTGCCCACCTAGCAGTTCGAAAGCACCTCAAAGTGCAAGTAGCACCTTCCGGCGGGAAGGTAAACGGCGTTTCCGTGCGCTGCTCTGGTTCACCAGAAGCGGCTTAGTCATGCTGGCCACATGACCCGGAAGCTGTACACCAGCTCCCTCAGCCAGTAAAGTGAAATGAGCGCCGCAACCCCAGAGTCGTCCGCGACTGGACCTAACAGTCAGGGGTCCCTTTATCTTTACCTTTATACCCAAATATTCCAGGGCAGAAATGCATAGTGGGAGCAGTGCTTTTTTCTCCGGGGGTACTCAAGACTAGGGGGTACCTAATTTCTGGCACCTCTGTTTTTTTGTCAAAAAGTGTGGCACTTAATGTAACAACTTCATAGTGAGTACCGGCACCTACTTTTCTACAAAAGGAAGCACTGGGTGGAACTCAAATCCTTCACAGAAGAGCATTTAGCCATAGAGCTGTGACTATAAGAACGGGTTTGTTTCTTTGCTGTTTTTTAAAGCAGCTTCTGGAATGATTCTCTTACCTGAACAAAGACAGAATAGGTCCCACAAAGTATCCTCTTTAGCTCCGCAATCACTTTCAGAAAGCAGATCAACATTTGGAGGCCGCTAAGAGCTATCAGAATAGAAAACAAAATGATGTTCCACTCCACTACATAGGCAGGTTCGGAGCATTCGGACCAAGAGGCGTGATCCGTGAGGTAGCTATCAGAGAAACAGCAGCATAAAGAAGTTAGAAGCTATTATTGTAGATTTACCTCAAGGCCTGTCGAGTTTGGCAGGCAGGGGAAGTTTCAGTCCCCATTCAGAGCTATAGCCACATGACTCCTCATCTTCTCATCCATCTTTGAGGCTATTTCAAAGAAGGAAACTGAGCCAGACTTCCTTTTCTAAATCTAACCATGCTTCTAGCCCTGTGAACTAGCCATGGTGACAATACCAATACTGCTTCCTTCCGCCTCAGTTCCTCTCCCAAATATGGCTCCTGTGAAACATGTTGCCTTTGTCCCCTGCATTTCTGGAGCTGCTTTCTAGAGATGTGAGGGATGTTACTCCCCATTAGAGTTTCTGCATCAATAGTGAGTGGTCAGGGCCAGCTCTAGCATTAGGCAGAATGTGGGCAATTGCCTAAGGTGGCAGTTGCTGGGGAGTCAATCTGCTCTGTTGGAGATCAGAGCTATGTGTGGTACAGGCTTGGCCTACACTCCTCAAACTAGCCTGCTGATCTCAGGTGCACTGGAAGTCATTATCCCATTGCTGGTGATGAAGTAGGATTCAACTACCAGCTTTTGTCCATGGGAAGGGAGGTACCATCTTCTCCTTTGCCTCAGGCAGCCAGACGTCTTGCGCTGGCTCTGTGGATGGGCTACCAGGGACAGAAGTGTCCCCATTGTAATGTTGCCTCAAAGCACAGTTTCTCCCCATGTGACCAGATAGCAGCCATTCATTTCTATGGGAAGACATGCAGGCATGCACTAAGGGCACCATTAGTGCATGGGCTAAACCCCCACATGCACTGAAGGAGATGTAGGTTTTGCCTTTTCAGATTGTCTTCACCTCATTCCATCAAACTCCATGGGACATACTGAAAACTAACCTGGATCCTAACTGCAGGCCCCTACACCTCGTGCAAAGGCATCAGCATTTTACTGCAAATTTCTACTAAGATACACGTTTTTGCAAGTAATTTGCCCTAGTAGAAGGCATATTCCTTTGTTACTTTTACTAATATATATGCACATTTGACTCTATATTTCAAAAGATGCGTGTTTGGATTTGATATCCTGCTTTATCACTACCCGAAGGAGTCTCAAAGCGGCTAACATTCTCCTTTCCCTTTCTCCCCCACAACAAACACTCTGTGAGGTGAGTGGGGCTGAGAGACTTCAGAGAAGTGTGACTGGCCCAAGGTCACCCAGCAGCTGCATGTGGAGAAGTGGGGACGCGAACCCGGTTCACCAGATTACGAGTCCACCACTCTTAACCACTACACCACACTGGCTCTCTCTGTGTTTTGTTCTGGTGTTTTGGAGGCTGGTTCAAAGCTGCCCCTTAGAGACAGCAATCTTTCTTTCTTTCTTTCTTACCGTCCTGCAGTGTCTTTGAAGGCATACTCCCAACCAGCGGAGGTTCTGCAGTATGGGCCCTGCACTAAACCCAAAGTAGATATGATCAGGCTGTATCCAGAGAAAGCGATGCCTAGCAGGGCAAGCACAACTGAAATGAAGCGCTGCATTAAAGAGAGCACAGTGTTATCTTTATGACAGTGAAGGAATTCCATCGCTTCAGTTTCCTGATAAAAGTGCGTGTGTTTTTTCTACCCAATACTTAGATGAACTCAGCATAGAAAGTGTTCCATAACTTGAAGAGCCAGGGGGAAGGGGCTGGGGGAGAAAAATAGCAATAATCTTTAGCACAGATTAAGAATGAATGTTGTTGGCAGGCAATGTCTCAAAATAGCATAATCTGTTATAATAATACACTTCTACTTTGTTGGAACTGGTGGAGGAATGCTATCACTACAATAGAAGCAAGCTGCAAGAAAGGGGCCATTGTCTGAACAAAGTTTGCTGGAGGGGAGTTACGCTGATAGCCTCTGTAATAAAAAAATTAAGGTCATATATATATATTAAATGTTCATAAATGTGCCAACCAGGCACGTACATAGATATGTGGACCACATGTCTGGAGCAGCACAGGAAGACCGTCCTGAAACCGTTTTGACTCCCAGACTCACCAAATGTTTTCTCTGCAAGGAGGGAGGGGGTGAGGGAACCTTCCCATTGCCTCAGGAATTGGGTAATCACCATTACAAAGGAATGGCCAGACTACCAGGAAAGGCAATCAGATAAGGCATTATCAGTTAACCTGGCAGACAGGAAAAACAACAACATTCAGATTTCTGTTGTAGACCGCCTTTTCTATGATGTAGGTATGATGTTTGTGGGGGGTGGTCTTGGGTTACACCCCTTCTGTGATGTATGTATGGAGGGGTTGTCTTGAGCTCCAGGGCAGGGAATTTAAAATGTCTATATAAGGGCAGGCACACCTTGGTTCTGGGTTCCTTTTCCTCTCTCCTGTGTGTGAGGGGAGCACCCTGTTGCAACAGCTTTAATAAAAAACAGGCTTACTAGCTGCTTTGCTTCTCAATATTCTCTGGTTGGCCTCTGTTATTTTCTCCTATTGATGGAGAACCTACAAAGGATTCTATAAAGGGCTCTTGTATGCCCCATAAGGGAATAAGGGCAAATTTTGTTTGCAACACCTCTCAGTTGGATTTGCTGACAACATTCTCAATATGGGTGCTGGTTTTAGGGGGGGAGCAGGAGTGTAGCGTGGGGGAGCGGGAGACAGCTGCCAGGGCAATTGCTGGGCTGGGATCAAAGGGCACATGGCTGCTGCTTCCAGCTCACTCTGCCCTCCCCACAGCCTCGCAGATCAGAACAAATGCTCAATAAATAGCCAATGCCATCTAATCTCCCAGCAAGCTTTGTGCAAACAAGTCAGGATGAATGCTCAATAAAACAGGTTGTCTGGAAGCAACATGTGATTCACCCCACAGTGATGAGCGTTTGAGGCAGGAAGAAATTGGCCGGAATCCCAGAGTATCTCATACAAAAACAGAAAATGTTTCCGTCAATTTGAGAGCAGTGGGAGCACTTCTTCCTGTTGTTGTTTTTCACCCCAGGAGGAGCCGTGGAGATCAGAGGTAGCCTCTTTCTTTTCCTCTCCGGTACAGAATAAGGAAGGAGATGGGAGCAGAAGGGGTCAAAGGAAGTTTGCGGCACAAATGCCATGTGTGGAAGCAAGATACGCACCCTGTAGGTCCTGGTGCAGCTTTCACTTGGGCAGCATTTTTGGAAGGTGTCTCGGTCCAGGAATATTAAAAGTGCTGCCAGCATAAGCATCTGGAAAGGCAGGAGTGGAAGTCACAGAGGATACGGGATCCAATAATATCACATTCTTATAGACTCTATAAAGAGGGACGCAGGTGGCACTGTGGGTTAAATCACAGAGCCTAGGACTTGCCGATCAGAAGGTCAGCGGTTTGAATCCCCGTGACGGGGTGAGCTCCCGTTCCTCGGTCCCTGCTCCTGCCAACCTAGCAGTTCAAAAGCACGTCAAGTGCAAGTAGATAAATAGGTAGATAAAAAGGGTAAACGGTGTTCCCTTGCGCTGCTCTGGTTCTCCAGAAGCGGCTTAGTCATGCTGGCCACATGACCCAGAAGCTGTACGCCTACTCCCTTGGCCAGTAAAGTGAGATGAGCGCCGCAACCCCAGAGTCGGCCACGACTGGACCTAATAGTCAGGAGTCCTTTTACCTTTTACCTCCTCTATATTGAGGGGGATACAAAGGATAGTCACCATGAAGTCCCATTGAAATCCATTTGACTTAATTTAACAACCTAACTCCTGATCTTACTTACTTAGAAGGCAGTCCTGCTAATTTCAAAGGGGCGTGTTTTCCAATAAGCACAGTTGCCTTATGTAACTCTACACTGAGCTGCTCTGATTTTGAATTCAATGGTATAAACACTTTGAAATACATAAATGAATAAAGGAAGCACTTTGTTTGGTATTCAGTCCAACAAACAGTGGCTACCATAGTCATATCACCTGCTAGTTCTCATTAGTTCAAGCCCATGTCATACATATTGAGATCACACTTATATTACTCTAGAGTAGGATGGAAGGCTCTGCCAATTTTGGTTTTCTCAGTTTTCCATTTTTTCCCCAGTTTAAAGTTAAATTCTCCACATTTCTGCCACCATTCGCAGGGTGATGGTGGTTTTTCCTTTTTTTGTTTTTAAAAATCCTTATAAAAATGATCAGCATTTTAACATACCCTTTTTTGCAAGCAATTTCCCCTGATATAATGCATTTTGTAAGTTATGTTCACTGACATATGCACACTTTCCCCTAATATATTTGTAAAAATATTAGTTTACAAATGTTTCACAAAATTCAAGTAAGTGAGAATTTTGGAAGGCTTTCGGTTTCGGTTCTCATATTGTTCTAGAAAATGCAGATTTGATCGATTTGGCTTTAAATGTGAAATGAATCCCCCCCCCCATCCCTCCTCTGTAGTAAATGCTTTTGTATGTTGTTGGCAAACAAGCCTATATTAAAAAGCACTTTCTTTTGGGTGGCTGTCGCCCTTGATTTCAGGCTCCCAATTACATTTCCTGTCTCTAAAATAAATTCACTTCTCTTTTCTTCCCCCCATCTGCCCCTTCTGACATTGCAAGATCACACAGCAGATTAGCACCTTGTTGCAGGCATCCCTAGAGAAGCGATGGAAAAAGAAAGCAGAAACCACACTTACCATAATACCAGAGAAACAGATTCCTTCAAAATACCACACATAGTTGGTGAGATTGTTGCTGGAAGCATACAGAGCTTTCCCATCAGGAAAATAGAGCAGGATATTTATAACAATGCTCCAAAGTGCTAGTGGGATTAACAGGCAACTGAGGCAGCCCCCACACTTTTGTAACCCCATCTCAAAAGGGCAGAGAAGGTGGTGGCCAATCCTTCCTGCCAAGCTGTCAAACGTCTCAACTTTCTTGTTTCAACTGAGTCATTTCGCATTGACAAGAACCCGGTTGCTGGGATATGATTCTTCTCAAACAAGCTCAGTGCCCAGCAAATAAAAACTTTGCGGTTCGTAGAACAAAAGGCAAGGGCCACTGGCTGGAGTTCTTGTCATATCCTTGAAAGGAGGGGAGGGTGTTCCTCTGAGGAAATTCACCTCTAAAGGGAATTCCGACTCAAACCTCAGTCGCTCTTCGGAAGACAGGGGACTCAGTAAAGAAAAAGCGCTTTATATGAATTATAACACTATGACACCAGATGGTGCTGTGGAGTCCTGTCTTTCGCCAATGGGATTTCCCTTTGCAGTGGTACCTCAGGTTACATACGCTTCAGGGTACATACGCTTCAGGTTACAGACTCCGCTAACCCAGAAATAGTACCTCGGGTTAAGAACTTTGCTTCAGGATGAGAACAGAAATCGTGTGGCAGCGGCGCAGTGGCAGCGGGAGGCCCCATTAGCTAAAGTGGTGCTTCAGGTTAAGAACAGTTTCAGGTTAAGAACAGACCTCCGGAACGAATTAAGTACTTAACCTGAGGTACCACTGTATGAAGTTTACAATGCATTTAACTGAATCGCTTTTTTTGATGTGTCTAGATCCAGCCAGGGGCATAGGAAGGGGGGTGCAGGGCGGTATGACCCTGGTGTCATCCTTGAGAGGGGGTGACAAAATCCCCTGTGGGCACTGATCGCCGTGCCGATCACACCCCCACCCCCCGGGTGCATGGCATGTGCACCGCTCTGGGCATAGCTGTCAACATTTCCCTTTTTTAAGGGAAATACCCTTATTCCAAATAGGATTCCTCACAAGAAAAGGGAAAAGTTGACAGCTATGGCTCTGGGTGCTCCATTGGCTAGTTCCACCGCTGGATCCAGCCAGGGTTTCTCCAAAAATAAAAGAAAAACAAGACAGGGTTATGTAGGCATGACCAATTGACTGCCTGCTTTTTATTTTCCATAGCAGCATACAATTGAGTTGGCATTTAACTGAGCTTGGAGCCTCAAGCTCACCTGGAAAACTTGCCCTCTTGCCAGATGCGCTAACGCTGTATGAGGTACAGTTGATTAGGACGCCAAACCAATTCTCTTCTTTACCTTGGTGCTGCTTTGTGAGGATGAGGCTCCAAGTTTCCAGAGAGCTGGATGAGCTCCCGGAATAAGGAGCTGATGTTTACATGCCTCTGTATCCCAAAAGAAGTCTTAGCCCATCCCCAAACATTAGCTCACCTTCCCACTCGAAGTGACTGTCCCAGTTAAGATGCAGCAGAATTTGTCTCCATTTCAAAGAGGTTTGGGTTTTTTTTTGTACTTTAATATGTGATACCCATAAGAACAAACAGGCATAACTGTTAAAAGCAGGTGATGGGTAATACTGTATTGGTCTGAATATAGGCTGCACTCCCCCCCAAAAAAAATCTGGCTTGTATAAAACCTGAGTGAGGTTTATAATCATGTACTTCTAGATAGATATTTAAAATGAGATATTGGGACCCACGTAGGGCTTTGGGATACTTCAGAAGGGTTTTTTTGTAAAAGGATCACCTATCCTTCTCAACAGGTATCACTCGTTGCTTTGGTGAGTTATTTCATTGCTGGACAGGACTACAGGCTGAATGTACTGCACCTTTTAGATTGTAAAAAAGCACTGGGTGGTATCAGACATAGCTGTCAACATTTCCCTTTTTTTAAAGGGAAATTCCCTTATTCTGAATAGGATTTCCCTTTAAAAAAGGGAAAAGTTGGCAGCTATGATGCCAGAGCTTTATGGTACATGTTTTCCTTTCAAAAAGATCTTGTTTTGGGGGGTGCAGCCTATATTTGGAGGTGGCTTATATTTGGACCAATTTGGTCTCTCTTCCTGAAACCCTGTCATTCAGAGCCAAATAGACAACACTAGGTTAGGTGAACAACTAGTTTGACCAAAGGCTGGGTCTTCCATGCACCAGGGTGTGGCAACCTGTTTCAGGTGGCATCATGAGGAAAGGATAGCTGCAGACAAGAATTCGTGTGTGAAAAGTACAACAAGACTTTTTACTGGTTCCAGCATTTGGGCTCAACTTTAGGCAACAAAAATTATCTCATACCTGGTAGAAAGCATCTTTCTATGTTCTTCCTAACCTGTTATCACAAAAACGTAGAACAATTTCAATTCCAGTATCGAAATATAGGATGAACTTTTTTTTCTTGAAAACAACAACAGAATTCAGTGTACTGCAGTTCTAAATGCAGATGTGTGGGAATAAGTTGAGGGAGGGCTATCATTTAACTGAGTAAGTTCCTTTTCTTAGTGGGGATTCAGTTTTGTTTGTTGAAATGTGACTACTGATTTCAGATTGCATGCAGGCGCTAGTAACATTATGTTTATCAAATAGGATTATGGTATATACAACTCTCTGGCTGGGCTCTAAATGAAGGCCTTCAGCAGGGTTTCTCCCACCCCAGAAAGAAGTTGTAAGGAGGGAGCTTGGGTTGTACTTGGTATGCAATGTCTGAAGACCACACCATTTGTGTGCTGTTTTTCCACAGCTCAAAGTGGCTTTCCACAGGCAAAAAATGATAATCATAGATTGTGCATGCCAAACAGAAGAAATGTCTTCTGCTTTTGTTGGATTGCTAATTAACAGACAGTTTCTCAACTGTCCCTTAGTGTTGCAATAGTTACAGCTACATTCCCATAAATGACAAGTTTCCTAGTTGTTGTTGCTTGCCGAGAGAGTTGAATAACCTACCTGCTGACTGAAACCAAATTTGATCAAAAGCAATTCATTTGCCAGACATAAGGTTTTTGTTCTGAAAGGGTTTAGAACTCATCAGTAGGCGTTAAGTCATTGCCATCATTTCATGTTAGTCTCTGCTTGCATAAGAAAGCCGAAAAGATTTTTGTCATGAGTGTAAAGATCACTTCCAGTTTTGCACTAAGTGCAAATCAAGTGTGCAAGAGGATATCTTCTTACAGTGAGGAGAGATGAAAGACAAGGGACACATGTACACTGCAAGCATAAGATGGTTTTATACCACTTAACTACAAAGGTTTCTTCAAAGAATGCTGGGAGTTGTAGTTTGGTAGTTATTTCAGAAGTGGAACCGTCCCCCTCGGGAGGTTGTGGGCTCTCCTTTCTTGGAGGTGTTTGATGGTCATCTGTCATGGATGCTTTAGTTGAGATTCCTGCGTTGCAGGGGGTTGGACTAGATGACCCTCGTGGTCTCCTTCCAACTCTGCAGTTCTTTTTTATTTCACTTACTACAGAGATGCAATAGCTTCTAAGTTTAGAGCACGAGTTGCCTTTCTCTTTAGCGATTTCCTTGCAGCGCTTCATGTGGTCTATTTCCGGTGCCAATTCATTCATAACCTTCTCAGATCTGTATATTTAACTGTGAATTTTGTTCGGCAGTGAAATGAATCTCTATGAAAGACGTGAAAAGAAAGAAAACACACGTGGGGGTTGTGGGGTTTTTTTATTGTTACTGTTATGGATTGCCATCATCTTAATTTTCAACCCAATCTAAGTCGAATCTCCTTCACTCCTTCCCACCTTGACGTCATCTTACTTCCTTCTTCTATAGGAAGATACAATGTTCAAGGAAGCAGCCTCTCTGCTCCTTAGGTATGCACTTCCCAAATATATCTCTATATCCAGAAAGGATAAATAATACAACTCCAGCCCTAATCAGGCATTCCATGGAATGTGTGAAGACAGAGACTGTGGGAGGAAGGTGGAGAATGCACGCCAGCCCTGACCTCAACTCCACTTCTGACTTCAACACACCAAGCACAAAGGTCTGAAGTTTATTCTAAGTGCATTTGGCTAAACATACTCGGAATCTTCCCCATGCTTGAGAATGCAAGCAAGGCAGGGGTCTCAATCTCAGGAAGACTTCTATGTGGGTTCAGCTTAGAATCACACTTCAAGACCTTTGCATCTGAAATTTGCTCCCATGGTGGTGGGATGTGGAGCTAATGTACTCAACTCTGCTCCCTCCCCAGGTACATTCAAACACCTGAAGGAGGAGATATATGACGCGCCCCTAACATGGGCATAGGCAAGGGGGCAGGGGGGCACTTGCCCCCCTCCTAAATGAAGTAAATAAATAAAAATACTTTACTAAAAGTAGAAACGTAGAAAGATTGACAGATTTTTCTGAGCACTTGGGGTAAAAACAAAAAGTAATTTAAAACAACATTTCATTCCGAATCTGCTAGACAGAGCCAGACAGAGGACGGTGACAGGTGTCCTGCCCCTCCCTAACATAAATCCTGGTTACGCCCATGATCCCTAATAAAATGAGTCCAAGCTTTTACTGGTACCATTACTCAGCTACAGCACCTAGTGCTGTCATTTGAAGCAATAAACATCTTGTTGGGGGAAATCAATTTATGCATGAAAAATAGAACATTGAAAATCATCCGATTAACGATGGAAAACTGTATAATATATGCTAACAACGCAATCCTATACATGTCTACTCAGATGTAAATTTCACTGAGTTCAGTAGGGCTTACTCCCAGTTACATGGGTTCAAGGTTGCAGCCTAAATGATCTATCGGTCTGTGCTTACACAGCTAACAATATAGTTACATTTCTGTAACATAAGAGAGCTCAAAGGGGATCTGGCACAATATACTTTTTTTAATTGCTGAGTTACGTGCTAGAAGTTTTTAAACAATGCTATTCGGGAACAATGTATGTGACATGAACAGAGTACATATGCTATATAAAACGAGTGCTAAGAATATGAGTTTTGTCTCAGTTCAAAAAAATACAGGAATAATTACAGTGAAGTATGAGAAGTTTTCAACCCATTTCCAAGTCCAAGCGTTTTAGCAAGGGCAGGTCTGTAAAAGATTAAAAACACACATTTGATAAATACATGAGAGCAATAGCCCAGAATCCAAAACCCTTATCCATTTATACAATATAGGCAGCCCAATGCAGAGTTCACTGAATTCAAGGTCAATTTCAATGGATCATGACTCATTTTCAGAGCTGATGCACTGATCTGAATGGGGGAAACTCCCCTTTGCTAGATCGCCTGTTGTGATACCAATTTTAGTGTGGGCATCCTTTGGTAGAGTCTGTCATTCACACAGAAAATACTGGGGCTTCTTCCTTGTGTGATGTTTCTCACTCCTATACAACAAGATTTCAGTTGACTGACCATCAGGTGTTCCCATGAAAAAGAGAAAATGATAGTCACTCAAGGACCAAAGGAACAATGTTTGGAAGTGAAATGGTTGGTAGATACTCCTTATGAGACCAGAAGATTATAAAACTAAATATGGCACCAGTAAAAGCTCTGGTGATCAAATCACTTAGAAAGTTTGGGAGGAAATTAACATCATGGGACACTTGCACACATTCTCATATTTTCATATGAGCAAATCCCACTGATGTAACATCATGCAACATTTGGGAAAGGCATACTGTCATGCAGTGTTCTCCAACCTTGGGTCCCCAGATGTTCTTTGACTACAACTCCCATCATCACCAGCCAGCTTGGACCAGAGATCAGGGATGATGGGAATTGTAGTCCATCAACATCTGGGGACCTAAGGTTGAAGAACACTGCTCTAATGCCAAAGCTAAGAGCCACAATCCAAGATAGCACTGAAAATACATCATTGCGCTGAAATCTATGGGTTGTGTCCAGATATGTCACACTCAGAGTAGAGTCATTGGTACAAATGGTCATGACTGACAGAAGTCAATTGTATTCAGTGTGTCTACTCCAAACATCATTTAGTCAGATGCAACCCTATAAACATGAATGCACTCACCTCTATTTTGGATTGTGGCCAAGCATTTTTAAGTCACACTGAAGCCGCTTGGGAGTGTTTTAAGCACATGCCCAGCTCTCTTGAGCAGCAACACTCATTTGGTTGGGGCACACAAGCCGGATCGATTCTGTGCTGCAAAACCAATTAGTAGTGTTTGGTTCTTTTTGATGTCTGTTTCGCTGCGTTGTAATTGCTAACATTTTATTGGATTTACATTTTTATGGTACGGCTGCTTTGAGGGCATTGCCCAAAAGGGACCTATAAATGCAATAAATATAGAAATATACTTTGTATTCGCTTGTCCAGGCACGAATTTCCTAATGACACAGACATAATGGCCATCCTTGGCTTGCTGAATCAGCTCGTAAAGCGTCATGGGCAGTTTCTGTGGGATCAAATAACCCCAAAAATACTTGTTGAAAGCTTCGGGTAGCCTTTAAACACACTTACCTCTTTGTGAACGTGGCACACAGCACATGCACCTCCGAGACAGCCCCTTATTATGTGAATGGTACAGATAATTATTTCGATCCCACTCAGAACAAGCAGGATGGCAAACAGGGTCACGTTCCAGGTAACAATGTGCCTTGGCTCATGGCACAGGTACCTATTGAAAACAATCACAAATATTAATTTGTAGCTGTGGACGTGGGGGGAAGGTGCCACAAGAACAACAACAAATTGTTCTAATAAATTTAATAGCCTTTGTCCCCGCTTAATATTTTGAAGATATTTGCTCCCTATTCCTGCGCTGCCGTGAATATACGCTGCTTTTTCAGACAGGGAGGAAGGGAGAGAGAAAAACAGCAGTCAGAAAATCTCCTCACAGCACGGTTTTTCCTCCCTGGAGAGGGACTATCTGCATCTAGAAATAGACAAATCTGTCACTTTTTATTTCTTTCCGTTTCTTATTTTTTCAGTCTTAAGTTCAGTTCTTCACATTTCTGCATCAGTTTGCAATTTCTAAGAAAAGTCCTCCTGAAAATTCATCCGAATTTTAGTACTCAAACAGTGGCACCTTGGTACTTGAACGGCTTGGCTCCCGAACAAATCGGCTCCCAAATGCCACAAACCCAGAAGTAAGTGTTCCAGTTTGTGAATGTTTTTCGGAAGCCGAACGTCCGACATGGCTTCTGCGGCTTCCGATTGAATGCAGGAAGCTCCTTCAGCCAATTAGAAGCCGCACCTTGGTTTTCAAACAGTTTCAGGAGTCGAACAGACTCCTGGAATGGATTAAGTTTGAGAACCAAGGTACCACTCGGTATATACATTTTTGTAGGCTCCCCCCCCCCCGATACACATTCTTGGAAGCAATCTTCCCCAATGCATTCTCGTACCCAAGTTTATTCATTTGTGTGCACCAGGGTTTCCCAAACTTGGGTCTCCAGCTGTTTGGGGACTACAAGTCCCATCATCCCTAGCTAGCAGGACCAGTGGTCAGGGATGGTGATGAATGACAGGATGCAATATATACTACTTCAGTGGTTCTCAAAGGGTGTGGCAGGAGAGTATGGCAAGAGGGGTGGGAAGATTCAAGGGCAATCACAGAAACACTTAAACAATTCATTTGTGTTGATGAGGAAATGGAAGTTTGTTTATCTCAAATTAGACTTAATATAAAAGATTACCCAGCAAAAGCCAAGTCACATCTCTCATTGAATCTGTATGCATACTTAAAGCATGCATACATACACACACACACACACACACACACACACACACACACACACACACATACACACACACCGTATTTTCCCGTGAATAAGACACCCCCTATTTTTTGGGACTCAAAATTAAGAAAATACACTATGCACTATCCGTGTATAAGACAATCGCTTATTTTAAGCTTCAAAAATTTAGGAAAATATATATTCTTATACACGGGAAAATATGATGTGGAAACAGAAAGAGATTTTCCTTTTTCAGTGTATTTCTCATCAATAAAAATTTCAGTGTGGCGCAAGCAAATTTTCATTCTAAAAGTGTGGCTCAGAAAAAAAACTTTGAGAATCACTGTACTACTTAATAATCAAAACCTCCAGGCAGTTTACATAAAATATACCGTTAAAATGCCAATATAATCAGACAAGATAGTCTTAAAAAATCAAAATAAAACCAGCAACAGAGACATAATAGACTCTGAGGACAATAGACTTTGCATATGATAGACTCTGCCAATAGACTTTGCATATTGGCAGTATGCAAAGGTGTTTGAGCTCCAGCACTCATCATTCTCAGTCCACACGGCTGGTTGCCCAAGATGATGAGTGTTGCAGTCAAAAAGGCACCCTGCCCCGCAGTCTGCCACAGGAAAGCTCACATACCCTCCATGAGTGTTTAAGAATGGATAGCACCCGCTGTGGTCATCAGTGCAATAACAGTAAGGTCTTTCGGCCAAAGCCAAAGCTGAAATGATGAAGCAGTATCCAGCACCGAGAATCCCAACAGCGGCCACCACGACTGATGCCAGCAGCTACAATAAGAAAGTAGAAAGAATGGAGTCAGGGGAGGCTGGTCTGTTAAGGCAAATGGGGTATTGCCCCACCACTCCAGTCTGCCCTCAGCCAGTCCCATCTCCTTGCTTTCTTGCTTAAGAAATAGTCTGGGATGTGGTTCTGGTTGTCAGGTTCCTCCTAATCAGTCCAAGTGTAGAACTCAGTAGGGGAGAGGACAACATTAGAAATGGTTGGCTCTGCCTGCCATTGGCTCTGGCGCCACCTAGTGTTGGCCTCCCTGCCTTCCACCCAACCGCTGCGATGGGTACCCACCACCAACGAAAGGAATGCACAGCCTCCTCTGAGTTTCTGATTAGGTCTTATATTTAAATGGCTGGCAAAGGGAAAAGGCTCACTTACTGCGCAGTTTCTCCCATGGTGCTCGTGGGGAAAGCATCCATGGAAACACCCCTCATTTTCGAGTCCAATGAGCACAAATGCCGGGATCAACACCTAGGTTTAATTTAAAAACAAACAGTTGTATTACAAACAATTATATTAGATCAGTGATTGTACAGTGGTACCTCGGGCTAAGTACTTAATTAGTCCCAGAGGTCCGTTCTTAACCTGAAACTGTTCTCAACCTGAAGCACCACTTTAGCTAATGGGGCCTCCCGCTGCTGCCGTCTCGCTGCTGTGCGATTTCTGTTCTCATCCTGAAGCAAAGTTCTTAACCCGAGGTACTATTTCTGGGTGAGCGGAGTCTGTAACCTGAAGTGTCTGTAACCCAAGGTACCACTGCAACTGCATCCCACATCTCAGTATGAGTTTCTGATTAGTTTCGATCATGCCTACTGATGTGGCTCAGCTTACATCTTGTATCCCATTTATGTCCAATTTCTTCTAGCTAATTAAACCGAAAGATTTTCTTGCAGTTGCCCAATATCAGACCACCGTAATTAATGGATTAGACTTCATCTCCTGAGTCAAACCATTGGTCCATCTAGTTCAGTGCTGTCAAGGCTTCAGGCAGAAGTTTCTCCCAGCCCTACCTGAAGCTGCCAGCGATTGAATTTTGGACCTGCTGCACCAAGCTGCAACCCTCCCTGTGTCATGTATAGTGCTTCTGTTTCCATTGTAAAGACAGGTAACCGGTTGTATTTATTTAAAAGTGTTGACGTACCAATTCAAGCTTGTTAGCCAATGGGCTACAGGCTAAATCAAATCTGGCCTAATTTGAAATTAAACTATTCCACTTCTTCCACCTCCTTCATTTGCCCCTCCCCATCGCTGCACAAGGGAGAGGTGGCTGCTGAAAAAACTATCAGCCTGAATCAGATGAGGGGATGTTGAGGTCTTGTCATAATGATGTCATGAACCACAGTAGGAGAAGGGATTATTAGCCGACACCTTCCTAGGCACCTATAATTCTAGGACTGGCCAGCAGGGAGGGGTGCCACCACAGACCTGGCGTCTTGGCAGCAGCGTCACCACCAGGGACAGTGGGAGGGCAAGGTCAGGGAGGTTCAGGTGTATCAACAGGAGCATTGGTTTGCCTCTTTTTTTGCCATGCCCAAACAGCCTTGACCTTGCAACTGCCCCATTCCCTGACTGCTCGAGCCCGCAGCAGCTACACAGCTGCCCAGAGGCCATATCTGCAGGTGTATTCTTCCCCATTGCCAGCTCCTATAGCAAACGAAGGTGGCATATCCTCCTCCAAGCATCCCGATTTTCCAGGAACAGAACAGTCCCAGAATGGTGAAAGCTTCCATTTTGATCCTGGAATGTCCCTATTTCCCCCGGCTGTGCTGCCGCATTCTAGCTCAGGCTGGTGATTGTCCCGAACAGCAGTGGCAGCAGCAGCGGCAGTGGCAGCTACAAGGGAGTGCCCCTCTCCATGGCCGTTGCGGCCAGCCTCCTCCCTTGGGTAGCTGGTAGCTGCTGCCACCGAGATGTGCCAGCTCTGAGGGGCAGGCAGAGGGCAGGGTCTTCCTGGATGGGAAGAAAGGGGGAGCAGAACAAAGGGGGAGAAAGGAGTCTTGATTTATTTATTTTTAGTGCTTTTAATAAATAATAATAATAATAATAATAATAATACAGTGGTACCTCAGGTTAAGAACTTAATTCGTTCTGGAGGTCCGTTCTTAACCTGAAACTGTTCTTAACCTGAAGCACCACTTTAGCTAATGGGGCCTCCTGCTGCTGCCGTACCACTGCCGCACAATTTCTGTTCTCATCCTGAAGCAAAGTTCTTAACCCGAGGTACTATTTCTGGGCTAGCGGAGTCTGTAACCTGAAGTGTCTGTAACCTGAGGTACCACTGTAATTTATTACTTATACCCCACCCATCCGGCTGGGTTTCTCCAGCCACTCTGGGCGGCTTCCAACAAGAGATTAAAAATACATTTTTAAAAAAATGCTTTGTCTGTCTGCATCTAATCTCGCCCCTTTCTAAAATTTCATTATTGGTGTGTGGTTTGTCTTTTTGTAAATTTACCAAAGAAGAAAATAAAATAAAATCAGGATTAAGGGGTTTCCTCAGGACAGTGTGTTGTGTCCTGTTCGTGTAATGACGGTGGCACTTATTCTTTCTCTGGTAGGAAATGTTCTGTGGTGGGGGGAGCAGCAACAAAAAATGGGGGGTTGAGGTGGGTCAGTTGTGGAGGGAGAGAGAAAAATGCCCCAATTTTCACCTGAGGAATGTTGGAGGATATGAGATGGTTGAGGACTGATCAGTTTTGAAGTGAAACAGAGACACCCAAAACCAAGGTAATGGCTTCTACTGTTCAGGAGGCACCCTCAGTAACACACACATTTGTGAATTTTAAAATAATGCCATCTTTAAAACCAAGAAACTGCCCGACATGAAACTATGATCGTTTAGGAAATTGTTGTCAATTGACTCTAGAAAGGCACTCGTGTGTGTGTGTGTGTGTCTAAAAGACATCACTTTTGAGATTTGGAATATTTACGCGTCAGTTTTGAAAGCGAAATGAAAGCAGGGGGGAAATGGGAGAACAGAGGAAAAGAGCAACTTAATCTTCTCAATACTATGACAATATATCATAAGTATATAGTAAGTTTTACTATATCACCATAAAATAGAATTCGTGCTCAGCAGGAGAAGGTGGGTGAAATATCTTTTATTCCATTCCTTATTTCTGAATCTCCCACAACCACCTCACAGAGGCCTTCAAGGATCCTGTTCTAGGCTGTCTGGAGCTCTGAATAAGAGTGCTCCTCTCAGGAGGTGGGGATACACTGCAACATTTTCTTGCAGGCCCCACTGGTATCATTCTGGTTTAACTTTCTGGTTTAACTTCAATTCTTCAGCAGATGTCTTGGTGGCTTCCAAGGGATGCCAGCCAAGACACTTTGGTCTTGACTAGAGCAACATCAGTT
This sequence comes from Podarcis liolepis, assembly GCF_965112155.1. NCBI lineage: Eukaryota > Metazoa > Chordata > Lepidosauria > Squamata > Lacertidae > Podarcis > Podarcis liolepis. The sequence continues at coordinate 78,738,399 of NC_139556.1, forward strand.
TAGGACTCTGAAAGGACAGCGATCGTCCCACAAGGTCAATTTTGAAAAGGGGAAAAAAAACCTTGCAGTTCATTTTGTTGGCTTATTGTTCTGCACAACTCTGAATTTTTGAAACTTAAAAAAGTAAACATAAACAATAAAAATATGGCAAAGATTGCAAATCCAGTGAGGCTATGTGGAAATTTTTCTGAAACATGAAATTTAGCAGCTGAGGGAAGAGAAGCATAAGAACATCCACTGTGAGAAAGGAAACATACAGTGATTTGTTACTCACCAAAATACCTCCTCCTACAATGCCATGAAGACAGCCGACGTATCTGCTGAGGTGGTTGTGTGAAGCGTATCCTACTTCTCCATTGGGAAAATAAAGCAGGATGTTTGCTACGATGCAGAGCACAGCAAGAATCAACAGCTTGTACCCAACATATTTAATGCATCTCCCGTAACACATGTTGCTTGCAGTTTTGTAAATGTTCTGTCAGTCGGTAGAGCCAAGGATCTGCCTGTATGTACCTATCCCAAGAGCGAAAAGGGGGAGAGAGAGCTGTGCTCATTCCTTCTTAAATACCTTGGGCTACCTAGTTACCTGGATGATTATTACACATAAGCGATGAATGGACTGAAGAATGCAGGACCTGGGAGAAGCACGGTCTCATTGGCCATTTCCAATCAAGCAGCTGCCAAATTGCTACAGCGCTTCAGCTGGCCTGAATTTTAACCTTATAGGAATGAATAATGGCATAGGCAATCCCACATGAAGAACAGGTTTCTAGACATAAAGGCAGCTAAAAAAAAAATCGGGAAAGGGATGAGAGGAATACAGAAGAAATGCAATGCTCTGCCAGGAACAATATAAAATTGTTGCTTTTCCAAATATGTCAAAGTGGTTTACGCAGTGCTTTTTTCTGGGGGGATGCAGACCCCTAAACATTTTGTGAATCTAAGTGTGGCCTCATTGAGGGGCAGTATTTCAATATGAGTAGGAAAATGAGAGTACCCATAAACATTTTTTTTTAAAAAAAGCACTGGGTTTACGACACAAAGAGGCTGGAATTGTAAAAATGCCACCAAATAAACCCGTTGCTGAATTTTAAAACTACAGGTGAGTGAGAAACCTTTCAGAAGGAGGATGTTAAATTTAAACGAAGACTAATTACATTGATTTCAGCTGGGTTTATGTTGTCAAAGAGTTAAGGATCACAGGTTGCCTTGCTTGGATCAGACCAAAGGTCAAGCACTCTGGCTCCTACAGTTGCTACTATTCCCCTTGGAAACCCGAACAGAACATGGTGAATAATGTCATCTGCTGTCGTTTCTCTCAAACATTATTTTATTAGATTTTTTTAGTCTACCCTTCACCACAAGGTTCCATTAATCAAAGGTATTGTCAGACGATGGAGTCCTGTCATTATTACACTTAAGATTTTGCCTTTCCTTCAAGGAGCTCAGGGGTGGCATACATTGCTCTCCTCCTCTCCATTTTATCTTCATAACAAGGTTTTTGTTTGGTCAGGTTGAAACAGACTGTGACTGACCTAAGGCCACCTGGCAGCTTCGTGGCAGAGTGGAGATTTGAACCTTTGTCTCCCAAGTCCTAATCTAGAGCTCCAACCACTATATCACACTGGGTTTAGGCAGAGGAGGCCCAGAATGTCTACAAAGGTTCTGTCGTGGCAGCAAAGCTTCCAGGCTCACCTTCTGCTAAAGAAGTGACAAGAAAATGACCCAAGAAGGCTTGCCAATGACTCATCCTTATGCCCACGGCGGCAGCCAGAGAGCGGGCAGGAAACTAGGTGCGAGTGGGAAAACAAGAGAAGCATTTTAGGACTTTGTAGTCACAAAATAGGCAGCTTTAGTTTGTACTAAAATAAATTTATGGCTTTAATTAAAGGTAAATGGGCTCTTGTAATGGGGAACACCAGGACATGAAAAAAAAGCCAGTGGCCCACCTAGTCCAGCATCTTCCTCTCACAGTGGCCAACCAGTAGAAACCCCCAAGCAGACCATGAATGCAACAGAAATCTCCCCACTTGGGATTTTCAGCAAGTGGCCTTCCAATGACACAGGTAGGAGATACTCACCATGTCTAGTAGCCATGAACAGCCTTATGCTCTGTGAATTAGTCTAAGCTTGCTTAAAGCCACCCAAGTTGGCCATCTCTACATCTTATGGGAGTCAATGCTGTAGTTTAACCATGCACTGCATGAAGAAGTCCTTTCTTTTGTAGGTCCTGAATCTTCCAACATTCAGCTTCATTCAGTATTCGGAGTTGCTCCATCCCCCTGATCATTTTAGCTGCTCTTTTCTGAAACCTTTTTTTAAAACTCCGCAATATCCTGTTTTGGGATGAGGCAACCAGAACTGTGCAGGAAGAGTTGTAGGCCAACGGCCAAAAAAGACAACCTAACTACCCAAACCAATGGGACCATTTGAAGTAAAAGTGTGGTAAAGAACCTGTGACCCTCTAGCCTTGTTGGACTACAGCTCCCATCATCCCTGACTTGTTGACCGCACTGGCTGGGGCTGATGGGAGTTGGGGGCCCAGCAATGTCTGCTGAGAACACAGTTTCTCCCTTCTCTGAAGTTAAAAAAAAAAACCCTCAAAAGAAATACAGGCAGAACAATCCTTTGCAGGGTGCGGCAGGGTGTGGGTGTGCGATCAATGATGGATCAAATGCCAGCTCCCAAGCCAGCTGGCTGCATCCTGGTGGGAAGGTAGAATGCACTGGCTTTCAAAATAATCATTTTCCCCCCCTTCTGCTTTAGTTTCTTCTACTGTACCCGACCACTCCCATAGATTGTATCAGGGAGGGGGGAAGCTACACCAGCTCCAGGACAGGCATGGCACTCAAGTTCTTTCAAAATCACTAATATCATAGCTGTTGAGTGGGGGCACTGTCTAGAAAAGACCTTGAAAACCTGCAGCCAGACTAGTAAGACAGAACTAGATGGACCAATGATCTGACTCATTATAAAGCCTCTTTGCATGAATATACATCCTCACCTCTTTAGTATGAGCCATCGTTGTGAGTCAGTGGGCTTGCCCTATATAGCCCTGATTTATTGATCTGCAGTCTGATCTTACATTTACTCAAGTACAAGCTCTACTACAGTGGTGCCTCAGTTACAGACGCTTCAGGTTACAGACTCCACTAACCCAGAAATAGAACCTCGGGTTAAGAACTTTGCTTCAGGATGAGAACAGAAATTGCACAGCGGCAGCGGGAGGCCCCATTAGCTAAAGTGGTGCTTCAGGTTAAGAACAGTTTCAGGTTAAGAACAGACTTCCAGAATGAATTAAGGTACCACTGTACGTTTAAAGGACTGCCATTTTTAAGTTTGGCAGAACTTTAAAAATGGCAAGCATAATGCTGGTGGTCAACAAAAGAAGTTTAAAGACTCTCTCAAGGCAAATCTAAAAAATGTAGTATAAACACTGACAACTGGGAAACACTGGCCTGCGAGTGCTCCAATTGGAGAACAGCCTTTACCAAAGGTGTCGTGGGCTTTGAAGATGTTCAAACTCAGCGTGAAAGGGGAAAATGCACTAAGACGAAGGCACGCTTGATGAATCCTCACCGTGATCAACTCCCACCCGGAAACCTTTGTCCCCACTGTGGAAGGATGTGTGGATCCAGAATCGGCCTCCACAGTCACTTACGGACTCACTGTTAAAACTGTGTTTATGGAAGACAATCTTACTTGGCTACGAGTGATCGCCAAAGAAAGAAGAAAAGGTCTGCCTTCCAAAATGTGCTTGGAATGGCAGCCTTCATTGGAAAAGGATTTATTTTATTTGAAGTCAGGTTTTGATCTTTCACCAAATGTTACAACAACACTTAGGAACATTTGTCCCGAGTTCTGTAGCTGTTGGCCTCGGCGATTTCCTCCAGAACATGACCATATCCTCCCAACCTTATCTGATTAAGCAGGATTTAAGTGACAGGGTTTGGGCTTTGATGAATTTAAGTCAAATGTAAACACAGCCACCGGGTTTCCTCCACAGAAGTGGAAGCTGATATCCTATCCAGCTGAACATCCAATTGGCGAGAATTTCCTTTATTATATTGTTTGTGTGCATTTTTTTAAAAAAAAACAATCCCTTCAATAGCTGACGTCAGAAATAACTTGCTTCAGTATAAGATTTCAGTGACGTCTAAACATCAGAACTGGTTTTGTTTAGCTAGGCCAACAGCTATAACAAGATCTGGCTTCAGTTACGTTGAATGAGGTGAAAACAGTGAAATGATTAGTTGTAAAAACAGGTGAGAAACTGCAAGTTTTTGGTGGCTACCTACCTCTCATCCACTGCAAAGACAATGCATGGTGAAATTTCAGGATGCTATGTGGGAAGGGAATTCTGAGCGGGATTTCTAATATGCAGGGCTTCTACATATAAGTAGCAGAAACTATAAATCATGCTCAATAAGAAAAATATATGGAAATAATTTATACAGGTTGCAGACTCTTGCATTTCTTGGTTAACAATTAAAAGTATAACATACTGTGCTATATTGTTTTCATTGGGACTTACTTCCAGGTACAGTGTGCATAGAAGTTCAGCCTAAATCATGGGTAGGCAAACTAAAGCCCAGGGGCTGGATCCTGCCCAATCACCTGATCTGAAGGCGGGCGGCGGGGAGAAGAGTGCTTCTCCCCGCTGCCAGCCCCGCAAGCTCCGGGGACAGTGGGGAGGCGCAGCGCGTCTTCCCGCTGTCCCCGGACCTGATCTGAAGGCGGGCGGCGGGGAGAAGAGTGCTTCTCCCCGCTGCCGGCCCCACAAGCACCTGAGGGGGGGAATAAAATATTTTTTATTTATTTCTCCCCCCAAAAATTTGGTGCGTCCTATGGGCCGGTGCGTCCTATGGGGCGAAAAATACGGTATATATTGTGTCTTCACCTACAGAGGATCATGGAAGGGACTCCTGTGTATCATCCAGATCAGCACCCCCCCCCCCCATATTTTGACAGCATAACCCCCTTTTTTGTTTTCTGGGTTCGACAACAACCAGCATCAAGTTAATGGAGTCAAAAGAAAACCAGGGTGCTGTGATGAAGAACATTTTATCTGGACCATAGAAACCTGGGTTTGAATTCCTGCACAGCGCTACTGTATTTTTGCATGTGTTTGCACATCTCCATACAAACCCTGGGTCCTGCACATCCCAACTCTAAGGAAACAATGTTTTATCCAGTAGCGAATAATGGCTTGGGAATTGTCAGTGCTGTTGTGGGAAGAGGATCTTTGCTACTGCTCAAACATCTGTTTTACTTTTTTTACAAAAAAGCTGGATGGTTGTTCTCCAGCAGACAAGAAGCCCATCATTCATTTGCCAAATGAGATTTGCACAGGAGATGGAAATTAATTAGTGTCAAGGCAGTCTGGAATAGTTCCTTTCCAGTTCCTTCTTGGCAGCAACCTCTACTAAAGTGTGGAGTCCTATGAGCCTGCTACCATGTCTGCAATGCACCCGATAACCAAACAATAGCTCAAACAATCAAGGTTCCTTCAGAGACTTCAGCCATGTAATAGACGGATATAGCAGTCAATACAGATTTTTTTTTAATAAATACAATAAAATAAAAATACTAGTTTCTCCCATGACACATCTTAAAGAGTTTTTGACAGAGTTGTTCATATTTTGCAGTTCTGCGCAAGCAGCAATATTAGACTTGGAGGCATAATTCAGCATCCTGAGAACCTCATGTTTCATTATTTACTTCTTGTTGTTGTTTAGTCGTTTAGTTGTGTCCGACTCTTTGTGACCCCATGGACCAGAGCACGCCAGGCACTCCTGTCTTCCACTGCCTCCCGCAGTTTGGTCAAACTCATGCTGGTAGCTTCAAGAACACCAACCATCTCGTCCTCTGCCGTCCCCTTCTCCTTGTGCCCTCCATCTTTCCCAACATCAGGGTCTTTTCCAGGGAGTCTTCTCTTCTCATGAGGTGGCCAAAATACTGGAGCCTCAGCTTCACGATCTGTCCTTCCAGTGAGCATTCAGGGCTGATTAAGAATGGATAGGTCCATGGGACTCTGAAGAGTCTCCTCCAGCACCATAATTCAAAAGTATCAATTCTTCGGCGATCAGCCTTCTTTATGGTCCAGCTCTCACTTCCATACATCACTACTGGGAAAACCATGGCTTTAACTATACGGACCTTTGTTGGCAAGGTGATGTCTCTACTTTTTAAGATGCTGTCTAGATTATTTACTTACATTAAATTAAAACAAGTTTCTAGCTCTTCATAAACCACATTCCCTTGGAGATAACGTGTTGGGGGTCTGCATCGTCAGGGGCAGGGCCAGGGTTATGCTAATCATAATTTAGAGCAACAGTAGTAATAGTCATAGTTCTTGCAGCAGCGTAGCATTGGTTGCTGTTGCCCAGAGCAGACCAGCTGCCAATGCCACCAGAGCCACACACCCCTGAGTCAAGCAGGGCCATGCTGTGCTGTGTTGCCTTCCTGGATAGGGGGGAGCCTGGCTGGCTGATGCAGTCCTTAGCAAGTGATTTCCCGCAGTGCCTGCACTGGGGTCACCCTTTGTTTCCTTCCTTCCCTCCCTGCCCACTCACTGTGCACCTGAACTGCTCTGCCACCTTCACCAGGGCAGAGTGGGGATCCTGTGGAAGCCAGCTCTTGCCTGGGGGCACCTGGTTGAACCCCCTCATAATTTTGTGCCCGGAGCCATGCCCGCCTGCCCCCCATGATACCCCATTATGTCCTTGCTCTCTTTTGGCAATGCCTGCTTTTTGCTGCTGTGCTTTGACTTTATATGGATTTATTTATTTTCCTAGCTGTTCCATGATTTTGCCTTCTGATGTTAATGGCTAACTGCGATCTACCTTAAGTTTCAGAAAGGTGATGTAGAAATAGTTTACATAAACAAATGGAACCCTATGCAAATAGTATGGGCAGGAGGTGGGGCTCAATAGCAACTGATGCTCTTCGGTGACTGCAGCGGTCTTATCATCTGGACCACCTGGGGTTGGATGCTGTACATGCCACATCTGGGCATAGAAAAGAAGGAGGATCAGGCAAGTTAGTGGCAAATCCAGAATATGGTCCATTGAAATAGACAACTCCTCAGCCCCAAATTCTTGGGAGCGTGCTACTCATTGCTCAATAAGATATTATTGAGGTCAAAAACATAAGCAAGAAGTAATTATAATAACAGGTCAAATGAATAAGCAGCTCTCTCTAGTTCATAGAGAGAGCCTATACCCCCAATAAAAAAGGGAAGAAGCTAAATATAACCAATTCAGCAATTGACTAATTATTCCACAATTGCCCATCATAATACCAGCCTTTTAAGCATCTTTAAGTATGGACTAGCACCTATAAAACAATGATAGGATAATGATCGTGGGACTCAGTTGCTGACAGCTTGCAGTGGCTGGATGAATTTTGATCCTGAAAAAGTAATTGATGCAGCCTAGGTGTAAACAGAAACAGAAAACAGAAACCAATACTGTGCAGAGAAGCCAATAAATCTAACTCCCTATAAACCTGATGCACTCATCTTTATTATTGATCGTTTTTCACCACCGGCCTGCCCAATGGGAGTTAAGGCTGCATTTCCGCGTACACGTATTTGGTGTACGCATAATTACAGTGAAACCTATTTCCATGTAAACAAACATAGGACCAGTTTGCAGATGTGCTTAGGAGGGTTCCCCCACCGCACCACACCAGGATCTGTTTCCTAAAAAGCTCCTAATGAAAATGTTAAAATGACTGGCTTGTACTGTGTTGTCAAATAGGAGATCCTGTTGCAGCTGAAGGCTAGCTACCTCAGTCAAGAGCTGAAATGCCACAATAATGGCCACAAAGGGCTCTGAAACTAGATTGCCTTTCTCATATATATTCAAACAATCTCCATTATGGATCCATTAGATCACTGAGATATTGGAGCAAGCCTTCTTAGTTGTGCCATCAGACCAGCAAAAAGCTACCAGTTAAATGTGCACTAATAACATTTTACACCTGTATCCAGGAAACAAAGCCAGAGAGGGAGAGAGATTCATTTTTGCACAATGTTTGTGGGGAAGTTATACGTCACATTAAACAGTTGTTATCCCACACTTTCCTTGAAGGAAAAAGTCCCATTTTTGGAGGGAGGTGGATTTATTGTGCAAGTGCACCAAATCAACAGTAATTCCACAACCTGAATTTGTCAGGTGACTGAATGCCACTCAAAAGTACTGACAGTCTGGAAGCACCCTCTGATACAGTGTAGCAGAGAGAGAGAGAGAGAGAGAGAGAGAGAGAGAGAGAGGGAGAGGGAGAGGGAGAGAGAGATTCTTTCAGGCTAATGCAACACTGTATTTTTTCCATTCATTTACACCGATTTAAATAAATCTGTTCTTTTAATTTTATGTTTTTGTCTAGCCACAGTATCTGCAACCTAGCCATTTTCCCAGGCTCACAACTGAAAAGGAAATGACAGCTTGGACAGTTATAAACAAGTGGTTGTTTACAAAGACTCTTTCCACTCTTGTATATTGCGAAGGCAAAAATGAAATAAATAAATGTACAAATAAGGTGCTTTTAGAAGGGGAAGTGGTGGTGTCACTACCTAGGTGTAAATCATTTGAAAGGTTCCCTCCCAGCTTCAGCTTCCTCAAAAGCAGCCCACAGTTGTTGATTTTAAAAATAAATAAAACTGGATTTTAACCCTACTGGTGCTGTTCAACAAAGGCAGATAATTTCTGTGTCCGTTAGTTTATTAAATTTATATCTCACCTTTTGTGGAGCTCTAGGGGGCATACATAAAGTTCCCAGGCAATTTCCCATCTTGACACTGCTTAGTTTCAACAAAATTGTTGCACCGTGTGGGAATACTTAATTATATTATTATTATTATGGTTTGGGGGAAGGTTCCTACTGTGGATGGTTGCTGCTTGAGAATTTCAGGCCCCACACTCCTGTGGGTGCACAAAGCTGGTTAAGCTGTTCCGTTGTCGTCATCCACACAAGGCCAACAAACTGCTTATTGCAATAATAACTAGATACACGCAGCACTATTAATAGAACGTTCTTTATTAGGAAACAATTGTACCAAAATATGCTATGGAACAGAAAGGTTACATTAAGAATCATGGACAAATCAATGCAGAAAGGTTTTGTAGCAGATTCATTAGTATTATTTTTTGACTGATTGGATGTTCCTTAGATATTAAAATTCATTAAATTCATTAGGTTAAAGCAGAACAAAACAAGGAGGGCTGTGTAATAATCAACAATACCAAAATTGTCTCAAAATGCAATAGAAGTGCATGAGCTGTTCAACCGTGTAATGGACTCGCTCAGGAGGTTGTGGACTGTCCTTCACTGGAGAGGCTGGATGGCCATCTGTCATGGACGCTTTAGCTGAGATCCCTGCATTGCAGGGGGTTGGACTAGATGACCCTTGGGGTCCCTTCCAACTCTGATTCTATGAAATACATACAAGCTGTAAACATGATTTTTAAAAGTTTAAGAGGTCGGGGGAAGAAATTGCCAGTCAGTATTAATAATGTTGGTATCGGTTGCCCTTCCTCCTGTCTTCATTAAAAAGTTTACACATTTGCCACAATGGCAAAAACTCGGGACTATTGTAAAAACAAAACAAAAAACATTAAATTTTCTGCCCTAATTTTAGGCATCCTTTTTAGCTGCCAGAGCAAACCGTGCCAGAACAGGCACTTTCATAGCCTGCCTGCCCAAAGTGCTTTGTTCTGCAGGAAGGTCAATCTTTTGGCCCTTCCTGGAGCTAGGGAGAAGGTGGGCAGACAGCAGAACAGCCGGGTGATGGGAGGGCTGGGGGGGTGTGTGTGTCAGCAATTCACTGGCACCCATGCCAACCATCGGACTGCCTCTGTTTGCCTAGTGGTAGGAGCAGCCCTGGTTGCAGAGCTGTGTGACTGAGAGCCGGAATATAGACACCTGTAGTTGTCCCATCCATAGCACCTTCACCTCTGGCCAATCAGCTCCCCTGGAAGGCTACCTATAAGGGAATGCAGACCTTGGCTACATCCCCCACCCATCATCCAATTGGATTGGCAGCTGAACCCTCTTCCACAGTCACAGGTATAGATGCCTCTGACTATCCCTGAGATTCACCAGATTACGTCTGGTTCACCAGATTACACCAGATTACAAATTCACCAGATTACAAGTCTACCACTCCTAACCACCACACCACACTGGCTCTCTACATGCAAAGAATTTGCTCTATTACCAAGCTATGGCTCAAGCAGATTTTGATCCGTTTCCCCCTTACCCATATTGTCATTGTTTATACCCTTTCAGATTTGAGTTTCGATTTGGACATTGATTTTTTTTAATCCACTTAAAACACAGCCAATTCTTTCTTCCGTGCTAATATCCTAATGCACAGCCATCAGCTCGGGGATCAGACCCTGCCCAGAATACATTGCTAGAAGAAGGCAGGATTGTCCAGTGCCTCCACCAGTCTCCTTTGGTGATAATTTGGCCCCGTCCAAACATGCTCCTGTTGTGCCCAATTACGGGTGCCACGACCCTATGACCCTTGGCTATCAGTGCTTCCGTGATGTGCTGAGGGATGCCATCTTCCAAGGACACAAGCCATGCGCCCACTGTATGAAAGAAATGCATTCAAGGATTTAACTGGACAAGCAATACTGCAGGAATACTAATCGATTTCACAAATGCCATTCAACCCAAAAGACTTGGATTGAATGAAAGCATTAATTCATAGCTCTAAACCAGGCTTCCTCAACCTCGGCCCTCCAGATGTTTTTGGCCTACAACTCCCATCATCCCTAGCTAGCAGGACCAGTGGTCAGGGATAATGGGAACTGTAGTCTCAAAACATCTGGAGGGCCGAGTTTGAGGAAGCCTGCTCTAAGTCATGATCCCTTGAAAGGCAAAGAGAATATTCCAACCCATTTCCACAGGATGCAAAAAAAAAAAAAATGTATCTATGTGTGAGAAAGAAAGAAAGAAAGAAAGAAAGAAAGAAAGAAAGAAAGAAAGACCTTAGTGTGGCATTTGTTATTTGTTGCATCTCTGTCAATGTGTGTACCAAACTAGATGCAGAATAAGGCACTTCCCTGTGTTCCTGCATCTAATAAACTACATATTTTAGATTTCCCACAGCTATTAAAATAAGATGAGGTTGTATGGTGTCTGTATGCTCATTATGTGCGTTTAAAAACATGTCTTACCCTTTTTGTCATATTCAACACAAAAACGAGGCACATCCAAAGCCTGTTGTGGATTCATTCCAAATTCCAACATGTTGAGCAGTACCTACAAGGGGTACAGAATGGGGTAAGATGAACAAGGAAAGACAAGTTTCTTACATAAATTTGATACATCCTTAGGAAGTCATCAATTCACAGAGCAGCAACAGCCTGGGCAAAATAGGGTTTTTTTTTAATGTCTTCACATAAATGGTGGAAATCACAACATGACTGACAAAGCAACTGAAGATGAGTAATATTTTAGCTTCATTATGAAAAACAAAGACGGTTTCACCGTACTGAAGCAGCACTGCAAGCTGGATCAGATGATACACGTACCCAATCATGGGGGAAGACGGCAACAGAAGACTTGCCCTCTTCAACAAGTCAGATGCCCATTCATTGGCATAACATTTCAGAAGGGCACAATTGAATGAAATCAAACATGAGTACACCCAGATCGTGCAGCTGACTTCATCTAGGATGCCGTTTGTGAAGTTCACTGGATTTTATGCCAGATATGCTGTATTCAGGTATTACTGCATACCCACGTACAGGTCTCAGAGGTGAGACAGGTGTGCCAAGTGGAGAGGAAGGCATGCAGTCAGGCAAGCCGACAACAACAACCAAGCAAATCCCAAACCCTGAAACAGCCTCAAACATATGAATTCTAAATGTTTGCACACGCATCTTAGACTGCAAAGGATCTTCTGTAGGGTTTGCAAATGGCACGCTTACAAAGAAGTAGTTGAAAGATGCAGAGGCTCACCTGAACATGCCCTTGTGGCTGCATGAATCCACCCATTACTCCAAAGGAGCAGAGAAGCTCCCCTGAATCAGCATCAGTAGCCAGAGCGGGTATAATTGTGTGATATGGCCTCTTCCTAGGTGCCAAGCAGTTTGGGTGACCAGGCTGTAGTGAAAAATTGGCTCCTCTGTTCTAAAAAACAAGTCAGTACAGTAAAAGGCAGAGGTTGGCAAAATTGCCCTGTGGGCATTAACAGGACAATTCCCTAACAATTTATGTAGTTACCTAAGGCTGTTAATAAAGGCAATAGCAAAACAAACCCACATACACTGCTAAAATAGCAGCCAGTTACAAATTATGAAGACGCTACTGCAAAATGTACCAAATATACAGTTTTAAAATTAAGGTGAACTCCTAGGTAAATATACCTCCCCAAACTACTGCACAGCAAATAAATAAATGACTCCCTCCATTAATGTAGGGACAACCCTTCCCATATTCAACTTATTGTAACAAGATCTGATCTGATTTGATTTAACTTAATGTAAATAACATTTTAAAGGATATGAAATAGCATACTGGATAGCACTGTGTGCCAATTAATATTAAAGCAATCTTCTCTCTCTCTCCACTATGGATGGAGGAGAAATTCATTTCAATATGTATCTCAAGATGAATCTATCTACTTTATACTTTCTGAAACAATGTGCAAACCGAAACATAGCTATTGTTTGATATTTGTACTCATCTCTATTTTTCAATGCAGCTCTCCAATCAAACAATATTTAAAATGCATATACAGTGGTACCTTACAAACCAGTGGTACCTTACAAACGTTTTGGGTTACGAACTCCACAAACCCGTAAGTAAGTGTCCCGGGTTGCGAACTTTGCCCCGGGATACGAACGCAATCTGCTTCCGGGGCCACGGGAGGCCGGTGTAGGCAATGCGCGCCTCAGGTTAAGAACGCTTCAGGTTAAGAACAGACTTCCGGAACGAATTAAGTTCATAACCCAAGGTACCACTGCATCAGGGGCAAATGTGTATTAGGTAAAATTACATATAAAGTGCATGGTATTAGGGGGAATTGCTTGTAAACATGTGTACATTAGACAAAACAGCATATAAAAATGTGTTTATTATGAGAAATTCACGTTAAAATGCTCATGAATTTTCATGAGGATCGTTAAAAAAAATATTTGCAGTTTGCTGCAAAATGTGGAGAACTGAATTTAAGAGGGGGAGAAGCAAAAGTGACAGATCTTTCTATTCCTGCTCTCCACACGTGTGTACATGCATGCACACACGCTTGAAAGTATTTTCTCACTTGTAATGTAAATCCACAGCCATCTGGTACCAGCCCTGTGCCAAATCCCATATAGTTGCTGTTAATGAAAGAGCAGGCATTGCCTTGGGTATCCACCACTGTGAAGTAAACAGTGTCACTTCCAACCGGGAAAGGATTTCCTTGATTATATTTGGCAGTTGCCCTGAAGGAAACAATAACAACTCAATAACTTCACACAGAAAAAAAGTCATAAACCCAAATATCTGATTTCATAGGGGTTTTTTTCTGAGAAGACCCTCCCCAGAGCCCAAAGAGGATGTCAGTGAGGGTGGAGGAAGCCCCAAAAAGAGGGGAGGCGCAGCGGGGCTTTGTTTCAGTTGCTCAGCCTCCCCACCTAACAGCTGACACGTGGGGTAGCGCAGCCGCAGCCGCCACTTCCTTGTGCTGCCTCCAGCTGGCCACAGAGCTTCCATTTTGGTTTGGATTGAAGACACAGCAGCAGGGGACGTGTTTAGAGGGTGCTCCCCATTTCACATAATTTTACTTATGCGTACGGGGGCCAGAACTTTGCACAAGTGGGGAGTTTGCCTGTAAGCCGGGTTAAACAAGGTGTGCTTATTTATAAAGTGTACATTGCATCCCGTTGTGCTCATGTCGTGTTTGTGGGCTTCACTTTCGAGCATCTTGTTGGCCTTTGTGAGAACAGAGGATGCTTCTCCTTACTTTCTTAATGAGCCCAGATGCAGTAACGCCTGCGACCGTGCAAGTTTTACGTTAGTAGGATAGAGATTGTAGCTTCACCCACAAGCAGCCTTGCATCAAGTTCTTAGTAAAGTTCCCTGCTCCCTCCCCCTGGAAACAGCAAATAGCATGTCACAGAAAGATAAGGCAAAAGCGACACAGGAAAGGAACAGTGCCTGTAAGTCTTTTTATGGTCAGGTAATACCCGATCAAATAAGGGGTTACCGCATTATTTTATGAGGTGAAACCCAAACACAACGCTGCCAACAAATTTAAACAAACATTTTTATCTAAAGTACACAATAGGAGGCTAACACACATGGGTACTTTAAAAATGCCACATACATATAATCAGGTATGCCCTACTCTAGGTACTTAGTCCCTTGGGTTTTCAAGGCCTGTTGTTTTCTAAGTATATGATTGAAGACATGGCGGGACTTAGCTATACAGCTGCAAATAAAACGTTTTAAGTGTGTTTTAAGTGCAATATACAATGTGACACTAGACGGCAATGGTGAGCCTTATGGAAAATTCAATGTATTTTTTAAATCAATATATATATATATATATATATATATATATATATATATATATATATATATATATATATGTGCAGGTTTTGGTGTCTTCGGGTGTCTTCCCGTGTAAGAGTTGGGGTGTCTAGGCGACGTTTCGACGAGGTCTCACTCGTCATCTTCAGGCTGGTGCTTTCGGCTTCTTGTTACTGGAACAGAGCAGGATCTCAGTGTTTGAGTTCCTATAAATACTGTTGAGGGGGTGTGGTGTATAGCCTCCGATGTTCTGGGCAGAGAGGAAGTTCCCAGGTTAGTGTGACTTTTCTTCTTTTGTTCCTTAATTACTTGAGGGATATCTTGAGTGATTTCTTGAGTGATATTCTGAGTACCACTTAGGAGGGTCATTAAGTGTGGATTAGTTGCTAAAGCTTTCGTGTCTTGACCTCTTGAGCTTGTGAAGAGTTTTTCTGAGAAGATGGCTGTACTGCACTTAGTTGTGCTCTGGCTTGGCTTCGTGTATAGGGGCGAGCTGTGGTTTTGTGCCCTGTGCCAGTCAGATCTGTGTAGGGATTGCAGGGGGGTGCAGCATCCGGAGGTGCCACTATGGTTTGGCTACTGGATGGTGTCTGTAATTTATCTGTGGAGAGGGTCTGGGTTTGGGTCTGGTGTGGTTGATTGGTGATGGCGTTCTGTGTGCCTCTGGTTCTGGTGTCGGTTTTTGTGGGGAGGGCAAATTTCCAGATGTCTGGCAGGCGGGACGTGTCGTCACGCTTGTTCATGTTGTGAGGGTGTTTCTCTATCTCGATGGCTTCCATGATTATTCTCTTGTGGTGATGTTCCATGTTAAAGAGCAATTTGGAATCTGCAAAATTAATTTCGTGTCCTGTTTCTTTCATGTGTTGGAAAAGAGAGGAAGTTTTTTCTTCTTTTTTGACGGCATTCTTGTGTTCTGCGATACGTGCATTTATTCGTCTGTTTGTTTGTCCAATGTACGTGGCTGGGCAGACTTTGCAGGGTATTTCATAGACCCCTTGGTTTTCCAACTGGATTTTATCTTTGGGGTTTCTGAGGATATTGGCTATTTTTTGGTTGGTGCAAAACGTACTTCATCCACAATGGACAAAGATACAAACAGATAGAAGGAGCACCTATGGGATCACCCCTCTCACCGGTCATCGCAAATTTGTACATGGAACACTTTGAAACCAATGCTTTAGACAAGTCAGAACACAAACCCAAACTTTGGCTCAGATATGTTGACGACACCTTTGTAATTTGGCCACACGGGAAAGAAAAACTAGATAGCTTCCTCACACATCTCAACAGCCTACACCCCAAAATACAATTCACTATGGAAATAGAAGCCAACAACCAACTTCCCTTCCTTGACGTCCTAATCTACAAAAAACCTGATGGCTCCCTAAGACACACCATCTACCGGAAAAAAACACACACCAACCGCTACTTACATGCACAATCACACCACCACCCTGCACAAATAAACTCCGTAGCCAAGACTCTCATCTCCAGAACCAAACGCCTGGCTGACAAAGACCACTTGACAACTGAGTTACAGAATCTCTCAAATGTGTTAATCGCCAATGGATACCAGCAAAACAGGGTTACGAAGCTAATCCAAAAAGAAACACCCCCCAAAAACCAAGACACAGAAGAAAACAATGGCATGGCCCTCCTTCCTTATATCAAGGGCACTACAGATAAAATTAGCAAAATCCTCCATAAACACAATATCAAAACAGCCTTTTGCACCAACCAAAAAATAGCCAATATCCTCAGAAACCCCAAAGATAAAATCCAGTTGGAAAACCAAGGGGTCTATGAAATACCCTGCAAAGTCTGCCCAGCCACGTACATTGGACAAACAAACAGACGAATAAATGCACGTATCGCAGAACACAAGAATGCCGTCAAAAAAGAAGAAAAAACTTCCTCTCTTTTCCAACACATGAAAGAAACAGGACACGAAATTAATTTTGCAGATTCCAAATTGCTCTTTAACATGGAACATCACCACAAGAGAATAATCATGGAAGCCATCGAGATAGAGAAACACCCTCACAACATGAACAAGCGTGACGACACGTCCCGCCTGCCAGACATCTGGAAATTAGCCCTCCCCACAAAAACCGACACCAGAACCAGAGGCACACAGAACGCCATCACCAATCAACCACACCAGACCCAAACCCAGACCCTCTCCACAGATAAATTACAGACACCATCCAGTAGCCAAACCATAGTGGCACCTCCGGATGCTGCACCCCCCTGCAATCCCTACACAGATCTGACTGGCACAGGGCACAAAACCACAGCTCGCCCCTATACACGAAGCCAAGCCAGAGCACAACTAAGTGCAGTACAGCCATCTTCTCAGAAAAACTCTTCACAAGCTCAAGAGGTCAAGACACGAAAGCTTTAGCAACTAATCCACACTTAATGACCCTCCTAAGTGGTACTCAGAATATCACTCAAGAAATCACTCAAGATATCCCTCAAGTAATTAAGGAACAAAAGAAGAAAAGTCACACTAACCTGGGAACTTCCTCTCTGCCCAGAACGTCGGAGGCTATACACCACACCCCCTCAACAGTATTTATAGGAACTCAAACACTGAGATCCTGCTCTGTTCCAGTAACAAGAAGCCGAAAGCACCAGCCTGAAGATGACGAGTGAGACCTCGTCGAAACGTCGCCTAGACACCCCAACTCTTACACGGGAAGACACCCGAAGACACCAAAACCTGCATTCCTGTACCCGTGAAAATCTACGAAAGCATATATATATATATATATATATATATATATATATATATATATATCACATATCACATATCACTATATATATATATATTATATATAGAGAGAGAGAGAGAGAAGCATTTTCTGAACTTTTTTTATATGTGTGTAGATTCCACCTTGGTGTTGTGGGCATGAAGGCTCACCAATTTACAACTGTGAGAAGTTTGTTTATCTAACATTAATCTCAGGGTCGTGGGTTTGAGCCCTGTGTTGGAATACCATCCTAGCAACATTTTTTGCATGGATTTCTCAATAGGCATTCCTGCCTGCAACAGCATACTCAAGTGGTGAGTGCCAATATTTATGTAGCCAGGGTCACTGAGAAGCAAGAAGTAGGTTTTAGTATGCTTCATGGAAGAAGTAAAGAAAACGAAAAGAAATGACCTAGAAGAGGCATAAAACCCCAAACAGCCCAATGAAGATAGTGCATGTGCAATAACTCTGTGAAATAACCACAGAACGTTGAGTGTTGGTTGGAAAGGGAAAATGGTGGTATTTAGAGTGGAATGCACCAGTTGGGAGGTAATAAATAGCAGGCTTGAACCCTGATCAGAAGCCATTCTCCCCTCACACGTACATACACACTTCCACTTGCTTCCATACAAATAAACAAATGCGCACAAGCATTCTGCAGTTTTTGTCAGGCACTCCTATAATAATTTATCTTTCACCTGAATGCCTCACCCAAACTAGGTAATGCATCGCCGTGACTTCATAGGCTGGGGTCCAAAGAACTGTGCAACTATTTCTGGATGCTTACAAAAGTTTGGGCTCGAGTTCCCCATTCCACAAAAGCCACTTTCAAACTGAACGGGTTTTCAAAAGCAAGCTTTTGATATTGTGTTGCAGCCTGCTGTTCAAAGAAAAATGTCAAAAATCCCATTGGGCATGCCCAAATGCCTGAACTAACTCTTTGGATCCTGGCCACTGCAAATAAAAGAGGGCTATAATCTGATGTGTAAACATCAAGAAGACAGCAGCTACTTTGAAAGAAAGCCAAGGCCAAAGAAAACAACTGTTCCATATTTCAGGATCAGAACAGTATAGAAGTATACAGATTAGAGCTTCGGTTTCTGACCGCGGAGAACAGTGTTCAAATCCCCGCTCAGTCATGAAGCTCACTGGATAACACTGGGCCAGTCACCAACCCTCAGCTGAAGTTACCTCACTGAGTAGTTGTGAGGGTAGAGCCATTTAAGTCATCTTGAATGCCTTGGAGGGGAGGTGGAAGATCAGTGCAATCAGAAATAAATACAAGCAGCCAAGAGATGACCCCTTACCTCTGTAAATCTATCAGCTTCGAACGGTCTCTGGCATAAGGTTTGGAAAGGAGCTTTGTTGTGGGTACAGCTACCTTTTCTGGGTCTGCACAGAACCATAAAGTATCGGCAAAGCTAACTTTGACAGCTTCGATGAGGATGTGCAAATAGTGAGCAGTATTATGGCCCATTTCTAGAAAAGTAAATCAGGTCAAAAGAATCACTCACCCATGAAAACTACAATTGACTACACAAGTAATAATTGCACTGAATTCATTCACAGATTATGTTCTAGATATAGGGGCCTAAGAGAAATTGCAGTATGTGGAGTGCGCCAAAGGGAGAAATATAACTTTTTTTTCCTCCCTCTGTTCTCTTCATCATCCACATTTGGCTATGTACACATTATTGGTTTAAAGCACAGTGAGGCCATTTTTTCACCTGTGTTTCTAATCACTTTTGCACATTGTTGTGCATATCAGTTTGGCTGGTTCTGTCTGTTCATGTGGGTTTTGAAATCTAATAGAACACATCAAAACGCAGTATTCCTCAAGAAACTGCAGGATAGATGTGGATTGTGGCAAATGTCATGTGCAAAGTAAATGTGAGTGTGTACACAACCGCTGCCTTGCCCTCCCTCCCCCTGCCCCCCACTCCTTTTCCTCCCCTAGCCAGTCTCCTTTCTGCACCCTGAACATGTTTCATCTCATGTGCTCCTGAGCAATGCCACCTCCAAGGCACTGCCAGCAGCCAGCGCTTCAAGCTAGAGGGCATGCACTGGAACAATTGTTTGAGGGCTATTGTGTGACAAGTTTGCAGAGTTTGGATTGCTTGGCTAAAAGTGTCTTGAGACAAAATGGTGATGCAGAGTGAACAGAAAACATTCACACTTCCTACCCTGTTATTTATTTTGGTACATAAAAAAGGTAAAGTCACCTGCAATTTAAAAAACAACAATTAACAATTAGTGCAGCGACTAACAGTAGCTTTAGTTTCGAATGGAGGCTTTTCTTCACCTAAAGCTGAAACAATTGGAAAGTTTCTTCCCTATTCTTTCTCCCCTCCCCCAAAAAAGTAATAGGACTTTTTAAGATGCTGGCCATACCTTTCAAGTTGAAATTTTCTAAAATGTTCAGGGCTAATAGCGCTGTTATTCCTTGCCCATTCGGAGGGATCTCCCATACATTCAGACCCTGGAGAAGAAATAGTGGTCACTTCCCACACACTGTACCCCAGAAAAGGAACAATAAAGAAAAGGAAAACTTTCCACGCAAGACACTGATAATTTTCAGTATAAAAGTCTTTCCTGCGTTGCTGAATCAAGACCAAGACTGTGCACACACAAAACATTTAAAGCACCGTACATTTAAAGTTTGTTAAGGGTGCTGGGAGTTGTAGCTCTGTGAGGGGTCAGTGACTGTTCTCAGAATTCTTTTTGGGGGGTTATGATTTAAAAATTAAAGGGACCCCTGACCATTAGGTCCAGTTGTGGCCGACTCTGGGGTTGCGGCGCTCATCTCACTTTATTGGCCGTGGGAGCCGGCGTACAGCTTCCGGGTCATGCGGCCAGCATGACTCAGCCGCTTCTGGCGAACCAGAGCAGCGCACGGAAACGCCGTTTACCTTCCCGCTGGAGTAGTACCTATTTATCTACTTGCACTTTGATGTGCTTTCGAACTGCTAGGTTGGCAGGAGCAGGGACTGAGCAACGGGAGCTCACCCCGTTGCGGGGATTCAAACTGCCTACCTTCTGATCGGCAAGTCCTAGGCTCTGTGGTTTAACCCACAGCGCCACCTGCGTCCCTTGGGGTATGATTTCAATGCATGTAAATGCAGTAGCATATAGCAGAGGTGACTTCTGTAATTTGGCAAGCAACTTCACTTAAGTATGCAGTCGTTCAAACCTCGATCCCCGAATGCCTTCGTTATTGTATGTTTCGGCTCCCGAATGCTGAAAACCTGGAAGTAAATGCTCCGGTTTTCAACCATTTTTCGGAACCCGAACATCTGACGCGGCTTCGGCTTGAGTGCAAGAAGCTCTTGCAACCAATGAGAAGCCGTGCCTCGGTTGTCGAACATTTTGGAAGCTGAATGGCCTTCCAGAACAGTTTATGTTCGGCAACCGAGGTTTGACTATATACTATTTTAAATAAGTTTGATTTGCTCCCATATCTTCACCACACAAATGCTTTCTTATAACAACTGCCCTCATCTACATCCAATTCTTAAAGCTAAAAAAACAATTCCAGACCATTTCATACGCATAGTATATTTGCTGGTGGGAAACAATAAGGGAAAAGTCATAGTTCAGTGATCAGGCATCTGTTTTGCATAAAGAAGAGACCCAGGTTCAAATCCTGCCCCAGAACTGAAATCTACTGCTGCCAGTCACGGTTGACAAAGGCAGATCAATGGCCTGACTCAGCATATGGCAGCTTCCTACATTCCTAATATATCTTTCAAAAAACGTTTCAGAAATACTTAACTAGAGTGAAAGCAATGACACAAGATTTTCGAAGGACTATGGGTCTGAGTGAAGATACATAAATAACTCATGTATATTTAACTTTTGCTTCTTTGTTTAAACACATTACTCATTGTTCTCTCTGTGTGTGTGTACACATCCAACATGACTAATAGGTTTATTAGTAGGTATGGGCTTAGAAAGGTACTATTATTGGCAGTACTGGAATGGAACGAGTGCAAAACGTGACACACCTTCACTAATAATACGGTATCTGAGCTTCTCCTTTTCTTATGTGGGAACTCTGGCATCCCAAGTTCCTCAGGCACAGACACTCTCAGAACTGCCCTGACATTATTTGACACTCATGAGTGTCACACAGGTATCCATACCTGATGACGTTTTACTTGCAGTGTGATGAGCTTTGACCAGGCTATATAAATGCTGGATTGAAATCTCTCTCCTTTCCCCGCTACCCAGTCAGAAAGGGGTTCCAGAGCTTTTGCCACTCAGTGATGTATGTCAATGTGCAAACATCTCTTGTATGATTCATGCTCTCTTTCCATACCGCCGCTCACCTGTACTGTGTGTTAAGAGATGGACTTCTTAACAACCAGGTGGAGGCTTGATGAGGGTTAAACACCAGCTTCTGAATACTATGGGAGTTTTAGACTGCAATCATCTGCTACAAACCTATCGGGGAGTAAAGACCCATTGAACTCAACATTTCACTTAAGCGGGTTGCCTTGGGCTATACCAATTTTCTGAGCCCTGGGTCATGTGGCAGAGCTCTATTTACAGTGGTACCTCGGGTTAAGTACTTAATTAGTCCCAGAGGTCCGTTATTAACCTGAAACTGTTCTTAACCTGAAGCACCACTTTAGCTAATGGGACCTCCTGCTGCTGCCGTGCTGCCAGAGCATGATTTCTGTTCTCAGCCTGAAGCAAAGTTCTTAACCTGAGGTACTATTTCTGGGTTAGCGGAGTCTGTAACCTGAAGCATATGTAACCTGAAGCTTATGTAACCCGAGGTACCACTGTATTTCAATTTCAACAGCAAGCATCAACCAGTTTTCCACATTTCTGCAGCAATTTGGTGTTTGTTTTTTTAAAAAAAAAATTCATTGGCATTTTGGTGCATTTTTCTCATAATAAACACATTTCTGTCTGCAGTTTTAACTAATATACATTTAGTATATCTGTCCGCAGTTTTAACTAATATACAACTAATTTCACATTTTTTGGAAGCAATTTTCCAAATACCGTATAATGCTTTTTTGTATATTATTTCCCCCAATATTTACATTTTATGTGCATTTCCCTTTAATATATGATTTTTTTGTAAACACTGCTTGGTTGGAGAACTGCATCGCAAAATCTGAATAAGTGAAAATTTCAAAGGATAGCTTTGCATCTTCTTTTGGAAAGTGTGGGTTTGACTTTAAATGTGAACAGAACTGAAATTCTCCCTCCCTCCTAGTGCAGAGTATCTACAGAACTAACTAATTAAGCTAGTATTGGGGAAGCACATGTTTCTATTGGTAGCTGCTACTGAAATTTGGCAATCTCCCATATCAAGCAGCTAGCAAGGGGTTTTTTTTTGGGGGGGGCGATAATTGCCAGAGGAAAAGTTAAGCATTGGTTTCCTTTCTCTATTCCAATTCAGCTTGTCTTCTCCTTCCCACCCTCTCTCCAGTGCAAATGGCTCCCTTTCAAAGGAGTTTTGCAATAGTGAAAGGCCTTCGGTATAATGTGAACTTGTTTCCTTTGCATTTTAGGATGTACAGATGTAAAATAATCCAAACCTTTCTTTTTTGTAATTGGGGTGCCTTGGACCATGATCGCTCCCAGACAGTATTTTGTGGCAAGGATTCACACAAGTACTGGAAATTTAGGTTTGTGCAACTTAAGTGGATCTATTGCCCTTGCACAGCAGCAAATCCCCTTTTAAAAAAATGAACTCTTTGCAGTTAGGAAAGTGATGGGAAAATGCGCTGAAAAGCAGGAGATGAACAGATGATTAACAGGGGGGTGTATAACTACTGCACAAGCAAATCAAGATGTATTCAAGATGAACATTCTTATCATATAACTCCCTGAAAACGAATCAGAACAAATGCTTAATAACGACAGGACATAGTCCACATAAGCAAATCGAGAAAAAGGTTGCCTGTATGAACCAAATTTCAGAGGCCTAGCTCTCTGGGAAATATCATGAATTTTAATAGACCTGTGATTCAGTCAACAAGTCCTAGGTGCCTTCATATTACCTACTGACTAGAAAAAAGAGGGGCAAAATTCACATGGTATGCCACCAGATTATACGGCACTTAAATTGAATTTGTTGAGGGTACACATAAAGAAAGTAACCACCTCATCAGATATTTCAATCGTGAGCCCAATATGTTAGAAACACAAATTAGTGTTTAAGTCCACCTCTCACAAACACTTCAATTGACCTCTTCTCTCTCGCTCTCTGCACACATTCCCTCAAAAAACTGGACACCCCTCAATGTATTTCCCATTATTTTCAAAGGAAACAACCACAGCCAAGTTCAGTTTTGATGGCATGGGTGGGTCTGGGAGGAAGGTAAGAGTCTGCCAGGCAATTTTATTACCGTATGAAAATTACAGGATGAAAAACAGAGGCTTCAAAACAAAGGGGAGGGGGGAAATCCCAAGAATGACCTGGCAAGGAAACCCCATTTTCTTTCCAACCTTGGCTGTGCCACTGGAAAGTACCGCTTTGAAGTATAAAGAGAAACACATTAAGTAAAAAGGCATTCCTGTTCACAGAAAATTCTGTGGGAGGGACAGAGAATGCAAAAGCTGGACCACCATTGTAGTGGATACTCCCAATTCTTCCATAACTGGAAGAATTCAGCTGTGCGGCTGGACATGTGTCCAATTTTTAATATAAGCATTAGATATCAAAGGCTCAAAGCTTGTTAAAAGGTACTTTCAGAGGCAATGGGGAATGGAACAGAGGCTTCTCAGCCATTGTTCGCTAGTTATGGGATGCTTTGTTATGAAGGCTGCTGGAGCCTGGTTCTTTTTTTAAATAAGGAGACTTAGGCTCATGTAGCAGTTGTAAGGTGTCTGTGTGTGTGTGTGTGTGTGTGTGTGTTGTTTCTTTTTAAGGTGGGCATTTCCAGTGTGAGGTTGGACAGCAAGACAGGAATACTTCTATGGTTCAGATTGAAACTCAGAGAAGAATTCAGAGTTCCTAATTATCACACTGAGGTGAGCATTACAAACCTCGGAGGCTCTGAGCTCTCTGTATCTAGGTACCGTGTATCCAAGTTTCACCAATATCTCTGTTAGGGACTCACGAGACTGTGCTCTAGTTGCCCATGATTAATTATACAAACGCCATTCATTTTGGAACATTGCTATCACCGCCTTACCTTGTAATTTGTGACAATAGGTTTGACTTCTTCAGTGGCGTGGCTTTTCAGGTCCTCCAAATCCATCACTCCACCATTGCTCTGAATAACATCCACAACAGCTTTGGCCACACGGCCTTCGTAGAAGCCTTGTTTGCCAAGTTCTGCCAACTCCTGGAAGAAGAAAATAATCTGGATTGGAAACTGCAAAAAAAGGAAAGTGTGTTTTTGGTGGGGGCAGAAATACTACGCAAGGCGACCTTGGATTCTGACAGTGACGCTTGCTTGCCTGGGTGGAGGGCAGAGCAGGGACGGGGCGTCTATGAGTGTATATATAAACCAGGAAACATGAACAAAGATAAAATTTACATTAGTTGTACTGTGCCATTTGCTGGTTGTTAGCTGGGTAATTTGGCTCTCAGGTGCCTGGTTTGCTGAAGGAATGCACTACAGACCTGAACATCATCTTACTTACATCATACTGTGGTTCAGTAGCGGAGGTTAATCAAAATAGTCGAGGCTTAGAAGGAATTCTGACGAAAGAAGAATGGCAGACAAAATTAATAAACTGTGCAGAATTAGATAAAATGACAGGAAGGATTTGAAACCTGTGGGACCAGAGATTTACAGAAGATTGGAAGAAATATACGAACTATTTGGAGAGCAACTGTAATCAACAAATTACGCTAGTAGGACTACAAGAAGTTTTGTAAGGAGAAATGTATGAAGCATTGCAAAGTAGAGAAAGAATAGAGATATTAGTTATGAGTTAAATGTAATTGTGGAAGTAAGGAACGTATATTTAGTGAATAGATTGGAAAATTTTCAGATGTGATTGATGGAAGTCAAAAAAATGGTATAAGATATGAAAGTATGTTTAATTACTGTTGAAAATGATATGTTGAAAAACTACTAAAAAAATTATATTAAAAAAACCAAAAACACAAACAAAATAGTTGAGGCTTAAATCCACAAATAATTTGAGCCATTATTTAAGTAACCGAATGGAAAGCTTTGGTAGTTAAGAACATAAGAGTAGCCTGCTGGATCAGGCCAAGGGCCCATCTAGTCCAGAATCCTGTTCTCACAGTGGTCAGCCAGATGCCCGAGGGAAACCAGGACAACAGAACATGAGGACAAGAGCCCTGTCCCCTCCCAGGACTTCCAGCCACTGTCATTCAGAAGCATCGATGCATCCAGTTGTAGAGGTAGAGCACAGCAATCATGGCTAGTAGCCAGGGTTTTTTTAAAGCAATGTAGAAATAAGCAGAGGAATAAATAAGCCTCAAAATATTGCTTATGCACTCCTTTGTAGTCTTTTGGCAAAAGACAGCAAGAAGTTAACGGTGGTAGTATTGGTATCATAATTATTTCAAGAGTGTTTTCTGCAAAATCAATTGGTTTCATTAAAAGAGGGCAATGACTAACCAAGAATCTATGTAGATGGAAGCGGGAATTAGTAATCCTGATAGTGGAAAGGAGGGAGAAATCATTTTTCTCGATCCTTGTGCATTGTGTGTGTGTGTGTGTGCACGCACATGTACGGCTGTTTCAGTTAGGCGCTTAAATAACTATGGCTACCAAAATGATGAGATGTTCAAAAAGGGTGCCATGACTGTCTCGGCAAAGCCTTGGTCACTTGTAACACACATCAGCTGCACATTACACTCACAGACTGCAAGTATATTCCTGCATTGTAGGGGATTGGACTAGAGGGCCCTCAGGGTTAAGCAATTTGCACACCATGGAGCTACAATTCTCAGAGTTGTTTACCAATCAACCCCTCTTCCCAGGAAACCCTGGGAACCGAGAACGGAAGCTCTGTGAGGGGAATAGGGGTCTCCAAACAACTCTCAGCGCCCTTAACAGCTTCCAGAAATCTTTGGGAGAAGCCAAAACTACAAAAGTAGTATCTCAGGGTGGAATTCAACGTCACGTTATTATGCAAGTTCCATCTGCACAAGTGTTAGAGACTGCCAGACAGAGCAATCATCCTCCCCACCCTGTTCTCCCTCCCACAAGCTGATCCTGGCCACCCCACCCCACCCACAATTTGGAGGGGCACAGGGAACATGGCAGAGGAGAAGGGCGAAGTCATTGAGGTAATGGGCTGCATTAAATGAATGCTGCCCATTGTGCTCTGAACGTTTGGCGCAGTGGTGGCCCAAGCCATAGCTGGTAAGACCAACTATTCCAGAACCGTCCTTTCATGTGGCGGTAAAATGTAGTAACTTTATTAAATATTACAGCATTTTTATATTTGTTTGAAGGGTGTATGTAGAAAGCAAGGGTGAGCTGTCGCTTTAAAATTATAGCATGCACAGTAAATGAGTAGCTTCAGAAGTAAAGAGAGCACAATTAGGCACTTATGTACACAAAAGGAAACTGCCTGTCACTCCTGACGCGATTTCAAAGAAGAGCAACTTCAACGCCAGTCATTCAAAGGGGATATTAAGTTGTTGGTACCAGGCACCAACAAGACAAAAGGGCATGTGTCATTCCCCGTGTTTAAGCAAATAGTGTACCATCCTCTACGTACCAGGTTACCACCTGGCACCAATTTGTTAAATATTAACAGATGAAATTGGCAGGTCAAGAAAGGCTCATTCCTCAAGTGAGATAAATCACGTAGGAGAAGGATCTCTCTCATCTAACGCACTAACTCTTGAAAGTCATATATCCTTTGTTGTTTACGTGTCATTTGTGCACTTATTAAAGGTTTGTCTTTCGTTGTACTCAAGAGCCATGGTTTCCAAAATTCCCAACAACAACAGCATTGCTTATGTAGCAAAGAAATGCACTGTATTCCTGGAAGACACAAGATTTACCCACTCGGGAAGAATGGCAGATGTAAGTAATGGACTATATGGAACTGGCGGAGATGACTGGGAGAAGAGTTGGTGGAAGAAGATTGGAAAAAAATTAAAATTTATTTACAGAAACATTGCAAGATCCAGGAATGTTAGAAGGATGTTGGAATGAAGAAATGTGGTTTTAGCAGAAATGATATAAAAGATTAGGTAAAAATTGATTTTTTAAGTGGTGAAACGAGAATGTAAAATTATAGTACACTAAGATAAATTATTAGGATAAAAACTAAGCGGAAAGGATTTGCTGAAATACTTAATTGAACTAGAATACAAAAAAGGGAGGTGTGAGGAGGTCAGGGAAACAAGTAAATGAAAGATAAGTCATGGAAATATGGAATTGTTTTTAATTGTTTATATTTTCTTGTATTTTGTATTTTCTGCTCTTCTTTTTTATTTTTTTTTCTTTTATTTTTCTTTCTTTTTTTGTAACTTTTTTGAAACTCTAATAAATATTATTTTAAAAAAATAATAAAAAGAAAAAAAGAAATGCACTGTATTCCCTGCTGCACTTTTGAAACATCACCTCCTGCGACAGAAAGTAGATGCCTAAGACATTGTTGTTTACGCACACAACACCCCCTAGTGAAACAGAAATACCTGAAGTTATTGGCTGGAAACAAAGAGTTCTCTGCAGACTGCTTTGTATAATTATCTATTTCAGCATGCATAGACAATATGTTCGACACACATCACAATGCACAGTTTGTGTACTCCCAGCTTCATTTGGGAGGAAATTATCTCATGTGAAGTGTATCCAACAGAGGCTAATTTCATCATTTCTATACAGTTCTCTGTAAGAGATCCAAAATCGGCCTCGAAGATATTCAACAACAGGGATGGAGGCCTGGACTCCCTTAGGTGGCAGCTGACTTTTTCAGATGAAAACAGGGTTGTATACCAGGTTCCTCACTGTTCACAGCTTTCATCCTTTTGTGAGTGAATAGCAATTCTGAATTCAAGCAGTATCAAGCACCGCACACATCGATCTAAGCAAATGTGACCAAGGCAAACAAGAAGCTCACAATTCATTTGCCATGGCAACAGCAATGTTGAACTTCTAGTTCCCATTTAGTTTCCAAAGGAGATTGTAACATGGAATTCTATTTGAAGAGAAAATATCCCCCCCCCCCCAAAAAAAAAAAATATCTCACTGGACATGCTCTTTGGATCTATGTCAATTCTCTTCACACATTCACTGTTTTAGGGTCATACATCTGTGGGATTTGAGTTTTTATTGAGCATAAGATTTCATCTACCTGCTGGGTGACTCTGCTCACTGTAAGGCTCTGCAATGAACTGGAATATTTGTACCAAGAACAAATAATTCAAGGCCCATATGTGGTTTAAATCTGCTGAACGTAGAATTTAAATGCTAAGATCTTTTCATTTCCCCTTTGTGTTCAGCTACCTGACCCAGACCCCTCCCACTTCTCCGTGCCATCACAGCAGCTAAGTCAATAACAGCTACTGGGGCCATTTGCTATCACCAGTGAAAGCCCAAGGCGACATCACAGTAGCTCAGCCAATGGCATCAAGAGATACAGAAAGACAGAGGGGACTGTCTTTTGAAGGAGTGAACAGTTTTGAGGAGAGGACCAAATATACCTGCAACCCATGGTCTGTGCATATGTTAATCATATATTAAATTATATTTGCATGTTTTAAATGCGGATAAATGTTATCCACAACTCTTGAGTGTAGGGAAATGAATACATGTGGGTGGAGGAAACAACCCAAATTGGTTATGAAGAATAGGTTAAATGTGTTACATTAATCCAAGATGAACAATGGAAGGGAATTAAGCATGACAAGGGATTAGTTTGAATCCATCTTCTCAGCCTATAGTGTTCTGTTTACTGATTTCTGTGAGATTGGACTCTGAACAGCTTCTCAGCCTTACATTAGCTCCTCAGTAAGGTTAAGAGGCAGTATTTGTTAGCCTGCAACATACTGACATTTATAACTAGCAGAAAAAATGAAAAAGGGAGATGTGTTGCTGAAGAATATTCAGATACAGCCTCCAAATCCCTTATGCTTAGTGGAAACCAAGTTAACCTGGAAGCAAATTCAATTGCTGCGGAAATAAAATTAAATTTGATGTACATTACTGTCATTCCCCACTAACTTCCTTACACAGCGTGAAACATTTCTCTTCGGATAAATACCAGCCTTCATCATTCCCATGGACAACACATCTCACTTCCTCTCTAAAAGCACAGATGGAGCGGGGGGCAGGGGAAGGAGTATGGGGTCTAATTCCACAATGAGTGCTGCCCTGATCTGATCCATTCTCTGTTCAACATGTCAGCAAAATACCACTTCCTAGATGGCATGCTCCCAACATCCCTTCAAGATCAGAGCAGGAAAAGGATATGAGTCAATTACCTGCACCAGGGCAGAAACGAAGGGTCAAAGAAGACACAACATGAAATGCATCATTAGAAAGATTGTATAGAATCATAGATACGTACAGTTAGAAGGGACCAACGAGGGTCATCTAGTCCAACCCCCTGCAATGAAGGAATCCTTTTGTCCTCGAACCCACAACTCTGAGATGAAGAGCCTCATGCGTTACCAACTGAGCTATCACATTAGGATTTAAAAAGAAAAATAGTAATAGGTGCCAGAAGAGACTGATTCTTATTGGGGATGCAAGGTACGAGGAAGGGAGAATTAAACATCAATTTAATTGAGACCACAGAATGCACGGAGGGGAGATTTAGTCCTTCCCTCACCCCCTTACTGCTCTTACCCATTCTAGTGGGGAGGCCCCACCAGTGTCAGCTACAGATTTCTTTCTAAGGTTGATAGCAGCGTGGGTGGGGTGGTTTTCCCCTTAAAATCATGGTTGGGGAAGAAAGGGTTGAATCTCACCTCGTGTGTTGCAGTCCCAATAAAACTGGCCCCTCTGCGCCAATCCTATATATGTGTGTGTGTGTGTGTGTGTGTGTGTGTGTGTGTATGTAGTGTTTTCTAATTATAAACTACTTTTAGGTGTTTTTTGTTTTTACAATCAATCAGTAGATGCATTTGGTATAACACCTAGTTTGACCCTTGATTCTCTCCTCCTTTTTTGAACCAATTGTGCACTGAAAATACTGAGATTTGAGGCAGCGCACCTTGTAGGCTTAAGTACCACGACACCAAACAGCTTTATTCCCTCTACACCACACTGAATTATATGGAATTTAAATTACCATACAGTAAAAAAAAAGTATATGTGAAACAGAAGAAGGAGTAAAGATACAATTAGAATTCATACGGCATCTAGCAAAGCACATTTTCAAAAGATCTGGGGTGGGGAGGAGGCAGTTTGGAAATCACTGTTCTAGAAGAGCTTTGAAGAAAAGCTTCTTCGTGAGCCCTGAAATCTGTCAAGAGATTGACCAAGAAATACTTCAGGCACCAAGAGTTCATCCACCAGCAGTTCCAAACTTGCAAAGGGTTGCCAGTATAGTATCGTAATATCAGCCAGCCAGCACTGACATCAGAAGTTTCCACACTGCATGGCACCTGATACAGTGGTACCTCAGGTTAAGTACTTAATTCGTTACGGAGGTCTGTTCTTAACCTGAAACTATTCTTAACCTGAAGCACCACTTTAGCTAATGGGGCCTCCCACTGCTGCCGCACCGCTGGAGCACAATTTCTGTTCTCATCCTGAAGCGAAGTTCTTAACCCGAGGTAGTATTTCTGGGTTAGCGGAGTCTGTAACCTGAAGCGTATGTAACCTGAAGCTTATGTAACCCGAGGTACAACTGTATCTCCTTAGAACACATTTGCAGGAAGTACAGCAATACGCATCCCATCTCATCCATGGATGCAGAGTCACCTGAAAACAATTCCTGAGATTGCAAAAGCTGTAAAAATGGGCTGCTGCCATTGCATTGGTTGCTACCAGGATTTCTGAGATCATGGCACTCAGGCTACATGTACACAACCATTTATTCCATTTCCCTGACATTTCCCTACCTGTTAATTTCTGAATTATATTTGAGTTTCTGCACGACGTTAAAAACGACTTCTGGAAATATAGTGGAACATAGGTGTCAGAGCTGCTTGAAGATCCTAGCTCACAGAGGATCACGCTAGCCAGCGATCATTAAGTAAAAGTCTTTATTGAATTACAGTTTCCATTCTCACGCTGCTGCGCGCAACTCTACGTCTAGTAGCTAGATCGGCGAAGCTCCGTCTGAGTCTCCGCCCCGTGTGCACCAACTTAATATCCTAGCCTTGCTCCACCTCTTCCGCCTGACTGTCCTCCTCTGGGTCCCTCTACCCCCTGGGGCTTCTTCCTTCCGGGATTCTTCTGACGCTGACCCGGACCCTCCTGCCTCCTTGCGCCGGGCTTTAGGACCTGGTTCCCTTTCGGGGCTGCTTACTGCGCCGCCTTCCTCTGCATTTGAACTTGGCGCGCGCGCCCAACCTTCCACTTTCCTCTTAACCGTTTCTTCGCTCCCCGATGGAGGTGTGGCCACTCCTGACTCATGCCCTCCCTCCTGTGGTGAGCTGCCAGCGCTTCCCCCCTGGCTCCTTTCCTCTTCCCTGCTTCCTGGCGGTGACGCTGGTCCCGATTTCCAGCTGCTCCCCCCTGAGTCCCCTCTGGCTCTATCTTCCTGGGGTGCCCCCCTAGACTCCCCCCTTGCCCTGGCCACTGGTGCTCCTTTCTGTGAATCCTCTGATTCACTGGAAAGACTAGGAGATCTCGGGTCGTCGTCATCACTCATCTTTTCTTCTGCCTCCTCCCCTTCGCTCTCTGTTTCCTCCCTTGCCCGTGCCTCTGCTCCTAAACCCCTGACAATAGGTCTGGCTTGGAACTCGTTTCCATGTTATTTGTGAACAGATCTTTTTCTGGAAGCAAATAACATGAAAACGAACGCTGAATTTGTGCTACATTCCGCTGTAGTTCTATAAGCAGCTTTTACACCGTGCGAAAGCTCAAATATAATGCAGAAATGAACGGCTGGGGAAATGTCGAGGAAACTAAATAAACTGCTGTTTGAATGCAGCCATAGTTCTGAGCTGAGGTCACTGGGCTCAAGACAGTTCGGCTCACCTTAAAAGTGTCTGCCAAAAGGGGATTGCAGAAGACTTGTCCGTGATCAGGTGCTTGGCCATCTATCAGCAGGTCCTTCCCGTGTGGGTTGCCAGGAGCCTGAAGAGCATGAGCATTTTTCTTCCAGCAGTAGGAAGCAATCTCTGAGACTGGAAAGCCCTTCTCAGCCAGGTCTATAGCTGGCTGCAGAATTTGCCGCATGGAAAGCTGGACCGGGAAAGATCGCGCAATTACTTTTCCATCTAGATGCAACATTTGAAATGTACGTGTGTCTGATTAAAAACATTCCCAAGGCCCTCCTCTTTACAAAAAATTAACCCTATGAACAAAGCTGTTCAATAGACTATCAATAAATAGAAAAGTGGGAGAAAATATGAATCGACCAAAACACTCCCAGGTCTCTGTGACTGTGAATATACGCTTGAAAATAAGCTGACAATCTGGCGAAATCTCAGAAGTCAGGTGGGGTAACATTTCTAGTGATAGGGGAGGAGATTTCGTGGCCTCCATTTCTCCTTGCATTTCTGTATATCTGGAAGGAGTGGAAGAAACTGTGCATAATAAACTAAATTAGCAAATTCAGATTTATTTGTTGTTTTTTTAAAGTGCAAAATATAGTTGCTTTAAAAGAACAAAAAATCTGCCAAAAATAAACAGTTTTGGTTATGCTACATTCCTGAATCTGCATGTTCATTTGGGGTTCACCTTTTTGCTTCCATGCAGAGCAACGGCATCGCACCAGCCAGCTGCCGCACCAGGTACAGTGACATTGTGTGCATGTAGTGGAGGCGGACGATTTTCCTCGCTGAAGCCATGCTCTTTTAGCAGCTCAAGGGTCAGGGCCTGTGGAGACCGACCGCTGCAAAGCAAACAGAGATCCACATGGAAACCGAATTACAAGCATACTAAAAAGATAAAAGGGGGAAAAGAGCATCCATTTGACCTTATTAAAAAAAAAAGTTTGATGATGGTGCTACAGTTTCTCGGCACAGCACTGTAACAGTGCTTAGAAGCCTCCTGGCAACAACCTGAAATAATGTTGAACATTTTCCATGGCATTTTCACAGAAATGATTCATCAAAGGCTGAAATTCTGCCATCTTTATTTCCAGAAACTCTTCTTAGATACACCAACCAATTGCTCTTCTTAAAATGGGCTGTTTCAAACCACTATTCTCAACATATTACATTAATTCAGCAACACAGAAACAGATGTTCTTAACCCATACGATGCTCTTAACCCTATGAACTAGAATTGTAAGGTCCAAACCTTCAAAGAGCTTCTGTACCAGTAATATACGGGTCAGGAACTGCCAGATTGTGGTTTGTTTCAAACAAATCATGAGCAATAAGCCAGAAATAAACCAAGAAACGAACCTTCAGTTGAAGGTTCAGTTGAAACAAACAAGCCATGGTCTGGGTTCAGACAACATGACAAGCCAAACTATGGCTTGTTTGAGGTGCGTGAGTGCTGTGGGAGGAGGGAGAATTTGCATAGGGCGTGTGAGGCAGGAGTGAGGGACACTCATATTTGAAACATGGCTTAATACAGAAACTGTCACAGCACACAAACCAAGGGTGGGAGTCAACTAAGTTATTGCATTTGCAAAATGAGGTCCACTCCCGCAACAAGACTTCTCCCTGCACCACCTAAATCTGTTCTGCAAACCACCAGAACAGGTTTAGGGGTCATGTGGGGGAGAAGAGGGTGGAAAAGTCTTGTTGCACAAGTTGACCTTGTTCCTCACATGCATGCGCCACTTAGTGCAATGTTGCTCTAAGGAGTTTCCTGTTTCTTTGTGAAAGGTTCCTGGGAGGGAAAAAATAATCAGAGGAATTTCAGCATGTCCTGCTCTCTGCCCTTGGACTACAGCAACAGGAACTAAAGAGCACCTGGACCCGATGCTATCCTTTTATAGCATCTTCCTATTAATATTCAACTTAGACCTAAAGGGCAGCTATTCCTCTGCAGCGGCGAAAAGTAGAATAGCATATGAATGTAGGAAAATCAGAACAAAACGAAAAGGAAATGAGGTGCAAAGCTGGATTCTGACCTCCTGGTTAAAATGAAAGTCTTCCCCATATGAAACCAGAACTGCAGACACTCTGTCCACCAGGATGTTTGCACAAAATCATTATCAAGTTCAGCTTAAAAACAAAGTGACATTATGCACACAAGCCTGAAGGCACACACTAAAACTGGACAAACACCATTTGTATACATTGCAAACAGGCTCATGATAAGTGTGGCAAGCCTGAACAAAACCACTAAACTGAGCCCCGTTATATACGTGGAATTCCATTGAGAAATTCTGTCCAAGTAATCTGTATCTGCTTATTTTACAGCAGTCGAGCTAGTGGCAACAAGCTGGTTTGCTGTGCTTTAATGGCTCTCCATTTGCCGCAGTTTCCAGCCACTCCCCTTCCCAAGCTTCCCATCGTTGCCAGTGTGATCCAGAAGATAGAAGGTTGAGCTTCAGTCCGGAAAACCTGAATTCAGGCCTGTGCTTTGAATTCATTGTGTGTCATGAAGCAAGTCACATAATCTTGGCTGGCCAACTACCCTACTTCAGTGGGACTTAACCCCAGGAAAGAGTACACAGGACTGCAGCCCTAGTCTAGCATTCTGTTTCCTGTAGTAGTATCACCTACAATAAAATGTATGATATCAGAAAAGGAAGTGGCATCTCTTCACTCAACAACCTGGCTGCCATTCACAGAGGAGTTTTCTTAGGACAGTGATGGTGTACCTTTTAGAGACCGAGTGCCCAAACTGCAACCCAAAACTTACGTCTTCATCACAAAGTGCCAACACAGCAATTTTACCTGTATATCTCATTTTTTCCTGTGTGTTTCATGCTTCTTCTTTACGACTGATGTTGTAATAAATAATCCTTCAAAAAAGTTATTGCATTACATTCTTCATTAAATTATCTTTCCATTGATATATAATTTTATGGTATAACTCAGTGCTTTTTTCTTAAAAAAAAAGTTTAGGGATACTCTCGTTTTGACTCAAGAAAATCACCACGGGGGGGGGGGGGGGAATAAATACAGTTCAAACTGGGGAAAATAAATACAGTGAATTTCTTCTCCCATTAAATTCACAAAATGTTTAGGAGTATGCGTCCCACTGCATCCCCACAGAAAAAAAGGACCAGTATTACTCCAAAACAAAGTGGTGTTATGAGCCATCAAACCTCAGAAATACATTTTTTCTAGAAGGTTCCATAATTTTGGCCACTAGTGTACGCTGGAGGGCTATACTAAGAGCCACCCTCTCCCAATTTTTAATATGAGAAAATAATGGTTTTCTGCATGTGCACATACAAATAAATAAATATAAATAAATAAATAAATAAATAAACCCAGCCAGATGGGCAGGGTATAAATTTTTTATTATTATTATTATTATTATTATTATTATTATTATTATTATTATATTTTGCCTTTTCTTCGGATGCCGTTTGATTGCAGTCTCCACAGAATGAATTTCTCTGTTGGCTTCTGTGGGAAAGCCCAGCAAACATGTAAACGCAGCAGCCCCTTCTTTAGGCTGCCGTCTTTATATGCTTACTGACCCAGGGAATTAAGCCCTGCTGAACTCAAGGCAGCTTACTCCCGAGTAGGAAAAACAGACTGGCGGAAGGCCTGGGCGCATCAAAAGTCAATGTCTGCTTAGCCCCTCACTCACTTGCCAGGCCCTGGTGCCACAGACTTTGAATGGTGCGAGCCCATTCTCCTCCTCCCCCAGCTCTGGCACAGAAGCTATGGCCCTGGTGCCACAGGCTTTGGACAGTGCGCATAAGCCCTCCTCTCCTCCTCCTCCCCTACCCCCGGCACAGAAGCGACAGCCCTGCATACCCAGAGAGAGGGCTCTGAGTGCCCTCTCTGGCACACATGCCATAGGTTCGTCACCACTGTCTTAGGACTCAGCTACATTAGGGGTTTTTTTTAAGCGTTTCAAATACTGTATGTCATAACACTGTTGACACCAGATGGTGCTGTGGAGTTCCATCTTTTGACAATTATGAGGTTATAACACGTTTTCCTGAAATGTTCTTTTGATGCGTCTAGATCCAGCCTTGGTCCTCTCATTTCTCGGCCCCTACTCTCAAACCAGCAGCAAAAAGGTGGTTTTGGAGGGTGGGTGGGGGAGCAGAAATTACAAAGAGAGAAATCCTAGATGCACAGCTTACCCCAGCATGTAACTGAATACAACTATATTTTCTAATACGTAACAGAATACAACAACTCTCTGCCCTAGTACATAGCAGAATACAACAACTGCTCATGTGCGTGCTCTCTCTCGCTCTCTCTTTCTCTCTCTGGTACTTACCTTCCATTGAGACCATGTACCTGTTTTGTGCTTGCGTCATAATAGAGGCAGAAGCAGTCTCCACCTATGCCGGTACTGCATGGTTCAGTCACATTTAAAGCAGCTGCTACTGCTACAGCAGCATCCGTCGCATTGCCACCATTCTTTAAGATATCTGCAACAGAGATACGCTCATTAAAAAGAACAACAACCAACAACAACAACTCTAAACTAATAGTGACTTGCAAACCAAAACAGGGTGTGTCACTTTAGGAAGTGTTAGAATCACAGGATCCTAAGAATTAAAGAAAGACATGGCAATGCTGATTTTCAACTGTAACTGAAATGATTTGAGAATGGTTTTGTATGCCAGAAGAGAGGAAGCACGAGTGAGTTACACTTCCTAAATTGTGGAAACCTCAGCCAGGAGATCTTCAGTATAGCGCTGCACCCCAGATTAGTCACAGGGGTCTAAAGAGGCACTGACTTAAGTCTGGAGCCAACCCACTGAATGTCATATACGACCCACAAAGGAAAAACCAACATTTCACCCATTAAAATAACAGCAGAACTAATTACCGAGGCCTATATTTGTTGCGAGAGGCTGGCTTGACGCAACGCAAGCACTACTGCAAACCACCGGGGACCTCCGAGAACAGAAATTAAGACGTGGCATCCTTTTCGGAAGAATATACAACACACACAAAAAGAAATGGGTATTAAAAGGAAAACCTGAACTAATGTACAAAAATAAATGCGAACCCCAAAATCAAATCCATGAAAATGGACCCATATAAAACTTCACAGAGTTCTGCAAAACTCAAATTGTTGTGTCCAATATAGCTTACACTTATATATACTGAAGTTGCATCATGTTACCATATTTTATGTAAATCTCTCGTTTTCATTTGGCAAGTGAAATGGAACTCCCCAAACAATATCATTCTTACTCCCAAATTCCCTTGTCTTCAACAATAAAACAACTGTTAATTAAATGCGTGTAATTTTCCCCCCAGGTTCAAAATTCAAGTTGAGGAACAAACTTGATCCACAATTTCACACACACGATTTCCACCAACCGAAGTTAGGCTGTGTAAGATTCAAAGCCATCCTGATGGCTTCTTATTCAAACCTGAGAACTCTGAATACGGGAATGCTGTGCTCCGTATACCAAAATTGGGCTTTAGCAGTAACACAGTGCAAACACAGTTGCTTATATGTGCTGATCCAAAGGCTCGGATTGTGGTTCTGTTGCTTGATATAGTGCAGCACAATCTGTCCATGCAGAGGGAAAGCTCAGTGGGTACAGGATGAGACTCTTAATCTCAGGGTCAGCGTTTTGAGCCCCATGTTGGGTAAAAGATTTCTATATTCCAAGGGGTTGGCTTAGATGACCCTCGTGGTCCCTTCCAACTCTACACTTCTACAATTCTGATTCTATGCAAATGATAACAACAACAACAACAACAACAACAACAACAACAACAACAACAACAACAACAACAACAGTTTGTTAGAGCAGGCCCCACTTGTTCTGTAATAATGTGTGTATCCAAAGTGCCTTTCTTTCAGGGAACCACAGGGATCCAGCAGAAAGGTGCAGGTACTTGTTGAGAAGCAATTGCAACCCCCACCACTCCAAAAATCCTTCATTTCAGGACAAGGAAGGTATCAGTGGTGCCATATGGACAGGACCTTGGGGGCAGAGGTGCACAGTCCCACTCAGCAGAATAAGGAAGGGGTCCCAAACACAGTACGGAGGGTTGAACACATTTTGAAGTGACGTAATGCACATTATTACCTAAAGAGGAGAGAGGAGAATTATTATTATTATTATTTAATAATTTATTATTTATACCCCACTCATCTGGCTGGGTTTCCCCAGCCACTCTGGGTGGCTCCCAACAGAATACGAAAAACAGAATAAAACTTCAAACATTAAAAACTTCCCTAAACAGGGCTGCCTTCAGATGTCTTTTAAAAGTAGGATAGTTGTTTATTTCCTTGACATCTGATGGGAGGGCGTTCCACAGGGCAGGCCACACTACTGAGAAGGCCCTCTGCCTGGTTCCCTGTAGCTTTGCTTCTTGCAGCAAGGGAACTGCCAGAAGGCCCTCGGAGCTGGACCTCAGTGTCCGGGTAGAACGATGGGGGTGGAGATGCTCCTTCAGGTATACTGGACCGAGGCCGTTTAGGGCTTTCAAGGTCAGCACCAACACTTTGAATTGTGCTCAGAAATGTACTGGGAGCCAATGTTGGTCTTTCAGGACCGGTGTTATGTGGTCTCGGCAGCCACTCCCCGTCACTAGTCTAGCTGTCGCATTCTGGATTAATTGCAGTTTCCGAGTCACCTTCAAAGGTAGCCCCACACAAAGTGAATTGCAGTAGTCCAAGCAGGAGGTAACCAGAGCATGCACCACTCTGGCGAGACAGTCTGCAGGCAGGTAGGGTCTCAGCCTGCGTACCAGATGGTCCAGAGTCTACACACCACTCTTAGAAATTAGTCACTAGTGATTACGCTCACAGGTGTGGAGAACCTTTGGTCCTCCAGATGTTGCTCAATAGAAACTCTAATCATCCCTAACCCTTGACTTATGGGAGTTGTAGCCTGACAGCATCTGCAGCGCCAAAGCTTCTCTTGCCCTGAACCATACCACCTCCCTACTAGACAGTCCAGCCAATCAGTCCTGCCTAGGGACTTTTGCCAGAAGTGGAGTTTTGTGCATGAGAGATGCTAGATAAAGCAGCTCAGTTGGACGGTACAACATGAATACAGCGGTACTTCAGGTTAAGTACTTAATTCGTTCTGGAGGTCTGTTTTTAACCTGAAACTGTTCTTAACCTGAAGCACCACTTTAACTAATGGGGTCTCCCACTGCTGCCACGCCGCCGGAGCACAATTTCTGTTCTCATCCTGAAGCAAAGTTCTTAACCCGAGGTACTATTTCTGGGTTAGCGGAGTCTGTAACCTGAAGCGTATGTAACCCGACGTACCACTGTACTCTTAATCTCAGGGTCATGGGTTGAAGCCCCACGTTGGGCAAAAAATATATATATTAAAAACATCCTATACATTGCAGGAAGTTGGTAGTTGATGATCTTCGTGGTCCTTTCCAACTCTGCAATTCTGCAAAGCGTTTTCGTTTTTGAAACTTCTCCGGCTTAAATAGCAGCTGTCCATCGCCTCGCGGGCACAGATGGGGCGGGGGGGGGGCGCGCGCGAAGGCAGCACCCCCCGACAGGCTATATACTCAATTGGGTATGTTTTCCCGTCAGGGAAGGGAGGTGCTGCTTTGGGGTTTTCTTTCTGCAGCTGAGGAGAAGCCTCAGGAACGGGGCGGCGAGGAAGCGGAGGCGAGCAGCGCTCGGGTTTCCAAGGCGTGGCTCAGCCGAGCCCTGCCAGCTGCTGCCGCGGCTTAGCCGCTTCTCGCGCCCCGAGGGCAAAGGTTGCCCCTCCTTCTGTGCCTCGACGCCCAGGCAGCCCCAGCCACGCGCCCGTCTCCTTTAACGGACCTACTTCTCCGGCAGGAGACAGAAAACAGAAGGGGGTGAAAACAAAAACAAAAACAGAGCCAGCCGCCAGGGGTCCCTTTCATGCGCGCGCGCGCGCGCTCTCTCCTCGCCCTCCCAGACGCCCCTCCTACCTGGCGCGCGCTTGGAGAGGAGCAGAAGCAGCAGCAGCAGCAACGTTGTTCTTAGGGAGCCGAAGAAGCAGCGCTTTGGGTTCGCCTCACGTGACCGCGGAGCACGTGACTCCGAAGCCAAGGTCCCTTCGCACCTATGGTACCCTACGAGGAGAGGAGTGTCGTTCTGAATCCATTTGGTCCCTTCGCTAGATATGATTTGGGCGCAGGAATAGACGCTGCTTTGCAACATTTAGGGCTATTTATGGGGTGGGGGCAGGGCCGGATTTAGATGAAGAGAGGCCTCTCCCAATCCCCCACCCTCACGACTACAAGAAAATGAAACAAAGCCAAAGATGATGATGGGTATTTAAAATTCTACGATTCTCAATTTCTCCTCTAAAGGACGTAAGGTGTTATTGTTAAATACCATTGTGATTTTTAAAAATGCATAAAATTAACACTGAAAAACTTTTGCAATAACTGAACTTTGTAAACCTTTTGTGGAATAAGCATTACTTTTTAGGGGAATGAAGTTGTAATGTTATTCTTTAAAAAAAAAACCCACACATTGAGTTTACAAATTATATTGCCTGGGAAGTGTAAATAACATGACCATGATTACCTGGCAGTGTGGCACTTTTAGAATCTATGCTGTCATTAAAAAGTCAGTTTTAAAATACATATTAAGAAGTAAACTACAACCATCAAATACAGTAAGGCTAAAATGTTTTGTTTTCCTAGCCTTCCTCATAGCAAAATCATCCACAGCTTCATCACAATTCGTTTCTCTCAGTTTGTCACTTTCAGTGTACAGAATGCTCAGTGCAGACAACCTCTCTAGAGACATTGTGGCCCTTAATTCATTTTTAATTCTTTTGAGTCTTGAAAAACTACTCTTCCCGAGCAGTTAGTGACCATAAGACTATGGGGTGTGGCGCTCATCTCACATTTCAGGCCAAGGGAGCCGGTGTTTGTCCATGTTCAGGTTGTGTGGCCAGCATGACTAAACTGCTTCTGGTGCACAGAGGACCATAATACAGTTCTATGATCTGTCCAGAGTGTGTGCTTGGGGCGGGGAGGGGGTGTCTGAAAGGAGCATAGTTAAAGGGCAGAGCTATGGCAATGGCTAACCTCTCCAAAAGCATACGGGTGAATGTGATGTTAACATCCAAGAACAAGATGAAGGTCTACCAGGCTTGCATGTTGAGCACACTACTTAGTCATGGGCAGCTTGCAGCTGTCAAGAGCAACACCTCAATGCCTTCCACTTGTTCTATATCATGTGGGCATCACATGACAGGACAGTCTCAAACAAAGTTATGCTCTCCCAAGCCCACATTCCATGTTCACACTCCTGTCTCAGCCAAGTCTACGATGACTTGCTGATGTCCACAGAATGGAAGATGACAGGATCCCCAAGGATGTGTTCTTTGGGATGATGGCTTCAGGCACCAGGCCCATTGGCAGACCAACTCTGCATTACAAAGACGTGTGCAAACGTGACATGAAGGCTGGCAACATCAACCCCACCATGTGGGAATCGCTTGCAGACAACCACATCACCTGGAGACAATGCGTCAGGTTGTGTATCTACAGCAGTGGTCAGAGGAGGAACAATGGCTGGGAAGAGTGCAGAAAGAAGTAACGTCACGGTACACCTGCATCAGCACAACTGGATGCCTTCATTTACCCCAGCTGCAATGAAACACGCCTCTCCTTTATTGGTCTCTACAACCATGGCAGGCACTGCAACTCTCCCAACTGCTTGACTTCACCCCCAAAGGCGCACTCTTCCACTGTCTCCTGAGACAGATGGATACCAACCAAGTATAAGAAGCAGGGGCCTGAGAAGAAGAATGGACAGGAGAGACAGAGAAAAGGGTGGTGAAGTAAAAGAGGATCTAAAGAGAACGTAGGAATAAGGGTTCACACAGGAGCAAAGAACAGAGGACAATGTGTTCTTTCGGCAGCTTTGGAGACTAGAAATTGTGAGCCATAGGGATGAAGAAAGCCACCATTATAACATAACCCACATTGGTGGTGTGGCTACTACCCTAGATCAGTGTTTCCCAACCTTTTTTGGGCAAAGGCACACTTGTTTCATGAAAAAAATCTCGAGGCACACCACCATTACAGCCCCGTGACGTCAGCGCGCAGCGTCACGCCGGGAGGGACGCACGAAAGTGTAAGTTTCAATTTTTTTCCCTCCCCCTTGCCTTCCTTCTGTGCCAACCGCCAAAAAGCCAAGAATCGCGGGACCGCCGGCGGAGGGGGGAGGGCGAGCGGAGGCAGCGGCGAGCCCCGTTCCTCCCCATCCGCCCCATTCCGTGCAAGGAGCGCGAACAGGTGTGAGAAGGGGGTCAAACCTGCGGGTCGGCGCCGGGGAACCTCCAAGCTTTGGGGTGGGGGGGGAGGAGGCAGCAAAGCGAGGCAGGAAGGAGAGCGCGGCTTGGCTGGGTGAGCTTTGGCAGGGGCAGGGAATGAGAGCCGCGAGGCGGGCGCTGCGGACGGAGGCGCTGCCCACCGAGCTCGCAGGCAGCCAGGCAGGCAGACGGCGAGAGCCCCGCGCTGGGCGGCCTCTCCTCGCCGCCGCTGCCCCGCCTCTCGCCGCCCGACTCGCCCGCCTCCCTCCAGGCAACATCTCGCGGCACACCAGGCAACATCTCGCGGCACACTAGTGTGCCGCGGAACAGTGGTTGAAAAACACTGCCCTAGATAAAAGGTAAAGGGACCCCTGACCATTAGGTCCAGTTGTGGCCGACTCTGGGGTTGCAGCACTCATCTTGCTTTATTGGCCGAGGGAGCCGACGTACAGCTTCCGGGTCATGTGGCCAGCATGACTAAGCCGCTTCTGGCGAACCAGAGCAGCACACGGAAACGCCGTTTACCTTCCCGCCGGAGCAGTACCTATTAATTTACTTGCACTTTGACGTGCTTTCGAACTGCTAGGTTGGCAGGAGCAGGGACTGAGCAACGGGAGCTCACCCCATTGCGGGGATTCGAACCGCCGACCTTCTGATCAGCAAGTCCTAGGCTCTGTGGTTTAACCCACAGCGCCACCCGCGTCCCCACTACCCTAGATACTTCCATGCTTTTCCTAGGGGACTTTCAGGGAACCTGCTTATTGAGCATTCATCTTCATTTGTTCCCAAGGAGATCAGATGATGTTTGCTATTTAAGGATGATTCACTCTGACTGTAGGAAGCTAGATGATGCTGCATCAAAGCAAGTGTTTTCCCGCAGTTTCCAGTGCATTTCCCCATAGTTAATTGTAAGAAGTCCGGTCTTTTGGAAGCGGGTTTGTCTGTGCAAGACCTCAACCACTATAATTGCGAAGCCTGAATTTGCTGGCGTGTGATTGAATCCCACCTGCAAATAACCCCCAGTAAGGTCTCATTTTAACTTCCAGAGACGTGGTTAAGAGAACTGCGTCATACTGGCAATGTGTTTTCCAAGCAGGGTTTCTAAGCATGCATTCTGTCCTATGTCATTGGAAGTTTACAGGCATTCCCAGGCGTGGCCAGGGAGTCATCGCAGGCTATCAGCAACCATATCATTCCTCATCATTTATGTACAGGGTCAAAGCTGGAAGTTCTTGGGAGGTTTCCTGTATTGATCGATGTCGGCTGCCAGGATGGGAAGACCACAGCAGCAGATTAAATATCTAGAACTAA
This sequence comes from Podarcis liolepis, assembly GCF_965112155.1. NCBI lineage: Eukaryota > Metazoa > Chordata > Lepidosauria > Squamata > Lacertidae > Podarcis > Podarcis liolepis. The sequence continues at coordinate 78,782,372 of NC_139556.1, forward strand.
TACACAGGGCAGGGAGTGTGCATCATGATTTCATTTATGAATCATAGCTTTCTAAATGCAGGCTTCTTGTACTGAAGTCTTTGTGGCCATTTACACAGGTGGTGCTGTGGGTTAAACCACAGAGCCTAGGACTTGCCGATCAGAAGGTCGGTGGTTCGAATCCCCGCAACGGGGTGAGCTCCTGTTGCTCGGTCCCTGCTCCTGCCAACCTAGCAGTTTGAAAGCACCTCAAAGTGCAAGTAGATAAATAGGTATCGCTCCGGCGGGAAGGTAAACGGTGTTTCTGTGTGCTGCTCTGGTTTCACCAGAAACGCCTTAGTCATGCAGGCCACATGACCCGGAAGCTGTACGCCGGCTCCCTCAGCCAATAAAGCGAGATGAGCGCCGCAACCCCAGAGTCGGTCACGACTGGACCTAATGGTCAGGGGTCCCCTTACCTTTATCTTTAACGTTTTTAGTATAAACGTATCTGCTAATCTACTTTACAAACCTCAGGAAAGTCTCCTTGGGCTTTGTTGCAGTGAGGCCTGTGACCTTAAAAAAACGGTTGTATTCTTGGGAGCAAACACAATAAAATGGGAATCAACCGATGATATTTCCCTGTACATTAAAGTACATTTCCCCCATGTGTGTAAACATTGGTTGGAGTACTGCATCACAAAATTCGGATATGTGCAAATTTCAAAGGATAACTCTTGTTTCTGCTTGCACAGTTTTGGAAAGTGCAAGTCTGATAAATTTGCTTTTAAACACGAACTGGAACAAATTTCTCCCCCATCTCAACCAGCACAGCCATTGGTGAAAAGTGACTTAGAAAGTTCACCCAACCATTATTTAATGTTACCTAAAGAGCACTGATCTTCGACTTTCACTGTTGCTTGTTTGCTATCTTTTGAAGATACCTTTCTGCTTTATCAGAAAGCACTTATCCTTATCAGAGTATATATGCTTCATGCATTAATCAGTGGGTGTTTTCCATTTTGTCCTTATCTAATGTTTATAATGGGTCACTATCCAGTATCATGTAACAAGGCCTTGGGTTTTAATATTCCACACATTTCATACAGCCAGTGGAATTGATTCCCAAGTACATGCAAGTGGTGCTTTTTTATTTTAAAAAATGTTTAGGAGTACTCTCGTTTTCCTACTCACATTGAAATACTGCCCCTCAATGAGGCCAAACTTAGATTCACAAAATGTTAAGAGGTATGCATACCCCTGCGTCACTGTCCCCTCCCCAGAAAAAAAACACTGCAGGCAAGAGATAAAACCGTGCAAAGATTGAAACAACACATTGTTACCTCCCAATAATCACATTATGATTATGATTTACAGCAGACTCTTCCCCACACAGTTCCAAGACAGCAGAACTGATCGATATTGTCAGCTAGTATACAAAAAGGGAGACCTCTAACTTAAGGTTACCAGATGTCCCCGTTTCCCGGGGACAGTCCCCAGATTTACAAATCAGTCCCCATACAAAATCCATTGAAGTTGAAAAGTGTCCCTGGATTCATTGAAAAAAATCTGGCAACCTTACTCTAACTATATATGGTGATGTTTTGCTCTTTTCACATATCAAGGTGGTGAGAACAGCATTGAGGGAGGGTCTGAAAGATAGGATGCAATTTGCTACTTTTGCCCCCAGAGAATTGAAGCACGTATGAAATGGCCATCATTTTTCATGGGGTGTATGCATTCAACCAGCCCTCATCTCTAGAAAACAGGTTTCACAGATCTCTGTATTGCTTCAAACACCTGTGGAACCCTTGACGAGGTGGCAGTGGAACAAAGTAATGTAGCATGTACGCCGCAGGTGGTGATTTTTCTGTCTTTGCCCCATCAAGTCTGCTAAAAGCTATCATCTGAAAGATTCACTACAGATTAGTCCACAGAATACCATGTCATGTCATGGGTGGGCAGCCTGTGGCCAGATGCAAAAGAAGGCAAGGTCTCTACACCTTTAATTTCAGCAGGTGTCATTTGTGAAGCTGCCCCATGCTTCCATCCTATCATAGAATCGTAGAGTTGGAAGGGTCCCTGGGGGTCATCTAGTCCAATCCCCTACAATGCAGGAATCTCAGCTATAGCATCCATGACAGAAGGCCATCCAACCTCTGCTTAAAAATAATCAATGAAGGAGAGTCCACCACCTTACAAGGGAATCTGTTCCACAGTCAAACAGCTCTTCCTGATGTTTAATCGGAATCTCCTTTCTTGTAATCATACCCCCAGAGCAGAAGAAAACAAGCTGGTTCCATCTGACAACACTTCAGAGTTTTTAAGAGGGCTATCATATCCCCTCTCAGTCTCCTCTTTTTCAAGCTGAACATACTCAACTCCCTCAACTGTTCCTCATAAGGTATGATTTCCAGACCCTTGATCAATTTGGTCGCCCTCCTCGGCACACATCCCAGCTTGTCAATGTCCATCTTAAATTGTGGTGTCCAGAACTGGACCCAGTACTTCAGGTGTAGTCTGACCAAGGCAGAAACAAGTGGGACCATGACTTCCATTGATTGGGTCACGATACTTCTGTTGATGGAGCCTGGAATAGCATTAGCTTTTTTGCTGTTGCATCACATTGTTGATGCATCTGTAAATTTGATTAGCATTTCCTCAATTCCTCCATCCAAGGTGTTTCTAAAGTCTGAAGAACAACAGGCCTCGGTCAGAACTCTGTGGCACCCCACTTGTCACTTTTTTCCAGGATGATGAGGAACCATTCATGAGCACTGCTTGGGTTCAGTCAGTCAACCAGTTACAAATCAACCTAACACTTACCTCATCCAGCCCACATTTTGCCAGCTTCTTCCCAAAAATATAGGGATGCGGGTGGCACTGTGGGTTAAACCACAGAGCCTAGGACTTCCCAATCAGAAGGTCGGCGGTTCGAATCCCCGCGACAGGGTGAGCTCCTGTTGCTCGGTCCCTGCTCCTGCCAACCTAGCAGTTCGAAAGCATGTCAAAGTGCAAGTAGATAAATAAGTACCACTCCAGCAGGAAGGTAAACGGCGTCTCCGTGCACTGCTCTGGTTTGCCAGAAGCGGCTTAGTCATGCTGGCCACATGACCCGGAAGTTGTACGCTGGCTCCCTTGGCCAATAAAGGGAGATGAGCGCCGCAACCCCAGAGTCAGTCACGACTGGACCTTTACCTTTACCTCCCAAGAATATAATGAGTGACTTTGCCAAAAGCCTTGCTGGAATCAAGATACACTATATCTGCAGCATTCCCCTGATCCACCAAGCATGTAACCCTATCCCTATCAAAAAAAAGAAACTTGGCATGACTTTTTATTTTAGAAACCTATGTTGGGTTTTAGTAATCATAGCATCCTTTTCTGAATTAGTTATACCAGAATAGTGTTGTGCCTGGTTCTATCCATCGCCTCTAGCAGGTTGCCCTAGAGCGAATGCTTTCCAACAGAAAATGGCTATTGTACCTTGCAGAGATGATGATGACCAAACTTTGCTCGCTTACACAATTTCCATGGTTCATCTGAAAGTCATGCATTGTTTGATTTACAGCTTTTATCTTGTTCTTACTCTCAAGGTAGCATAGATTCATTATCAGGGCACTCACCCATGCAAACTTATTGGGGACTCCCTACGAAATCACCTAGGCTTGGCGATGCAATGAAACACTGGTGAATTGTTCATTTTCTAAGTCCATGACTAAGCATTTAAGGGAGGGGGCGGAGGGTCAAAGTACATCATCCAAAATAAGTCTGCATCCCTGAAAAGGGCATTTTCCAATAATCAAGCTCCAAGCCACTGGCTGTCTTGTCCATGCTAGTAAAATATTAACAGAGGTATCTGGTTGTCATGGCAAGATGAGAGGTGGTTCTGGACGTAATCTCATTTGGGGGGTGGAGGGGAGATGCAGAAAAATGAGATCATGACAATGTCGGCATATAAATGATCAGAGCACGAGTTAGCTGGCAGACTGCAACCCCTGTGAAGGAGACCGTACCAAGTGGGAATTGGAGACACAAGTGGATTGGGTTAAAATAAACCAAGAAATTTTTGTCTTTCAATACTAAAGGGATCCAGGGAAAGTTTTATTTCTTTGCTCATTCTTCCCTAGTGGTGCCTGCGCTTTAGTTTTGGAAACATGTGTTGTGGAGGGTGTGCAAAGTGCCTTGGAGGTACTCTCATTCCTCTGGCCGTGCTATGTACCCTTGCTAATATTTTGTTGTTTTTCCCCGGAGGAGAGGTCGAAACCAGTGACCATATTTCAGATGAAGTTTGGTACTTTGGAGGGATCTTGGGTTCTGGTGTACTGGTGAGTAGGACAACGCACTATGTTCTTCTCCTTTTTATTATTGCCTTGAGCTTTACAGTGAGCAGAAATCCGACTACACTATAGGTGTGGTGGACAGTCTGTGTTGGAAATTAGATTGCCAATGCGTTGACTATGCAAGCTGGAAATTCAAACAGATTAACTTGAAAACGAATTGAATGGTCTATTACGAAAGTAGACCACTTGCCTATTATGTTAAAAACAAGACAGACATGTACTGCTGGATTGCCTCTGATAAGTCCATAAGCATTGCTCTGCGAGATTAGACCAGTGTTTCGATTGATGAATGGATATTGATTGATTGATTGATTGATTGATTGAAAGCTTTTATATGCTAATATTTTAAAGATCTTTCTAAGTGATGGAAAACATAAAAAACAATAAACAATATCATTAAAAGAAAAATACAAAATAAAACCAGTAAAAGAGTAGTATAACAGCACATGAAAATAAATAAAAGCAAGAAATTGGGGTATTCAAATGCAAATATCAGGGTCTGATCTTATGGGTCAGACAAAAATATATGTCTTTCCTAGAGGTTTGAAGCAACGAATGGTTGTTTCTTTGTCTATGGCAGAGGGAAGGGCATTCCATAGTACAGGGACAATGACAGAAAATGCCTGTTTTGGGGTCACCACCCTACAATATTCTTGGGCACAGAGTTGAATTTCCTGAGACAGTCTTTCAGGTGACCTGGTCTTACATTCCTACCAGTCCAGCATTACTTAGTTTACAGCAGTAGCCAATACAGCTGAGGTTTCTTAATTAAAATTACTTCTTTGGGTGCTGGGAGACATTTGCAGCTGAGCTTTGTACCTTGTAAAATTTGGAAGTAAGTCCCATGGCACCGATACCTAAATGAAATTTGGTGAGGATTCCACTGTTGCACGACAGTGATCCTGCTGCTTCCTCTGAGAGTAGACCTGCCAGATGCAAATGCTGGGTCTGGAAAAAGACGGTAGACATTTTAGAAGAAATACAGTGATCTTAGGAACGACCGAGCCTCAAAGTGCATTTTCTGTTGTCATCAGATGGTATTTCCTGCTTTAGTCTTCCTGGGTCTTAAGAATAACGATTGCTGCGGGTGCTGTGGTAATGAAGGTTGTGGAAAGAGGTTTGCGGTAAGTATAAAAGCAATGCCCTCCAACATCTCGCTGCCATTCCTCACCCCACCCCTAGCATTTGCCTCCTGAGGCGGCTGCCTTACTCTTATCTAATTATAGGGCTGGCCCTTAGAGAGCCAGTGTGGTGTAGTGGTTAAGAGCAGTAGATTCGTAATCTGGGGAACCGGGTTCGCGTCTCCGCTCCTCCACATGCAGCTGCTGGGTGACCTTGGGCTAGTCACACTTCTCTGAAGTCTCTCAGCCTCACTCACCTCACAGAGTGTTTGTTGTGGGGGAGGAAGGGAAAGGAGAATGTTAGCCGCTTTGAGACTCCTTCGGGTAGTGATAAAGCGGGATATCAAATCCAAACTCTTAACATCACTGAAGCGACTCTCTCAAGGCCAAAGGGTTGAGAAGCTCACTTGTGACTTCTGCCAGCGTAGGATTCGCAAGGGGCAGAAGCTGGTCTGGTGAGGTGGAAACACACAGCAACAGGACTGGCACAAATGCCACTTACTGAGGGGGTGGGGGGAGCAGGGGTAAGATCAGGGTTGTGCGTGTGCACAGGTGGTGCCACTCCTTTCATTCCACTCGCATAGTCCTGGCCCCGACACCATTTATCTCCTGATAAGCAGGAGAGACGTTGGTGTTCCTGGTGCCAGGAGGTTGGTGCTTGAGCCACTCACTCCTGCCCACAGGATTAGGAGAAGTCTGTGGATTTGGATAAGGTGACTCTCTGATGCACCTCCCTGTGCGCCATCTGTGAGTCATCGAAACTGCAAACATGCCAGATGGATTTTTAGGATGGACTTTGGCTTTGACCTTTTGCTCGTTCTTGGCAGATGTTTACTTCCGTAATATTTGCGGCAGTTGGAGTTGTGGGGGCTGCATACAGCTTTGTTGTGTCGGCTGTCGCCATGAACAGAGGCCCTAAGTGTCAGGTAGCAAACAGCACCTGGATGTATCCCTTTGAGAACGGGTAAGATTTTTTTTCAACCTCTGGATAGATTCTCCATCTCTACTGGAAGGGTTGTTGCTTTCTCGTCTTGATCTATAAATTCTGCAGCAAAGGGCTTACCAAATATTATGAGCCGCTGGATGGCCTCCAACCATCAGTGTTCCAAAGAGCAACTTGTAAGGCTGAGCAATCACATTTCGGACTGGCGGTAGGAGTTTTCCTCATAGTCTGGGTGGATAAAGTCAGCAGAGCCTTTTCAGTGGTGGCACTCAAGATTATGAAATGCCTTGCAGCTGGCCCCCACCTTCACTTCTCCCCACACCGGTTAGTTACTAAAGACTATTTTATTCCACCTGGCTTGTATTTTAAGAAGCAGACAATGGGCGGCATCCATAAAATGGTTCCACTAGATGTTTACTTGCACAGTGGAACTTCTCCTCTCCTGTCCCCATCTGCCCTCTTTCCCCCCTCCCCATAAGTCTGCTCCAGAAGGTTGAGGAACAGACTGAAAGGGCACATGAGGAGAGGAAGGGAAAGTTCTGTCATGGGCTACTTTGTTAGAGACCACCCAATGCTTTTAAACATTTTAAGACAGCAAAACCTGTGTCTCTTCCATCCTTGTTTCATAAATTGTAGTGTTTGAAGTTGTAAGGCACCTTGAGTGGCTTTTTTACAGTGCAAGGGTGAAACGAGCCATTCCTATAGGTGGCAAGAAGTTCCAGAGGAGCAGTGCTTACCCAGCTTTGGATTCCTATGAGAGGAAATCATTGGAGCATTACTCCCAATTAATATATATATATTGTTTTCATTTACAAGTGTACTGCTTGAGTCTAGTTGAGGCACAGCTTAAACAGCCAAAGTTCACTGCTCCCATGTCAGAGAGAGACAGCCAGCACCCCAAATACTTCCAGAATCCAGAACTCACTTATTTGTGTGTCTCTCAGTCTCCGTTCGAAGTGCAACCTGCCTCTTATTTCCTTTAACCTACCCAAGACACATGACACACTGCTGAATATTACAGGATAACAATTTGCTTGCATTTTAATGAGAAACTACTTAATTCTGCATATCCTGAAACAATATGCAAACTAAAGCAGCTATCCTTCAAAATTCGCACTTCTCTCTCTCTCTTTTTGCAGCACACTTCTCCAAGGCAAACAATGTGTACAAAAATGCATATTTTACAGGAAAGTGTGCATAAAAAGCATACGTGCTTGAAAATAGCATATAGGAATGCATTATGGTATGGAAAGCGTATTGCCAAAATGTTTATATTAGGAGAAACTGAATACTGTACAAAGATGTGTTTATCGGGGGAAATTTGCACTGAAACGCTGAAGGAGTTTCATGGGGATTAAGAAAAAATTGCTGCAGAAATGTGGAGTGCTGAATTAAAGATTGACCGGGGGGGGGGGGGAATATGAGAAACTGACAGCTAAATTGAGAGGTTTGTCCATTTCTGAAAGTGCTGGCCAGGTGTTGCCTCACAATGATAGCCTTACTGACAGAAATATAATAGAAAATCAATAAACCTTCTTTTTCGGGCACAGGGAGTATCTGACGGACCATAAGTTATGGGAAGACTGCACATTTCCAGAGTCCATCGTGCCCTGGAACTTGACTCTGTTCTCTCTGCTGCTGATAATGAGCGGAGCTCAATTGGTGCTGTGTGGCATCCAAGTTATCAACGGACTCCTCGGAACGCTGTGCGGGGACTGTAAATGTGGATGCTGTGGGGTAAGATGCTTTCGTTGGTAGCAACATGTATGAGCATTCCTGGTTCCTTTCCCCCTTTGCCAAGTGGGCTAACCAGCTGCTTACACTCAAGGCCGGCCTAAGACATTTTGCTGCCCGAGGCAAAGTAGACATACTGAAGCTGACCCAACCAACCATTTGACCTTACTTCGCACTTCCCCTGCGGTAGGGAAACTCTAGCTTGCAGGCCAGTCTTGACCCACACGGATCCTAGTTTCACCTGCAGTGCCTTTCCCCCCTTCAAAACATCACCCACTTGTCAATCAGCTGGCATCACTCTGAATGATGACAGTCCACAGGCAGAGGATGAGTTTCAGTTCTTAAGTTGTGCATGCCAGTTCCTCACAGGGAATTGACTCATGCAGCCAAGGCACCAGGATTTAACTCCCCCCCCCCCACTTAACAGCTGATGAATGGGGGGATTAAATCCTGCTTCCTGGTTGGGGTGGTGGTTGTTTACATTATGCTCAGTTCAACCAGGATTTAGTGAAACCCTTTTCCTGAAGCAGGACGTTGTTTAATTCAGAGCCCGTGATAAAACAATTTTCCTTCCTCCATTTTAGTGACATGTGATTGATGGCCCTGCGAAACTGTCAAATATGGCCCGCAAGGCCAATCTTGATTAAAATATGGCCCATGAAGCTAAAAAAAAGTGGAGGTTCCCCACCCCTTTCTACTAATGATAGAGCCGGCCCTACCTATGGTGTTTGTTAGTATTAACTATGCATTTTCCAATACAAACAAATGCACAAAATGTTCCCCATATGTCTCCCATAGCCTTGAAATTGCAAGGAAGGAGGGGATGAACAAGCTGTTCTCTAATTCCCAGCATACTGTGGACCTTTATATGGGAAGCAGACTTATCCGTCATTTAACAGTTGGAGGGGGTCTTGTCCATGTAGTCCAACCCCTTGTTTGATGGAGAAAACCCAGAGCTAGAGCCTCCCTAAGAAGCAATTGCCTGTCCTGTGCTTGAAGACCTCAAGCAACCACCTTGCTAGGAAATTTGTTCCAGTGTCACACGGCTCTTACTGTCGAGATGTTTCTCCCTTGATGAAGTCAATATGCATTCAGATAGAGGTGATCCATTAGATACACTGTATACTTAAGATTTGGGCTGTGTACACATGGCTGGCTGGTTTAGGGGGAAACTCATCAAAATACAGAATTTTCATAAGGAACAACAGAAAAGATACGGAATAAATATGCACCAATGTCATGTGTACACCACTTTCCAAATTAACTATGGGAGCATAGAGTAACCCCCACCCAAAGAAAGCTTTAAATTAAAAAGCTATAAATTTAAGGCAACCTAGCATAAGAGCCCAAACTATGGACAAGCTGGGAGCTTCAGCTGATGGATTCTCATCCTGAGTAAATTTAGCAGTCATGGAATAAGAAGCAAGGTCCTCTTATGGAGCAGTAAGTGGTTAAAGATCAAGAAGCAGAGAGCAGGAACATATGGGAAAATTCTCCCAAAGGAGAGTAGTGGGGTCCTCCAAGGATCAGTATTTGCAGCCATGCTTTTCACCTTGTTTCTAAATGACTTGGTGCTAGGGGTGAGCATTGAGATGGCCCCTGTTTGCTAATGGCACTAAAGTGTCCCAAGGTGGTAAGGACCAAAAAGGGATTGCAAGGAGCTCCAAAAGGATCTTTCTAAAACGGTTGAATAGGCATTAAAATGCACGTGTGGTTTAGTCTCACTGTAAGCAAGCATAAAGTGTAAGCTGGGGAGGAATAGCAAATATGCACAAGCAGATTTGTTGCAAACTCTCAACAGTCATTTAAACAAAAAACAAAACTCTGCCGGAAGACTTAACAGCATGGGAGCATAACTGGAGGCTGACTGAGAAGTGTCAAAATAAGGCTCCTCCTAGCTTTGCCAAATAGAGGATGAAAGATATGACCAAATATCATGATGAGGATGAGGATGATTAGCCTTTACTCTTGTCAACCAGTGTATAAGAATTCATTTCCCTCTTATCTTTTCTTTTAGGGAGATGGAGCAGTTTAAATATACAGAGACTGCAGAAATCACCTCTTACAAGGCCGAAAATGCCCTGCCAGACCTTGATATGATGGGCCAAGCCAAGTACACGCTAAGCACATCTAGAATGAAGGGTGTTAGAAAGAGCCCTGACGGCATTTTCCCTTCACATCTCCCAATGAGTTTTGCAACTGTTTGGGCTATATAGCAGGGGTGAGAAGAAAATGTCCAGCCCAAGGACCTCGTTCCCTCTTGGCCAACCCTACCAAACCACACACACATGTATGCAGACACATCAGTTGTCCGCCTGACCCTAAAAAGACATTTTAGCCTGTTCCAGTTCTCATTGCTGGACCCGTGGTAGAAATCTTCCTGGAGACCGCAGCTGGGGAAAGAGGCTTAATCTTTCCCAGCTGCCCCCAGCTATGCCCTCCATACTGCAAGAAGGCTTTGTCCAACCCTAACTGCAGTGAGGGAGAGGCAGTGGGAACGGGGGGTGCTGGGTGGGGTGCTTGCAAGAGCAGTGGTCTAATTAGGGTTGCCGTGTAAGGACCTGGGCAGCCTTTTTAAAAAATGAAAAGCCAGCCAGTTGATTTTTGTCTACTTCAATACAACCCCAAAATTAGAATTTCTGGCCTTGAAATGTTGGCAGCCCAGAAGCATCTCCCTGTTCCTCTTTCTCCCCAGCTGGGGGAGTTACTTTTACATGAATACTGACCTCCCTATCACCACTTATAATATAAATCTGGGATGGGGAACATTGTTCAGCCTGAGGGCCATGTTTTATTCTGTGTAACCTTGTGAGGGCCAAACGACAGTGGGTTGAGGGCCAGAGACAAAAGTGGGTGGGGTCAAGAATGTAAATGTCATCTTTGTACAGTTTCTACAGCCACCCCTCTGTCCTTTACTCAGGCGAGTAAGAGGCCTTGTCAAAGGTCCAGGGCACGTTCCAGCCAGGCACAAACAGTAAAGGAGAGTGTGAAGCTGGCCCAGTGAAGGTTGTGGCCTGCAGAGTCCCAAGGGCCAGAGAAAGAGGTCTGAAGGGTCATGTTTGCCTCCTAGGTCTGAGGTTTCCCACCTCTGCTATAATTATGCTGAGTCTTGTTTGCCATGTGGAAAGATGACAACCCCCATGCTTCCAGAACTGAAGCATGACTGTAGACTTCCTGACTGGACTTGGGGTGGCCAAGAGAGCCAATATTTGTATACACCGCATCCCAATGAGGCTTTTGTGCTCCTGATTGCTACATGTCAGGAGAAGTTTAGCAGAGGCAGCTGTGTTGCAGTGAGAAAAGTTGCTGCTGCTGCTCCTTCTTTTGGACATGTCTGTTATAGGCACAGAACCTTCCTTTGAATTGATTTGTTGCTCATAAGGTTGCCAGATAATTTCTGGGCTTGCTCCTGTGCTTCTAAAAGCAGCGTTGCAAAGAACTTCTAGAAATAGCACAGGGATTGGAAAGCTATGGTCCTTTGTTGTCTTCCCTGGTCATGGTCCATGCTGCCAGAAGTTGATGGGAGTAGCAGTCCAACAACATCTGGAGGGTCATAGGTTCCCCAAATGCTAAAGCAGAGGTCTTCTTTGGCATGAGGGTTTAAGTGCTGAAGGAAAGCTTCAGCTTTCTGCGTCTTTGAAGACACGGGAGCAAAACCAAGGGGGAAAGCTGTCAGCTCTGGCCAAGCATATTTGTGAGCTTCTGCTGATTATTAGCAGCTAATACAAATTCTGATGTTATTTTCATGATTGCCCCTGATTTATTTTATGCTCATGGAATTACAATTCTGTGACACAAATATTTCACTGTATATATTAAGACCTTTGTGCTGGGGTGGGGTTGTCTGCATCATATGCAAATAATTAAAGTGTTTTCCAATTTTCTTTTTCGATATAAACTTTGTGTGTGTTCTGAATGTTGCGACTCGGGTTTCTTTTTTGCTGACATTCGGTATCCATCTTTCTGAGAGCACCTCATACCTATGCATGTTTACTTGCAAGTCCCAGTGTCTTCATGGGATGATGACTTTGAGTCTGAAGTTCCATCAACCCTGGTTTCCCATTCAAATTGGTCAGTGTAGACAATACAGAACTAGCTGGTCCAATGATCTGAATCAGTGTAAGGTAGCTGCCTCTGTTCCTGGGTCCCTAATTTTGTTGGCACCACAGGCTCACTGAGCATGGAAAGTTCAATACAGATGTATTGCCAGTTCTGTTTCTCTCCATGGTAGGTCCCCAAACTGGCTGATCTTGGAGTAGATTGGAGGTGGCCTTGCTGGATCTGAAGCCCCTTCATTCACTCAAAAGGCTCCAGGGCTGAACCCACCATCTATGCCAAACCAGAACTGGGATAGTTACTTTCCTCACACTGGTTTCATTGGGGGGTGTAGTGTTTAAAACAAGTATCTGCTAGACCTTTTCCTGGGACAACACACACACACACACACACACACACACACACACACACACACACAATATTCTTGCCCTGCCTGGTGCATGGATGGATGGGAGCATGGATTTGGGAGTAATGGGACTCTCTGTCACTTCACGCACATCCCCCCCAACACGGGATTGCTCAGCCTAACATCAAAGTGGACCACAGAGATCTGATATCTGGAGAAAGCCCATCCTCCTTGTCTAGGGCTCAAGCATGAATATCCAACATCTTCTACAGAAGAATGGGGAAAAGCAACCCATTTTTTAATCTGTTCCAGCATTCGTGTTATGTGGGCAGCTATCCAAGTTGGCAAGCAAAGCACAGAAACAGACCTGAACAGGAAGGTGAAAGCCTGTTGCCTTCAAAAGCAGATTCCGTCAGGTCTCAGGTTTTCTTTGCATGCTTAAGAACCGGGTTATCTGAGGCCACAAACATCTGTAGTCAGAGACTTCTGTCAAGTTCTCAAATCACAAAGGCAGCTAGCAAAACCATTTACAACAACAGTGCCACAAGGCAAATAACCTAGAGCCACCAATATGCTCTCAGAAATATCATCTGAGCAACAATGATCTCAGAAATGCCACATTTTGAACATTTAATTGCAATACAGCTGGGAAGGAAGAAATGTACTGCCCTCTTGTGATAAATAAAAATGAAGTCAATTTTAGCTTGGCAGCATCTTCTGGTGCTTTTCGCTTTCCTGAGTGTTCTACCGCTGGGAATGTACCTTGTTGAGAGCACACGGAAGTCGTTCCAGCTTGAACAAAGCCATCTCCAGGCATGTCTTGATGCATTAGGGAAACAGAAAATAGTATGAACAAGTTCTTTAAGTACATATTAGGTTGCCAACTCTCCTCTCCCAGTCCCATTTTCTGTGCCTTTATGATAGCAACCCATCACGTACAAATTAACGAGATGCTTTCCCCCTCTGCCAGGAGAAACTTCAGACAATTGTTTTAATCGTCATGCTCTCGTTGCTAAAACAGAGGTAGCAGACCTAGTTTCATGCCAAATGAAAGAACCATTATCTTCGTCTTCTTTCTAGTCACAATATACAAGCTCAATTAGAGAAAGGAAGGACTGGACCTCGTTGGCTTTGCATGCCGGACATCTCTGGTAGGCATCGCTAGGTAGTTAAGAAATAAACCTGCCTGTAGCAATAGACAGCAGCAGCTGCCGGTCAGGGTAGGGCAATACCAAGATAAATGAGCCAATGGTCTGATTTGATAGAAGGGAGTTTCCTATGAAGTTCTACCCCCATCCCCAAGAGTGACTGGACGCCATTACATTAACAAGTACATAGATTGGAATTTTAAATCCATTTCTATTTTATTTTATTTTTTTCTTGTACAATATTAAAAGAAATATTTTTTTTTTAAAAAAAAGAAAAACCAGAACCAAACTCTGGATACAACCGTTTGATCTGATTGAATTTTGAAGCATACGCTATGTATGCAAATCATTCTACATTGAAAAACAAATGCTCACACAAGATGGCATATAGCATAACAAACTGATGTAAATAAAATAAAAAAGTATTAAAGTATTAGCACATAACATGGATGTAGTGTATTAAGAAAACTGAAACATGTGTTTCACCACCCATTTCCCTTACTGAAAACAGAGACTTAGTCCCTCCCACCCAACTCTTAAAAAAACAACACAAAAACCGCATTTGTTTTCATGAAGCCTTCTTTCCCAATAGTTACCTTCTAGTACAGCGGTTTTCAAACTTCTGCCTTTAGGGAATCCTTTTTACGTTGGCTGAGGGACTCTGGCAAACCTGCTACATAACCCCTAGTTGCTGCAGAGGATTTTGGGGAAACATTCTAGGGTGTAAACTCAGTGAACACGGGGCACAGACTAGGCCTGTTGGACCTCATTGCCACTTAACATGACCCGAGAACAAACCCTAGAACTCCTCCAATACCCCTCTGTTACAGGGGGAGGGAAACGGAGGATTGAATTTTTGACTACCCTTCCATCCCAGTTGTCTTTCAAGAAGCTTCCCTCATAATGACCCTGAGATGTAGGTTAGGCTGGCCTAAGGCCACCCATGGTGCTTCACAGCTCACCAAAGACTCCTGAGCAAGCTTAGCAGTCAAGGAATAAGACGCAAAATCCCCTTGTGGATCAGGAATTGGTTAAGTAACAGGAAGCTACTAGCCATGATGTCTGGGCTTTCTATCTGCGCAGTCGGGAGGCAGCAATGCTTCTGAATACCAGTTGTCGGAAACCACAGGAAAGGAGAAGGCTCTCGTTCTACTCCCTGGTTCCTCATAAGCACCTGGTCGGCCACTGTGAGAACAGGACGCTGGACTAGATGGGCCACTGACCCGATCCAGATGGCTATTATTAAGCTCTTATGAAGCAGGGAGAAAGAATAGATGGACAGGTTTTCCATATGGAAGGATGTAGGAAGTGGTGTCCTCCAAAGATCATATACAATCTAGAGTTAGGAGTGAGCAAGTGAGATGGCCTAGTTTGCTGATGATATTTAAGTGTTCAGGGTGGTTAAAAAAGGTGTGTGTGTGAAGAACTCCAAAAGGACCACTCCACACCAGTGTGGTGTAGTGGTGAAGAGCGGTAGTCTCGTACTCTGGGGAACCAGGTTCATGTCTCCGCTCCTCCACATTCAGCTGCTGGGTGACCTTGGGCCAGTCACACTTCTCTGAAGTCTCTCAGCCCCACTCACCTCACAGAGTGTTTGTTGTGGGGGAGGAAGGGAAAGGAGAATGTGAGCCGCTTTGAGACTCCTTCGGGTAGTGATAAGGTGGGATATCAAATCCAAACTCCTCCTCCGTGGTAAGATGCCAAATGCAATTCAATGTAAACAAGTGGAAAGGCACAAAAACGTATTAATTTCACGCATTTCCTCGTAGGGTCTGAACTGGAGCAGGACTATGGATTCATAGTGCATAGCTCCATGAAAATGTTGACCCAGTGTGTGGCAGCTGTGAAGAAAGCAAATTCCATGCCAATAGGTCAATAGGAAATGAAATGAAACTTGCCATTATAATAGTGCTGCTACCTCAAAAAGGTTGGGAAAAGTTCGAAAGCCTTGGAAAAAGTTCAGAAAAGGGCAGCCGGTACGATCAAGATGATGGAGCAACATCCCACCGGGAAAGGTTACAGCATTAGAGACTTTTTAGTTTGCAAGTAAGAGGTGACATGATAGAAGTGCACAGTATGGAGAAAGTAGATGGGGTCAAGTGCTTCTCCCTGTCTCCTAACACTTGTGGACATACAACAAAGATGAATGTTGAAAGATAAGAGAAAGCTAAAACTATAAAATCCGCTCCCACATGCGGCAGTGATGTCCATCAACTTGGATGGCTTTAAAAATTTAGGCAAATTCATGGATAAAACTATCAGTGGCTACAAACCCCGATGTTCTGCCTCCGAAATCCAGTTGCTGGAAATCGCTGGAGGGGAGAGTACTGTTGCTCTCAAGATTTTGCTTTCCTGTGGACATCTGGTTGGCCACTGTGAAAACAGCTTTCTGGACAACATGGTCAACTGGACTGATCCAGTAGGACAATTCTTCAGTTCTTATGGCTGAGTGGGGGTTTGAACCTTCGTCTCCCGAGTCCTAGTCCAACACTCTAACCTCTACGCTGCGTTGGCTCTACACGCAAGGTGGCAGGCCTTCTCTCTTTCATGCTGGGTCATCCACCATTACTTATGGTCTCATTGAGGAGCTCCTGAAAGGTACCCCAGGCTTCCCTTTAGCGCCGTTTGAAAACCACTGCTTTTAATAGCACAACTGGGTGACAAATTATAATCAGCACCTCACAATCTGCATATAAATCAGCATTTACATATGAAGTCACTCGACCTTTCGGATCGACTCGGTGCCACTCGCATATCCGTTCATTGTCGATACAAGTAGTGTAGTGTAAAAAAAATTAAAATTGGGTTTCACAAGCGAAAAGTCACATGTCAACGTTTTGTCAAATAATTAACAATAGATTCCACTAGAAACAAGGCTGCCTGTGTCTGCAAGCCTTTTTTAAAGTTAAAAAAAAATATTTGAAAAGAGGGCTTCAATGAAAGCCCCTGTTCTCTCCCCCATCCCTAAAACACACACACACACTTCTCTGAATATTAGAACAACACCCCCCTCAAAATCTTCACTATCGTTTGATTCATTACTTAATTTTTTAAAAAAACAAGTTTCTGGCAGTTGTTTTACAATAGTAGTTAATGTTTTAACTGCAGCTTTCACCATAGCATAACACACACTGCCTTTTAAAATCACAGTCACAGGAAACCAGAGGTTGTAGAAGCCCAGAAGGTCCCCCTCTCAGGCCTGATTCTCAGCTCTCACAGTATAGCTCTGAATGAGACTCCCCCACCCACTGGTGGCCTCCAGACACTGCAGGACTCCAGCTCCCATCAGCCTCAGCCAGCCTGGCTGATGCTCAGGGATGACTGGAGCAAACATCTGACAGCCCCGAGGATGGAGAAGGTTGCTCTAAACTCTCCAGTGGAGATACTCCTTATTCTACAATCCTAAGCGTGTCTACTGGAAAGTAAATAAGCCCCACTGAGTTCCACAGGACTTGCTTCCAGGTAAGTGTGCTTAGAACTGCAAACTTAAACCAAGCATACTTTCCTAATCAAAATGTGCCCCTCTTCACTTTCAGCTGCTTCAGACAAGAGGGAAGTGGAGCAAAGAACAGCATAATTCCTTTCTCCCAGGTTTTCCCATGTTCACAGCCCCCTGTCCAAAGATCTGGAGGTGCTCCAATAATAAAATGAACATCTCCATCGACTTCTATGGAGGAGTTCGCTCTGCTGGGTCAAAGGGATGCAGGGATGGAGATGTCCCATCCACAGAAATGAATGGGAAAGACCTTGGTGCATACCATGTGGTTCACATACAGGATATGCTGCTTTTAAATGAGGTTTGTTCTAGAAATGGCACCACTTGTCCTGAATTTTGCCTCCCTTATAATCTTTGGGATGGTATCCATGGCACAAAGCAATACATTAATTATCCTTGCTGTTGCAACCTCTGACCCGGAATTTCTTGAGGACCTCCTCTGCCACCAAGTTCCTTCTCTAACCTGACCCCCGCTTTATACAGATGTGAACACTTTCTGGGAAATGAGCGAAGGGGATTTCCATAGCTTGTACTCCCTGAAACAAATTGTCGGTGGGTATTTTGGATATACAAACCGGCACGTGAAGTCCATTCCCCTTTTCCTATGGCCAATGAAAATTTGGAGCTGGTCTTTCAAGTCTAAACTTATGCGGTCAGATCCCCACCCCCATGGATAAGCCAGCCCCCAGATCTTATCTTGGATGCAGCAGGGAACCATGGGGTTGTTTTCACATATTGTAAGTGAGCACAGAGCCCCTAACTGGAGAACAATGATTTACATTAGATTTGGAGCTTGCCCTGGATATTGTCTGCTTTCTGAGCATTTTCAGCCCCCCCCCCCAAAAAAATACTAAGAGAATAAACACCTTAGGACCGCCTTTGCATTTTATGGCCGATATCTATAAATAATAGGAAAACCCAGGGTCAGTGTTTGAAGATGTGCTTTCTACTTTGTTAATAACCAACTATATATGGTTAGCCAGCCAAGGAGAGAAAAGCCCTTTGAAAGAAGGGCACAGGGAATGCCCATTACCTGAAAATATACTCTGTGGGTGCAACGATCTGCTAAAAGGAACGAAACTCACAAATGCCTATCTTTCTACCTGTCTTCTCACCCACCCTGGCTCTATGAGTCAAATAATGAACTTTTTACCTTTCATCATCCACATCTTAAAATATTTATAATAATAATAGTAATAATAAACCTAACCAGCCTGGTGCTGTCAGATCAGCTACCTTCAAGCAACAATTCTCCCATAAGGTAGTATTCACAGGTATTGATTTGATCAGTGGTGGTTCCACATATAGTCAGTTTCCCCGACCTGCACTTCTAAACACTCCAGCACTGCTATTTCCCGTTACAACCATTCTCCTTCCAAGCCCAAATTCTGACGACTTCAACCTCCCCACCCATTTCACCTGCCTTTTTTCTTCAACTAGTCCAAAGAGAGGGGTGAGCAGAGGGGACCCATCCACTGTCCAACATTGTGCTATAGCATCCCTTCGCCAAGCCGGTGCCTGCCAGATGTTTTAGACTAGAATTCCCATCAGCCTCAGCCAGCATGAGCTGGCAAAGGTTAGTATGCTACAGCAATGGTTTCTTACTCTTAAAACTAATGCACAGCAAAGTGCTATGCCTCTTGCCTGCCCTGCCTATTGCGTATTAAGAGGCTTGCACGAATTATAATGCCTTCTATAAAAAGATGATTTTTTTCAATATAAAAAAGCTTAAAATTCATAATTATAAATAATATCAGTTAAAAATACTTAAGGATCTCAGGACGTCATTTGCATTTCAGGGGAAGTGGAGATTGAAGTCCTTGATGCATTCTCAGTCCCACATATCAAGCTGTTTTTAATAAAGCAACCCTATATATGAATATTATAGGTATGGAGTACAACATGTATAGTGCCTTGTGTCCCATTAAGTCAAGAATAAAAAAAAGCCATTGGGTAAAGAATCCTCAGCAACTTTGCCAGGCTGACAAATAGATGCTGACTTATCACTTATATAACGTGAGACTCCTGTTTCTAGCTTCTTTAAAATTTCAACGACAAAATAATTACTAAAAATAAAGAGAAGATAATGAGGCTTTACAAAATTAATTCTTACTGCATTCAGAAGTGTCAAACTTGTGCCGTATTTTTATCCTGAATTTTGGAGGGGGAGAAAACCATGTTCTGTTGCAGAATTGTAGTGAATATTAAGTAGCTACATATAAAGTGTACTTCTTAGGAGGGAAAACACTTTCATAATCACATTTTTAGTGTTTTATATATATATATGTCTGTGCGTGTGTATATATAAAATGGCAGCAATTAGTACCAAACTGGTCTATTTTACAATATTGTAGTAGTGTAAAAAAAAAATTGTAATTAAAACATTTCACCTACAAACCATTCAATAATATATTGTGGGGGTGAGGTGGGGAGGAAATGCAAATAGTACTGTTTGTGTATTTGCAAAAAAAATCTGTTTTCCATACAGCACAAGTTCACTTTTAAAAATGCAATGATTTTTAAAGCTCAAGTTATATAAGATGAGAAGCATTTGGTACTATTGTCATAAATACAGCTGTAGAACTGCACTCAACTTGATAACGTGCAGGATTTTTGGAACTAAGCTGCCTTCTTACAATCTAAAGCTTCTTCTGGTCAGATTTATTTTCTTTTCTTATTATTTGCTAAACTTTGTTGTGTGTAACTGATGGCTGTTAAGTTCAGCTATGCACCAAAAGACAAAGAGAACCGCTCATATGTAACTAAAGAGGAAAGGTTATAGATGCGTGTATATAAGCAGCTCTATCTATATATTTCATACTTAAGTTACTGTCAGTGAAATCTAGACCGAGATTCACTGATTAAAAGGGTCTCGCAGACGTCGGTAAGGCACCAAGGATGGCTAACTGAGAGGCTTGAGGATGCTCTGCCCTTATTTTTTGTTTTGCTAGGAGGAAAAGAAAACGTTGCATTATCAGTTACAGCCAGGTGAGAAAGGGCTCGTTTTTGTTGAGGACCGATTCTACATCGTTGAGAATGGGGATCAGGTCTTCAGATTCCAATGTCCCAAGGTCAACGTTTGTTCCTGGAAGACAGTCAAGGAAGTCGGGGAAACGGGTCTGTGGTGGGTTGATATTCAGGGGAGTCTGTGCTACATTATCTCCTGCAAAAGAAGAGAAGGAATCAGTGAGGTGGGAGCTTCTTAACCAGGGAATTATTCGGCCTTTGATGCCAAATCAGCCGCTGTTAGCTACTGGTAGACTTTGTTGCTCTCTCAGCTTCCATCTCCTAATCCAGACTCCCTGGGTACTTTAGTGTGGCTTAGTGGTCACAGTGTTCGACCTGGGAGACCTCTGCTCAAATCCCCACTCAGCCATGAAGCTCACAGGGTGCTCATGTAGCTCAGCCGACCTCACAGGGTTGTTGTGAGGATAAAATGGGGAGGGGGAGAACCTTGAGCTCTTTGGAGAAAAGGTGGAGTGGCAATGTAATAATAATAATAATAATAATAATAATAATAATAATAATAATGATGATGATGATGAAATATTTGGCAGGGCTCAACTTTCAAAACAATATAGCTCACACCCTAATCAGTGCTTGGATGGCAAAACCACACTTCACTTCTCACAAACACCAAATGTAGTTACAGGACAGAGGTTTCCCTGTGTCGGTATCTGTGAAGACCCGTCGGGGATCACATTTCCGTAAGACCATCACAACTTTTGATTTCTAGTAGGCCGGAAAATACCTTCCAGAGGCAAACCCTCAAATCTGTTTCAGAAGTTCTTGCTGAACATGGAATCAGGTTCTCTCATGTAAACGACCAGCTGGAGAAGAGAGCACCTCTGATCATGTGCAGACTACCTGTTCTGCACTCCTGTGACGCCAGTGCCAGCCCCACCCATGCCAAGGGGTTAATGGAAGGACTGATAGCTCGAATTACAGGTGGGGTCAGAATAGGGTTCCTTCACCTTTGCAATGGGCCCCTTTGCACTCAGTTTTAGAAGGGTGTAGGGAGCTATGGTTTGGTTAAAACTGGAGGGAGTCAAGGAGGGACACTTGTGGGTTTTATTAAGGGCCTCCCTACCTCCCCCCCCCAATAATGTATAGGAAAGTTTGAACCCCAGAACCCCACTCTTCTTGTGCCCACACAAAAGCATGTGCTCTGCGCAAATGCAAAAGTAACATTGACAGTCAAGCGGATCTCTTAGGGCGTTGCTAAGAAGTATATTTTTTCCCCAAAACATCAAAATGCTTCTCATTCCTACCTGTGTCCATCTCATCTACATTGCTGAGGTAGTCTTCAGGTGTAGTTGGTATGCTGTAACATCCTAAGCCTAGGCCACTGTCTGTGCTCTGCTCCCTGGAATGGTATGGCCCACTATGAATCGGAACATGAAGAAACCTCAGTCAAGGATGCGCTCATCAGATATATGTCACCAGAATGGCTTTAGGGAAGGACAGCCTGCAGCTAGGCCTGAATGCCCTAGATAGGCCTGAATGTACTCCCATTTGTTTGTGGGTTCCAGCTTACCAGCCTAAAATCTGCTACCTAGTGCAGAATAGGGCGATAAAAGCAAAGCTTCTAACTCCTGTGGTTTAGGCAGGTGGGCAGAACGTGGCGAGAGCTCAGAAGCCAAAAGGAGCTACTGTAAGTATGCGTTAAGGAGAAGGGTCGTAACTCGGTGCTTTGCATGCAAAAGGTTCCAGGTCGGATCCCTGAAATCTCTCTCGTTCCCAGCTCTCATCAGCCTTTGCCAGCACAGTCAAAGGTCAGGGATGATGGGAGAGGCAGCCCAACAATGTCTGGAGTGCCACGGGAGAGCCCCATCTCTGCAGTAGGCCATTCTGGGCCAGATGGACGTATATCCTGACCTGGCATAAGGAAGCTTCATATATTCATATACTGTACTCTGTGCATTGTACAGCTCCCTCTCCATACCTGCACTGTCCCAATTGCTCTGGCCAGGCTCCCTCCTTCCCATCTGACCCCTCCTCCACCCCACTCTTTGCCAAGAATTCCAAATTCATCAATAGCCAGATTCTTGGGAGAAAGCTTATGCACCAAATAGGTAGGCATTGCAAGCAGAAGTGCATGGTGATTTGCAAATAACCAAATCTGTTCCCAGCCATTCTCCTCTTGGCAGCAGCAAAGGATTTTTTTTTTGGGGGGGGGGGGGAATGTCACACCCAGTACTTTAACTGGGAGTCAATAGCAATGATTTCCATGCTAGGGAATCACACCTCCACAAATACAAAATGATGCCAACTGTTGGTCTGCCATGTTGGTCTGCTAAAGCAAAGTTCCCAGCAAGCTTATTAGGACCAGCCAAGGTTCTTAATACGATGTACATGCTCCCCAGTTACACCAAAGTTGTCGTCAGAACGGATACCAGTCCTGTCCTGCCACACTGGAATGTACCCAGATCACAAGGATCTTTGGCCAGTTTTCGTCTGATATACATTTATAAGGTGCGAGTCATATACAGTAAGATCAGAATTGGTCATAGAGGCCTGGTTTGTACGTAACGTTCAACCATAGTTAAAACTAAACTATGGTTTATTGTAAATGTGCAGCATGGTTGTAGACGCTGCTGAAAAGATCCCGCACACTCCTCCCTTGCTGCTGGGGAAAATGTCAGCCTGGCATCTTGTGATGCCAAAACGGCAGCTCATAGTTTGTATATTTCCAAACAAACCTTAAGTACTAAGCCAAGAACAAACCTTAGTTACTGCTTGTGATTTGTTTGGAGAAGAACAGACCACAAACCCAGGTTTGAATGTCGTGACACAAGCCGGACTCTGGCTTGCTTCTCAGTGGCGTGGCTGCAACAGGAGCGGGGAAGGATTAGAGCGGGAACTTTTCAGCACTGAGCACGAGCACACTGCACTGCCACATTAAACCATGGTTTGCTTTTAACTATGGCTTAATGTGGCGTGGGAACTGGATCAGAAGGATCAAACACCTGCTTTATTAAAGGGTTTGCATCTTACAAGCAAAGCTGGTGGCTTCTGTCTCAGTCTACAACCCAAAAAGCTAAATGCCTTTGTTTAGAAATCACATGCCTTAGCAGGTATGAGAATTTCAAATGCGGCCTACACTGCAGAATATAAAAAAAAAATGTTTGTGAGCAAACAGTGTACTTGCCTGTTCAGGAAGGGATCCGACCCATTATTTGTAACAGACCTCATGTCTTGTGTCATGTTAGGAGGTGTGCTCACAGCAGTCTGAACTGGAGCCATGTTCTCAGACTCCATGGGAAGTTGTCTGTACAAATCAGCTTCCTA
Source organism: Podarcis liolepis (assembly GCF_965112155.1). Lineage (NCBI taxonomy): Eukaryota > Metazoa > Chordata > Lepidosauria > Squamata > Lacertidae > Podarcis > Podarcis liolepis. Next base: position 78,805,808 of record NC_139556.1, read on the forward strand.
AAGTAGAAAACGAATACATAACTGTCAGTGCTGGGGCCGGGGGGGCCTGGAAAACAGGTTTCTAGAGGTACGAGTCCCACGTATGCCCCATCCATCCCTATTTACCAGGGATGGTGCCTATTTCCTGCAGCCTGGTCTGGTTTGCTTTGGGGAGACATTTTGTGCATGTCTTTAAACAAAAAAATTTAAAAACCGCAGGCAGACACACATGTGCCGTAGAATTCTGTAGGGTTCGGCTTGCCCCACATCTCCAACCTCTAGATGATAAAATGTCTAAGTCAGGAACCAAGGCATCTTAGCTCTAGCGCAGGTGGTCTGTGGATCACCAGTGGTCCACAAACTTCTTTCAGGTGTTCAGCGGCATTGTCTGCAAAAGCACCATTTAAAATCACACAGGATCTAGCAATGCGCCTTGCAATTGCTACAACAAGCAAAAAAAAAATCAGTAAGTGGTCCATTAGAAATGTTCCAAGTGATCTGTGGGGACAGGGGGAGTTTGGGAACGACCACTCAAGTGTACAAGGCATACACATGCATAGACACAAAATTGCCGTGACTTACTAACAGCCTGCAGATCACAAATGTTACAAGGCGTTGCAAATATTTTAAGCGGCGATCTTAACTGAATTTAATGGGCCCACGGAATTCAATGGGCCTTACTCCCACATAAACTGTGTTTAATGTTGCATTTTAAATTGTTGTGACCTTCCCTGGGACGGTGTGGCAAAAGGCGGGTAATATATCAAATTAATAACAACAAACAAACACGCAGCAACAAAATGAGGTTAGGATTGCTGGATCTGCCCAGTTTCTTTTTCCAAACCCTGGCCCCTTTTGCTGGAAACAAATAACCTCCGTTATTTCACAGACTAGAAAAGGAAGGCAGAGGGGTTGGGGAAAGAGGTGATTCATTACATTACAGAATTTCACTAACACAGACATAAGCTTCTCAGCAGGCAGTCCCAAAGAAGCCATTAAAAAATGTCCACATACTGATCTCAGTAGGTGCATCATTATTTCCTGGAGCGACTTCTGATTTGCAGTGATGTAAGACAATGCAGGAAGCCCATGATACGAAAGTTTAGACAGCATGCATGCATCAATTGATTCAATACATGGAGTTTGCCGCTCATACCCAGGAACTAGCAAGTGGGTACAATTTGTGCCAGGATGACCTACAGTTAATGTGCAGTAGCACACCTTGTTTCCTTTCCTTTATTCGGAATATAATAACTGACTAAGGAGGAAGTAAGGATGCAAAACTTCTATACAGGAAGTACATGAGAGAATGCCAGGAATGTCTGTGTTGTTGTTGTTTTTTGTAGTGTGACAGTGACACCAAGTGGGGGAAAAGATGATGACACAGGGTGTGTTCCCATTTGTGCTTGTATTCCCTAAGGAAAAATACAAAAGGAACTTCTATTACAGTGGTACCTCAGGTTAAGTACTTAATTCGTTCTGGAGGTCCGTTCTTAACCTGAAACTGTTCTTAACCTGAAGCACCACTTTAGCTAATGGGGCCTCCTGCTGCCGCTGCGCAGCAGCAGCACGATTTCTGTTCTCATCCTGAAGCAAAGTTCTTAACCTGAGGTAATATTTCTGGGTTAGCGGAGTCTGTAACCTGAAGCATATGTAACCTGCAGCGTATGTAACCCAAGGCACCACTGTAATAGGAAAGAGCAGAGAATCCCTATTTCTCTTGAGAGTCATCTACACAACTGATTGCATACTGATTGTAGCAAAAAAAAAAAAGAAAAGTTAAAAAATATAGCACATTGCAATTCTAAGTTTACAGGTCTGCAAGTATGTCTGTGGGCATAATCCACTGGGAATTTCTCCTGCATAAACTCACAGGGCAACAATTCCCAGAGTTCCCTGTGAATGTATGATGGGAATGTGGGCAATTGAATACTTGTTATTGCTTCACTCCATATATAATCTTACACTTGCACCCGTTGACTAACAGCAGCAACAGTCATGAAATAACACAAAACCTGCCATGGGGTGGGGGGCGTTGCATGTGTCTCTGTACCTTTACATTCAAGCTCTTTGCCACTTCAGGACAAGGTAACTATCAAACAATTAAAACCCGCTTCCCCCTTCTTTTCTCCCAGCACAAAGGAATATCAGACGGCTCACATTTGCTCAAACCTGCTGTGTGTACTACACCTAAGTGGCAGTAAGTATCACAGTATGTATATGAAATATAATATCACTGGCTATTTCCTGTTGTCCAGCCGGGCAGATTTAATTACCTCTCACCCTGGAAATCTAATGACGCTGCTTCTGGAATGCAAATGGGAACCAAACCTAGTTTGGGATGCTGACGCGGTACATCTGGCACCCTCCTCTCGGATTGCTAAATTCAAACTGTGCCTTTGAGACCTCAGAGAAACCTGTCGTTTTCATGCTTTCACCAAAATCACTTAATGTATGTCAATAAGTGCTTGTGTTTTAATGGAAGGGCACTAGGTGATATATCTGCTTTTGAATTCTGGTGCTGGAGGAGACTCTTGAGAGTCCCATGGACTGCAAGAAGATCAAACCTCTCCATTCTGAAGGAAACCAGCCCTGAGTGCTCACTGGAAGGGCAGATCCTGAAACTGAGGCTCCAATACTTTGGCCACCTCATGAGAAGCCTTGACTCCCTGGAAAAGACCCTGATGTTGGGAAAGATGGAGGGCACAAGGAGAAGGGGATGACAGAGGATGAGATGGTTGGACAGTGTTCTTGAAGCTACCAGCATGAGTTTGACCAAACTGTGGGAGGCAGTGGAAGACAGGAGTGCCTGGCGTGCTCTGGTCTATGGGGTCACAAAGAGTCGGACACGACTAAACAACAACATCCAAACCGGTTTGAAGTCCATATCATGATACAGTGGTGCCCCACAAGACGAATGCCTCGCAAGACAAAAAACTCGCTAGACGAAAGGTTTTTTCATTCGCGATTTGCCTCGCAAGACGAATTCCCCTATGGGCTTGCTTCGCAAGACGAAAACGTCTTGCGACTTTGTTAAACCGTTTAAACCGTGCTTCGCAAGAAGAAAAATTCGTTAGACGGCAAAAATTGCGGAACAAATTAATTTCGTCTTGCGGGGCACCACTGTATCGGTTTCATATTTTTTGACCTGGCAATATATTGCAAATCATGGTGTGTGTGTGTGTGTGTGCACGCACTATGCAAAAATCGCAATGTGGGAAAAACCGTGAAGCCAGCCAATGCCTCTCCCCGCCACCCCCAACACACACATTGATTTTCCCTTCCTTTGCTCTTCTCAGCTCTTGGGGAAGCTGTGGCCTAGGATCTATGAGCAGGGCTGTTGCCTCCGTTGCGCAGATTTGCAAAATTGGAGAACACACAAATAATTTGCAACTGAACACGTGGAATGTGGTGTAGGGCTGGGTTACTCGCTTGCATCGCTGGCAAGGCTAGTCTGCTTGCCTGGGGCTGCTTCACACAATGATGTTCAAAGGCTGCCACCTAAATTTCAGCTGGCAGACTTCCTTATTACGTGCTCCCCATTTAAAGTAAGGGTGGGAAACCGTTTTCCCTGCCAGTGGCCGCATTCTCTCAGGCGGTGATGTTTCAGGGGGTGGGCACATGCCGGAGATGGGTGGGGGCAGAGGAGAAAATAGGGCAGGGCAGCCCCCTTCTGCTAACCTTTCCCCCCTCCTCAACTGCCCACATGGAATTAGGTCATGGGCCACAGGTTGCCCACCCCCGTGGCTATAAAGCTCAGGTACCTTCTGTAATACAAGCAGTGGAAGCTTTGTGGCACTCTTGAACTAGGCCAAAAGCCTTGCCTATAGTAGCATCCTTCAATCTTCTGCCTCCAGATGTTGTTGGACTACCTTTCATCATCCGCTGGCTATGCAGGCTGATGCTGGTGGGGGTCAGAGTCCAGCAACATCTGGGGAGCCACGGTCGAAGAACTCTGGCCACAGGGCAACTTTTGTCATTCCAGAGGTTGCTGGACTACAACTCCCATCAGCCTGAGCAAACGCAACCAACAGCGAGGGATTGTGGGAGTTGTAGTCCAAAGCATCTTGTTGGGAGAAGGGTGAGTTAGACTAGGATTCAAGTGACCAGACTTCGAAATTCCCAGTCACAGAGTGGCGTTTGTTAAGGAGTTGTTAGGAGACCCCAGGATTCTTTGGGGGAAGTTGTGGTGGTACGATGCTCCTTTAAATGCAAGGCCTCACTCTGCCTCGTGGTAGGGCTAGTCAACACCAGAGTTTACAGCACGTATGGGAAAACCTCAAGCCTTCAAGAGTGTTTCTCTGCCTGTGTGGACTGTTCACCTGAAGTCTGATTCAGGAGAGAGAGAGATTGAGAGAGAGAGAGAGAAGAAACTAGCCTACTGTACAGAAGGTAGAACTCAAATTCATTCCTCTACCCTCTTTTGCACCGCAGGAATGTGTCCCACCTACTATTCTGGAAGGGAATGTGTCCCTCAGGTGAAAAGCCTTCTTCACTCCTGCTTTGCAGCAAAAGAAGACTTTAATGAGGGGTGTTTCAGGTCTGCTACGGCAGTGTCAAGCGGATGACAGGTCTGTGAGCACACAGAACCAGACATGACACTTCTGGGAGAGCAGCAAGTCATCTGGCAAAAGGAGTCCCTCCTGCAGGCCAATCATGACATGCTCAATCATTGACACCTTCTTTTCTTTCTTTCTTTTTTTAAAAAAATGACCTTTGGCAGCCGTTGCAGTCTGTTTTCTTTGGTGGTGGTGCTGTGAGTACAACCATCTTCCAGAAAGCAAAGGGGAGAGGAGTCAGGAAAAAAAGAGAAAGGGGAGATCAAGGCAGCTGTGTGATGTTGCTGCAGCATGCTCAAATGTTCACTGTCTCTACACACACACACACAACTATTTCTTTAGACACACACACACACACAGAGAGAGAGAGAGAGAGAGAGAGAGAAGGAACAGGTGCCTTATACTGAGTTAGACCATTGGGCCATGTAGTTTAGTATTGTCTACACTGGCAGAGACGTGGGTGGCGCTGTGGGTTAAACCACAGAGCCTAGGCCTTGCCGATCAGAAGGTAGGCGGTTCAAATCCCCGTGACAGGGGTGAGCTCCCATTGCTCGGTCCCTGCTCCTGCCAACCTAGCAGTTCGAAAGCACGTCAAGTGCAAGTAGATAAATAGGTACCACTCTGGCGGGAAGGTAAACAGCGTTTCCATGTGCTGCTCTGGTTCGCCAGAAGCAGCTTAGTCATGCTGGCCACATGACCCGGAAGATGTACGCCAGCTCCCTCGGCCAATAAAGCGAGATGAGCATCGCAACCCCAGAGTCGGTCACAACTGGACCTAATGGTCAGGGGTCCCTTTAGCTTTACTACACTGACTGGCAGCAGTTCTCCAGGTTTTCATGCAGGATTCTCTCCCAACCCTGTCTGAAGATGCCAGGGATTGAACCTGGGACCTTCTGCTTGCAAGACAAGATGCTCTACCCCTGAGCTACAGCCCTTCCCTGGCATAATTTACTCTGTGCAAAATGATTCTGGAAATCTCCAGCCACATTTCCTGGAACCTTTCCCTGCAGAAATAGCTGCAGATGCGCCAGCCGCTGAATTGCCCCTTTGAGAATGCGGGAAGAGTCTGGTTTCATGCTGCTCCTCACTGTACTTCCGTCTCACCCGGTCCTCTGATGGAGGGCAACAACAAAAAATATCCAGATTACACCCCACCTCCCCTGGCATTTGTATTCCTCAAATTCCCCTGTTCTGTAGTGCAGCACTCTAAGTCACACCCACATCCTACATTTGAAACTCATTCAGCACATATTTATAGCAAATGGCTTACCCCAAAGAATGCTGGGAGGTGTAGTTTGCATGGGGTGCTGGGAACTGCTGCTCTGTTATGAAGTAAACTACAGTCCCCAGGATTCTTTTTTGAGAGGGTATGTGCTTTAACTGCAAACCATTCTTATGCTGCAATCCTACAGTCCCTGGACAGGGTCTCGGGAGCCCTAAGATAAACCAGATCTTTGATGCCAGAGAAAGAGAGACTGGATACCAGATTCCCCCTTGCCTGCTACTACAAAAATATTTGATGCTCTGACCCAGCCAACATTGGAGCTGCGATAGCTGTACAGATGAAAGTGGTGGTGGTGTGGATTGTCAGGGTAGTATTGGGAAACTGATTGGAGCCAAAGGATGCAAAATATTTATGGTCCAGCAACACCCCACCATTACCACCACTGAACTGGGGCGAAAATTATACCAGCTGAGGAGCTGATCTGAATGTCTCCCTCAGATTTCCCTCCCGTTGCTCCTAATGGGAGGGGGAAAGTCATTTAATATTAGAAACCCTGATGGGTTTTGGCTGGGTGGTTAAGCCATACTTCTGATTTACTCCAGACTTAGGACTGCATGGTGAGAAGACGATCTAGGAACATAGGAAACTGCCTTATACTCAGCCAGACCATTGGTCCCTCGAGCTCAGTATTGTCCACACTGGTTGGCAGGGACTCTCCAGGGCTTCAAGCAGGGGGCATTCTGGGAATCACACCTGAGATCTTTGGCATGCAAAGGAAGCAGACGCTCTTCCCATTGCGAGCTTCATCAAGGAAACTGTTTGAAGCCCGTTTGCCCATTTTAGATCATATTGGCTGCTGTCCTCAATGTACTTACTAGGGAGTAAACCCCATGGAATAAAGGAAGTCTTAAAATTCAGGGTAGACGTTCATGGGATGACACTGTTCATTTCTGAAACAGGCAGGGGGAGCGCAGAAATCAAATTAAGTTACAACTGTGCACATGAAATATGAATCACATGCTAACTGACGAAACTAAGGCAGCTCTCTCAGCTCACCAAACCTCTTTAGCTGACAGGGTTTCCCAAACTTGTTTTTGGACTACAACTCCCATCACCCTTAGCTAGCAGGACCAGTGGTCAGGGATGATGGGAATTGTATTTTAGTGTTTTGTTGGAAGCCGCCCAGAGTGGCTGGGGAAACCCAGCCAGATGGGCGGGGTATAAATAATAAATTATTATTATTAGTCCAAAAAACAGCGGAGACCCAAGTTTGGGAAACGCTACTTGAACACATAAGAAGAGCCCGAGAGGTCAGGTCAGTGGGCCACCTAGTCCCAACATCCTGTTCTCACAGTGGCCAACCAAATGCCTATGGCAACCCTGCAAACAAGACCTGAGCACAGCAGTGCCCTACCAACTTGTTACTCCCAGCCAGAAGGCATTCCAAGGCATACTGTCTCCGACAGGGGAGGTAGTCCATAGCCACTGTGGCTAGCAGACATCCCTTTCCCTCTGTGAATTTGTGCGATCCTCTTTTAATGCCATCCAAGTTGGGGGCTGTCACTGCTCTTCGGTAGAAACAAATTCCATAGTTTAACAATTAAGTGATTAGTGATCAAACATCGTCCCAACCTTCTAAAACTGAAGCAGGATATGGGGAAGGAGAAACCCCATCAGCTCCAGAGAGCTGCTGGGCGTATCCTTCCAGGCAGGGCAGCTGCCGAGTCGGAAATTTCTGCAGAGCAAGCCTGCTGTAAGATAGCCAGGCAACAGCAGCTGCTGTCAAGTTGGGGACTCGGTACTGGAGGAGAAATAATTCCACTCCCTTTCACCCAAACCCTTCCCCCCCCCCTTTCAGTCGCCTAGCAGCCAGCCCACCCGCCCCCCAACACACATCATTTTTCCTCCCCTTAAATGGGTTGCATAATACTATGATTCTATGAAAAGAAAAGGCAACAGTAAAGGATTCGGGCAGTTGGGTGGGGTCTGCTACCTTGAGTCGACCATCAGTACCGCCCAGACTGCAGACAGGAAGTTCATAAAAGTTCCTGCTGATTAAAGGCTGCGGGCCAAGGATTGCACCACAATTTCTTTTTTTAAAGCTGCTGGCGGGGGCAAAAAATAAATATCTGCTCCTCATTAAAATTAGCACGCACAACTGCGACATGGCAGAGCTCGTAAGGTTTGAACAGCTCCGTCCTCCCAAGACCAAGTGACTTGCCTTGCACGGCTCGGCTAAGGATTTTTCAGGGTCCAACAAGTGACTGAACGTGGCACAGACCAGGGAGTAACAAGAAAACACAATGCTGGGTTACAGGAAGCAGTCTTGCCAAGCCAATAATCTAAGGCTTCCGAAGTCACATCCGTGCCATGCATTTAAAGCACACAGCTTCCCCCAAAGCATCCTGGGAACTGTAGCTTGTTCAGTGCACTGGAAACTGTGGCTCTGGGAGGCATAAACAGCAGTTCCCAGTGTTCTCTGGGGCAAGCCGTATGCTCCATAAACCATGGTTACAGCAACCAAAACTTGCCATTTGGGGCTAGATGGCTCCAAAGTTGTATTTTTCATTATAGTCGTGCCTTGGAACTCGAATGCCTTGCAAGACGAGCGTTTCAGCTCCTGAACGCTGCAACTGTTCCGGTTTGTGAATGTTCTTTGGAACCCGAACGTTCGTTGCGACAATTGGAAGCCGTGCCTTGGTTCCCAAATGTTTTGGAAGTCAAACAGACTCCCGGAACAGATTCCGTTCGACTTCCAAGGTACGACTTTTTGGTTCCTGAAATTCATTCTGATTGTGCAGATAAAATATAATGGATGGACTTCTACAGGATGCGTTGCTAGCGTGTGAAAACAGTCAAGACCCAAGGATCCCCAGGCATGCTCCTCCAGATGGTGGAGACGTCTGGGGCCATCCTGGTGCCCAGGTATCTTCACTTGGTCGCAAGTGGCCGGAAGCCAGGAACAAAATGCGCCTGGAGAATTTCAAACGCTGATATGAAGGGTACCCGGTTAGAGACTATGCCCTGCATCCTTTTTGCCACCTTGTGCATAATTTCATAAACAAAGAAGACGTTTATATCAAAATGTAAGAGAGGCTCAGTGTAAACTGATCAGGGGCAATTAACTTCTCAACAGCAACAAAAAGACTGAGAAAGCCGCTCCATTAGGATAACTGCCTACAGAAGAACCTAACGCCGCCAGCTTGCATTCATGTCAATGAAGATAAAACGGAATCCATTTTTATATTTCATTTTACTATTATTGGTCTTTGAATGGACACAGCTTTCCGATGAGGGAGATTTGACATAAACAGCTACATATATCTTTGGCTAGTTATTTCAAAAGCAAAAAAGATGGGGCTGTGCGGGGGAGGGGGGAGGGGATTTTGCAGCACACGCTTTGATATGTCCTGATAGGGTCAGTGGTATCCTTGGTACATCTGACGGAGCGTTAATAACCCGCCAGAAGCGACATGCCAACTGGTGTCGCTGCACAAATAGAAACCATACCTCTGTTTGCTGCCAAGAAATTCGATACCGCCTTACTAAATACAGTATAAACAAATGTTACCCTGGAATAGCCAAAGGGGGTTAAGGCAGAAATCCCAAAGGCAAAAGGACACTGTAGGCAGGAGAATTCCAGTCCCACCCCCATTTTAGATCTTTTGCATCCCAATCCAATGCATATTTACCCGGAAATAAACCCTGTCGAGTTCATTAGGATGAGCTCCTAAGAAAATGAGCACAGAATAGCAACCTAAGCTGGGGTTTTTTTAAGTGTAGACAGATCACCATGGGGACTTGGTGTGATGTGTTTGTAACTTCGCTTAACTGCGTATGCTGTTGGGGCAGGCAGAAATGTGGGTTTTCAATTTAAAAAAAAATGAATCGGAAAAATTTTCCAGAATGTTTTGCCTATGCAAATAGGATAATTTGGCTTGGCCCTCCAGATGTTACTGAACTGCAATCATCGTTAGGCACTGGGCATGCTAGCTGGTTGTTGGAAGCTGTAGATCTTCACCCTTGCCCTAGAGAGCGATCTAAATTCTTACGTTTATTATTTTGCTTGTATTTAGTAAGCAAAGCTAAAAACTTTGAAACTGCCAAGCTTATCTAATACTGTGTATTTACAGTTGGCATCCATTCATTCTTAGAAATGGACCTGTGGAACTGCAGGGAAATAAAGCACTGAAGAACATATGCAGAAAACTTGCACTGAATGCCGAAATTGCCTTCATAAAACTGGACTATATTTAATTCCTACCCACATTGCTCCTTGGAATAAGTGGTTAAGTGTGTTATCTAGGGAAACGGATTAATATTTGGGGAAAACACAGTATCTTCTAAAGGGAGATACTCCCCAGTTTGTGAAAAGCATCATTTGCAATGGTTCAGAATGCTTTCTTCCTTTGATTGTGTATTTTGTGTTTTTATGTTGTGATTTTATCTTGTGAACCGCCCTAGGACCTGTGGATATAGGGCTATATACGAGTTTAGTTAATAGTGGTAGTAGTAGTAGTAGTAGTAATTCCTTAAAGCCATATAAATGAAGCACCAGATGTGAGGCATTATAAAAGCCAAATCTTATATCATAAGTGAAGTCCAAAGTTGTGCAACACGTACATGATGAGGAAAGTCTCCAGGCAGTGTATAATTGCTAATGACATTAAGTCTAAGATATCTGTAAATGCAAAATGACATCAGTTTCACAGCTGGCCGCAAACTGCTGAAACAGACTTAAGAACTAGCCCTTGGGAGTATTTGTAGCCTTTGTCATAGGGAAGCTCTCCATGTGATGGTCATGTGGGCACTAGCTACCAATAGGAGCAAAGCACATGGGAATATTAGTGCCCCATATACATCTTGCCCCCTCCCTTCCTCTGAGTCTGTTCATCCGCCATTTGGAGAAGCTAGGAACAAGTATGCATGCTCCCTCACTGTGTGAAGGAGTGAACACCCAAACCAGGACCTCTTTAATCTTCCAAAGGTCCAACAGCACTAACAGGGTTTGCCTAAAAACATAGCAATACCTGACGCATGAGTTCCTCCTGGCGCATGCGAATCCTCTCTCGTTCCATCTGGATCCGCTGAAGCCTCAGCTTCTGTTGCTGCTGCTGTTGGGAAGTCAAGGCATTCGGCATGTTCAATAAGGCGGCTTGAGGGTTTGGGGTAGGGTGGTTCTGCTGGGATATAGTTGTACTGGGTGTCATTTGCGGTTGGTGCTGGTGATTCATTACTAAGGAGAAAACACAGTTTAGAAAATTATTTGTAGATTATTATTATTAGCACCTGCCCTTCAACAGAGTATTAATTACAGCTTTAAAAATAGTCCAAAATAAATTATAGGCCAAGGCAAGGAGGTATGTCTTCAGCATACAACCCCCTTCTAATCTAGGCTTTTAAACACCAGTGTTAACACTTTGAATTTGGCCCAGAAACACGCTGGAAAGCAATGCAGCTGTTTTAAAATCTGCAGCTTTGGAACGACACTGACAGGTCCTTACTACTGTATGAGTGACACTTCCCCATGCATTGTTCTGAAGATAGGAACAGAAGAATGGTTTCCTGGATCAGGCCAATAGCCCATCCAGCCCAACATCCTGTTCTCACCCAGATGCCAGTGGGATGGCAAGCAGGACCTGACCTCAAGAGCACAGTTCTCCTCCTGTGGTTTCCAGAAACTGGTGTTCGGAAGCATCACTGTATCTGACAATGGAGGCTGAGCATAGCCATCGTGGCAAGTAGCCATTGATAACCTTATGCTCCATGAATTTGTCCTTTAAAGCCCTCCAAGTTGCTGAGACCATCGCTGCCTCCTGTGGGAGTGAGTGTCATGGTTTAACTTGGTGGATCAGTGCCAGTGGATTTGCCCCGAGCTATCCCTTCGGATTCATAACTGAACTACGACTTCAAACCACGTTGAAAGCCAACACTTTGTGAAAGCCGTATTAAAAGTCATTGACAAGTTTTCAGCGGGGTGTTACAATCACCACAAACTTAAGTGACTCGGTCTTTTAATTGAAAGTCCCCCAAAGTGGTTAATTAAATCTGACAAACAATGTCCAAGCCAAAAACCCAGTGTTCAAGAATTCCTAATTTAATAGTTTAATAAAAAAAACTGAACATATTTTGCTCTCAGAGCTCAGGAATGCCCCTTTCTGAGGTCCTCCATGCTCCCCTTTCATGCTCAGCTGCCTCTTAGATCCAACCGCAACATAAGAACAGCAGTCTTGCAGGTAGGGGTGTGTGTCTTCAGCAAAATGCAATCACAGAATTTCAGAGTTGGAAGAGATCTTAAGGACCATCTAAGTCCAATCCCCTGCAATGCAGGAATATGCAGCTGTCCCATACAGGGACTGAACTTGCAACCTTGGTATTATCAGCACCATGCTCTAGCCAACTGAGCAATCCAGGCAACTGAGTTTGTAGACACCTGGCTGATGGGCGTGCTTGGTGGGTGGTAGCAGTAAGCAGAACAGGCAGAAAGAACAGGGGACAGATTGCAAGAGTTAGGAGGTTCAAGGAGAACAAGCAGAGAATGGAAACATAGGCATCCATACCAGCAGGCGACAGGTAAACTAAGTGTGTTGGAGAAAGCTAGACATCTTTTCCATGCTTCTGTTTAATCTCTCTTACAGTTGACATATCAAAGCGGGTAAAACAATAATGAACGCGGAGTGAGGAAGTGACTCGGAATCTATAGGGCTTTCACAAATAACAAAAGAAGAAAAGGAAGCAAAGCAAAAGAAAGGAAAATCAACACAAGCTCTGTGGCTGACTCTTGCCAACTTTCCCCCGAGAAACTTGTCTATACCATCTGAACAAAGAGCGCCTTCCCCTCCAAATAGCCTCTACAAGGTTTACTTTGGGTTGCAGTCGGTGAAAATCTGCCCATCTGCGATTACAGCATGCAAACTGCATGAATAGCAGAATGGTGCGTTTGACAAACTGCTGGTATGCCATACCAATTCCTTTTCAGTAATGTCAGCAATTCCTTAGGTATCCTACTATTCCCCACCCACTCGTGTTAAAAGGTAAGTTTAGACTGGTCAATTTCCAGAGCCATCAGAGACATCAGTTATAACAGCTGCAGATCCCTCTCTATGTGCCTACTGTGAAAGATTTGGCGCGGTTTTAAAATTTAGCTTAAAGTGTGGGATATTTGGCTGGTTTCTGTAACAGAACTGTGGGACACGAGAGCGGTCTGAAGTCACCCAGTGCAATTCAGTTTCTTAAGCTAAGCCGCAACCCGGATAGACCATCTGATATGAGCCACCCTGATCACCTTTGGAGGACAGACGAGATGCAAATATTACCCCTCGAAAGCAACCATTCGTGAGTTATCTTACCACTATGTATCCTATTTTTGCAGCAGCTCAGACATTGCCCCAGGAGCAATTGGCTGAAGCAGTGCTGCTAATAATGAACAGAAGTCCTAGAGTGTTCCCTCTGATAATCATTCCATCTGGAAGGAGCAGAGAGCAGTTGAGGCCTTCATACAGTGAGAACAGCCTTCTTTTTTTAAAAAGGGCCACATTTCCCCACAACCCACAGATGTGTGCCTTATTATGAAATGGCCCAGATACACTCTGTGTGACACCATACGTGCACTGCAGGGATATCCAACATGGTGCTCTCCAGATGTCGAACTACAACTCCCCTGAGCCATAGCCGGCATGGCCAATTGTTAATAGATGATGGAGGGCATCTCGCTGGCTGGCTACCAATGTGCTCCCCTTGCCTTTCCCCAGGCTACGAGGTGGAAATCATCCTCAGGGCAGGACCCACCATTCATACTGTGGGAAGTCTGGTGCATTCAGCAAATCTGCCCACATTTTTGCCCTTGTTTCTTGCTGGCTATGAAGCAGCACAGATGGCTTTAAACCCAATTTGAGACTTACAGGGGCTCAAAAGCCCCATGAGTTTCAAGTGTATTTTAAGAACGTCAGGAGATCCTGCAGGATCAGGCCAGTCACAGTGGCCCATCTTGTCCAGCATCCTGTTCTCACAGTGGCTAACCAGGTGCCGGTTGAAAATCAGCAATCAGGACCCATGAGCACCTTCCTTCCTGTGACTTCCAGCAATTGGTTTTCAGAAGCATTAACTGCCTCTGACCTTCCTGGCCCCCTGACTCATGAGCAAGGAAAAGAAACAGGGAAGTGATCTCATTTGGCACCAGCTGGAAAGCGACCTCACTTGGGCCACTTCCAGATAAGCTATTTATTTAGCATTCGTTCTGACTTGCTTACACAAAGCTTGTGGGGAAGTCAGACAACGTTGGCTATTTATCAGGCATTCGTTCCCATTGATTCGCAGGGAGAGTTGCACAATGTACGGAGCCTTTCCAGTGTGTTTTCTCATCACCTTCCTTATTGCAAAAAGCCCAGCTTTAGGATTCAAACCCTACTTGCACAATGGAAGAGTGGAGGAAAGGAAAAGTAAGATGAACCTGAGCATTCAAAGGCATTCAGCCCCATCAGTATGGGCACGCAAATGAGATCACAAGGCCACAACCACCTCCACACGAGACAACCTTGACCTCTCTAAGTCCCAGGATTTGTGACCATATGTGTTTTCGTTTTGCACTTTTGCACTGTAAACTGAAGAAAGGTGATTTTTCTTCAGTCCACTGGGAAACTCAGCTACGCCTACTTTCCAACCAGGCCTCGCACAGGCCCTTGCTATATTCTTTGTAAGTTTAATGGACAAATTTACCACAGAGCAGGGTTAACAACTATTAGCAAGAATGGTCCTTTGGCAGCGGAAAGGGGCGATTTATTTGCTGGATATACGCAAAGCGGAGGCTACAGGCGGAGGAGGCACCCATCAGCACAGGTGTAAAACGTCAATGACGCATTTGTTAAAATGGCTGGCGCAGTTTTTATTCTTTTGGCCTCGGCAGAGTCTAAGTACAGTTGTGGGTTAGCCCCCATAGAAAAGGTACTCCACCCCACCCCCAGAATAGTTCATTACAAACTGGCCAGCGTCAAGTGTCATGCAGAGCTGTCTGATGAAAAACACATGTCTGCAGAAGCAAAACCCAGCCACATTACACTTTTGACTTAGTCACGACATTGTGGGGGGGGGGAGTCTCTCTCTCTCTCTCTCTCTCTCTCTCTCTCTCTCTCTCTCTCTCTCTCTCTGCTCTTGCCAACAAAGAACTGACTGTTTCGTTTACTTCCCAGAAACAGCATTAGCCTTCCAACAAGGTCAGCAAAAATACTGCTTTTCAGTTTGGAGCATGCCATGGTCCAAAAATCTGTAAAGTATTAAATAAAAACACACTGCACTGTCCTACGTGCACAGAGAACCTTCTCCTTGGGAGTTCTGGGTGGAGAATAATAACCAGGCAGAAAACTCCTGGCCATTAGGAGCAGATACCTAGAGAGGTGTAGGGAAGCAAACACTCAGCATCCATTTCCTATCCTCATTGGTTGGTTGTTAAAACGATGCCGGTGCAATGCCACTCATTTGGATTAATTGCAAAACAGTTTTAACCAGGTGGTTTTTAGAGACTGTGGCCGTATTACCTTTCTTGGGTGGTCAGCAGGCCACATCAAGGACTGGATGGATCCTATCAGAGTGCAAGTATGCACCTTGGAGTTGCCCTTCTGCAGTACACCTGCTTCCTGCATATAGCAAACTGTGGTCTGACAGCAAAATCCTACACGTTTACTTAGATGTAACTTCCAGGGTGTTCAATCGGGCTTATAACAAGCACAGCTTTTTTAGGATTGTGGTCTTCATTGCACAGGTGGAGCTGTGGGATGTGTGGGTGGGGGGTAGAGACTAAGACACTGGCATGCAGTTTTATGAATGGTATTTTTGCACTCTTAAAGGTTTTCTCTGGATTGGACTTCGCAAACCCTATATAAGAGTCTGCATTGTGAGACAAGGTGACCTAGATTCTGTGCCAAACAAAGCTAAGTTTTGGAGCATGCACATCTTTTGGAAATCTAGATAATTCTGCTCATACTGCACAACTTATTTTGCCTCCACTAGCCATGGTGAAGATGGAGCCATAGAGGGTGTTGGAGCCCCACTCACAGAAAAACACACACCACTCAGTCCATTTCCCACCCTGGCTTCTAAATTTTCACCAGGCATTGGCCACATGCTGTCATGCCTCTCTTTTCAGACTTATGGATCAACAGCCTGCCTTTAATATGTATTTCTAAAACCAAGGTGCTCAGGATGCTAAATGTCTCCCCAAAGAGCTTGAGGTCCAGCTGCAGAGTCACAGAATGTGCATAGCCCTTCCAAGAGAAAACATGATTCTCCACATCAAGGTACGTGCAGCATACATAGCTTTAAATGACTCAAGTAAATGAGCCAAGCAGGAAGAGGGAAGCAGGAATTCCCTTCCAAACCTGAATGTGGAAGACACTAGAAATTACTACCCAAAATTACTCTAGACCTTACTTTGCCAAATTAGTGCCACCCAAAAACCTGTTCCCCACAGAAGTGGTGTAATGTTCAATTCCTCCTTCCAACAGGGGCTGGTAGACGTTTAGGGTTTTTTTGCAGAATCCACTGGTACATTTCTGGGAGATTTGAAGAAGATCAGTAAAAATTATTTAACACACCAAATTGAAAGGAGGGGAGGATTATCCATCATGGCCTTCTGCCAATCATTTACCTGTCAGCTTCTATGGCCCTCACCTGCAAAATATGCATATTAATATAGCTTTTGGCTAGGTCTGTGTAGTGCTCTGATGGTTGGCTTTAAGATTTGCGTTTTGTGTTGTGTTGTGTTGAGTTTTCAGGTGCAGATCTGTATTTGTAGATTGGTATTTGTAGATTTGTATGGCTCACTGAAGTGGGGTAGATAATTGGCTCTGTCCCCTGGGAGACCTTTTCTCGCCTGGTTCATTGTTGGTGAATCTCAGAATTTCTAGTAAACAAGAAGGAAGTTCCCACAAGTCTAAAGTCTGTCCATCTCTGTTTTAACCTTCTAATTGAGTACACATTTGCACACCAGTTCTGGCCTGTCTCTAGTGACAGTTCTGACATGGATAGGCTTCATGTAATTGCTTGATGCTTACAGTATGGTGTGTTCAAATTTATCAAATTTCTTCTAGCTCAAGGTGTCTCCACCCTGAGATGGGGTTAGGTCAAGAGAAAAGACGACTGATCCAAGATAACTGAGTGGGGATTTGAACTCAGGCCTTTTTCTCTCGGTCTGACTCCACCCAGTAAACATCACACATATATTACCGCTTACATCTGGAGGATCACATTTGAGAAAGCAGGTATGTCTAAAACCAACCCTCTGATTGTGAAGCAAAATCTTTTAAGCCTGGTCTTCCATCAACTGGGTGAAAGGAAACACATTTCTACAATGGTCTCGTAAGGTAGCAAAAGCATACTGGGAAATTATATATAGTAAGTTGGAAAAAATGTTGAAAATAACATTTGTTTTAAAACAACAGCAACCCAGAAGCTTTTCTCTTAGATTTGGAGATATCCAAAGAACAAAGGAAATTATTTATGGAACAAAGAAACAGTTCCAACTAAGGAAGACTGGCAACAAAAACTGATGGTATATGCAGAAATGGCATATGCAGAAGATTAATAAACCAAGAAGAGAGATGTTTTAATATAGAATGGGGAAAATTTATTGATTATCTGGAGAATTACTGTAAACAACTGAAATCACTAGCAGGACTGATATAAAAATGAGCAGTGAGAATAACTAAAATAGAACATAAAGGATGATTAGTGGATAAGATATGAACTAGATAAGCAGTGGGGAAAGATGTAACAAAATTAACCACAGAAAGGGGGGTCATCAATGACTGGATATTTCAATTGGGTCTGCTAACTCAGATGTGTGATTATATTGTAAAATGTGAAAATGAAAAATAAAACATTTTTGAAAAGGAAAAGCATTTCTACAAAATGGGGCAGAAGTTGATTCAGGTGCCTCAGAAATTATACATCCATCACCTGAAAACTGTATTATTCATCACAATCCCCATCTGGCACCTGCCAGTTCATTTCAGGATCTTCAGTGCTCAAACACAGCTTGAAACCGGAAGAGCTTTCACAGCGCAGGTGAAGCAATGATAGTGCTGAGGCCGGGGCTTTGCTCTCTCAAAATCTCAGGTCTGTTGTAGCGAACACCAGCTTTGGCAAAGGTAACTTCATTCTCCTTATTTCTGAAAGTTCCACATGACTAATGTACCCAGATCTGAACAATCGCCACCTCTGAAGGTCACATCCCATATTATCACAGCAGGATATGGAAAGTGTGGTTCACCCACTCATTGTTGTTAACAGAGGTTTGCACTATGCTTTTATCTGTAGGATTTCCTGGTGACTTGAAGAAAGAGAAAAAAATAAGTCAGAATGGATGGAAAGTATTGATGGAGCCAAGCCTGAGAAAGCCTGCCCTATCTCCTCCACTTGAGGTGGGCACGTTCAAGGCAGCTTGGAGGGGCACTAGCAGAAGCTTGTGTTTTCCCTGCCTCTCCTTTTTCCTCACCCGCTGTGAAAAATACAGCATAGGCAATTGTAAAGTGTGCCTATGTGAAGCAATGATTCTTCAACATCAACTTCGCTGGACTGGTCATGTTGTGCGGATGCCTGATGATCGTCTTCCAAAGCAACTACTCTATTCCAAACTTAAAAATGGCAAGCATAATGCTGGTGGTCAACAAAAGAGGTTTAAAGACTGGGAAACACTGGCCTGCGAGCGCTCCAGTTGGAGAACAGCCTTTACCAAAGGTGTCATGGGCTTTGAAGACATTTGAACTCAGGACGTAAGGCAGAAACATGCTAAGAGGAAGGCATGCTTGGCAAATCCACACCGTGATCAGCTCCCACCCGGAAACCAGTGTCCCCACTGTGGAAGGACGTGTGGATCCAGAATTGGCCTCCACAGTCACTTACACACTCAGTGTTAAAACCGTGTTTATGGAAGACAATCTTACTCGGCTATGAGTGATCGCCAAGGAAAAAGAAGATCTATATCACATCATACATGCACACACACACACAAATATATAGCAGATATATCTTGCACATGTGCACGTGTACACACACACACACACACACACAGCCTAATGTGAGCATGCTGCCTCCCAGAGAGGAGATGGCAGGAGTAGCGTTCTTCCTCCACTTCTCCTCCTGCTGTGCTGCTGCAAACCTGGTAATGGAGAGACTTCCATTTGTCTTCATTCATAAGAATACTTTTTTTTTTTTTGCAAATTCAGTTCTTATTTATCAGCCAAGAATCGAGCACATCAAATCGTAATCCTAGCTGGGGGGGAAACCTCATACATGAATAGCAGTGTGGGTGGCCACTTGAAATGCAGCTGCATGGAGGCAGATCTATGTCATGATTGCATTTATGTGTGAAGCAGCGCCATGTGCGCCGATTCTCATTAAGATAATGCAAGCCATTTTTAATGCAGTTTGCGCTAGCATGACGCAGTTGCTTGAAAACACTGCTGCAGGGAGCTGTCACAGAGGGTGTCCTTTGCATTTCATGGACTTCTGATTCCACTTACCCCACACACCTGTGTGTGTGTGATTATGTGTATATAGGGTTGCCATATTTCAAAAAGGGACACAAAATCTCAAATAATAATAATAATGAGGTTTTGAGCTTTTTTAAAAAAACAACAACGAAATTCACCCAAGTCTACACTTTCTACATGGGCTGCCATACGTCCAGATTTTCATGGCCATTTCAGCGATTTCCACCCAGATGCTGTTTACAAGGGCCAAAAACCGGCTATTTCTGGGAAACTCGGAACGCATGCCAACCCTAGTGTATATCTATCTATCTCCATTCACAAACAGTTTGGGCTGTATCCACAGAGTTGTGTCCTTCATGCAAGGACTTCAGCTTGCTCAATGGAACCTCTTTTCTCTCTCCTTCCTCCACATGTCCCCTGATCTGTTCTGGGAGTTCACCCAACACTCTGGAGCAGATTTTGCAGGGAAGTACCATAGTGCTGGGTTAAACCACAGAGCCTAGAACTTGCAGATCAGAAGGTCGGCGGTTCGAATCCCCGCGACAGGGTGAGCTCCCGTTGCTCGGTCCCTGCTCCTGCCAACCTAGCAGTTCAAAAGCACGTCAAAGTGCAAGTAGATAAATAGGTACCGCTCCAGCGGGAAGGTAAACAGCGTTTCCGTGCGCTGCTCTGGTTCGCCAGAAGCGGCTTAGTCATGCTGGCCACATGACCCGGAAGCTGTACACCGGCTCCCTCGGCCAATAAAGCGAGATGAGCGCCGCAACCCCAGAGTCGGTCACGACTGGACCTAATGGTCAGGGGTCCCTTTACCTTTACCTTTTATGCAGCGTGGGGGGGGGGAGTGTACTAGACGTTGAGCTAAACAGGCTTAGTGTGGGAAAATGGGAAACCTGAATTAACAGGTGAATGAAGCAATTAACTTTTCAACAGCAGGATTTACTGTAGCCATTTCTCTACTTTGGGAACCATAAGAAGAACCTGCTGTGGGACCTTCTGATCAGCAAGCCCATAGTGCTAGAAGGTGTCCTTGCATGAATAGAACGACTTTATTGGTTACCACCCTTACTGTGTGTGTATGCAATCTGCCAACAGAGGGGAACACTTCATGCAACTGATACAGTGGGCTCTAGTCCATGGAAACTTATGCCGCTAGTCCTGAAGATACTATAAGACTTTTCTTTTTAAAGGGGAGCTCACCAACCAGAGCTCTCTCCAAGTGGCTGCACTTCAAAGAGCCACTCTGCTGTCATTTGCACATGAGAACCAGGCCAAAAATCCTACTCTGCTGTGCCAAGAAGGCTGACAGAGAAAGAGTGGCCGATACATTAGTTCAACACTGCCGGCGGAAGCCAAAGGATAAAATACCTCGGATATGGAAAGCTGTCCCAGAGAACCAGTGTGGCATGGTTCTCGACTCAACGGCAACTCATTGGGCCTTTTTTCCTTTGACACTTCTACCCCTTGCATCCAGCTCAAACACCAGACCAGCTTTTCTACTTGCCGCCCATCAATCACGTCACAACAGCAATTGAAGAGGCCTACAGCCTGTCTGGCAAGCCAATGGTGCAGACTGCCAAGTAGGAAGGTCAGATCGGAATTCCTTTTCGGGTGGAAAGGATAGAAAGGAGGAGGGAGCACTTTCTTCTTATTTTCTTGCGGAATTGCCAACTGGAAGGAAAGGCAAAGTAGCATTAACGGGAACATTTTGGTGTCAGCAAGGCCTCTAAGAAAAGAAACCAGCAGGTACACAGGCCATAGCTCAGCGACAGAGAATCTGCTCTGCATTCCAAAGGTCTGCTTGGAGGATACAGCGTAAAGGTAAAGGACCCCTGGACAGTTAAGTCCAGTCAAAGGTGGTCTCATCTCGCTTTTCAGGCCGAGGGAGCCAGCAATTGTCTACAGAAAGCTTTCCGGGTCATGTGGCCAGCATGACGAAACTGCTACTGGCCATTTACCTTCCTGCCACAGTGGTACCTATTTATCTACTTGACGTGCTTTCAAACTGCTAGGTTGGCAGAAGCTGGGACAGAGCAACGGGAGCTTACCACCTTCGTGCGGATTTGAACCACCAACCTTCTGATCAGCAAGCCCAAGAGGCTCAGTGGTTTAGACCAGTGTTTCCCAACCTTTTTTGGGAAAAGGCACACTTGTTTCATGAAAAAAATCTCGAGGCACACCACCATTACAGCCCCGTGACGTCAGCGCGCAGCGTCACGCCGGGAGGGACGCACGAAAGTGTAAGTTTCAATTTTTTCCCCTCCCCCTTGCCTTCCTTCTGTGCCAACCACCAAAAAGCCAAGAAAAAAGCCAAGACTTTAGGGCAGCAGGTCGACACAGAAGAAGCTCCTACCTAAGGACAGGTGCGACGGCCGTGTCCTCTTCTGCCACACTTGGCAGCCCTGCCTCACGGTCGTGACTCCCACCCTGATTTCTCCCCGCAGGTCGAGCGGCACAGGCAGCCCAATGTGTCCAGCCCAGACACAAGCCCCGCTTCCCCACTCTAGATCCTGAATGCGACCAAGTGCTCTGGACTCCCGAGCAGGGTGGGAAAGAGGACTCGCATCTGGTAGCCTCCGGGCTCCTCGCCTGATCGAGGGATGGCATTGCAGGCAAGCTGCCGGCCGTTGCCATCGCCGCCCCCTCATGCGAGGGGACCTGCCCGGAGTGGTGGGCTGGGGGAGGCTCGCTCTCGGTGGGGATGTGGCCCGCACGCGCGGCCCCGCTTCCTCCTGCCCAGGGCTGAGCTCCTTACCCGCGATCTCGGTCTCGCGCACGCGGATCCCACTTATTCCGAAGCTCGCGCCACTAGCCGGGGCTCTCACACCGTGCCAGGGCGAGGCGGCGCGTCCCACTGACGTCATCGCGGCTCGCCGCCGCCCTCGACGTCCCTGTTCCCTCCCCTCCCTCGGGTCGCCGTGGTTACCGAGGACTGCAAGCTGCTCGGACGAGCGTGGGGCATTAAGTGGGAGAAGGAAAATTAAAATTAAAACTCGCCTGAAGGCCGCCTCGTCGGATATGAAGCTATCTTTCGAATTTTTTAATTTTTCCCGCGGCACACCAGGCAACATCTCACGGCACACTAGTGTGCCGCGGAACAGTGGTTGGGAAACACTGGTTTAGACCACAGCGCCACCCGTGTCCTGGAGGATACAGAGGTGCATGTGGGTAGAAACTAGCTTATTGCACTAAGTTAACATTTAAACTATTGGTTCCACCCACTTTAACCACTGGCGCCATCCACCATTGACACATGGCCATTGGAAGGCTCTGTCATGGATTGGCTGGAGGCAGAGGAGCGGTGGGAGGCACCCAGGGGAACCCCCAGGGGAAGAAGGCTCAGAGCCAGGGGATTGTTGGTGGGAAGACAATGAATGGTCAGAGGGAGAGGAGTTAGCAGACTGGGAGGAGAAGGTGTCAGAAGCTGAAGGCACAAGAGGGTTTGGTGAGCAGGAAGAGGCTGTGGCAGAGAGCAGTCCAGAATCAGAGGCAGAAGTAGAAGCTGGAGAGAACGGGGGGGGGGGGGAGAGACACAGATATGGCAGGCTGCTGAAGAAGCCAAGGAGTCTCCCTCTCCTGCTGCAACCAGCTCCCCTCCCACGAGATCTCCTAGACTAGAACATGCAGAGAAATGAAAAGAGCAGGACAGAGATGGGTTGTGTGCAAACACAGTTTGTGACTATTTGGGAATGGCCCTGGGGAGGAGGAGCCGAGGAGAGAGTGGTGGGAAGGTGGGGACCTTCATCGCTTGCAACTGTTTCATTGGGGCAAGACCTACTGGGAAGAGTTGCTGGGATGACCAGGCCTGCGCTGTTGTGTTTCTCTGCATCAGGAGTCATTGCGGACTTGTAAAGTTTGTTCTCGTTTTCAAAGGAACAGACCATTCCATAGAGAAACCATGGAATTTGCTCCCATAGGAAGTAGTGAGTGCCGCCATTTTGGATGGCTTTACAAGAGGTTGAGACAAATTCAAGGAGGGTAAGTATCAATGGCTACCAGCTAGTGTTCTCCCTTCACAGTCACAGGTAGTAGGCTTCAGGCTTCCCATAGTCCTTTGCCTGGCGACTGTGAGAACAGGATGCTGGACAAAATGGGCCACTGATCTGATCTGGCAACCTCTTCTGGTGTTCTTATACCATTTTTCTCTTTAAGAAGGAATACTTTCACCACACAGGTGGTTTTTTTAAATTAAAAAAACAACAACAAGACACACATCTTCTTATAGTATGGAAAACTGTTCTTTGCATATAACCATATTAGGAGAAGGAATCTATCTAGACCCAATGTAAGACAGTGCCAGTATCATTATGGATTGTAAATTGAATGCACGCAGTTAAGGAGATGGTCCTGCCATAAGCACTAGACGTCAATACATCATGAAGAAACACAAGAGATAAACACACACCGGCAGAGATCTCAGAAATATTGAGCTGGGAATATGAGATCTTTAGCTCATAAATCTACGGCATGAGTCAGAGACTAGAAAGCAATGGGAGAAGCAAAACCAGACAGAACAACTGTTAATTTCAATCATTTTTTACCTCAAGACTTATCTACGGTGTTACTGCCGTTTAGTTGCATTATTGTTGATAGACCCTCCACAGGTACTTTTGTGTGCTTCCCTGCAAACATAGATGCAGGGGAGATATAAAGCAAAAGCAACACGCCATACAGGAAGAGCCAAACTTTCCATCTCATCATCGGAAGCAGTGCAAGATAAACACACACAGACACACGTGTTTGTAATTGGAAGTGCAGGCCAGGACACAGACCTGGAAAAAAAACTAGGCCCCCACCTTGTTCATGGCACAACTTCAAAATAATTTTTTAATTCCTCTGGTGCTGAATAACGCGAGGGCAACAGACAGAGGTGTAGCCTGCTTTCACTAAAAGGTTTTGAACCAGCTATTGCCAGAAGGGTGGTTTTGACTTCTTATCCAGTTTCCATTCTGCTTGTGTTGTCTGGTGGGATGTTGGCACAAGAGAACTGGCTTCGGGGCTCAAGCAGCGTTCCAAAAATCTGCTTGCTTAAATACCTGACATGAACTCAACGAAACAGATTTTACAGCATTGGGATACGGCCGGGGGGAAATGGGTCTTACTGCCGCTGAACTGCAAACACCGGTGCTCTGAAAACCAGAATTTGCAAATTAGGAGACAAAACATAATTCAGCAGTAGAGCACAGGTTCTGCATACACAAGGTCACAGGCTCAATTCTGGCATCTCCAGCTAGAGCTGGAAGTGTCCCCTTTCGGTAGAGCCACCACCACTGAGAGTAAACAAATGGACCAATTGGTCTGATTCAGTATAAGGCAGTATTCAATGTATGTATGCTGTGGTCCCCCACTGCCAGCATGAATCTCCTCTTCCCTTGTCAGCTTTATCTCTACCTTAGTAGTCACATCCATGTACCGGGTAGGTATTAACCAGGGTTAATGCTAATCAGGTTCCCTCTTAATCGGGTTTTAAAAATCCAGTTCAGATCCTGATTTTACATAGAATTACGATTCCCGAAAGAAAAGCGTGCAGTGCAATTATATGCATATCTACTCAAAGACGCTCCAACTGAATTCAACTGGACTTACTCTGGGTAAATGTGAACAGGGTTGTAACTGCTATGATTAATAAAGAGAAAGTCACTTCTTTTTTCAAATAAGCACGTTCATGTGATGAAATGCCGTTGCACTCAGAAATTGCTTCTGGGCTTCCCATAGGCATTTGGTTGACCACTGGGAGATCGTGATGCTGAACTAGATGGGCCACTGGCTAATCCAGTAGGTTCTTCTCACATTCTCAATGACTACATTGGCCCAGGCTGCAATACAACAGGCAAACCATTCAGGAAGCATTCTCCATCAGGCTTCCTGTGCACTTGGAATCGCAGTTTGTAATTGCATTGTCTAACCTGAGTATGCATGGGACTATACATGCAACCAACCAACCAACCAACCAGAGCCCTATGTGAATTACAGCCTAGTCTTCCCCAATCTCATTTGCTCAGATGCTGCATTGATATTCAAAATAACAACTTTGCATTTGTCTAAAAACTTGAATACATCCTCATCTGCTTAGTTTGGTTAGTTTTGGCTCATATAATCTGAAGCATATTGCATTCCACTTGCTAAAAAATACCCTGCGATTTTCTGTCATAATCTCTTAAAATGGTCTTAACACTTCGGTCAGTATTATTTATTTATTAAAACAATCTCTGTACTGCTTTTCCTGTAAACATCACAAGGCAATGTACAAAAACACATTAAAAGTATGTTAAAACTTAAAAGAATAAACACAATAGCAGCCAACATTAGGCCCAAATACCTGGCCACACCTAGGTTACAGCTCGTGGTTTGTCTGGAGAGAGGTAAACCATGAGCCTGAATTCAGATGATATACTGAGCCAAACCATGGCTTCACTCAGCATAGCACAGCAAGAAAACCACTAAAGAAAAGAAAAACAGCTGCAATCTTCTTTCCACGAGTCTGTATATTTGCTAATTCATACTAAACCATGGTCTGGTTTAGGGTTACATATGAGCAGGAGAATTATTACAGTCAACTGGCCTATGAAAAAATCATTTTTAGCAGACACCACACTGCCATCGGTCTAATTCAAAGGGGAGGTGATTCTAAATAGACCCACTTTGCAAAGAAGTATGCAAGTAGTACTTTAAGTGCATACACTAATCTGTTCAGGGAGGCCGAGAGGTGCATCTCAGGGGTGAGGGTCTGTCAATTATGGGCTTTCTCTTCCACTGGGGGCTTACCATTTTTACTATGTTTTATTAGGCCAATTAAAACCTCTGTATAGGCAGCTATGTCATGACTGGCGTTAAGCAAGAAGAGTGTTAATTTCAGTTTTTAACAATGTATTACTCACTCTGATCCTTAGGATATTGCAGGAAGCAGGCTCACTATTACCATTTGGTATGACTCACTTAATTGTCCCCTAGCCTTCGGGGGTTTACTCAGGTTTATTCTTTATATTTAATTCTCATGATGCATTTGCCACTGTCCAGTGACTCAGAGAGCAATCCCACACTCCCCCTTTATGCTCCAGATAAAAGTTGCTGAGATAGTTGCCAGGAGAAAGCAAAAAGAAAGGAAGTTTATCGTAGCACAAATAACACTCATTTGGTTCGGCGTTGCAAATCCAAACACAGATCCACAAAGTGAACTTGAAGAACTCCCACGTTATCTGCATATGGTTACGCATACCATCCATTCACAAGTTAATGTGGTTTCTCTATCCAAGTAAAACATAGCAGAAACTCAGACCCTCCAAGTGTCCCTATTTTCCAGGGACGTGTCTGATTTATAGAAGCCGGGGCAGTTTCTGATTTGATCCTGGAATGTCTCACTTTCCCTTAAAGGTAAAGGGACCCCTGACCTTTAGGTCCAGTTGTGACCGACTCTGGGGTTGCGGCGCTCATCTTGCTTTATTGGCCGAGGGAGCCAGCGTACAGCTTCTGGGTCATGTGGCCAGCATGACTAAGACACTTCTGGTGAACAAGAGGAGCACGGAAACACCATTTACCTTCCTGGCGGAGCAGTACCTATTTATCTACTTGCACTTTGACGTGCTTTCGAACTGCTAGGTTGACAGGAGCAGGGACCAAACAACAGGAGCTCACCCCGTCACGGGGATTCGAACCGCCGAGCTTCTGATCAGCATGTCCTAGGCTCTGTAGTTTAACCCACAGCACCACCTGCGTCCCTTCCACTTTCCCTTAGGCCATCCCTATTTTCATTGAAGAAATGTTGGAGTGTATGGAGTTATCTGACCCCCTGAGCCATCTGAGCAGCCCTGTATAGGAAAGTTTTTTTAATGTTTATGTTTGATGATGCTTTTTTATATGTTGGAACCTGCCCAGAATGGCAACCCAGTCTGATGGGTGAGGTATAAATAGTTTAAAATTATTATTATTATTATTATTATTATTATTATTATTATTATTATTATTATTATTAGATAGGTTGTCCCTATTTTCATCAGAAACCTGTTGGAGGGTGTGCATATTTACTATGACCTGATACCAAGAAAGACTTCCAGGAACAGCTATCAAGGGGAGGTGGGCCCTCTGATATCACCCTCACTGCCTCCCAATGAAGGCCTTAACCCAGAAGGGAAAATACATCAGTTTATGAATCACAAGAAGTTAGGCAACATTCCCCCCACCTGTCATACTGAGTGTCCATCAAAGAGGAAGCTTTTCATTATTTGGAATCGTGCTGCTGTTTGCACAGAGTCCAATGCCCTTTCTGAACATCCTGTTACTCACCCAGGTTGGGCTGTGACATTGCCATGGATCTCTGCGATACAGGGGTAGAAGCGGCTGAAGGATGATGGCTCATGTGGTTCAATGGCTGGGTCATGGTCTTTCGAGGATCTTGCCATGTCGTAATCTTCTCTATATGGCTGCAAAACAGAAACGCAGGCATTTTAGGCTGAGAGGAACTGGGGAGATTTCAGTCACAAATATGACCCAGAGCTCCGATTGTCCATCTGTGCATGTCAGCCATTCCCCCTAACTTTTGCTAGGTCTTACAACTGTAATATTTATCAGTATCCAAAAAATTCCCATCATCCCTGACCGCTGGTCCTGCTACCTTGGGATGATGGGAGTTGTAGTCCAAAAATAGCTGGAGAGAGACCCAAGTTTGGGAAACCCCAGTTTAAACCATAGGCCTTTGTACTCTGATCGTTCTTCCCCCACTATCCTTCTCTCGTGTTATCTTCATTTCCCCTAATATTATGTTGGGTTGCTTTGTGTAAATGTAAATGCCTTATTATTAATAATAATAATAATAATAATAATAATAATGTAAATGCCTTATGAATAATAATTAAAAAAAATAGAAGTCATTCGAATATGACTTCTCAAATATACACTCGAATATGAAAAGATATACACTCTGTCACAACTTTTACAAGTAATTCGAAGCTTGGTTTCACCTTTACCCTACATTTTCAAACTTTGCAGCTCCAGGTCACTTTCACTTTGTACGTCTCACATGCCCTTCCTTCCAGCGACTGACTCACTTCCTCACTTCAAGGTTTCCTTCAATACTAATTCATTCTCCCTTTGTATGACACCATACAATGTTTGCCTTTCCTGTATTCTTTAGCTTCCCAAGCTGCCGCCCCCTTCCCTCTGATTTTGACTCATTTCAGAATAAAGACTTGAATAATATATTGGGCTGAAAGAGTTCCCTTGTGAAAATAACCTGTGAGCGATTCTTTCAGTGCAGTCATACTTTGGATCCCGAACACCTTGCAAGTCGAACGTTTTGGCTCCCGATCGCCGCAAACCCAGAAGCGAGTGTTCCGGTTTGCAAACATTCTTTGGAACTCGAATGTCTGATGCAGCTTCCGATTGGCTGCAGGAGCTTTCTGCAGCCAATCGGCAGCTGTGCCTTCGTTTCCGAACGTTTTGGAAGTCGAATGGACTTCCGGAACAGATTCCATTCGACTTCCAAGGTGCGACTGTATTAGGTAAAGGTAAAGGGACCCCTGACCATTAGGTCCAGTCGTGACCGACTCTGGGGTTGCGGCACTCATCTTGTTTTATTGGCTGAGGGAGCCGGCGTACAGCTTCCAGGTCATGTGGCCAGCATGACTAAGCCGCTTCTGGCAAACCAGAGCAGCGCATGGAAACGCCGTTTACTTTCCTGCCGGAGCCGTACCTATTTATATACTTGCTTTCGAACTGCTAGGTTGGCAGGAGCAGGGACCGAGCAACGGGAGCTCACCCCGTCGCAGGGATTCGAACCGCCGACCTTCTGATCAGCACGTCCTAGGCTCTGTGGTTTAACCCACAGCGCCACCCACATTATGACCTTAAATGAGAATGCTTCTAGCAGAAATGAGAGTAGGTTAATATCTATTTGAATGCTTGATAAAGTTTACAAATTTGGCAAATTATAGGTTCCCAAAGGCATGTTTATGAGAATGATTGCGATGAAGCTCTCCTTGGTTGCCCATTTGGTCTTAGTACCTTAAATGAGCCATGCCCATATTTTCCCCACAAACTATTTCCTAGAATCAGAAATCCAACTGTTAAATCGGAATGCGCATGCACACACAGACTTTATCATCTAGCTCAGCAATGACTGACTGGCAGAAGCTCTCTTGATTCTTGAGAGGAGATCTTGCTCATATTTAAGTGTTTGCCCCCAAAACGGGAATGCCAAGGACTGAACCTGGGAGCTCCTATCCAAAAACCAAATTCTGAAATGAATGGATAAACTGGTAGTTTCAAAACGTAAAGACAGGTTTACACTTAAATTCCATTCAATGAGGGCTGATGCACATACAACAGTCTCCATATTGCAGTGTTTCACCATATTCTTTTGCCATACTAGTTTTAGCCAGTAATTAAGCAGATATAAGTGTACTCTCCTTTCTCCTGCATAAAAAAGATAAAAGCTGCAGGTGGTGACACGCTTGGGATTTTAGGAGAAATCAGGAACGTTACTGAAAACATACAACTTGCCTGCAAGTTGTAAATCACCAAACTCAGTTAGGGAAGCTGTTTAAAATCCAACTTAGCACCTCCATTCAAAACTCAACTTTCTTCCTGAGGTCCAAAATGTAGCCGAACCTTTTACCACAAGGGTGTCCGTGTGCACAATGGTACCCTTGACGTCTTTCCATGGTGCCCGCAAAGGATCTGAACGCCCCCGTCCCCCCAAGAAAAGCACATAGAAATTAAGGAGGAAGCTGGAAGAGCAATGCTTTCCCTACTTCCTCGTTCAGCTCTACCTGTTCCCCAAGGCTTAGATTAATTCTAGTAGATTTTACTTTCACCCCAATCCCTAGGGGGAAATAATGTGAGTATGCACATACTTTCTCTCTGTCATTTGGTATGGGGCTGATCTGAAGGGACAAGTGACCAGAGGGTGTGGTGCCTAAAACCCGAATATGCTGATGGGCCTTCAAAAACGGTGAGCACTGTTTTACTATTCACCTGCATATTTGCAATAAGACCTGCACCAGCTGTTGGTACTTCCAGGAGGCTGCGGAAAAGACTTGCCATCATTGCCCACCCTGCCATTTGAATTTTGCTGCAAATGGAGGAGAAATGTGAGAGCCTATGTCATCTAGCCTGTATGCCAGCTGTATGGCATCTACTCCTCCCCACTGAACTGCATTTATGAAACGTTATTGTCGTTTAACTTTCATTTTTGCCTTGTATTTATGCAATTTAAGCCTAGATTTTTGTTGCTGCTGCTGCTGCTGTTGTTGTTGTTGTTGTTGTTGTTGTTGTTGTTGTTGTAATACTGGATTTATTCTGTGTTTGCTAAATGGCTGATTTTTGTTATTTTGAATTTACTAACATGCTCTGTGTTTTGTATATACAGTATGTATTTCCAATGTTCTGATGTATTGAATGTTTGCTGTAGCACAGCTTGTTGTGGGAAAGCGACATACAGTATAAGTAAAATCAATCAATATTTGGGCAAGGTCCAAAATACTAGACCTACCGCCAATAAATGCTAGAGGGTGCAAACGCGAAGGCTTATTTTAGCAACGCTGCCACTTTAAAAGCAGCCATTGTTTTCGGCAATAGCCTCTTCCTGCCCCCACCCCTGGTTGCTGGCATGCTGTAAATGTCACAGCGCCAAGTGATATCTACTCTTTTGGGAAACACATTTGTCACACAGCACTCCCTTGCTGCAGCATTTGCTTTCTTGCTCACCAATTGAGAATGAAAGGAACCGCAGAGCCTGGTGTTTTGTTTTGCTCCTCTTTGCCAGCCAATACTCTAACCCTTCATGTAATCTGGACCAAACCCACTGGAAATGCCCCTGTTTTCTGCTTAGGGATTTGAAAGGCTGAGGCCTGCCAGCTGCTTCCTGTCCCTCCTTAGCTACTGGGGGTGGGGGGAATAAGGAAGCAAAACAGCACAAAGTACAGTGGTACCTCGGGTTACAGACACTTCAGGTTACAGACTCCGCTAACCCAGAAATAGTACTTCGGGTTAAGAACTTTGCTTCAAGATGAGAACAGAAATCGTGCTCCGGCAGTGCGGCAGCAGCAGGAGGCCCCATTAGCTAAAGTGGTACCTCAGGTTAAGAACTGTTTCAGGTTAAGAACAGATCTCCAGAACGAATTAAGTTCTTAACCCAAGGTACCACTGTACTGAAGCTGAGGTCACACAGAAAGAAAAAAGCAAGAACGGACCCATGAAACACAGAGATAGATTTCAGGTTGTTGGAATGAGAGATGTTCCAACTTTGACTGTCATGGCTTCCCCCAAAGACTCCTAGGAACTGTAGATAGTTAAGGCTGTTGAGTGGTTCCTTCTGCTTGGGAGAAGGCTTTAAATGTGTGGTTTGGATGTGACCAACGCCACCCAGTGATCTTCGACGCTGACTGGGGATTTGAACCCTCATCTCCTAGCTTCTTGTCCAACACTCTCTGTCAGGTATACTGGGCTCCTCAGAACTTTAGCTTTCAAACACCCCACCTCGAACACGTAATTGTTGAGCTTCCAATTGTTGAGCTTGTGAAAAGTTTGAAAGCATGTAAGCAATGATTCTTGAAGTTTCACATGCACAGGCATCGCTCAATCTCTCCTCACTCGATTAGTCAACAGAGTGACTCATAGTTAAGCACATAAACTGCCTTCCCTGAAAAGTCCTGGGAGGTGAAGAAAACTATCTGTAGTGTGGTGTTTGTACCACAATGCCTCTTCCCAACATGAGAGTCATTACCTGGCGTTGCAGTCAATCAATCAATGACCACGCTTGCATCCACAGAGCGCTCACTTCCAACAGATTTGCACAACAGACAGAAACAAGTAACTGGCCATTGCTGCAGAGATTTCCAGATACGATGCAGAGCTCAACTAGAGGGAACAGGGACTCAAATATGCCAAACGATGCAAGAGAAGGTATTCGACGCTGCCTGAAAAACTGATCAAAAGGTGCAGGGTGCATAAATCTGAAACTCTGCAGCTGCACAAGAGAGAGAGGAATGTTCTATGCAAACATGAGATGTTCAAACTGCCTGAAGCTAGAAGCCAGGGAGTGCCCTGGATTGCCCTTCTGGTGCCATCCTGGCGAAGGAAAAGCATTTCAACTTCATTCAAGAGCATGGAGGTGGAATCTATTTGGAGGGGCAGCCTCACTCTGAGATACATCTAAATGTGCTCCTAGTTCAAGGAATTCAAGGGAAAGCTGCACTTAGCAAACATGGCTTAACTTCATAAGGTGCGGAAAGCTGCTTATTTATTTTTAAAGACTGGTTTATAATTAGCCCCCAAATTTCAGCTATCCCTGGAAAAAAAGTCTAAGGCTTTTTATAGGCCAAGAAAGCTGAGGCAAGTATGAAAAAAAGGAGAGAGAGTCTTTTTATACTTGGATTCAAGAGAGCCATTCACTATCCATGTATTCAGACACGTAGAATAATTGCTCCTTGCTTTCTTTGGCGAAAGTAAGCATTCTATACACGGTTATAAACAAAATCGGTACATCGGGTAAAACCAACTTCAGTTTGTGAATGTACAGATTTTGACCCAAAATCTGACCATTATCATGCACACACCCTGAGTATTTCTGCCTAGCTGGAATATGTCCTTAAAAGCTGAAAATGCTTCTTGCTTGCCTGGTTGTGTGAGTGCAAGGTCTACTGTACCAAGCTAAAATTCACATTTGTTGCTCTGGCCACTTTTGCCTCTTATCCCTACAGCTACAGGAATGTGGCCCCTGTTAGCCTGCTCAGAGGGGAATGTGGCCCCGGGGCTGAGAAAGGTTCCCCACCCCTGATTCAAAGTCTGCTGGAAGCAGGACATGCCAGTGTCTCTGAAAAAGAGAGGTCACTGAAGCAATACGAAACTGCCACATTATTGATTGAAAAAGAAGGCAAACATTTGTAGGGATTAAATCCTTTAGAGGGGTAAAAACAGGGAGGGGGGAGTACGAACCCAGCATAATTCATGGCAAACTTTAAGAGAGAACAAAATCTTCGCATAAGCTTACGGAAAGCTTAAGACAGGTAAATCCTGAAGTTTGGTCGGTGACAGCAATCCGCAAGCATTGTGTCAGCAGCAGGTTAGGCAAACCTGCTCTGCAGGCGTGTCAGGCTTCTGTCAGAGTTCCTGGTTGCAAACAGGAGCGTGTGGTTCTCAAAAAGGGGCTTCTAGGCCAGGTAAGTGAAGGCCAGTAGATGGGTCTCAAAACAACAATGACAGGATGCAAGAGTACCTTACTGCAAAGTTATTTGCAGCTTCTGACATCCTTAAACTAGAATGCAGATTCTGAAAAACATCCTATTGTCATTTTATTCGTCACAAAAGAATATTAGTGAATTCATTCATTTATTTATCAAAACATTTCTGTACTACTCTTCATCCTATTTGGATTTCAGGGTAGCATACAACACAATTTTGCAAACTAAATTGCACTGTAATGAAATGTAACAACAACAACAACAACAACAACAACAAGAACAACAACAATAATACCACCTCAGCAGACCAGGATTTGTAGAAGATGGGTTAAATTAGAAAAATAAAAAATAAAATTTGGCCTGACTCCGAAAAACTTGCACCATACGCAGGCCTCTCCTTGGTAGTGGCGCCCGCCCTGTGGAACGCCCTCCCATCAGATGTCAAGGAAATAACTATCTGACTTTTAGAAGACCTCTGAAGGCAACCCTGTTTAGGGAAGTTTTTAATGTTTTGTGTTTTGTCATGTTTTTAATATTCTGTTGGGAGCCGCCCAGGGTGGCTCGGGAAACCCAGACAGATGGGCAGGGTATGTATGTATGTATGTATGTATGTATGTATGTATGTATGTAATAAATAAATATCACCGTCGTCGTCTTTGAGAAGGACATTCCCTGATGAGGGGGTCACTACTGAAAAGGCCCTGCCTCTTGTACAACTTGCCGCTGATAAAGAAAGCATCTGGAGAAGAGCCTGAGCAGATCTTAAAGCAGATATTATTATTATTATTATTATTATTATTATTATTATTATTATTATTATTATTATTTGTATATACTGCCCTACACCTGGAGATCTCAGGGCGGTTACTGTTATGCCAACAGGACCAGAACCCAAACCGGGCCGCTGAAACCCTGACAGTAGGTGTAGTAGACCAATGTACTTTAATGGTCCGACTTGGGATAAGGCGGCTCCCTATGTTTCCATATAACTGGTGATAAAGGGGAGGTGGTGGAGACATGCCAAAACAGACTGAAGAAGATTGAGCTATGTTCAACATAGCTGGGAGGGGGCCGTGGAGCAACAGCAGCACCCCTCTTTCTCTCTCTCATGCAATGGGGAGAGGCGAAGCTGCCCAGTCCCCCAATGCTTGGCTGAACAGCTGAGGGTTGGGTAAGTGAAAGGCTAAATCTCTGTCACCTCTCCCCCCCTCCCATAGCCGTTCAACCAAACAGCTACAGCGACAGCTGTAAGGAGGGAAGGGGCAGCAATGACGGCTGACACTGCCTCTTGCCGGATGAGAATTTTTTCTCCGCCCTTCGACTCTGGTTAGTGCAAGTTAAGAGCAAGGGATCTCCTGGTTGGACCACTTTGCAGAGCGAGCCTGAGAATCAGAATCGAGGCAGTTTGGGGCCAAACACTACATTCCCCCACGGAGTTACGTTTCCTTTTGGAACTTCCCACTCAAGAAGATCGCATGTCCTCCACCATTTTGTACTAATGACACACACAAGATATTTTAAAAGAGGGACTAGCTTCTAATCCCTCACTTCCACTGCATCCTAGCCAAGAGAGGGAGAAAAAGAACCGGGGTGGTGTTTTTTCTCCCCACAACCAGCAGGCAGCAGCATGAAAAATATTGCCGGTCCTTTTCTACTACTTGCCAGCTGTAATGATCCATCTCTCTGCACCAGCCTCTGTTTCCTGGATTTAATATTATACAGGCTCATGAAACCAGATTGGAATACTTACTCAACACCTAAGCATTAATTGTTTTATAATAATAATAAAAGCAAAAGAAGAAGAAGAAGGGGAGGAGGAAGAAAGGAAACGTAGACATTTGCAAAAATCTCCTATTTTTGTTTAAGGGGCTATTATAAACGTACATATTGTACAGAGCTACCACACGGGGTTCCTTTATCAGGGCTCTGCCGTGTGTTCCTGGGACGGAAGGGAGAGTGGATTTTGCGGCTGGGCTACATCAAAGGAAGGCGGCTTTAGAGCAAGTGGGAAGTTGATGACTCATCAACTTCAGCAACCCACATGTTTTCACTCATTTACTGCTCTTCACAGGGTGACAGCTTACATTGTCCTGCACAATAACCCCGTCAAACAGCTTCCACCTCTACAGAGCCATTACTAAACATTGGGACATCTGTTTACAGAAAACCATTGCTCAACTGCTTTTGTTGTTCTTGTTGCCTTCTGGAAAAAAAAGAGGTGTTCGCCCCCCCCCCCCCCCACTATTTCTCCCTCAGAATCATCAACACAAGCTTTCCTTTCTTCTATGGCAGGGGTGGCCAACTCCCAAGAGACTGCGATCTACTCACAGCCTTATAAATTGGCAGTGATCTACTCCCTTTTGGGGGGTTCAGGTCAAAATGTTGAGCTTTTTTTAGGAGAGACTAAGTTGTTGAGTGATCTACCTGTTGGACGTGCCTGTTCTATGGTATTACTATGGTGATGGTTGGCAGGCAATTAAAGGCAACATCTCTGGAGCAGGTAATTGACCTTGAGGCCAAATGCTGTGAGTCAAAGGCCTCAACTCTCTATCAGACTATCCAGCACTTGACAGATATATTAGGCAGAGTTGTGAGAAAAGCAAGAGGGAACAAGCTGGGATGAGAGAGGGAAGAAGAGGAGGGATCTTCTGGAACGGCCTTCCCTGGAAAATAGCATTAAGAAACACTTACTTTTCTGCATGCACAAGTCCACGTGAATATCGTTGTCACCCAGCCTCCCATTCTCAAAAAATACTTTTAACGAAACAGCGGCATCAAATGAGGAAACATCTGGGGCCTTTCTTTCGGTGGCGCTGTGGTCTATACCACTGAGCCTCTTGGGCTTGCTGATCAGAAGGTCAGCGGTTCGAATCCCCGCAACAGGGTGAGCTCCCGTTGCTCGGTCCCTGCTCCTGCCAACCTAGCAGTTCAAAAGCACATCAAAGTGCAAGTAGATAAATAGGTACCACTCCGGCGGGAAGGTAAACGGCGTTTCTGTGCACTGCTCTGGTTTTGCCAGAAGCGGCTTAGTCATGCTGGCCATATGACCTGGAAAAACTGTCTGAGGACAAATGCTGGCTCCCTCGGCCAGTAAAGCGAGATGAGCGCCGCAACCCCAGAGCCGTCTGCGACTGGACTTAACTGTCAGGGGTCCTTTACCTTTACCTTTTTTAACACAGTGTTTCCCAACCTTTTTTGGGCAAAGGCACACTTGTTTCATGAAAAAAATCTCGAGGCACACCACCATTACAGCCCCGTGACGTCAGCGCGCAGCGTCACGCCGGGAGGGACATGAATTGCTAGCAAATTACATAATCACCTCCTTGAGGGCTGGCTCATCTTCTCCGAAGGCAGAACCCCATTAATTAACAGCACAGACTCACACCATAGCCAAGACGAGGGGGGAAAACCTCAGTCATGCACAGTCATGCACATGTGGGGGCTAAATGAGGACGAAGACCGGGCAGAGAGCAGGGTTCAAATCACCCCACCTGGCCAGGACAATCCCTGGGTGCTCCCTTCGGCCACTCGCCTGACCCACCTCGCAGGGCTGTTGTTGCGAGGATAACACGGGGAGAACCACGCGCGCCCCCGGGAGCTCCTTGGAGGAGAAAGCGGGCGATGAATGCAATGCACGAAATATATGAGAGGCGACCAGGTTTTGCAGGTGAGGGGCCCCCGCCAGCCTCCGCTTCCAACACCCGGCGCAACGACGCCGAAGTTTCCCCCCGGGCTCGGCTCGGGGAGCAGCGCTGCTCCCCCCCCGGCTCCCCTTCGCCCTCCCGGCTCTCTCTGCCGCCCACTGGGGACCCCCCTCACCTGCCAAGTCCGGAGCGCCGGTGGAAGTTGCATGCATGCATGCAGGGCGCCGCGTTGCCATTGCATTGCACTGCACTCCATGCAACGCCTGCAAGCATGCATTGCCTTGCACGCCCGCCAAGGGGTCTCCCCGCGGTCCGATGCGTCCCCTCCGGCGCAGATGCAGCATTGCAAAAATAACCCCCCCCCCCGACGCAGCTCCACCTGGGGGGGCAGCCTCCGCCGCTCCGCCTCTGCGGGGATCCCCGGGCTCCATCCTGCCGCCCGATCTCCGCGGGGGCGCAGGCAGGCTGCGCGGGGTCTGCGCGGAAGAGCCCCTGCCCGGCCGCCGCCGCTGCGCTCATTCCATGGCCGGGAGAAGAGCGCTTCAAACAAAACGCCCGGCCCGCCAGGCCACGCTGGGAAACATAGTTCGCGCACCTCGCGCGGGCGCGGAGCCCAAGGGCGAGGGGACTACGGATCCCGGCAGCCCCCGTGCCGGGGACGGAGGGGGAGAGGCCGGGTGCAGGGATGGAGGGACGGGTGGGTGAGCGAGTGAGTGAGTGGCAGCTGCCAAGCCTTGGCCGAGAGCCAGGAAGGGCCTCCCCGGAGGAGGAGGAGGAGGAGGGAGGCGCAGAGCAGGAGGGAGGGAGGGAACCCCAGGGATCATCTAGTGACGGCGCCCCAATCGAAAATTTGACTTTTTTTTTTTTAAAAAAAAAAATCTTTCGAATTTTTAAATTTTTCCCGTGGCACACCAGGCAACATCTCGCGGCACACTAGTGTGCCGCGGAACAGTGGTTGGGAAACACTGTTTTAACATATCCTTCTGACCCTCTCTTTTCCCCCCAGGACTTTGTGATGAAAGACAAAGATGATGGTGAGGAAAGTGGTATTATCTTGCTTACTGCTGCTCTCCGTTTTGCAAGGCAAGCTCCAGCCTGCTCTGTATACAATGCCCTCCAGCCCTTGTGACCACTCCCTTGACTGAAAGGCATACAAACTCGCTCACCTCAAGTGCTAATCTCTGCCTCTTCACCTGCATATATATCAGTGCCTCACTGGGCAGAAAAATGCAGCAATAGCCCCCCTCCAAGTACCTCAGGAAAAAGACCAGCCCTTTTGCATTTGCAGCTCCACTAGAATTCTATTCGCTGCATTTCTGAAATGCATGTTAAGTGGTTGCTTCTTTGTTGTTGTTTTTTGGTATTTCATTTTGACAGCACTTCAGAGAGGTATATAATATCACAGAAGGAAGTGAGACTGGAAATATATGTACATTGTTATTGGGACCAGT
The DNA here is from genome assembly GCF_965112155.1 of Podarcis liolepis. NCBI lineage: Eukaryota > Metazoa > Chordata > Lepidosauria > Squamata > Lacertidae > Podarcis > Podarcis liolepis. The sequence continues at coordinate 78,844,321 of NC_139556.1, forward strand.
TCAGGTTACTTGCAGTGGTGGCATACCCTCCAACATTTCTCCGGTGAAAATAGGGATGTCCCATTCCATAATGATAATTTCACTATTTATATCCCACACATCTTACTGGGTTGCCCCAACTACTCTGGGTGGCTTCCAGCATACATACAGTGGTACCTCTGGTTACATACTTAATTCGTTCCGGAGGTCTGTTCTTAACCTGAAACCATTCTTAACCTGAGGTACCGCTTTAGCTAATGGGGCCTCCCACTGTTGCTGCGCACCGCCGCATGATTTCTGTTCTCATCCTGAGGTAAAGTTATTAACCTGACGTACTACTTCCAGGTTAGTGGAGTCTGTAACCCGAGGTGTTTGTAACCCGAGGTACCACTGTAAAAACATAATAAAACATTAAACATTTTTTTAAAAATTCCCTGTACAGGATTGCCTTCAGACGACTCGGGGGGTCGGATAACTCCATACCCTCCAACATTTCTCCAGTGAAAATGGGGACATCCTAAGGAAAAGCGGGACATTCTGGGATCAAAACAGAAACCAGGACAGCTCCTCTAAATCAGGGATGTCCCTGGAAAACAGGAACACTTGGAGGGACTGTGGTGGAAGGGTGCAGTAGATGACACAGCATAAGGGGCATTGTGGGAAATTTAAATGGTGGCTTGCTGGCAGTTATCTGGGCCAGGGGGCAGTGTCTGGGAGGTGGGGTCCCAGCAACTATCTAAGAGCAGAGATGGGGAACCTGTTGCCCCTCAGATGTTGTTGGGACTACAGCTCCCATCCTCCCTAACCATTGGCCATGCTGGCTGGGGCTGGTGGGACTTAGAAGCAAGCACCATTGGGAGGGTCACATGCTCCTCGCCCCTGTGTTATATCCCTACATCTACAGTTCCCAAGATTCAGTGGGGAGAGGAAATGAATGTTCCGTGTGTTTAAAGCACTGATGCAGATATTCCCTGAGAAAACTGGCTTTCCCAAGGCCAGCTAGTGTGCATGTGGATGAACTGGGGGTTCTCTAAAAGCGGAGGAAAGGGCACTAGTGACAATATAGTCAAGCAGTAAGACGGCACATCAGCCCTTTGAGAACAGATAAAAAAATTGCCAGAAAGATCAAGATCTATAGGATCCTAAGCCAACTCATCCCAGAATATTGCTGCACCTTACACCACACAGTTAAAACTTATTTAACGAAACTATGAACATGAGTTTGACCAAACTGCGGGAGGCAGTGGAAGACAGGAGTGCCTGGCGTGCTCTGGTCCATGGGGTCACTAAGAGTTAGGCACGACTAAACGACAACAAAACTTATTTATTACCACATTTAAGAGGCCTTTGACACCGCAGAACCAGCAATTTCTCTAAGACAGGCAAATAGCTTTCATGGTCTGTACTGTATTGGAACTGTTTTTCAGATGTTTTTATTGTTTTATTGTTTGTTTTTTTGCTATCCTAGGCTCCTTTGGGAGGAAGGTTAAGATAGAAACTATACTACTACTACTAATACAAATACAAATTTGCTGCCTGCTGCTATGAATACATAACCTCGATTCATTCATTACAAAAGCGGTGTTGGCTATAGAATGGGGTGGTTGGTGTGGAAATAAAAATCCACCAAGGAAGTGGAAATAATATAATTTTCTGCATTTCATTTAATCCGATCGGGGAAAGCATTCTGAGCCAATTTCACAATCGTACCCTTTTTGACAGCTGTTGAAACCAGCATAAGGCTCAAGTGGGTGGGGGCTTCCACTTTGGCTCAGAACGCTCCCCCGGACCGGATCAAATTCAGCCTATCACTCTTCAGAACAGTCCCTGCTTCTCCAGCATTTGCAGGGACATTTTATATCCTACACCTGTCTCTTTAAATCCACAGACTCTGGTCGGCACATCCATTATTGTCGTCATCGTCTTAATCCAGGCAGGGCCAAGACTGTCTTATGTTCGTTTGAAAATATTTGTATTGTAAAAGTAGCTCTGTGATGATGGCGGTGGCGCACATCCAAGAATTATCAAGTTTTCCTGGGTATCAAGATCTGCTTCTTTCTTATCCGTGATCGAAAAACACAGTACATTAGGCACGCAGTCTGACAAGAAAGTCTTCTGTGAAGGTGCCGCTGAAATAAACAGGGATGATGGAGGTGCACAGTCCATAAAAGAGCTGCAATTGTCCATAAATGAACACAAAGAGGAACCTTCATCCATGCATTCCTCCTATGTGAACTGGTCCAGCTCTCATTTGCATCTAACACCCTCCTCTGGGTGCTGCTGCCTTCAGAGATTAGGCAGCTGGCAACAGAGGAGAGTCTTTCAATGGCAATGCCTTGCTTCTGAAATGGCCTTGCCAGACAAACATGGGAGATGCCAAGACTAGCAACATTTAGATGTCAAGTCGTGACTCTTTTGCTCTCTGGGGATTTTAATCGTTAGCGACGATGACTCGCTACGTAAATGAGTTTTTACTATTTTGATTGGCTGCTTAATTGCTCATTGACTGTTGCTTCTGTTTGTGTTTGGTTGGTTGGTTGTGCTATGTTTTATAGCTATGTTTGTAAAACAAGTGTCTTTTTTGGACATGGATTTTTATGGCTTTCGCTTCCTGTGAGCTGCTTCATGCGCTGGAAAATGGGACAGTGGCAAATAAGAGGGGTTGTATAGGCGAATTCCGCTGGTCAACTTCCACCAGCAAGTCACAGCTTCTATTCTTGTCCTGCTTCTCAAGAGTGCTCGTGAGCTATTTCAATCGGGCCAGAGCGCTTGAGTTTTGGTAAAGTGACGATTTAGAATGCAATATGGAACAAAGAAAATAAGGGGCCTGGAGAGGTTCAGGCTTCAGGTATTGGTTTATAAGGATAACTAAGAGCAAAACGAATGAAGTCAACACATCTTGGTTTTAGCATTTCCAAATCAGAGTATAAATTTAAGAGAAAATACTTGCTTAAAGCTGAAATCCTAAAGCTGGCCAAGGGGCAGCTGGGAGAGGCTTAGGAAGAGGGCCATTCTGTGGACAGAAAGGAAAGGACTGGGGAAGCTCCATGTGTAGAGAGATATTGCCTGTTGCTGGCAATAGGTCTTGGAAGAAGATGTGTTGGGGTGAGTCATAGGAGACTTTGGGTCCACTGGAAAATTGGCCAGAGTGAGTTGGGAAGACTTGGGAAGTGGGGGCTCTTCTGCCACACCCACCAATCCTACAAAACCTTGGCATTGCTTGGTAAGTAATGTGACAACAGGTTGGTGTAACTGTCACATCATTGATCTAGGCCCTGGGAGACCAGGGTTCAAATTCTACTCTGGCCATGAAGCTTACAGAGCAACCTTAGACCAGACACCATCACTCAGCACAACTTATTTCATAGGGTGATTGTGAAGAGAGAGAAAACAGAGAAAGGGAGAAGCATTTATGCCACCCTGAGCTCCTTGGGGAAAAGGTGCAATATAAAATAAGATAAAAATAATCTCCAAAATGGGAAGAAAGATTGTTATGAAGGCTGGCTTGGCCTTATCATTATGTCCGGCAAAAGAATGCTAATGACTTCTTTAATGGCTCAAGAGCTTGCCCCCCAGCAAAAACCAGCAAAAAACAAAACAAAACAAAAAATAGCTAATGGTTGAGGTGTACGAAGAATGCATGGAATGTGAGAGCCATTTTGAAGAAGGCTCTCATTCCCTCTCTTCTTCCCTTCCCCTCTCATCTCACAGGAGCTGAGTGGTTGGGCTTGTCTGGTGTCTGGTCTTACAAACCTGTTAGAGTTCTTTGGGAGTATCAACAAGCACACACACACACACACGTGTGTGTGTGTGTGTGTGTGTGTGTGTGTGTGTGTGTGTACACATATATATGGTTGCAGTATTAGAAACAAAGATGTAAAAGCCAAATGGCACCTTAAACCTAGGTTACAGTCGCCACAATGATATGCCTAGCCACTTTTTTTACACGATTACAAAGCAAATGAAGACAAGAGGGGAGGGGATTTAGCTGAAGATGGGATAAACGCTGTGCACAAAAGACAAGTTTAAAAAAACAAAAGCCAAAGACGAAATCAAGTGGAAACGCAGTCTAGAAGAGATGTGGCGGCAGTTTCATTCTAGCCAAAGTAAAAACAAACAAACTCAAACCTCTTTTACTCAATTAGAGGGGATAGTTTGCCAAAACCTGTAAGTTTATAAATTTGTGAACAACTTTGCATAGAGAATTTATTTGGTTGTTTTTGCAATTTGTGGTATTTGGAGGGTTGTAATCACAGGCCTTCAAACTGCCCCCACACATTTCGCTATCACCTAATAGTTATCTCCAACCAAGTCATTCCATTTGCACAAGGACTTTCACTTGTGCAATGAAATTGCTCTCCCTTTCCTCCTCCTTATGTGCACCCCCCCCCAAATCTATTCTGGGGGTTCCCACAACCCCCAAGAGCTGATCTGGGGATGTATGGAAATGAAAGGAAAGGGAAGGGAAGGGAAGGGAAGGGAAGGGAAGGGAAGGGAAGGGAAGGCAAGCTCCATCGTACAATCAAGAGTCCTTGCACTAATGGAACCACTTCATTAGATACAATCTTAGGAATCTCTTCATGCAACATCATAGAATCATGGAATCTTAAGAGCTGGAAAGGACCCATGGGTCATCTAGTCCAACCCCCCCCCTACAATGCAGGAATCTCAGCTAAAGCATCTGTGAGATAGCTACCCAACCTCAGCTTAAAAACCACCAAGGACTAGAGGCCACAACCTCCCGAGCAGGATGGTTCCCCTGTCAAATAACCTTTGACAGTGAGACCTCAATTCCAGTCTCACATCCCTATGAATTCCTGGTCACAGAGGAACACCGGTTTGCCCTTCTGTACATGCCTGAAGCTTCCTTGCCCCTTAAAGGAGCTGTCTGATTATGTCTGTCCTTAACACAAGCCCACAAAATACTTGTCGGCCCCAGACAGGGTGTTATAGCAGACAGAGGACCGAGTTCAAATCCCTGCCCATCCTTAAAGCTCGCTGTGGGCACCACATCAGACTAATCCGTGGCTGCTTTGAGTTCTTTGGAGGAAGGTCAAGATAACAAATGTGATAATAAATACACACACACCAACGCTAACTACCTTCTCGTGGTGCATAGTCACAGCTGCGGCAAAGCACTGTGGGTGGCTTGACTCAATACCGCAGAACAACTGATGGGAAACCAAGTCCCAAGCATTGGAAAAAAAAGAAGAAGACAGCTGCTAGTTCTTATTATTTGCTAACTTTAGCCAGCTATTCATCTCCTGGTAACACATCACTCACAGTTAGGAGTGCAAGCTAGAACTTCCCAAAATAACAGTGCAATCCTATATGTGTCTACTCTGAATTAAGTCCCGTTCAGCTTTGTGAGCCTTACTCCCAAGTAAGCGGGTAAAGGATTTCAGGCAAAGACAAATGCTGTGGGGATGTGGCGTCTGTTATATCGAGTTTGATTAAACGGTTGCGTTCCGTGACAGGTTCTGCCCTTTATGCTTTTAGGAATTTGATCGTGAGCCGGTTGACTGTATGGCCTTCCAAACAAGGGCCATCTGTCAAAATTATTCACATAGATAAATGGGAGAAAACTCAAAAGGAGCAGAAAATACTATTTATGTATGCAACCATGGCTGTACAGATGTTACTAGCCCAGAGATGAAAAGAAGATAAAGTTCCTACCAGAGAAGAACAGCAGGTAAATTTAATGGACTATGCTAAAATGACAAAAATGACCGGAAGGGTCAGAAATCAGGAAGACCAAAATTTTAATAAGGAATGGGGAAAATTTATAACTTAAAGACCACTGTAAAAATTTGAAATCATTAGTAGGATTGGAATAGAACTTGTAGTTTGATTTTGGACAAAATGGAAGAAGTAAATGAAACCTAAAGTACCAGACTGGCTTCAATATTACCAAATATTGGAGATTTTCAAACAGGACAGGAAAATTGGCTTTCAGGTGGAAAAATCAAAATTAGAAACTGAATTGTTAGAACCCAATACTAAGAATTTGTCAAGAATGTATAATTTGCTGCTGAAATGGAATACACAAGATGAAACAGTTAAATCCGCTATGATTAAATGGGCACAGGACATCGGTCACAACATTATGTTTGCTGACTGGGAATGGTTGTGGAACACCGGTATTAAATTTACCGCATGTAATGCCTTAAAGGAAAACATTATGAAAATGATTTACAGGTGGTACATGACTCCAGTCAAGCTAGCAAAAATCTACCATTTGCCTGATAATAAGTGTTGGAAATGTAAAGAAATTGAAGGTACTTTCTATCACCTTTGGTGGACATGCCCGAAGATTAAGGCTTTCTGGGAAATGATATATAACGAAATGAAAAAGATACTTAAATGTACTTTTCCTAAAAAACCAGAGGCCTTCCTCTTGGGCATTGTCGGCCAATTGGTGTCAAAGAAGGACAGAACTTTCTTTATGTATGCTACAACAGCAGCAAGAATACTCATCGCAAAGTATTGGAAGACACAAGATTTACCCACTCTGGAAGAATGGCAGATGAAAGTGATGGACTATATGACATTAGCTGAGATGACTGGCAGAATCCGCGATCAGGGAAAGGAGACGGCGGAAGAAGAATGGAAGAAATTTAAAATCTCTCTTAAGGACTATTATAAACTTGCTGAATGTTTATAATAGAATGTCGAGGTTTGAGTAAGAAAGGGTTACAGCGATATAAGACTAGATTGAAGGAAAGATTAAGAGGACAGAGGACTGACAGACATATTTAGAGTTGCTAAAAACTTTTGGATATTGGGATGCAGAAAGGGGAGGTATGGGGAAGTCCGAGAAACACGGTTTATGAAAAAAAGGTTATGAAATTATATGTGTTTGTATGTCTTTATATATGTTTGTATTGTCTTAAAAAATTTGTAAAACCAATAAAAAAATTATAAAAAAAACCAAAACAAAATGGAAGAAGTAAAGGGTTTGGATTATCATAAAAGATGCAGGAGGAACTGATTAATAATAGGACCCACATAGGGGAGGATGGAAGTCTAGGAGATTCCTTCGAATCTCATTTTTGTGATTTATGCTTGAGAGATCTCTGTAAAATTTGAAGTTGAAAAATCAAATAAATATATTTTTTAAGAAAAGAAAACTCAAAGCAATTCAAAAGGAAAATATAACTGTATTTTACTGAAATTCATTGCTATTTAAGCAGAATAGAGAAAGGTGCCTGAGGAGAAACAATTGAACTTTTGGTATTTTCTGTGAGGAGCTGGTTGGACACAGAGGAACGGTGAGAGGAACCAGCCGGGGAACTCCCAAGGAAAGAAGGCTTAAAGCCAGGGGATTGGGGGTGGGACGACTGTGAGTGGCCACAGGAAGGAGAGGCGGTGTGAGAAGCTGAAGAGGTAACAGGGCTCAGTGAGAAGGGAGAGTCTGTGGCAGAGAGAAGTCCAGAAGCTGAAGCAGGAGAGGGCAGTGAGGGAGGTCAAGAAGCAGAGATGGATCAGCTGGTGAACAAATGCAGGTGTCTCCTCCTTCTGCTGTGTGATAAGTTCTTCTCTCCCCTGGTCTGCCAGGACCAGGAGAGACATGAAATGGGAGGAGAAAATACAGGCACACCGGTGTAGTCTCCAATTGCTTGGGAGGAAATCCTGGAGAAGAGACATAGGGAGATGGGGACCTTTAGTCTCAGCAACTGCTTCACAGGGGCAAGAACATGGAAATGAGTTGCTGTGCTCATTAGGCCTCACGCTCCTGTCTGGACCCCGTTTTGCTAATAAAGAGTTAACTACAACTCACTCAGAGCGATTTGCTGCTGCTCGCTCCTGCCATCTTCGCACTCTGAACGTCAGAGCCCCTTTTGTGTCACAAGCTGCTGGGCCTATTTAACCAACTGTGTCACAAGTCCAATTTCTCACTCAATTAACTGTCATGACAAGTTCTTATTCTGAAGTGGAACATTACTGAATTGCTTCAGCATCTATTCTCCTACACAGACTACTAATTAAAACCATTGCTTTTCCGAAAGAAATGCTCTTTTCCTGAGCTAATTTTAAGAGCATCTGCAATTATGAACTTTTAAAGAATGCCTCAGTAATTTACTGGTTTCATTGTTAGTCAATGCTGTGGACTTAAAAACATTAAACTAGTTATACAAATGGAAACAAAACATTCTTTGAGTTCTATTGACAACTTAACCTTTAAAGTTTGGATGAAATCCCATTTTTTCAGAGAAGAGGAGGAAAAGGGTATTGAATGTCACTATATAGCATTGTAGCAGGGGGGTTAAAAGTTAAATGCTCACAGCACATAAGTTTAATACATTTCTTTGGCCACTGCTTTTTGTGTAATACATGCTGAATGAAGCTTTATTACCATCATTAGAGCTGTCACTTGATTGACTGATTAATCAATTAAAACTCATATAATTAATCCACACACATTGTATAAACCTAAAAAAAATTCCATCTTGTGTTCAGCGGCCTCTGATATTTCTTTATCTGGTTTCAGCCGTCCTTAGATCATTCCACTATTTATTGAAAAATATTATCAAAAGTATATTTGCAGGTCACTATGAGCCTTTTTCAAACAGTAAATAAAATAATAATTTGCGTGTGAACAAAACAATTGTTCTGAGGTGAAGGGAAGCTGCGCTCTTTGTCTTTATAGCATGCATTCACATCTCGCAGCAAGAACCAGATTAAAAGATGGTCCAATTGTGTGAAACTGACAAAGCGCATGGCATACCCCCCCCCCCAAAAAGAATCCTGGAAACTGTAATTTGATCATTGTAGCTCTGTGGTAGGTAAACTACATTTCCCAGGATGGGGGGGGGGTCATATGCTTTATATGTATGGTACACACAGAGCTTTGATATAAGGCTTCTTATGTCCCTGCTGCACATGAGAGAATCAGTAACGCCTCTTCTTTTTGTAAGGACAGTGGTACCTCGGTTTTCGAATGTCTCAGTTGATGAACATTTCGATTTTGAACGCCGTAAATGCTTCAGTTTTCGAACACACCTCAGTTTTCGAACACGGCTTCCGCTGAGTGCAAGATCCTGAGGCCTAGCTGTCGGCTACAGTGGAACCTCGGTTTACAAGCGTTTCGGAAGCTGGGCATTTTGGTTTTCGAACTCCGAAAACCGGAAAGTAATTTCTTCCGTTTTCGAACACGCCTCAGAAGTCGAACGGCTTCCGAGGCACGTTTCTCCATTTTTTCAATGGATTTTGCCGACCTCCCATTGCGCCTTGGTTGCTACGCCCATAGGGAGGGGGGAAGGTAACCCCCCCCAACCTCCTGACTAAGGGTGCAGTGAGTCAGGAGGGGTTGTAGGTGGGCCCATTGCACCTAAAGGTTGATGACGCCATGTAGACATTAACACAATCCTATATTTATCAAATTCAGACTTCCGAATTTGCAGTACAGTGGTACCTCTGGATGCGAACGGGATCCGTTCCGGAGTAGAATGCAACCTGCATCTGCGCGTCACAATTCTCTGCTTCTGCGCATACGCGTGACGTCATTTAACCCGAGGAATGACTGTACAGTGGTACCTCGGGTTACAAACACCTCGGGTTACAGACTCCGCTAAACCAGAGGTAGTACCTCGGGTTGAGAACTTTACCTCAGGATGAGAACAGAAATCGTGCATCGGCAGTGGGAGGCTCCATTAGCTAAAGTGGTACCTCAGGTTAAGAACGGTTTCAGGTTAAGAACGGACCTCCGGAACGAATTAAGTTCATAACCAGAGGTACCACTGTATTTTTCGATTATTCCTGCAAAACCAAGGTTTGGAATGGAGGCATGACCTGCAAAAGTCTGTTTAAAGCTTCATCCTGAGGGCACATTTATCTTCACTTTGTTAGGAAAGCCACAGAGCAGGCTTGCTATACAACTTGTGAAGCAGCACCAAGCTCATGGCTGGTGGCAGCAACTTTCCTCTCCGGGCAGCTGCCAGGGTCCTCTTGCCCTTTTTAACTGTGTGGGCTTTGGAGGAGGCTGCTTTTGTCAAGTCTTTGACAATACGTGACTTTGTTACTTGGATCACAGGCTGCGCAGGCCTGGTCAGAGAGGGGCAATGACGAAACAGACTCCGGAGGATTCCACAACGCCGTTTCTGCAAGAAGGCTGCAGAGCGCTGCTCAGACTTTCCTGTGACAAAATCCTCCTTTCCTCCCCATTCTACTCAGATTTTCCAAATGCCAACACAATGGGCTTTCAGGAATTCCATTTCTTTAACAAACAGTTTTGCTTCCTTAGATGATCAGCATGATGGCTCCAGAGCCGTAGCAGCTGTGCAAAACAGGTCTTGGTACTAACCAGAGCTCCGCTTTTGCCAGCAACTCCTTCTCATGCAGCTCCAGATTTCAGGATAATTAACTGAGAAAATGTGGGGCAAGGAGAAGGGGAGAGACCGCACTTCTACTCTGGATTGCTCTGAACTAGAAAAGCATTTTTCATGAGCTCTAACAGTGGTGTCAGCAAGAGAGTTAGGCATTTTAAAAAAAACTGAGCTGCGAAGTGTGCCTCCTTCCCGGACAAAATATATATTTTGCAACATGTTGACCTTTAGCAATTTACACAGCAGTATTTAAACCAAGAGTGGGGAGCCTCTTTTCTATGAAGGGTTGTTGATCCATGGCAAGGGTGGGAAACGTTTTTTTCCATCTGAGATCCACATTCCCTTCTGAGCAAGGTCACATGCCAGAGGAGCTGGGCAGAGGCAAAAGCAGATGGAGAAATTGAAGTAGTTTGGTTTTTTTTAGCTTTGAACAGTTTACGCTCTCTGTCTTCCATCAGGGCAAGTGAAAGGTATTATCAGAGTCCAAGGAGGCTGTGAGAAAAGCAATGACAAACCTAGACAGCATCTTAAAAAGCAGAGACATCACCTTGTCAACAAAGGTCCGTACAGTAAAAGCTATGGTTTTCCCAGTAGTGATGTATGGAAGTGAGAGCTGGACCATAAAGAAGGCTGATCGTCGAAGAATTGATGCTTTTGAATTATGGTGCTGGAGGAGACTCTTCAGAGTCCCATGGACCTATCCATTCTTAATCAGCCCTGAGTGCTCACTGGAAGGACAGATCGTGAAGCTGAGGCTCCAATATTTTGGCCACCTCATGAGAAGAGAAGACTCCCTGGAAAAGACCCTGATGTTGGGAAAGATGGAGGGCACAAGGAGAAGGGGACGACAGAGGACGAGATGGTTGGATAGTGTTCTCGAAGCTACCAGCATGAGTTTGACCAAACTGCGGGAGGCAGTGGAAGACAGGAGTGCTGGCGTGCTCTGGTCCATGGGGTCACGAAGAGTCGGACATGACTCAACGACCAAACAACAACAACAAAAGGAGGCTGTGAAACAGACCCCATGAAGAAGGGCATAGCCTGGGGACAGGGTGTGGGACTGGCATGGTATAGGGAGCGTCTCGAGAGTCAGATTGGGGGGGGGGGCTATGTAAAGGAAGTGCACACCTGGCACATCCAGGTTGGGAATGGAGAAGCTGGAACTGCTCAACCTGGGAAATGGAAAGAGAGATGGGATTGGCTCCAAAGTCTACCTTGCAAGCTGGCAAAGTGAGAGGACCTGGCTGAGGGTTGCAGCTGCCAAGAAGGTGGCTGAGTTGGCAGAAGCAGCCCAAGCAACCAGTTTTTGCAAGGGGTAATGGGTCTAGTTCCCCATGGAAGAAGCTGTGATGGCAGCTAGCGAAGAAGGGTGCAAAGTAGCCCTAGGCTTTTCCTTGCATTGCACATCTGCCTTCCCTGGCGATAAACTGATTTGATTCCCATGTGGGGTGGGGTTGGGGGGAGAGAGAAGAGGGAGTACAAATAGCTAGACTAATCTGCGAAGTTCAGAATGTTAGCCTTTCACAATCTCAAAAACTACTGTGTATCCAGGAAATCCTGCCAGACAGTCACTGTTTGCAAACGGCTGGGAAATATGGTCTCTTGCCATCGAAAACAGATGAAAGGCAGGCTCTGGTTAAACGACCAAGCCTTTGCCCAAATGAAGCCTTTCCAAAATAAAGAGAGTGTCTGCTGGCTGCTAGCTGACCTCAAATGAAGGAGGGTGACGGGTCTGTGCCAACACGGAGCCTTACCTAATTAAAGTGTGCAGAGAAGGAGCTGAAGCAAGGCTTGTACCAAAGAGACGAGGACGCTCTTGCCAGCTTTGACACTGCGGTGGAGACCCAGCCCTAAACTGCCTCCTTCTAAAGAAGGGTTGGTGAATCCCCCACCAGTCTCTCTAGCCGACTACCACCCTTGTTCTAAAGCAAAGCCGTCTTTTACAGTGGTACCTCAGGTTACATACGCTTCAGGTTACATATGCTTCAGATTACAGACTCTGCTAACCCAGAAATATTATCTTGGGTAAAGAACTTTGCTTCAGGATGAGAACAGAAATTGTGCTCCGGCGGCGCAGCAGCAGTGGGAGGCCCCATTAGCTAAAGTGGTGCTTCAGGTTAAGAACCGTTTCAGGTTAAGAACGGACCTCCAGAACGAATTAAGTTCTTAACATGAGGTACCACTGTATTCTTATAAGGCAGGGTTTCCTAAGCCTGGGTCTCCAGCTGTTTTATGGACTACAAGTTCCATCATCCCTGACCACTGTTCCTGCTAGCTAGGGATGATGGGAGTTGTAGTTAACAACATAAGGGACCCCACAAGCCTGAAATCTGCCCAGCCCCCCCCCCGAACTAAATTTTAATGGTTGTACAGGGGTACCACCAGAAAATCTAAGCTTGAGAAGTTTCAAAATGTCATGCTATGAAGGAAGATGGGAACAATCTTCTGAAGAGCAACGTGGCAGATTACAGGCCTGTGGGTGGGGGCACAGACTGCAGTTTCTCAGTGGAGGGGGGAAAGTGCTTTGTATATTGTTCTATATTTTTCATGACAAAAGTTGGAAAGCAGCACCATCAAGGGCCCTCCCAAAACCCCAACAGAACATGGGCATACACAATATGGAAGCCAGTAAGTCACACTGGGGCTGTGTACACTCTCCTCCCCACCTCTCTCACACACTTGGAGCACACTCCTTCCCTCAAAGAATTCTGGGTACTGTAGTTTGTTAAGGGTTACTGGGAACTCTGAGGGGCAATATTAGAACGCCCAGAATTCTTTGAGGGAAAGAATGTGCTTTAAAGGTTATAGTGGGTGTGTACACAGCCTAGGTAACAGTGAATTCATTTCAGTTTTTCAAAATCAAAGCAAACACTTGGTGGAAAAGGAAAACACAACAGTCCGTTCCATTGAAATGATGCATCGGTTGGGGGGAGCTTTGACTGCTTGCGCATCCTGATGGCAGAACTAAAAAAAAAGTTTTGCTTTTCTCAATTTTCTCTTTAAAATGCCAGCTATATGCCATGTTAATTAGGACAGGATCCAAAAGACTGACCTGGTTTAAATCTCACCTCTGTCGTTTGGAGGTCAGTCTCTCTCTTTCCCATCACATCTCACCTCCTGCAATCTATAGTCACACTGGCCTGGTTATATACAGATTGCTGAGATAATAATGTATGTGAAGTTCTGCGAATGCTCTAAAGGAGGGATGGAGGAGTTCGTGCCTGAGGGCCAAAGGCAGCCCTCCAGGCCTATGTGACCCGTGGGTCTCTCCCTAGAGACCTCAGGCTGCACCTTTCCCCCCACCCCCAACAAAACTTACTCCATGCCCTGCTTAAGAGCTTTTGCCTGGCTGAAATGTGCCTAACTGCAATAGCACCCCTTGCTTCCTTGGCTGGAGGATGGAGAGGCCGTTTGAGGGTGCATGTGAGGAAACCTCTGAGTTGTCCCCACCTACTTTTGCCTCAGCTCACCTCTGCTCATCAGCATTATGTCAATACTAAATAGTAAATGTAACACTTCTGCCCTGGTATCCGTATAAATGAACATCAGGTTATAAATGACTTTTAATAACAATTTCTAACAGAGCAGCACAGAGCAGCCATTCTACAAGCCATTCTGCTATTGGTTTTGTTTGTTTGTTTAAAGGAAGGGCAATTTGCCTTTGCCAAGCAGGGTTAAGAATATAAAGTCTCTCTTTTTCAAGCTGTTAAAGTGCCATGACCTTCAATCTATATCATTTCTGTGCCCTGGAGGCCATGACCTACATTACAGATGATGTCAGAAGTGAACTTTTATTTAAAACATATTCCACACAGGCAGCATTATATTATGCAGTTTTTCTGGTTTACTTTGTCAGGGGTGTGGAACAATAACTGGCATTTTATGCGTATGTTAAGAGATAAAATATCTATATATAACATCTCTCTCTCTCTCTCTCTCTCTCTCTCTCTCTCTCTCACACACACACACACACACACAGTCCACAGCTGCAGATTTGAACATATTTAAGGCATTTTTTTGAAATACAGAGACTCGTTCACATGCTATTTTAAACAATTTTAATAACCCATGGCAACAACTACCCAAATATTTGTGCTTTCAAGTAGGTATAGTTAATTACTGCCCATGTCTTGTTGCACGTGTACTGCATTGGTCTTTAGGAACTGGACTTTCCAAAGATTCCGTTTAAGTTGGAACATTATTTCCTGTATCCTGTTTTGTTCACTTAGAACAGCCTTGCCCAACTTGGTGCTGTCTAAGTATTTTTGAACTACAAGTACCATCAGCTCCAGGCTTCCCTGTGAGTCAACCCAATTTCACGCAGGCACAGAGGACCTTGCCTTGCTACTATCCCACCTGGAAATGCACCCTGGCGATCATTTGCTTGGAAAAGTGGCCACATCAAGATCTTCTTGCGTACATAAAGCTTGTACACCAGCAGGAAAACATGTGTGGCCGTGTCTTCCAGGTAAAATTGCCAGCATTTGCTGGCAAGAAATGAAGTAAAAAAATATAGCAACGAAAGCATTCTTCCATTAGTTGGTGTGTCTTTTTTTATAGCTCCTTTGCAGTTGGGTCTGGAAGCTGCAGTACAACTGCAAACAGCATATTAGACTTCTGAACAAAGATCTGTTCTGGCTGTCATTTTCCCATCAGGCCAAGTCGAAGGTTTCTTGTTGGCACTTAAATCCCTTAACACCCTGGAACCAGTTGATATGCAGGATCACTTTGCCCTATATGGGCCAATCTGACCGTTTCAACGCACAGAGCTTGCACTCCTGCAAACACCCTATGACGTTCGCTCCACATCTGTGAGACATCAAGCTTTCCGTGTGCTTTGGAACTCCCTGTCTATTAACATTAGGGAGGCACCCTTGTGGTGCCGTTCCAGGAGCCTAAAAACCGTTTCATTCTAGCAGGCCCGTAAACATGTAAACCAGTGATGCATTCTCTGTTTTTAAACACAGCTGATGTTATTTGTGTGTCAATAATTGTTTTATATTGCTCCACATATGCCATGGAACTGCTACCCTCCCTCTGTGCACCCCACTAAATCTGTTCTGGGGTTTTCCCCCAACACCCCAGAGCATATACGGGGAGGGCACAGGGTGTGCACAAAGGGAGGAGAGGGTGGGGAATTTCTGTAGCCAAAGCATAAATCTTTGGGCTAACGGAGCAGTAGCATTGGCTACCGCTGCCTGCAATTAAGTGGCTTGTGCAATCTTCTTAATACAGTAAGTATTACTACAGAAGGATGCACTGAGGCAATAATGGTGTTTCCCTGCCACAAATGGGTGTGAAAGTGCTTTGACATCGGACCAATAGTTGCCTAATTGCAAAATATTGAGTGCTTTAAGCACAAACCAGCAAAGAATCATCAGGGGTTTGCAAACTCTCAAGATTCTACAACAAACTTTACAATTCTAGGATGATTCAAGAATTTCACCCAATCTTTTATATTCAGTAGTCTTATTCTCTGGAAGCAGAATGGCAACTGCCTATACTGTACACCACATCTAAAAAAGAACATTAAAAACTTAATTTAAATGAGAAAGCTTCAGATTTCCCAGATTTCCTGCTTCTTCCCCAGTATCACCTTAAAGGTGGCTTGTATTTGTTTGTATCCAGGGCAGCTGCTCCTGATGCTGCCGCTCAAATTACACCACACCACCTTGCATTGCACTGGAAGAATGTTTGCTGAAAACAGTAAATCTGCCCTCAGTTCAAATGCTAGCTAGAGATGTGCAAACTCCCAAAGACTAAATGGATAAAGAGAGTTTCTTCACATCTCCGACAACAGGCTGTTTGAAGCAGGGAAACGCAACATCTTTAGATGTTCGAAGAGTCTTTTCCATGTGCAGATTTATCCGATCTGTATTTTTCCAGAAGGAATCCCACCAAGTGCAGGGAGGCTGACA
This sequence comes from Podarcis liolepis, assembly GCF_965112155.1. Taxonomy (NCBI): domain Eukaryota; kingdom Metazoa; phylum Chordata; class Lepidosauria; order Squamata; family Lacertidae; genus Podarcis; species Podarcis liolepis. The sequence continues at coordinate 78,860,543 of NC_139556.1, forward strand.
GCAGTCGGAGTCAGGAGCAGGTCAGCAATAAAACACCCAGTGTCAGTGAAGTGAACTCTTTATTCAAAGAAACCCTAGCGATCACAGCAACTCTTCCCAGTAGGTCTTGCCCCCATGAGGCAGTTTGAAGGCCTAAGGTCCCTGTCTTCCACTGCTCTCCTTCCCTGGCAGCCTAATGCTCTGTGCCTTATCTCTCTTTGCTCCACCTTCTTCATTTCTGTGTTTGTTCTAGGAGACCAGGGGAGAGGACAGCTGGTCGCAGCAGGAGGGAGAAATTCCCTGGCTTCTTCAGCAGCCTGCCTCATCTCTGCCTCCTGGCCTGCCTCCTCTCCTGCCTCTGCGTCTGGACTGCTCTCTGCCACAGCCTCTTCCTGCTCACTAAATCCTGTTGCCTCTTCAGCTTCTGACAGCTCCTCCTCCCAGTCTTCTCCCTCTCATCATGGTCCCACCACCAATTCCCTGGCTCTGAGCCTTCTTCCCCTGGGGGTTCCACAGCTGGTACCCCACCACCACCACTCCTCTGCATCCAGCCAGTCCATGACAGGGACTTGCTTCCAAAGGAGGGCATTTGTGGGTTGTATATAAAATGAAGGCATCCTAGAAGTTCAAGGACTTCTGCTTGCACAATGGGTGTCCCTCTCTGTCTTCTCTCCCCGTGTGCTCACCCCCAAAATATTTTCTGGGTTTAACCCAAACTTTCTGGAGCAGATGGGGCGGGCAGCGTGAGGAGAGGAGAGGGAGGGGAAACACTGCTGTGCGAATGAGACTGTTTCATTGGATACAACCTTGGTGAGGGTGTAGATTGTGTGTGTGTGTGTGTGTGTGTGTGTGTGTGTGTGCATGATACTATTTGAGACCAAAATGTAGAACACTATTCATATTGAGAGCACCTGTGGAGAAGCACATCGATACACAGCTGCGAAAAACCAAGCACACAACTGATTTGAGACTGCCTATTCTGAAGCACCAATAAGACTTTGGCAAAGGCGCATGTCTTTGCACCGCAGTAAGGAAACACTCTGTGTGTATTGATGTTTACTCAACAACACACAAATACACACAAAGCATCCACAGATCTACAGAATGGCATTTCAATTCCTGCGCAAATCTGACAAACCTTAAAAAGGTGGCTTCAAATTTTAGATTCAGTGGCAGAAACCAACTGGTTCAGGGGTCTGCAACCTTTAAGACAAAAAGAGCCACTTGGACCCGTTTCCGAAGGGGGGAAAAAACTGGGAGCCGCAAAACAAGCCAAATGTAAATAACCACACATTCTTCCCCTTCCCCCATTCTCTCTCTTTTCCCTGAGTCTATTTCAGATAGCAAAGAGGGGTATGGTACCTCTCATATCCATTTTTTGCAAAGCACCATGTGCATAGAGGGCATTATACAAATTAATACATAGATATTTTTGTAATTTATTTCCCTCCCAAGTATCCAGAATAGCCCATCAATAAACAAATTAACAAAATGATGTTCATGTGGAAGTAAAGGATAAGGCGGTCAGATTACACCAAAGGAAACCTAGAAGTCCTGTTAATGGGATAGTGCAAGTTAACAGCATGTTGCTGGCCATGTCAACACCTTCATTTGGATTTTAAAAAAAGTTTTACTTAACCGTTTGATGAAATAAGAATTTTGGAAAGATGCTGTCCAAAATGACACTAACGTATTTACAAACCGCAGGGAGCAAAGAAAAAAAAAAGATTAAAAATAAAAACACAGAGAATTTATGAAAATATAGGTTTCCTATTTCCACCCCACAGGAGTCACGGCTGCTGTTTTGAAAGGCTTATGAGATGGTTTCGAGCTTTCAGAGTTCATCTTTCTCCCACAATAAGGTGTATCTATGTCCACTGGGTGCTAGCTTCTGGAATGAACTTTCAGGTGGGCTGCTTACTATGTCTTGAAGTGGCTGACCAGGTGCTACATCAGTTGGATCTGGGCCATGGTGAAATTCCCTGTGCAGTTTCCCAGAGTGCAAATCTAGTACAAATTGCTTGAGTTTACCTGGAGTAGCCACATCGCTGAAGTCTGGGAAGACATACATGTGCCTAAAACTGTCAATAGCAATAACAGGACAGTCTGCTGGAGTCTTCTGAATGTGGAGGAGTGGATGTCTGAACTTGTCACAATCAGCATGTAAAAAGTTTATTGTACCCTTTTCACTTATTAACTGCCGTGCAACTTCCTGCTGGAACTTCTCTAGACTTTCTGTGTCATCTTTCATATGAAAGAGTATAAGAAAAGGAAGACCCTCTTCTGTCAATTCCTCTCCATTCTCAAACGTAATTTCACGAACAAGTGGAACACATTTATCTTGAGTCCATGCATAAGCCAAGTCAAAATTGGTCATAGAGCCCAAGTAAACCATATCTGGAGCATCTGGGGGGGGGGGCGTGAGGCGGTGGGTTGCTCGGTCTCCCTGCCGCTCCGGCTCTGTGGCTCTCTTTGGCTCTCTTTCCCCCCGGCCTCCAGGGGAAGTGCGCGGCGGGCGGGCGGGCGCCGACACGGAGATCCTGAAGCACCACCGCCACCCCCCCCTCTCTCTCTCTCTCACACACACACACACACATACCGCCCCGCCATCTCAAGCGCGCTCTCTCTCTCCCCCTCGCCTCAGGTGCCTCGCGCGTGGGGCTGAGGAGAGCGTGGCCTGGGTGGGCGGGGGAAGCTATGAGCCATGAAGCCGCCTGGCAGAACTTCCCTCCGGCAGCGGCGGTGGCGGCAGCAGCAGCAGCAGCAGCCCTTCTCTGGCCGCCGCCGCCGCCTCCTCCTCCATCCCAGCAGCTGCCGCCTCTCGAGCTCCGCTGCCGCCACTGCCTTGCTTTGCCCGGCTCGGCTGCCCAGCTCCATCCCCCTCCTCTTTCTGGCGCTTCTGCTTTTCTGCTCAGGGTCCCCGAGGATCTGCGGAGCCGCGGCAAAGGTGCAAAAGAGCCGCATGCGGCTCCGGAGCCGCGGGTTGCCGACCTCTGAACTGGTTAAACAATTTGCAATGCCATTACTTAGTGCCAACACAAACATCTGATGGATGTCCCTGGGTATTCTCACTAAAGGGTGGGCAGTAGGTAGGTCTGGATCTGCTGGCATATCTCCAGGTGGTTTGCAGTAGATCAGCAAGGCTTTCCTCACTTTGAACAATGGTGGCAGGTAAATAACCCTCCTTGCCAAAATTAAGAAAGCTCAGGGGAATAACCAGGAGAGTGTTTTTGTGTGTGGAAGAACTGTGAACTCATGGCACTCAAAAAGTCTAATTCCTGGACTTGTTGTTGTTTAGTCATTTAGTCGTGTCCGACTCTTTGTAACCCCATGGACCAGAGCACACCAGGCAAGGTAAGCCTTTTCCAGCAGGTGCTAGTTGTGAAACAAAGTAGACCTCACAAGCCTGAAATTTCCCCGACTCATACTCTAGATAGGTACAACTTAGAATCTGGCTTGTTAGCTCAATGGATCTTCAACGTCATTCCTTCAGGTAGGACCTCCCTGACCTTCTGTCCCTTAGCCTTGCCTTACCTGTCTCACCTGCTCTACACTCAAAGCACATGACACTTCCTGCTTCTAGCTCTGTGAGGGGCTTTCCCACAGCTCCTGTTTTCCATTAGCCCTTGCTTTCCTCAGTTCTTTGTTTCCTCTGTTTGTCTTTATATCGGCCCTCTGCCTGCTTTACCTCTCTATTCCCACTGGGCCAGTGCTAGTCAAGACTATTGTTGGTTTTGCCCAGCACTTCAGCCCTCCCCGTTTCCTCAACCCTGAGCCCTCATCCTTGTCAACATCTCTGCCTGCTTCCAATTCCTGTCAGTAGCTTACAGCCATTCTTTCCCAGAAACTCTGCGTGGCATTCAATTAAGTTTTACTCAAGAGTAGATCCATTAAAATTCACAGGCACATCTAAGTTAGGTCCATTAATTTCAGTGGGTCTGCTCTGAGTAAAATTTTGTTACATACCATCCATCTCCAGCCAAACAGACCTTTCCCCTTCCCTAACAGAACCTGCACTGTCTGTCAACATTCCGTCCACACGGCTGTCCCTTCAGAATATTCATGGGCAAACCATACTATCGACACAGCTTAGCCAATGATAGAGCAGAAAACTTGTTCCAAGGCAGGCAAAACAGCTGTGGCCAAAGCCGAGATCAGCCACATTTCAAAGACAGAACTGCATCAGGAACCACAAGTATATTTCATTTTCACCCATTTGATGCTAGTTCTTATTGCCTTTGTGCAATACATTTTAAAGCGGAACAAAGCCGGAGAATTGTACCGAGGATAAATATTTGCATTTTAAGTTGTTCTAATGATGTGTTTTAATATCCAAGTTGTGTTTTAATTGTTGTTACCTGCCCTGAGGCCTTAGCACATGGGTAAGCAAACTAAGGCCCAGGGGCCGGATCTGGCCCAATCGCCTTCTAAATCTGGCCCGCGGATGGTCCAGGAATCTGTGTTTTTACATGAGTAGAATGTGTCCTTTTATTTAAAATGCATCTCTGGGTTATTTTGGGGGGCCTGCCTGGTGTTTTTACATGAGTAGAAGGTGTGCTTTTATTTAAAAATCATCTCTGGGTTATTTGTGGGGCATAGGAATTCGTTCATTTCCCCCCCAAAAAATATAGCCTGGCCCCCCACAAGGTCTGAGGGGCAGTGGACCGACCCCCTGCTGAAAAAGTTTGCTGACCCCTGCCTTAGGTGTGAAGGGCGGCTAATAAATTTTAATAATAACAAGTGTTCAGAAAACACATGGAGAAAAAGGAGGCCACTGCATCGTTGCGTATTATGATTAGGCTACTTTCATTCCCTCATTGTTTGGTACTTTTAGAAATATTACTGTCAGTAACAGCCATTGTCACTTGGGGTGCTTTACAGCATCCTGTTTTTCCTAGGAAAATGAACCAGACATCTGTGTTTCGTGGAGATAAAGAGAGAGAAGCCCGATAACAATATTGTTATAATAGCAGCCATCCTGATACAAAGAGGAAATGTATATGAGACAACATCCTCAGCGGGCAAGACGTCCACTTAGAACTGGCCGCTTTTGCTAGAACTGCCCACATATATGCAGAACACACTGATCTGTGTGCGTGTTCTTTGAGTGGGTAAAAATGACAACCTTGTAGGCATTCCGTGCATTTTTATTTTAAACCACGTATTCTTTTTGCGGTGCCTTCGCTGCAGAAGCTTCCACCAAGTTTGTTCCATCAATACAGCAGAGGCCAAACTTGCACAAGAACATTGGCTAAGAAAGGAGCAGGGAACTCGCAAGAGATCACCTGCTCCCTTTGGAAAACCAGCCAGTGTGGTGTGTGGTGGTTGGGCAGCTATTATACGTTAAGTGGGCTCATATGTTGTTGTTGTTTAGTCATGTCTGACTCTTCGTGACCCCATGGACCAGAGCACGCCAGGTGTCTTTTAATTTCGTGACTGCTGTCACCATCTGCAGTGATCATGGAGCCCAAGAAAGTAAAATCTCTCATTGCCTCCATTTCTTCCCCTTCTATTTGCCAGGTGGTGATGGGACCAGTGGCCATGATCTTAGTTTTTTGATGTTGAGCTTCAGACCATATTTTGTGCTCTCCTCTTTCACCCTCATTAAGAGGTTCTTTAATTCCTCCTCACTTTCTGCCATCAAAGTTGTGTCATCTGCCTATCTTAGGTTGTTGATATTTCTTCCGGTAATCTTAATTCTGGCTTGGGATTCATCCAGTCCAGCCTTTCGCATATAAGTTAAATAAGCAGGGAGACAATATACAGCCTTGTCGTATACTCCTTTCCCAATTTTGAACCAATCAGTTGTTCCATATCCAGTTCTAACTGTAGCTTCTTGTCCCACATAGAGATTTCTCAGGAGACAGATGAGGTGATCAGGCACTCCCATTTTTTTAAGAACTTGCCATAGTTTGCTATGGTCGACACAGTCAAAGGCTTTTGCATAGTCAATGAAGCAGATGTAGATGTTTTTCTGGAACTCTCTAGCTTTCTCGCTCATATGTTAGATATGCACAAATCCTTGGGTTCTATCCAGTGGTGTCTCCTCCACAGTGGGAAGACTTTTGGGTGTAGCAGAGGCTTCCATTTGGGAAAGAAAAGGAGACAATCTTCATCACTTCCCCCTTTCCCCACCCAAACCAACTTCCATGCTGTTTTCAAAAGGTCCTCCAACCCCTTTCAGTATAATTGGAGGAGGTGGAGGAGGGGCAGAGAGAGTCAGAATTCTCTCCCTATTTCACTGACAGAAGCTTCCACTAGAGATCATGGCACTTTCCATCCGCTGAGGAGCACCACCAAATTCTGCTTAAGAGAAGTGTGCTTCATTATCTTGCACTGGAAACACTGCTTCTGGCAACCCTGTTATCATTGCATGGAGTAATGTTTTCCACTGAAACTGCTTTTGGAATGTTCTTCACTGTTTCAGAATGTTTTTAAAGTTGTGGGTCTGCTTGCTGTTTGGGGCTCCTTAGGGGAGAGGGGCAGAGAATAAATTCCACAAACCAATTCAACAAATAAATAATAATTACCAAGCACAGAAGCACATAAAAATGCTTTTTAAAATTACGAGTGGCCATGTGTCCTGCTTTACAGAGGACAGTCCTCTGTCTGAAGGACTGCCTAGCACAAGTCCTGTTTAAACATATGCATAAGAGAAAGAGGCAAAGGCCTTGCCTATCGAGCACAGTAGACAGAGCAGCACGTTGCCTACTAATACACAGTATTCCCCATTATGGTGGTGAGATGCATCATCTTTCTAATTTAATCCTAATAATGTTTCGCCTGCACATTTTAGATTTAGCACACACACGTTTTATGCAAATCTGTGCCCTCTTTTGTTCTCTTGCTTGGCAATGCAAAAGCGGCTACCCTATTGAAAATCCATTGTTTTTTGAGTTCCACATGTTAACTATTAATGTATTATATGGCTGACTTCTCTCCTCCCTCCTTGCCTCCATTATTTGAAATGAGACTCTTGGTCTCTGAACGCACTCCAGCTTGAAATGCACAGCAAAACTGTTGGAGAAACGTCTTGTTTGCTGTACACAGTGCAGCTTCGCCTATCAAACACTTAATCTAGACTTCATGTTATGACTCAAGCGTTCCCTCTCGTATTCCCTGCACGTTGCCGACACAAGATTTGCAGAACACTTTGGTAATGGTTATGAAATGGGGCAAGGGGATAGCTTTCCAACAAGTTTCAGTTCAAACGTACTTTAGTGTTTTATAACTATGTGGACAATTTATCTTGGGATCAGTCGAATCCGCCACTCAAGGGGATTTGCTATCACAACAGCAACCTGGTCTTTGTTCATTGGGGTTCCGTGTGAAATCAGAAGAATTTTAAAGATCTCCTCTCCTTCCCCGACCACACAACACACGCACACACACACAGCATCCAAATTTGCAGGGGCACTCACAGATTATAATGCGCTAAGAGCTAGTGGCCTGCCATTAAACTCTCCACATTCCTGGACTTCTGTTTCAACATGCTGTTGGCACGAATCCAGCACCTCTCTTCACCATTCCTCCACAGTGCTATGATGATTACAGGGAACCTGGCAAACAGAAACCTTATACATAATGCAGCGTCTCGTTTACATGCACGTTTTAACCAGTCGATCCCCAGTTCCCAGGAAGAGCACTGCAGGTCTCAATAGACTAGCATACGCATCTTGTGGCTTCCATCTGGCAACCATTGCATACTTTGGTTACAGATAGTACATGGGTAAAGGGACTCCTGACCATTAGGTCCAGTCGTGACTGGCTCTGGGGTTGCGGCGCTCATCTCGGTTTATTAGGCCGAGGGAGCTGGCGTACAGCTTCCGGGTCATGTGGCCAGCATGACTAAGCCGCTTCTGGCGAACCAGAGTAGCGCACGGAAACGCTGTTTACCTTCCCGCCGGAGTGGTACCTATTTATCTACTTGCACTTGACATGCTTTCGAACTGCTAGGTTGGCAGGAGCAGGGACCGAGCAACGGGAGCTCACCCCGTTGCGGGGATTTGAACCGCCAACCTTCTGATCGACAAGTCCTAGGCTAGACGAGTCTAAAAAGCCCAGGGCAAAAAAATTCACATCCCTCTTGCGACAATGGTGGCTCAGATACCAGAAGTAATGTATTCAGTGTTAACTCTGGAAGTGTGCACTCGATTCTGACCAAACTAAGCCTCCTGGTGTATATTTTGCTCAAGGAGGCTTAATTTGGTCAAAATCGAGTATACACTTCCAGAGTTAACACTAAACACATTACTTCTGGTAAATGAGCCACCATAGTCACTAGAGGGCCATGAAAATTTGTGTCCCGGACTATTTAGACTCGTCTACCCATGTACTATCTGAAACCCAAGCAGCACATTGGTTGCCAAATGTGAAATATATTGACATTATTTTCAGCTCTCCTGCCTTATCCACAAGGTCCACTTCTATGATATCTCAGGCCCCAGCCATACCTCGGCTTCATGTGGACTGCAAATCTCTTGTGCCTTCTTTAATTTCCCCTCGTCCTGAATAGGAGAGCTATTGAGTCATTATTTACACACTGGGAATCTTTCTTCCCAATACATTTTCAGCACGCGGGAAGGAAACACAACTGCTGCTTTGCAGATTATGCTAAGCAAGTGTTGCAGGTCAGCGTCACACACGTTTCGTGAGGCAAGCTTTAAAGTTATTCAATTCAGGTGCCTTAAATAGATCTCTTGACCTTCAGGTCTTCTTTTCTAAGGCCTTGTTACTTGAGTTGCAGGAGCAACTGCTGAGCATCCATTCCCCCACAGTTAAATCCAATTGTTCCCTAGTTTGTTGCAGTATATTTAAAGGGGCTAGGCTGAGATACCTTGCAAATAATTTCTCAAAGAGCAGAATCTTCTAGGAAAGGTAAAGCACTCTACAACCAGTTTTACACTGGTTGCCTACATATATCTTCACCCTTAAATACACATCTTGGTTTTTGTTCTGACCCAACATTTTCACAGGGTGGGTCTTTTAAAAGGAACATGTATACTCTGTATGCACGGGGCCCCTTTTAAAGGACTCTCCCTGTATATGGGAATTCCTCTTAAGAATGTGCCCAAGTCTTCCAAACTTAACAAGCAGTCCTCATTCACACTCATGATTTACACCAGCCTCCTCCAGCTGGTGCCCTCCAGATGTTTTGGACTTGAACTCTCATCCGGCTCAACCCACCCTTTTGCAATTACGTTTCTGAAGAAGACTGGCTTATCTAAAAAGAGAATATCAGCCAAGAGAATACAGATAGGATGGAATGTGGCACACACATGCATTTAAAAAGATAAATTAAAAAGAGGAAGACTGTGCGCAGAAGACTATAAAACTTCATCCTGTTTTTTAAAACAACACAATCCTTTTATAATTAATATTAATCCTCCTTTGTACCAGGAAATTCTCCAACAGAGCTTTTAGCAGTACTTTCATAAGATTGTAGGTATGATAAATGAAAGTTTAAAGCCTACGCAAGTAATTTGTCAGGCAGTATATTTTATTGCATGCTTTTGCTATTTTCCAGTGCCTTTTTGAACCAACAACAACTGGGGGAATTAAACCACTGAGCTAACAAAGAACCCCTACTGACATTTATTTTTTTTAATCAGCTCTGCACATTTGTTCTGGCATATTTGCCTGTAGTGTTATCATAATGCCATTGCAGTGCTAATGCAGTATTTTTCACTGTGACGTTGGGCTGGCAACACAGTTAAGACTTGCTCTCTGTAAGTGCTTATTTACTTGGTGGAGCCAATCTAAGAAATGGCCCAAAAACATTCTCAGTTTAACTTGTTTTGAAAAGTAAGTCGTCTTGCTAATGAATAAGTGAGAAGCCAGTAAATGTTTCAGAAACTCGCTTTATCACGTGATGCCTTAAACATATCACATATCCTGACAGAATATTTAAATTTAAGGCAAGGAACAATAAAGAACAACTCCTCAGGGTATAATATGGCAGTTATCTTGCTGTACACAATATTCTTACTGATTCAGATGCAACAGACTCTCTTGTTGGGGTGACGTCAATGCTCCTTGAGCTTACAATTCTCTGAGAAGGCCTTGACGGAAAAAAATCAGAATGGCTTTCAAACCAAGACTCTCAGACTTAACTCTAAACTTTCTGAAGGTATCTTTTAAAAAGCTGTTCACAAATACTGAGGAATACATACAGTGGCATGCATGGGGGGAAATTAATGAAAAGTTCTAAGCAATGATAAGTAATAGAAACTCACAGCTTTAAAGAAGATTGCTTAGAAAGGTTTTGTGGGTGTTTGGGGGGGGGCTTAAATTGGATCTGCATGCAGACCTTTTTGGAAAAAAAAAATATTAGCAAGAGATTCTTTCTGAATCTTCACCCTGAAAACATCGGGAATCACAAATACGATCTCCTGCTTTTCTTAGGGATAATGTTTCATTTTTTTCCAACTGAACATTCCAGTAGATTTATTGTGTAGCAAACATTACCAAAACTAAACAAGAGGCAGTAAAAACTGTTAAAAGCTTATCTCTGTTTGGCAGCCATTGTTTTAAAGACAGAAACTGCATTATAACGTACAGGTTTTTCAAGGTTGGCAAAGCTACAAGATTCTGTCAGAGATCTATTTTCCCCGCCTGCTTTATTTTTTTTTAAAGCATTTTAATATTACTTTTAACAGCAACAAGAGACACAACAAGAATGCATATTGAGAAGTGTTCTGCGGTAGTAAAAGATCTGCATTTGACACAGTTGATGTTTTGTATGCTATTTCAAAGCCTATCATTCACAGTGTCTTAATGAGTATGCATATGGTTAAAAGGTTTACATTACTGTCCAATACATGTCTGTTCAGAAGTAAGTCCATCTGTTAGTCCTGGAAGACCTGCTCCCTGCCTTGTATATCTTTATCCACCTGGCCTAAGAAGGAGGGGCCCTCACTGACTCCAACTACAAAAGTTGAGACTACAAAAGCTGAACAAAATCTTGGACTGGGGTATTGATTAGTGGGGGTTTGTTGGGGAGGGGGAGTTGTTGATATTACTTTTTTGTATCATGATTTATGTGGAAATTGTTCTATTTTGTTGTGTACTAGCTGATGTTTTGTTTATGACTACTTTTGCAATATTGTTGTAAGCCACTTTGAGCATGGTTTTAACTTGGGAAAGGTGGCATACAAATAAAATGATTGATTGATTGAAGTCCCATTGTGTAAATGAATCAGGATAGCCGCCTAAAACCACAACTCTGTGTCAAGACAAGCCTGATCCTGTACAACAGTGGTGGGGGAACCTTGAGGTTTGATGGCCTTTTACAAATTGTCCTAACACAAAGGATTTGTAAAACGTATCTTTACTGGGATTGCCTTTTGCAGAGCCTTGGTCTCTCGCATTACTTACGTAAAACTTCTAATGGAAGACAGAGCTGGCCTCACCAGCAATAAATGAACTTACAACATTGCATAGCCGGTGCTGAATGGTTTGAACTGTGAACCGTTGTCTGAGAATATTGTTAAAGGTCAACATTTCCAAGCCAAGAGGACCAGAAATCTAGTGTGGGAGTTTCTGTACAAAAGATCTTATTCTTCACAGTGCTAATTGTTTCTGAGGTTCCACTTACCCTGTTGCCTCCTTATTGAAAGCTAGTACGATTTAGCCCAGTGGAGTCAATTTCAGAGTAAAACACACTTAGGATTCTTCCTTTGGGTGAATCATGCAACCTCTTTAACACTTGCAGGAGCCAGCAATTCCCAACATGTGGGCTACAGCAGCTGCGGCTAATCTGAAGCCCTCTTAACCTTTCTGCAGACCCTCACAGCCTCTTTCCCCACTAACTCAAACATGGCTGGAGACAGAGGCCATCTTGCAACAGTGCAGCCATGATGCAACATCATTGTCCCAACTCTAACCAAACAGAAGGGCTTGTGGGAAATTACAATTAATTTTCTGGCGTCAATACTTCGGCCAAAAAGCAAAACCAGTACAGTCGTACATTGGTTCTCGAACGCCTTGGTGGCTCAAATGTTTTGGCTCCTGAACGTCGCAAACCCGGAAGTGTTCTGGTTTGTGAATGTTTTTTGGAAGCCGAACGTCCGACGCAGCTTCCGCTGCTTCTGATTGAGTGCAGGAAGGTCCTGCAGCCAATCGGAATCCGCGCCTTGGTTTTTGAACATTTTTGGAAGTCGAACAGAATTCCAGAATGGATTCTGTTCAAGAACCAAGGAACAACTGTACAGTACTAGAGAAGTTTATCCAGAGATTAAAGCCTCGAGTTCAATATGGGATCAACTTCCTGGAACTCTGGGACTCTCTCTCTCTTGCTCTCCACTAACCCACACCCACACACAGCATATTATACGCAGTCTTAGCTCTTCAGAGGTCTCAGGTTGCCATTGCATGCAGATTTGTTTTTCTTAAATAAGACTGGGTAGTTGCTTCCTTTACCAATTCCAGTTGCTCTAATATAGGTCTGTGAAAACTAGAGTATCAAAACTCCTTCATCCGAGGGCACAGGTATTTGCTGATCCACTGGGGGTAAAGAATGAACGGAATCACAAATCGCTTTGAAACCAAAACAAGAGATGACTTGGGAGCGAGGCACATTAGTTGACCACAAAGTTACAGTTCTATTATTCTCTCTGTCGAACTCCAGGTCATGCCTTCTCTTCAGCTCTGCTCCCCTTTGAGAACTTTGCCTGGCTGAAACGTGTCTTCAAACTGTGATAACACACGTTGCTTGCCGGGATGGAGAGATGTGCATGAGTCTAGGTGCCTAGAAATCTCTGAGTTTTGCGTGGCTAGAATGTAGTCCATTGTGCAAAGGTAAGAGTATTGCTCTGCCCCACTTTGCCTCTGGGGCTCACCTACCCCTGGCATGCCACCCCAGGAAGGAAGCCCATGAGGTAATGCAGTCCTCTGACTCCTTTAAAAGCAGCCTCCCCAGTATGTAAAAGCAAAGTAAAGATGGAATCAGGATCTGACCTAGGCTTGAAGAATATAACAAGGAATTCTGTGAGAATTCCCTATAGCTGCTCGGCTGAAGGACTTTTCCCTCTTCTTGTTATTTTCTTCAAAGATCCCTCCCTCCCTCTTTTTACTCTTTCTATTGCCATTCTTCATTCATTTCAGGATAAATATAATCGCTCCAGGGAATTATCTTACTGGATATTGTATGAGAACGGCATAATATTTGATCAGTTTGGATGGAACATTTTTTTTAAAAAATAGTCATTATCTCTTTCTATAAAAACGAGGAGGGAGGGAATGCCACAAGCCTGTACATTTAAATTCCGCCTGTATGACATTTCCTTCTACTTTAATTGCTTCCATACAGTTTATATCTGCTAGTCACGCTAGGCCTCAGAGTGCTCCATGCACCCTGCTACAAAGGCGCTCTTGTCCTATAATAACCTCGGCAATCAAAGTGAAGGAATTATGGGTAAGGCAGAACAGCCAGAGTTATTGAAATAAACAGGTTTCCAACTGCATTCAAAAGCACATTTCTGTCAGGAAGCAAGTCCGCCCTAACAGCTAGTTCTTCTGTCAGGATCTAGAGAGAAGTTAGAAGAAAACTGGGTAACAGCGTTTACTGCACACTGTCTAGTCTACATCCGCCTTTGGCAAACTTGGCTCCCCTCCTCATGTTTTGGACTACAACTCCCATCAGCCCCAGCTATGCTGGGCAAAACAAACGAAGACTTAATTAATTTTACTCCATGCCTTCCTAACTTCATTTCAACTGCTGTTATCACATCAGGCAGCTTGCTAAGAAAGCCTTCTGAAACTTTTTTTAAAAACTACCATGTTTCTTTAAGGAAACAGAAACAACAGCAACAACAACACCTGTATTATCTAGTCAGCCCACTTACTTGTCTATTTCTCAAGTGAATAAAACTGATTCTGAAATTACCTGTTCCAGGTTTCTCCTGAGGACCTAGTATTTTAATGGAACTGAGCATTGTTACACATATTCCTCACTCGGCCACCCTAGCCGCCTTTCATTTTACTCTAAAATGGTAATTATGTTTTAAGCCTCACACTTGGCAGACCTCCTTCTTCATATACAAAACAGACATTGTTAAAACAGCCCGTTGGAAATCATCATAAATACGATCTATCGTTTCAGCTGCAGCAGCTCGAGAGAATCGGTTTACAACACACCAACTTAGAAGTGCCTACTCTGCTCTTTTCAGCCCCTCTCAAGCCAAGGCCCGAAATAGATACCTATCAGTCCAAGCAGGTCTCGAATGGGCCTTCTCAGAACTCCAGAAATTGTTTCTTCACTTCCAGCCCAGTTTCTGTTGGATGAGAATAGCCACCCTAATTAAAACTCTCCTACTTATCTGGGCTCATAGATAACCCTCCGCAGGGTGCCAAAAACTATATAATACTTCCCTACCCCGTCAAAAACAAACAAACAAAAAACCCACCCCCAAAACTCTATGCCATTTCATTCACCATGTAGAATATGGTCACCAACTTGGATGGCTTAAAAAGAGGATTAGACAAGAAAAATGTATTCCTCTATGCAACAGCAGCAGCCAGAATATTGATTGCAAAGAATTGGAAGGGGGAGAAAATCCCATCATTATTAGAATGGCAAAACAAACTCTGTGAGTTTGTAGAAATGGCAAAATTGACGGCAATTTTTAGAGGCCACTCACAACAGAGAATAATTAAAGAGTGGGATGGAGTGAAGGAATACATGAAAAAATATGGTTCTGGAATTGAAATACAAATAGATGTGTAAAACGTGCAGGGGTAAGCAAGAAAATAACAACAGAATTAATTGGACAATTATTAAATTATAACAACACAACAAGACGGAAGAAGTAAAGATGGAGATCACGCATGGGTGAAGGGAGTGGGGGGTATAGGGGAATTTATAATATTATCTATAATATCAATTTTCCAGTTGCATTGTATTTATATACAGCAAAGGGAAGTTTAGAGCAATTAGGTATATTTCAATTTAGGTAATTTATGTAATAGGTTTATGTTAGAAAACGAATATGGATTTTGAATTGATGCTTGTAATTCTCTTTGGTTTTGAAAGAAAAAAGAAAAAGAAGAGAGGATTAAACAAATTCATAAAGCTATCAATGGCTACTAGCCAGGGTGACTGTGTTCTGCCTCCACTGTCAGATTGTACCATGCCTCTGTATGTCATCAATTACTGAGAATCACAAATGGAGAGGGTGCTCTCTAACTCTAGTCTTGCTTGCGGGCCTCCCACAGGCATCTGAATGGCCACTTTGAGAACAGGATGCTGGACTAGACATGCCTTTTGTCTGCTGCAGCAGGGATCTTCATATGTACTTACTGTTCTGTTTTGCACAATTGATTTGACTGTTCTTCCACATAGCTACCCCTTGGCAGCAACTGGAAGTAACAAGAAGTCCCTAAGCCAACAAGTCTGTGCTTTGCTCCTCCCACTGTTGAGCCCAGAAACAAACCATGGAGTAGCTCAGTGAGGGGTTGCCGTTACATCTTGACCCTGGGGCCATCGTTTGTTTCTCCCAAACAAACAGGAAGCCAAGAACAAACCAAAGCATTTGTAGGGCACCGGTTGGAGAAAGCTAACCCAAACCTTCCCTCCCACACTCCTCTCTGGGTACCTTAATGTTGTGGCTGGGCTGTGTTCCAGAGCGGGTAACAGTTTAATTGAAAAAGGAGAGCTACTTTTAAAAATTAGCAGTGCAAAATGAGCGGTCATTAATAAGGCATTCTTGGTCTGCGGAAATTCTTTTGATCTCTTCCATCCATGTTGAGCAGTGCAATGAGAAGGCAACATTTACACAGATAGAGAAATGCTAATCTTACAACCCAGCAATAGTCTCTTGTCACAAGGCATATAAACCTGGAAGTCAGGAGCCTACAGTCCATGTGTCATTTCTGCACAGAAACTATGGAACTGCTACAATGGCTGCTATTAATGGGGTGTAAATGAGCTATATCCAAGTTTCAGAAAAATCCTACAAAGTTTTCTCCAAAGTTCTCCAAACGGAGCCATTCATAGAGGATAAACTCATAGAGGATTTATCTATGAAGGCTATATTGAGGGCTACTAGTCATCTAAATACTTGCCATGGAGGGCTTGTGGGCTACCCATAGGTATCTGAGTGGCCAGTATGAGATCAGAAAGGTGACTGGATCGGCCCTTAGTTTCATTCAGTAAGTTTCTCCTTATGTTTAGGATATATATATCCCCCATTTTCCATTAGGGTTGACATATTTCAAAAGGTACAAATCCGGACCCAAAAAGTTGTTGAGCTTTTGTACGGCAATCGCCTGATAGCCCCGCAGCCACCGCCGAGCCCACGCCAGACCCAGAGCCTGAACCGAGCTGCCCATGCCCCCCCCAAATATTATTTAACCCAAAATCCAGGACATTTGCTTTAAAATGTACAATCCCCCCCCCAGATGGGCATGTAGGACCCCCAAAAGAGGACATGTCCAGGAATTCCTGGATATATGGCAAACCTGTTTTCCATACCATCTTCCATACATTCCTACCCACGATCATGAATGCCACCATTCAATCTGTTGCCAGGCACAAAGCAGCTTAAGTTAATAATCACCCATAATCAATGATTACTTAAGTATAAGTGAAAAGCAAATACAAAACACAATTGCTTTACTATACGAAGTCCTGATTATATCTGCCTCAACACGTTGCTGCATATACAGCTTTTTCCAAGGTTCTCATGTATGACTGGGTGCTGGGAGATGCCCTGTACTGTATTATCGCAACATGTCCAAGCGCTGGCAATTGGATTTAGCAAGAGCCTCGAGAGAAATTGGAAGCATCTCATTTTAAGGAGTCTTCATCAGGATCAGGTGAAGCCTACTTTGTAGTAATAATAATAATAACCACTTACCGTTTTACATTGTGCACATTCAAACTGCTTCACACGTTATCTGCTCCATACAACCCTTACAACAGCTTTCAAACACAGGGCAATGTTATTATCCCTCTATTGCAGAAGATTGTGGATTGAGGTAAAAAGAATAGTCACTTGCCTAGGAGCAATAAGTGGGGAATTCCAGTGCTTTTTTTCTGGGGAGGCGCAGGGCATGCATACCCCTAAACATTTTGTGAATCTAAGTTTGGCCTCACTGAGGCGCAGTATTTCAATATGAGTAGGAAAATGAGAGTACCCCTAAACATTTTTATTTTTTTTAGAAAAAAAAGCACTAGGAAATCCTATGCACAAGAAGCTGGGATAACACATGTAAATTAAGCCAAAGTAAAGTTGTTGTTCTTCTTCTTCTTTGGCGATCACTCGTAGCCAAATAAAATTGTCTTCCATAAATACTGTTTTAACAATGAATCCGTAAATGATTGTGGAGGCCAATTCTGGATCCACACGTCCTTCCAAGTGGGGACATTGGTTTCCGGGCGGGAGTTGATCACGGTGTGGATTTGCCAAGCGTGCCTTCTTCTTAGCACGTTTCTCCCTTGCGTCCTGAGTTTGAGTGTCTTCAAAGCCCATGACACCTTTGGTAAAGGCTGTTCTCCAACTGGAGTGCTCACAGGTGTCAGTGTTTATACTACATTTTTTATATTTGCCTTCAGACAATCTTTAAACCTCTTTTGTTGACCACCAGCATTACGTTTTCCATTTTTAAGCTCGGAATAGAGTAGCTGCTTTGGAAGACGATAGTCGGGCATCCGCACAACATGACCAGTCCAACGAATACAGCAGAACCAAACGCTGTTCAGAAATGTGAGCTGCTGCTGTTTTGCCTAAAGCCTGGAAACATGCCTTTAAAATACGGCTCTGTGCCAGGTTGCCAGGTCACAGGACCAAGCTGAACAGGCTTGGGATCCCGCCTAATCCTCTGCCCCTGCACCACCAAACCCTGCCACTGCCACCCCCCAGAAGAATCTTGCCATAAGATTGCCCCCTACTGAGTGTGCATGGCTCGTATCAATTCTGCAGAGGTATACTTTGAAGGCTGTCGAGAGAAGGCTGCAATACCATACACGTTTATTTAGACGTAAACCCCACTGGACATAATGGGAGCTCACCACGTCTCAGAATAGAAGCTTTGATCCTTTTCTCTAAGTGGCAGACAGAAAGTGAGCGCTACAGGAAGGTTGTTTTTACTCCTGTGTTCTGGTGCTGCAAAATCAGGAGGTTAGGGAGTCTACTCAGAAGTCACGTTCCTGTGAAGCTGCAAGTCTCACTATATTATACTGTAATATTTTAATGACCATTTGGGGTACCTCTGTCATAAAATCCATGCCCTTTTTTGAGCATACTCTTCGGTTTCATTAATTTAAGTCCTTTACAGCAGATGTTGCTGGACTACAGCTCCTATCAGTCCCAGGCAGTATAGGCAATGGTGAAGGATGATGGGAATTGCAGTCCAACGTCTGCAGGACACCACTTTGGGCTACATCTACTCTGCACCAGGATTCAAAATCAGCAGGGCGCCAGGCGCATTTTGCTCCTAAATGTTCTCCATTTGCAAGCACCTCAAAAAGTTGGGCACCATTTTTTTGCGCCCAGCTGACACTCAAGGATCACTGAAATGTATGTGCTCTGAAGTCTCAAAGAACTGGTATATGTTAAGGATAGACAATATACATCTGGGGACCCAAGGCTGAAAAACACTATGTTAAAGGGTTTAACAATAAAGAGCAGAGTGTTTTGAAAACTGAAGTACGGTACCAATATTTTTATTGTAAACACCAAATTAAACATGTGTGAACCATGTCTGTTAAAAATGTGATATTAACAACATGTCACTTATGTGTATTGTGGATTAATTCATGCTTATCAAAATAATAAATGAAAAGTGTTGCTGACCACCCCAACACCCCCTGTGACGGCCTGGCATTCTGTTTTGGCGCCCACAACCCAGGTCCCAGAAGCCATTTGGCTCCTAGCTTTTCTATCCCAGTTGCTAATACTGCTTTGCACATACCTTAAAAAAAAAAGAATAAATCACATTTATCAAAAATTGGCCTCTTTAGGGCAACACTCAATAGCAAATGTGCAGTGCAACCCCACACATAGCTACACAGGACGCAATGGGGCTTACTTGTGAGTAAACATACGGAAATGCTGTACACTGTTTCAAAGACTTGCCTTGGGATTTGCAGGTAAAGCAAAGGAAATGAAATGAGGCAGTTAAAAGTTGTGCTTTTGCTCACCCTCAGTATTACAACTGCTACCCCAAGTTAAAACATGCCTTTAGGAAACCGAGCTAAGCTGAATGAGTGCCTCATCTGCTCTATTATTCTTGACCACTCCTGCTGAAGCTACATGTTTATACAAGCCCTGAATGCAACCAAGGCAATGTACTCCTGCTAGTTTGCAAGATATATCAAGATGACCTTTAAACGCCAGTGTAAGATGGGAAGAGTACGTACTCAGGCCTACCAGAAAAGCAGCTTTTCAGGGACAAAATACTTTTAAAGGACCAGAAAGTCAACTTTTCTTTAAGGTGCAATAACAAGAAGTTCAAGTAAAAAAATTCCTTCCAGTAGCACCTTAAAGACCAACTAAGTTAGTTCTTGGTATGAGCTTTCGTGTGCATGCACACTTCTTCAGATACACTGAAACAGAAGTTGCCAGATCCTTCTATATAGTGAGAAGGTGGGAAGGGGTATTACTCAGAAGGGTGGTGGGAATGGGAGATTGGCAGATAGCTGAGATGAGCCTGTTGACGACTGCAATAGGTCTTACAGGAAAAGGCAAGGGGTGAGAAGGTGAAAAATGGCTTAGTCATGTATAATGAGATAAGAATCCAATGTCTTTGTTCAAACCAGGTCTCTCCATGGTTTTAAGTTTGGTAATGAGTTGCAATTCAGCAGCTTCTCTTTCCAGTCTATTTCTGAAATTCCTTTGTAGTAAAACAGCTACTTTGAGATCTTGTATAGAATGTCCTGGGAGATTGAAGTGTTCTCCTACTGGTTTCTCTGTTTTGTGATTCTTGATGTCAGATTTATGTCCGTTTATTCTTTGGCGTAAGGTTTGGCCTGTTTGTCCAATATAGAGAGCTGAAGGACACTGTTGGCATTTGATGGCATACACAATGTTAGACGATGAGCAATTAAATAGTCCCGAGATGGTATGTGTGATGTTGTTGGGGCCAGTAATGGTGTTGTCCGGGTGTATGTGGCAGCAAAGTTGGCATCTGGGTTTATTGCAGGCTCTGGTGCCAGTGTCCGTGTTAAGTCTGGTTGTAGTATTATTGTGGGTTAGGAGTTGTTTAATATTGGGTGGCTGTCTGTAGGCAATGAAAGGTCTGGGAGGAAGAGCCTTCAATAAACCCAGATGCCAACTTTGCTGTTAAGAACATTGCTTCAGGATGAGAACACAAATCGTGCTCCAGCGGCGCGGCGGCAGTAGGAGGCCCCATTAGCTAAAGTGGTGCTTCAGGTTAAGAACAGTTTCAGCTTAAGAGCGGACCTCCGGAACGAATTAAGTACTTAACCCGAGGTACCACTGTAGATCTGCAGTACAGACTGACTGAAGCCCTCGGCTACATGAGATCTTGTATAAGGGAGACTGGCAGAATTTAAGCAAACAGGCCGAGCCTCTGAACTGCAACCAAAGGCCATTTCCAGACTTTATACTGGCACGCATTTCTGCAGTTCCGGCGGTCATACCAAGCTCTACATTCACAGGAGCAACACAGCAGCGGGCAAGCTGCTCGGTCACAAAACTCAGCCGCCAACATTTCCAGAAGCATGGAAGCCGCTGTGGCAGAAATCCACAAGCCACGGACTCCTTTGCCAAGCAGCCCTGCAGATTCAGACAGAGGGACAACTCCCAACCACAGGAGCAGCAATGTCTGGAAACTGCCTGAGGCAAAACCGGGACATTTCTGCTGCTTCACACCCTTCCTTGTCACAGAAAGGTAAAATTGGGGGGGGGGGGAGAGAACAAACTCCTACACGGACCCACAGAAAAAGATTTCAAGCACGCAAAAGGGGAATAAAAAGTCGCCTCCCCACTTCTTGCAATATTATGTTCCTTCTTGCAACGTTATGAATATATTTTAGTCGGTTATTAAACACATGCATTTTTAAAATGGAAAAAGCTGTCCATCAATAAGTATCCCCGGGCATCTTACAAACAAAAGAATATTAAAAGCACAGTGCATGATCATTAAACCAATATGCAGTCCTTGGAAGTGGGGAAGGGCTTTCTTTGCACAGAGGCAGCAAAACAGTTTACAGATCAGATTAGGCTACTTTAAATTCACCTCTGACTGCTGTGGCCTAACATGCAATTAGAAGGCGGGGGTGAAGAAAAAGGTATTTGAATGGTGCCCCAAAGATCAGAGAGAAACACTAGGTGCAGCGGCGAAGCAAGCCGATTGGGTGCCTGGGCCGGCGTGTGTCCAGGGGCGGGGCCAGCTGCCCGTAGGGGCGGCGCCACCGGTCTGTGGGGCCTCAGAGGAATCTGCCTGGCTCCTCCCACTCAGCTGCCCTACAGCTGAGGGGGAGGCGGCGGGCGGACAGTTTGGGACAACGCGGAGCCTGCACACACCCGAGCCAGGAGAGTTGTGTGGCTCGGGTGCGCTGCAGGTCCTGCGGTGAGTGCTCCCCAGCATTTTGTCATCCCCCTCGGTGGTGACACCCGGAGTGAACCCCCCCCCGTGCACCCCCCCTTCCTCCGCCCCTGACTAGGTGAGCCTCTCTGGGGTATTCCATTGTTAGGGGTGCCACTAGCCAGACTATGCAGAGCTAGATAAATTAACAGGAAGGATTTGAAACCTGCGGGACCAGAGATTCTCAGAAGACTGGAGTAAATATACAACCTATTTGAAAAGTAATTGTAAGGAACAGATTACGCTAGTAGGATTGTAAGAAGTTTTGTAAGGAGGATTATTTGAAATACTGCAAAAAAGACCATGAAGAAAATGATTAGTTCATGATAATTAAGAGTAATAGAAAAATTAGGAAATGCAGAATAAACGGAAAATCACCAGAGGAGCTGACGGAAGTAAAAAATATTGTATAAGATAAGAAATTATGTTATATGAATGTTGGAAACAATATGGTACAAAAACTAATAAATATATATATATATTTTTAAAAAAGGGGTGCCACTAGCCAAAGAGCCCTTGCTTTGGTAGCTACCTGGCTCACCACGTTGTGAGGCAGGGCTTCCAAAATGGATCTTAAGGTCAGAACACACACAGGAGATGATCTTCCAGGTCACTTGCTGGCTACCAAGCAGTTTCAGGCTTTATAGCTTAAAACCAGTGCAGTGGTGCCTTGGTTCTCAAACTTAACCCGTTCCGGGAGTCCATTTGACTCCCGAAACTGTTCCAAAACCAAGGCGTGGCTTCTGATTGGTTGCAGGAGCTTCCTGCACTCAAGCGGAAGCAGCGTTGGACGTTCGGCTTCCGAAAAACGTTTGCAAACCGAAACACTTACTTCCGGGTTTGCGGCGTTCGGGAGCCGATTTGTTCGGGAACCAAGTTGTTCGAGTACCAAGGTATCTCAGTACTTCAAACCAAAACAGATTAAGCAAAACAACGTTAAAAGAAACTGTGTTCAATTTGCAACATTTATACGGGCCACAAAATCTGGGTAAGATGTCATTCTGAGGCTATTCTAATGTATACATGTTTACTATAACTTGAGACTAACTATACAATGATGTTTTTGTTTTATTGACTGGCAAACATTCTGATGAAATGCACACATAGTAGTCAAATAAAATACAGAGGTGCACTATCAATTTCTTTTTTCGCTGTAGAAGACTGCTTTCACACTCTTACGAACTAGAAACTTGCTTTAAAAAAATGAAAACTGAGATTCTCAGGAAGCAAAAATTCGGTGACCTTTGCAGAATTTTATATATATATATATATATATAGTTATAATACACTCTGACAGTGATTTCCTTCTACTGAAAACTTGTGTAAATATTTTCAGCTGGCACAAGAAAGCATCTGGATCAATTATGTCTTTAATAAAGTTGGGAATGGGAAATTTTAATTCAACCATTCCTAGATCTTCCGGGTCTCCTTTCTTCAGGCGTGTTAACCACCCCTTTCCAAGTTTCCCATGTTCGAAAGGGGGGCAGAGGCAATACTGAGCTCCCAGCCCTCGAATGTAAAACAAGTTGCACCTTTTGGAGTTGCGCCAGGTAAGCCAAACGTAATGCCAATCTTGTTTTCCTCCAGTTCTTGCCGGTCACTATTGTTTTACCAGTGACTGTTCAAGGTTTGTTAAATATCTAAACATCTCCAGCCAAGTACAGCCAATACCAATGGAGAATCGTTCCTGGTAAACACACGCAGCTTTGTTGTAAGTCTGTTTTCCACCCCCCACTTTTGAGACCCACTGTTGCGTTACAGTTTAGGGTGGTCCTGGGGCTACTTAAGTTTCTTACAGTCATCGCCAAAAAATCTCCACAGGAACCGACATGCAAAACTGTGATTTCTATAAGTCACAGCTGGTCCTGGGTAAACAAAGCAAAGCAAGACTTATTGTCAGTACAAAGTTCCAGCTCCACTTTCTTCTATTTGCAAGTGGAAATATATACCATTTGAGAACTAACCAGTGTCCTAATATAAACACAAATTGCTTTACAAGCCTTTAAAACCTTTGTCAAGGCCAATGGGTTGGATCTTATGCACACAGACTTGAAAACAGGTCCCACGGGACACAATGGACCTTACTTCTGAGTAGACCTGCACTGGTTTGCACTGGTGAGTTCAGCAAAATTGACGCCTATAGATTTCAGAGGGGACCGAGACTGCGAACCTAACCCCACTTGATGGAGCCAGCCTCAATGAATTCAATAGGACCTACTTCTGAGTAGACACAGTTAGGACTGTGCTGTTAGTCAGACCTAGCTTGATTCATTGATTTCAACTAACTTAGGCTCAAGTCCTAAACACACTTACTAGGAAGTCAGATTCATTAAACACAGAGGAATTTACTACTGAGTAAGCATGCAAATGATTATGCTGCACCGCTGGATCTACCCCAATGTGTTGTACGCCGACCATTTCAAACAGCATGAGTTCATGTTTTATATGTTGGAGGCCGTCCAGAATGGCTGATATTGTTATTGTTTCCACCACTTCTTGATTCTTCCAGTGGGAGCCTGTCTCCCATTGGAGAAAACATCCAGAGTGGTAGCAGAATTATTCTATTGCAACAAAAATAAGTAAGAGTCTTGCAGCACCTTAAAGACTAACACATTTCCAATGGTGCAAATCCACTTTGTTAGATGCCTGAGGCCTTATTCTCAGCTGGAAGAAATTTATATATACAGTGGTGCTAGGGCATGGGGGGAAGTGGACAGGGAAATAGAATGCTCTCTGTGCTTTATTTTGCACACTTTTTGTGCTCTGATAGATACCATGTACTTTTTGGATTTCATTACCATCTGATGAAGCAGCCACTGGTCCATGCCACAATAAATTTCTTACAGTACAGTCATATACGTATTTGAACCAATGATGCTTACTCTCGGGAAAGTGCATATACTTCACTTACCAGGGAGTAAGCTCTACGGAAGTCAACAGGAGAAACATTTGTTGAATGACACTATGAATATTATTTTTGGGAGAGAAAACAACAATAACCAGTGAATCCTCCTTATATTTACTTGGAAGTGAATCCCACTGTGCACAGTGGCCCTAATTTCCAGGTAACAATGCACAGGATTGCATCTTAGCCAAAACTTTCTACTCAAGAGGCCAGACGTCATTGTATTCTACTCCCACACGGGTCTTTCAAGCACCCAAAGCAGCCCTGGAGGACAAGGTGTGGCTGTTACATGGAGCCAACACAACATTAAACATGTATTTTAATTTACTGTGCACTTAAAATGCAAATGGCAGCTGCACAGAGGGGAGATTTCTCAATGCAAATAGCAGCTCCCGAGAGGCAATTTCTTCCAGGACCACAGCAGGGAAGGGAATAGCTAAACTTCATCTCCCTGCCAGCTGCAACCTTGATCATCATCATCAGTTCCCCAGTGGCTGCCATTTGTATTTTTAACAATACGCACAGTAAATGCAAAAGACACTTTTAACGCAGCAATCCAGTTTGGGAGATACAACGAGAAAACACTCTCGACGGCACACTTGGGAGTTAGCAAATGTGTTCTTGAAATATCACGCTCAGGATATTTGTTTCCAGAGTTTGAAATCATCCCCTCGCAAAGCGCTGATGAATGCTGACAGACTACCACAAATGCCCACCATTTGGCAAGAGCGATGCACAGGCGGAAAGCAGATTTCTTTAACACATCCTCTGCTTGGAAAGGAGCTGCACAAGTAAAAAAAAAAGCACACTGCGTGGTACAGGATATGTATCTGGGTCACTTAGAAATGCACACACAGATCCCAGCACAAATCTGGGACCATGTAAAAAGGTAAAGGGACCCCTGACTGTTAGGTCCAGTCACAGAGCCTAGGACTTGCCAATCAGAAGGTCCTGCCCACCTAGCAGTTCGAAAGCACATCAAAGTGCAAGTAGATAAATAGGTACCACGCCGGCGGGAAGGTAAACGGCATTTCCGTGCGCTACTCTGGTTCACCAGAAGCGGCTTAGTCATGCTGGCCACATGACC
The DNA here is from genome assembly GCF_965112155.1 of Podarcis liolepis. Taxonomy (NCBI): domain Eukaryota; kingdom Metazoa; phylum Chordata; class Lepidosauria; order Squamata; family Lacertidae; genus Podarcis; species Podarcis liolepis. The sequence goes on from NC_139556.1 coordinate 78,886,063, forward strand.
CGGAAGCTGTCTGTGGACAAACGCCGGCTCCCTTGGCCAATAAAGCGAGATGAGCGCCGCAACCCTAGAGTTGGCCACAACTGGACCTAATGGTCAGGGGTCCCTTTACCTTTACCTTTTAAAGCCATCCAAGTTGGTGGCCATCATTACAACTTGCAAGTGAGCTCCATATCTTTACATGTGGAGCAGGGACTAGCTCAGACTAGCAGTGGCTCTCCAGCCTTTCCCACCATTGGCTTCCCAATGTCCTTTGAACTGGGAAGGCCAGCGACAGAACTGGGACCCACCGCATACAAAGCATGGGCTCTACCACTGATTTATGGTGTGCATCCCCCTAGCCCAGAATTCACAAGGATCCTGTGATTCTTCTGCAACATTCGTCCACAGTCTGTTGTTCCATGATGGAATTCAAAGCAACTTACTTCTGAGCAACATGTGAGCATCGAGGGTGCAATTCAAGCTGTGCTCCTCTCATCCCTTCCCTATCTCACCCTTCTTTCCCCTCACTGCAGCATAGCGATGCTCTCTATAAACATGTTCCTCCCATGTTTGTTTATCTCAATGTGTAAACTGACTTTGGGGCCCACACAGGCCCTGAAGGCCATACAGATTGCCCGTGTTTTAGATTCCTGTTTCTCTACCCACACACAGATGGCTTTGGGAAAGGCCCCTTTCATCCATTTTCCCATCACACTGTGGCCTTGTTTGCAGGTGATGCTAAGGGAAAACTGCAGGCATACAGTCTCTGGGAGAGCAGGTTGCAGCTGTTTTGCTCTACCCTGATTATTTTGGTGCTGTGCTGAGCCAAGCCATGGATTGGCCTGGCCTGTCATCCGAACCTGGGCTGGTGGAAGAAGTGGCTGTCCAGGTGGGAAAGAGCCATCACACTAGCATCCAGACAGGTGGGTCACTATTGCTTACTGGCACAGAGAGCAGCAAGGAAATGGGATGGTTGGTGCAGCACAAATGCACCAGCAGAGCCAACCCAGTGCTCCTGCCAGTGCCGCTGCACTGCACTGACCTCCCTCTCCCTCCCTCCTGATAAGCAACATCAACTCTCCTGTCAGAAAGCTAGCATAGCAACTCCACTCCACCAGGCGAGCCAATTCTAGCTGATGGGTTAACTCTCTCCGGACTAACCACACACTATAGCCAAGGTATGCCCTATGGTTAACAGCTTGTGGTTTGTCCAGGTTGCACTAAACCGTGGCTTAGCACACAGTTAGAAACAGGCCAGGAGCTCCTAGGGTTAACCTTCGCCCCTTCTTTGGTATATTTCGGGATATATTTTAAAGCCTCTTCTCCTTAAAAAAAATAAATTATCTGGAATAACATCAATAGTGTTGTTCTCTCTTTACTCCTTTTTTTTAATACGCAGATAAAAAAAATCCTTTAAAATATTATTTTTGCAATCTTCCTGGTTGCCTTTACAAAGTAGTGGAGAACCTGTACTGCGCAAAGAATTCTTTCTATTTAATAATACTGATTTGAGCCTTCTGGTGTTCATGTAAGGAAGACTAGACAATTTATGCAAACGTGAGTTATCAGCAGACTGAAGATAACCCCGAAATGCATGTGAGAAAATTTGCAAGGGGGGGAAACAAATCCATAACAACTGTAGCATAGACTTTTGAGAGACAGGAGGTTGCAGGGTGGGAAGGAAAACATCCCTGCCAGCTGGGTGGGGAGTGAGAACAGAATAGAGTGTCTGGAACAGGAAGACAGGGACACAAACATATATATAAACACATATAAAGTGTAAAATAAAACCATTGTCTGGATAGGCCACTTCCTGTTTCACTCTGAGAAGCTATTTTTAAGACATTCCCAGGAGCAGAAGGAGTTGCCCATCGACATCAACAGGGAAATTAAAGAATTGAACAAGCTTGTCCACCATCACCCCACTCCCCCAAACAGCAACGGCAGTGGCGGGGGAGGGAGGAGGAAACCCCACTCAAAAAAGAAGTCTAGTGAGAACTGAACAACTCAAGCGGGCATGGAATGCTGGCTTGACTGCTGGGAGGCAGGGCAAGGAAATAACATGAGAGGAAGGGGAATGGAGTAGAGTGGAGCCACTGGAGACATCAACGTGGACACGCCACACCTCAAGATTTTGTTGCAGCACCTCAACTTATATTGGCGGTAAAGTCACATGTACCGTTTCCGTTGACTTGCTTCCAAAGAGGTTAAACTCCAATGGGCTACACTGCGGCTTTTGATTTGTTCCAGGACTCACCCCCAAGGACTTAAGCCCAGATTTAATTTTCAGTGGTACAACTCAGCCAAATCAAAGTGTCCCTAAGCATGCACTAAGCAGCAGCATCTAGTCCTAGTCCTCACACACCTGAGACCCCCTAGCAGGGAAAGAGGCCTTCGCTTCCACATCACATCCCAGCAGGGGCTACCAGCGCTGATGCCCACCTGAGCTGTGGCCGTTGTAAAGCCATTATTTTCATGTTCCCACAATGCCCCCGAGGCACATTACACAAGGACATGAAAATGGAAGGTGACTCACAAGCACCCATCACAGATGCTGCCTCTTGCTTGCTCCTAATAAACCTGCCATATGAATGGCCCTGCAGGCAATGGAGGGGGCTCACAGGAGGGCATTTTCTCAGGGGGTCCTTCACTCCCGGTTTCAACTTTGCACACCTGCTCAAGTTTACGTGTGCAGAGGAATTAAAAGAAGCATGAAGAGGTTCATGAAGAGTTGATTCAAGTCTGGCCCTAGGGGGGTGAGCCCTGTTTTCTGTGCCAAAGTTGAGGTATCAAAGAGATCACTCTGAGAACCAGGGCAGTGTAGCAGTCAGCATGTCAGACTTGGCCCGGAGAAACCCGGGTTCAAATTCCCACTCAGCCGTGAAGCTCACTGGGCGACCTGGAGCCAGTTATACCATTGTAGCCTAACCTATCACACAGGGTTGTAGCTTGGATAAAATTGGGAGGTGTTTGAATGAGACTGGGTGGTGGAAAAATGAGCTCCTTGAAGGAAAGGAAGGAAAATAAATGATAAAGGTAAGCTCCTCTGAGCGGATGCAAACTCCTTCACCAACAATGGTCACTTTTGTGTATTTTTATTTATTTTTTAAAAAAAAATTGAGGTTATATCCCACCTTCTTCCCCATAGACCTCAGAATTGCTTGCATAGTTCTCCCCCTCCTCATTTAATCCCTACAATAACCCTGTGAGGTAGGTCAGGCTGAGAGTGAGCTACATGGCGGAGTGGGGATTCGAATCCTGGTCTCCAAAGTCCTAGTCCATGAAACACACATGGATTTGTCTGAGGTAATTTCCATGTAGGAAATAGCACAAAACTCTACACCAGATGTACTGTTTCATCTTTGTATATCTTAACAGACCCACCTGTATTTCTCAACACTGGACTACACACAGAAACTGCCTTATACCAAGTCAAAGCTTTGGCCCCACTTAGGTCAGTACTGCCTGCTCGGACTGGCAGCAACTCTCTGGGGCTTCGGGCTGAGGGGGGTCCTCTTCTCCCAGGCCCGTCCTTCTCTCCACCACTGATCTTACACGTCCCAGCCAGGCCTAGCGTTGCCCCTGACTCTTTTGAGTCGCCTCCCTGCACTCAAGAGCAGCCCCCAAGCCTTCACTCTGCCCGCTTCGCCCCCCCCCCCAGCTATTTCCTCCCCAGACTTACTTGAGGAAGTATCTCTGGCCCGTGTGCGTGAGTGCCATCTCCCAGCCGGGAGGCAGCGGCAGCTCGTCCGTCACGTCGTAGGATTGCTGGCGAAGGTGCGCATGTTGCTGGGCCTGGCTCGGGGTGGCCCCGGCCCCGGCGCCCAGCTGCAGGGAGGCGGGCGACGAGTGCGAGCGGACGTGGTGGGCTCCGACGGCAGCGCTGCTGAGCCGCGGCGGGTGGCTGCCTGAGTCGGTGCTGGACTGCCGGGAGTGGGAGCCCGAGTCGGGCTCCTTGAAGAAGGACTCCGGCAGGATCTTTTTCCTCCACGAGCTGGGCTTGGGGTTCATGACCGAGTTGAAGAGAGCCTCCAGGTCGGTGTCCAGATCCTGCGTGACATGGATCACCTGCTGCCCCGGCGGGGGAGGGACGCCAGCAGGGTTCATTTTCGCCACCTTTTCCCGAACTTTTCTGTCCCGAACTTGGGGCGGAGAAGTCGAGTCTCTGGAGCAAATCTCTGGGGTTTCGCCCTCTTAAATCGCCAGTTTCCAACCCCCGTCGCACAAAATAAGTATTTTGCAGTGAGGGTCCAAAAGAGACCCGAAAGTCATCCGAGACACGAGATGCAAATAACGATGAAGATGAAAAGCTTCTTCAAACCCTTCCAAAGCAAAACTTATCCGAGCGCCCTTTTTTTTCCCCTTTCCCCTTCTCCCCAGAGGCCCCGGCGGCTCCAAGGCAGCCGTCCCCTCCCTCCCAAAACTTTTTATCTCGCAGGATCTTCCAGAGTACACATGAAGCACGTCCAAGTCAGGCCCCGGCGGAAAGTTATGCAACTTTTTCTTTTCTTTGCTGTCCCTCCCCGCTGCAACTGCAGAGATTTGTTACAATTCCCTCTTAAGAAAGCAGCTCCTTTAAAGGACTAGTTGGTGTGTGTTGGGGAGGTGGGGGAAGATCTGCAGCCGCGGCTGTCACGGGAGGGAGGAAAGGAGGACTCAGCCTCGCCGCCCGGAATTCCAGAGGAGGCCTGAGGCTCGAATGAAAGCTTCCGAGGGGCTTGAACGTTCTGATTTGGAACGCTGGCGCTCCCGCGAACGTTCCGATTTCGAACGCCGGGGTTTTCCCGAGGGTCTCGCCAGCGTTCGGTTCCCAGGCCTGACCGAAGATTCCTCCCTTTCCCTGGCCGAGCGCAAAAAAAAAAGTTTTTGATTTTTCTTAAAGGGCGGGTGGGCAGAAAAGCGATCTTTTGCGGGGGAGAAAGAGGGGAAGGGGGTCCCCTTTCCCGTTCACATACCCATGGTCCGGATCTTGAAGAGCCCGAGTACTTCCCGCCGTGGTAGTGGCGGCAGCGGCGGCTGCTTTCGGACTATCCCAAACAAAGTTACCCAAAACTCTCAGGGCGGCGCAGAAAGTTTGGCAGCTGCATTATTCATGAGCTCAGTGTCTGGGACCAGCCCGATTACACGGTACACCCACTGAGAGTCCTCCCACGGCTCAGCTGAGAGCCGGACCCTGCCGGATTTTTTTTCCCCAGCTGGGCTAGAGGAGCCTCCTGGGGGTGGGTTTAGGGAGTTTTACGGGGATCTTGGACGGAAATCCAGCGGGGTTATGACTAATACATCGGGCGAAGGAAGCGTGCCACCGCTTCCTGCGGGACTCTCCCTAATAAGGAATCGTACAAGGGGGGGAGGGGGGTACCGTGCAGAAAACCAGTCCGTCCCTGTCGCTCGTTTGGGGGCGGCCTCGCCTTTATCAGACTGGCCGAAACTACCATTAAATACTTCCCTGGAGCACTTGGCCGCTTTTTCCTCAGATATTCAGTGGGGCTTTCATATGCAAAAAGGAGTTTGAGCACAGCTCAGGGTTAGGCTTTGACAGATCCTCCATTGAGAGTCGCATCGCAATCGGCATGGCAGGAATGTGTCCGTGTCCGTCCCCCCCCGTGCCCCCCCCCCGGTGCAGGTTCCCGCAGGTGCTTGGTGAGTGTAAGAGGAAAAGATATGTGAAGGGTTTCTATAGCTCTTCAGTGCTGATGCTTCGATTGGGAGCCTCTCCCCTTCTTTCCCCTGCCCATTGCAAAGATACTGCCGTGCTTAATCAGTCCATTGGATTTCATCTACTAAAACTGTAATCCAAACCCCATTTACCTGGGAGTAAACGCCATTGAATTAAACAGGGCATTGAATGGTTAAGATTGTGCCTTTTAAAAACTGCAATGGTAAGCACTCTCTCAAGTCCAAAATAGCTGCGTTGGCCCATGAAACATATTCTTTTATTTATTTGACTCAAGTCTATCATGTTACCTGTGGTGCTGGTCTTAACACAAAGAGCAAAGTCATACAACCCACAATACACAATATAATGCAGTACAGCTTCTGCTTATTTTCCTCTAGAGCTCTTGCATATTACAGTGGTACCTCGGGTTACAGACGCTTCAGGTTGCAGACGCTTCAGGTTACAGACTCCGCTAACCCAGAAATAGTACCTCGGGTTAAGAACTTTGCTTCAGGATGAGAACAGAAATCGTGCTCCGGCGGCGCGGCAGCAGCAGGAGGCCCCATTAGCTAAAGTGGTGCTTCAGGTTAAGAACAGTTTCAGGTTAAGAACGGACCTCCGGAACGAATCAAGTACGTAACCCGAGGTACCACTGTACTTATTAAGTTGATGTTCAGTTGACACCTCTTTCCTGTTCATGACAGAAAGGAAGTCAGAAGTGAAACCTGTCATCCACTTTGGTAACGAATGGGACCTGGCTTGGGAAATAAAATGCAACAATGGCATACAGGCCTTTTCAAAACAGCGAAGTATGCTAACCAAGGAGAATTCTGAGAAAGCCATGCGTGGCAAAAAAGACCTGCCAAAGATAGCTTTCTGCAGGGATCAAGCATTGTGTAAGCAGCTCAGATTTTAACACCTCTACAGAGAATTTGCGTTCCCTATATCCATTTTTCGTTTTGTTCAGGTTGTGCAGTAACTGGTAGCTGCTTCAGTATTCACAACTGGGATGTTCTCATGCCCCACCCCTGCTTGTACGTACCTAGATATTTCCTTTCTCTTTTGAAGCAGACGGATTGGGTACTACAGTGGATAGCTTGGGTTACAGACACTTCGAGTTACAAACTCCACTAACTAGGAAGTGATTGCTCCAGGTTAAGAATTTTGCCCCAGGATAAGAACAGAAATCACCCGCCAGCAGCGCAGCAGCAGCAGGAGGCCCCATTAGCAAAAGCGTGCCTCAGGTTAAGAACCATTTCAGGTTAAGAATGGACCTCCGGAATGATTTAAGTTCTTAACCCGAGGTACCACTGTACTTGCACAACCTCCAATGATCTCTTGAATCTTCAGCATGGGGCTGAGGGTTGCTAGCTGCCTTCTGCTTTTTTAAGTACAGTGGTACCTCGGGTTACATACACTTCAGGTTACAGATGCTTCAGGTTACAGACTCCGCTAACCCAGAAATAGTACCTCGGGTTAAGAATTTTGCTTCAGGATGTGAACAGAAATTGTGCTCCGGCGGCACGGCAGCAGCGGGAGGCCCCATTAGCTAAAGTGGTGCTTCAGGTTAAGAACAGTTTCAGGTTAAGAACGGACCTCCGGAACGAATTAAGTACTTAACCCAAGGTACCATTGTAGTTGAGGGTATCCATAGCTAACAAATAGAAACTGCACGGATTCTTTGCTTTCTGTCCCAAGCAACGTTGGATAGAAAAACCTTGTGGCCTACCTTCAGCCAATCAAAAGAGTACAGTGGTACCTGGGAATGCGAATGGGATCCATTCCGGAGCCCCATTCGCACCCAGAAGCAAACATAACTAGCGAGGGCACATCTGCACACGCACACGCCGCTTTTCGCTGGTTCTGCACATGATGTCATTTTGAGCATCTGCGCATGCGGCGAAACCCGGAAGTAATGCACTCCGTTACTTCCGGGTTGCCTTGGAGCACAACTCTAACGTGCTCAACATGAAGCATATTCAACCCGAGGTATGACTGTAGAACTAAGTTTGCTCCCCAAGAAAAGGATTGCTATTACTACCCATTTCCAGAGAACTTTGTCAACCCTTCCGGTTTCTGTCCTTCTGGGTTCAGGCACTGTTTTGGGATAGAACCAGCCTTAGCCACCCTGATAGAAGGCCTTCAGGAGTGGGGTGTGTATGACCTTGTAGCTCTTACTTGATCTCTCGGGAATGTTTAATACCACTGACCATGTGGGGCCAGATTAAGACCTTTAGAGGCTGTAAGCATCTAAAAGATTCTGGTGCCCCCGTATATATCTAATTAAAAATATAAACAATAATAAACCGTAAAATTAACTTTTGTTTTTAGAAATTAAACAAAACCTATAGTAAGATGGGAAATAATCTTTATTTTGTGTGTACCTCCACTTTATTTAATTTTATTTTTTTTTGGGGGGGGGGGAGAATTCTCCTAATTTGTCTAAATGCATAGTCTTTGATCAGATCCTCAAAACAAATCTTATGTAACACATCTGCCTCTATACTTAATAGAGTTAAGGCATCCAGCCTGCCTTGTTGCATAGTTGTTCTGTTGGGGTTTTCAATATACCTCAACTGAGAAAATGCTCTGCTGAGCAATTTGTGATCATTAATGTTAAAAAAAATGAAAGCAAATTTCTACATTTTGTTGTGTTCCCAAGATTACGGTATATCATTAATCTCTATTATTACTATTTTTAGTATTACTATCATATTATTATTATTATTATTATTATTATTATTATTATTATTATTATTATTATTATTACATATTTATGTATGCAATTTTTCCATTTATTATGGGAGCCTTTATTTGTGGAACCTGGTTTAGCTGCGCCGTATGGTCCATGGTAAATCCGGCAATGGAAAACTTCTGTACCTTCCCTAGATGCCGTAAGCACATGCTTATTTTGCTTAATGGTTAATCCAGCCCTGTGACCATAGTATCCTCCTGAACAATCTGTGCAAGTTGGTGGCACTTTTTTTGTTAAGTGCTTTGATTCGTAACAATGCATTTCCCTGTACATGTGAGCAGTCCCAGTTGCCTTGCCCGTGCGCTTCCATGAATAACGTGGTGTTTGTACCATAGATAAAGCTAGCAAATCCCACACCGCAATATTTTTCGGTATAGTGATATTTTTTCAGGTTTCCTGTTGCAATGTTATGTTATCCAAGGGCATCCTTCTCAAGTCAGCTCACGCACAGGAGGGGACATCCTGTATGAACCAAACATGGTTGCTTATTTCAAGCACAACAACAATTTTGACCATAAGTTGGTGCTATTTCCTTTTGCGTAGTAACATCAGCCAGCACTTAGGGGATGAAGAATTTCTCCTTTGTATGAATAGCGACTGGCCCAAAAATTTAAAAAGTAATTACAAGAAATTAGCCTGAATACAAATACATATAAAATATTACTGTATATGTTTCTTTATTCAGATCAGAAAAGATAAGAAGGAAAAATGTTTGGTCATTATACCAATAAGCTGTACAGCACATTATGCAAAAGGCAGCTGTACATAAAATTAGAAAAGCTCACATGTTCAACTAATATTGATGTCTGGTTAGATTATGATGATTATTCTAATTTGCATCTGACATTATTACTAGATTAGCACCCAAGCAAATTCAGCCCTTAAATGTAATCTCAAGAACTTGGCCGAGGAAAAGTTTTTGACAGGTCCAGTTGCACTGTTGTTTGGCGACACTGGTCTCCATAAGTTACTGAGATGGCAAATACTACTTGATGTTACGCACTATTCGTCTACAATGATTTGTTTTCATTTCTCCCAAAGCTTGTTCCAGTTGCTGAATCAGGTGAAGCAACGTCGCAGGGTCGGTCTGTAATATTTGAGTAGTTTGGTTTCCATTCTGAGTAAGGTGGAGCTTCAGAGTCACAACAGGCTTAATTTGCTGTCTCAGACTTCTGCTAGCAAGCTATGTAAATAGTGAGGTGAGGAAAAGAAAACTCAGTAAGATTTAAAATGAAGAGATATGCTAAGAATAGCAATTAACAAAAGCATTCCAATTCTCAGCATTCATAATTCAACAGGGAAATATATATATATATTACAGTGTCTTCGGGAAGACACCCGAAGACACCAAAACCTGCATTCCTGTACCCGTGAAAATCTACGAAAACAAATATTACAGTGTGTACCTACATCATTATGATATCCACCCCTTGATTCAGAAGGACAATTGGATATACTGGGTTAAGAACTAAAATAAGAACCAAACACTATTATCTTCATTGTTATAATTTTGGCCTTTTAAAGTAAAACAAAACCCATGAACAATCAAATGTATCATAAAAATAAATTTAAAATACCAACAATTTTGATTCCTAACTCACCTTTACTTTAACAGTTGTGGCCTAGTTTTGGAGTTCCCCAAGTGTAAGGGAAATACTGGAGAAATAAATCAGGGTCTTATATTCCTATAAACATTACATGGGATAATGTTTCAACTGAGCCACTTTTGCAAAGTCAAATTCTTACGTGCCAAGGCAGCCAGGTAAATAGAACTTCCATAACAGCTGGTGGCAAAGCACTGAACCTAACTGCTGAAAATACACTTCTGTGTCTAGAAGAAAATCAGTGCTAGGTTGTAGACCCAAGGTACAGTGGTGAAGAAATCCCTTTTGCCCAAGCTAATGAAATTTATAAACTGAGATCTAGAGATCTCTGTTTAATGCTACTAGTTGCATGCATTTTCTAATCCCAGCGGCAGAAGATGGGGTAGTAAATAGCCAAAGGTGTTAAATTTTTTATAAACAAATTTTAGCCAAAAGCAGCATATTTATCAAGCAAAGCCAGGGGCAGCAGAAATTGCTGAAGATAAATAAGCTTTGCCTACACTGAAGACTTCGTTCTATATTGTAATGTTTCTAGAAATATAGGATTCTGATTTACTTCCCCAGTACTTTCCTTATACTTGGGGAATTCAGATTAATTTTATGTTTCAATTTTCATGGCTGACTCCAACCCCATGATTACTGAAAATATAGCCAAGTTCCTTGCTGTAGCCATAAAAACTAGGCCACAAAGGGAGGATGAATTTTGAGTCAAATTGCCTGCATTTTCAAAATATTACTTTTTGATTGTTCATGGATTTTGTAATACTCTTATTTTAAAAGGCACAACTGGTGTACATGCAAATAGTCTCCCACCCCACTGCAGCTGTCTTGATAACCCTATGCTGTATCTAAAGTTTATGGTCTGTAGACCAAATAAACTAAACTGGGGGGGGGGGGAATTCCAGGAACTAGTGTTATTTTTTGAGCTTGACTAACCACATGAAATGCTCCCTATTAGGCCTCTTCTGGTGTGGGAGGAACAAGATGAAATGGATAAACATTTCAAAAACAGATCAGTGCCTTTGGTTGGCAATTTCTGGCTTAAGACTAAACTCAGCCCAGGGAAGGTTGGAACACGGATCACTCCCCTCACCTGCCTGGCCAGCTACAGTTGCCACAGGTTCATAATAGGCTGCATACTAGCATGGAGTCAGTAACATAAAGGAGGTGGGAAGGAGGATATGGAAGATGAGAAGATCTGAGGAAGATCACAAGTCCTTTCATAGGGTGGGGGGACTTGTTTGAGAGTACCTACATATGCAGGTGGGAGCCTTCTTGCTTTTACTGACCTTATGTAAGATATTCTGGAAGCTTTTCAGCTAAAGAGCAGGGTAAAATGCTTAAGGTGATAGTGAACATTTAAGGGTGTGTGTGTGTGTACACCTATGTGCTTGTACATGTATGCGAGTCACCCTTGCACTCAGCTCACAAATAACTTTCCACACAATTTGTTTGCTGATTTTTATTATACAGACGAATTTGCATACTTGACCTCTTACTGGCTCTGTTAAAGTCGACATTTTCCCCAGTTTCTTAATTCTGTTTTAATTTTTTTTGTTAAGCTACATTTTCAATAGCTTGTTAAATGTCCTCTGATTTAATTTTTCATTTTTTTTAATGGCAAATTTTAGCAACAAGCTGCTGCTTTCAAAATCAATGTTCCAGTTCCATAAAACGTCAATACAATTGTCTGTAACCAGACAGAACACTGGCATACTGTCTGAGCTAGTTCTGATAAAGAGATGGGAAATTCTGTCTTAATATTAAAGTACAGCTTCAAAGTACATGGAAGCCTAAGTAGGCTGTGTTATGCTGGTAAATCACTGGGCAACTAACTGTGCAGGTCGCTTTCTACTGTTCTATCATGAATAACCGTATGCAAAAATGTGTATGAATAATACTACTGCTACCGCTGTAATTTTGAAACCATTGCCTTTAGCAGTTTGTGTCATGCCAAATATAAACAGCACTATAAAGATTTTCACCCTTACCTGCACATCTAGTCTCCATTCAAGACTGTGATAACTAGGCAGCTTCGGTGCTAGTTCAGTAAGAATACTTCTGATCTCCTTCCTATTGTCAAGATACAGCTGAAGCAATACGGCATTCAATTCTTCAGAGAATCCTAGTACAAGTATAGAGTCTTGGAAATCTATCTCCGATATCTAAAAATTAAAAATAGAATCTTTGAGTTCCTGATTGCTTCTATTACTGTTTTACTTACAAACATAGGAAACTCCCATATACTGAGTTGCAGCATTGGTCCATCTGCCTCCAGATTGCCTACACTGTCTGGCAGCAGCTCACCAGGGTTCAGGCAGTAGTAGCCTTTTCCCAGCCCTGCTTGGAAATGCCTGGGATTAAGCCTGCATGCAAAACAGATGCTCTGCCACTGAGCAATGGCCCTTCCTCTGCTCACAGTCTTTGTAAATTTGTGTAAGGATTGCATTTCCAACTGTGAAATATGTGTGAAAGGAAATCATTTAGTAAGAATTGATTGACTGCAGTCTATTAATACCAAATAGAAAAAGGAAGCAGAGGCCAACATAGAAAGTAATTCACAACATTCATAATGCAACACCATTTACAGAAATATTGGGCGGTATCCAATTAAAGCATACTCTAAGGTTATTTATGTCCACTGATTTGAATGCAGGGTGGATAAAAATCAAGGAGTTTTTTTTTAAAAAATGTATTTCTAATAGTATAACCAAATCAGTAATTTTTGAAATAACTGTAAAAACTACTCTGAAAATTTATCATTCCAAAAATGAAACCTTCATCTGGTTGTAAATATTAAGTCTGTAAAAAAATGTTTTAAATCAAGTCTTACTGACTAGTGATTTAAATCATGATTTAAATCGATTTGATTTAAATCAAATCAAATCCACCGTTTGAACGGCTCGATTCTATATCTAACACTGGATATTACCCATAGTTTACCATGTGTACATGCCCTCCTATTCCAAATGTGTATATGGTGCATCTCATTTATGACCTCCATGGTCAGATGATCATTTTGATACACTGGGCAGAAACTAGAATAGAAACTAAACCTAATCATACAGAAGAAACCGACTGAATTTTTCAGATTTAATCCTCTTAATATATGTAAGATTTTATAAAATGGCTTTTATCTTTTTGAAAGCTGACATCCAAAGTAGCACTAAGTCTTGGTCCTGTCAGTGTTTCTTTCTCTTACCGCCTCCACCCCACATCGGTAGAAATCAGCAGGTGAAGTTTTCACAATGTGGAGATAAGCATTAACGCCTGCTGATAAGCAGCAGAAGGGGCTGATATAAAAGAAGTTGGCAACACTATATAGAGGATGCAGCAAAATATGAGTTTGCACTAATTTTCCTGAGCTTTCAACTGTGACCTTTATTTACACACACACCCCGCTGCCCCCAACCCACATATCCAAGAAAGTAAGACGTTCAAAGCATCTGCCTAGCTCACCAAGAGCACTGTGAGTTACACTTACCATAAGTTTTGAGCTCTCAGTGAGAAGGTATGTTAATCCTTCTACACCATGCTGAATTGTTTCACTACTAACATTAAGTTTTCCTGAAAAACAGAATGAGAAAACATCAAACAGGGATCTGATCCAATACAATATACAAGCAAATAAATCTCAAATAAAAATAGGTTGCAAATCGAAGCACACTTAGTCTTCATATCCTTGTACTATATATGGTATAAAATAATGGAAAGTAGAGGCAAAAAGAGGCCTCTAGCTTAGAATATTCCACTTGTGTACATGACGATTATGGGAGATCAGAGGCCTTAGTAAATAGTGCTTGTATTCTAGACTTAACTAATCTTTGATGCATTTTGTACTACAGCTGCTGTCTCTTCAGAATCTATTAGGGGGGGAAATGTAAACAAGCATCATCTTAACAAACATTTGAGAAAAACAATATAGACCCAGGACCAACCTAAATGTTCAGAAAAGTAAGTGACACAGTGCTCCAAGGACTATGCCACTTAAGAATGCCACTTGGAGACAGCATAATTCCATGTTTCCCTCTGTCAAAATTCCACACCTGTGGAAACTTGTGTCTGGGAGAAGGAGTCTAAAAGAAAAAAAATTCACATAGAAGCATTCAAACATGCCACTATTCCTCCTCTACATTCTCATGGCAAACAGTGCTAAGACAGTACCATTTCTTTTCTAAAGGCACAGATCAACTTGTACATCAGCAACCCGCAAAGTGTTGCATCTTCACCAATGAAAGCTCAATTCATTTCAGTTGAGCTTACACAGGTACTACAGCCTGACAAATCTGCAGGGAATTATTTCAGTTTTGTTGCTGCTTTGTAATAGCTGGAGGAAGCTACAGGTGTCATCATGTTCCATTCAAATCAAAGATGATGATTTATTTGACTCCAAAAAATGCTTAATCAGTAAGCCCTCAACAAGGCAAATTGCTTTCTGAAGTGCTTCTCACCTGCCTCATTTTAACATCACTCCAGCAAGGGATTTTGACTGCCCATCTGTCAACCATGAGACATCATAATGACACAGTGTAATTGACAGGTGGGTGGCCCTGCTCACCTTTCAAATTTGGTCACTGAGGCTGATGCTGATAAGGATCTGGCCCATGGAGCCAAAAATATTTCCCATCCCTGCTTTAAACAAACCACAATGTCAGGCATGGCTAAAGCAGTAAGCTATTCCCCTCCTGGTTTATATACATGCTCTTACCATGGGAGGAGCGAAGCAAGTGTCATTAGGAGCAACGCACACAGTTTGGTTAACTGAGTCAAGTACCTTAGTTTACCTTTGTGTGAAAACACAGCTATTCTTGGTCCAATTTTTGCTGGACCAACATTGTTATCTCTGAATTGGACTGATGTCTAGCAGTGTATTGATTCAAGGCCCTTGGAAAATACTGCCCTTCAACCACACTTCTCAAATTCTTACTTGCTGCTCCTTCGTAGATTTTTGGGTTTGTGCCTTTTCTTAGGAACTCCAGCGCAATACGGCCAAATTCATTGACAACTGAAAAGAAAGAAGATTTGTTTGCAGAATTCATTGACAACTGAAAAGAAAAAAAGATTTGTTTGCAGAACTAGGAAACTAGATGATGGCTTGGTTGTAGAAAACCAGACTTCATTAGGAGTAGCTCAACTTAATACGGCTTATCTCAGCGTACAGTAAATTGTGAATACATTTTTAAATTTCCACAGGGCTTTTTTTTTGCATAAGCATTTTATTATTATTTTTATTATTATTAATTGTTATTGAAGTTTTTATCTCTACAAAATAACAGAAAGAAAGAAAGAAATGCTTTGTGTTACTAGCATGTACATATGTGTAAACACAGGGCAATTTTTACGGTAGTAAAAGTCAGCAGGAATGGACAGAGTACCAAAGCGTGAATCCTAAATTTCTGGTCCTTGTGAATGTAAAGAAATGCATTTTTTGTTATTACAGTTGTGAGATTTCCATTGTGTAGCAGCTAAGGATTGATGGTTTTACCTATATTTGGATAATTTTATTATGTGTTTTAATCTCTATTTTAAAAATTAGTATTTTATAATATTTTACGTAAACCACTTATTTATTGATTGGCACATAGGTTTTGCTTACTAAAATATATATAAATACCTAGTCGCTGTTACAGGGGACATGGGGCTGAAGACCCCCATCTCTAAATATTTGCCTGAGAACATATGATGTCACCACGTTCGACATCTCCCCACTACCAGGCAGGAGGAGCTAGTGAATTGTGGCAGGGAAATACCAAGTGAGATGATGTCTCAGCATGTTTTAACAGGGAGATACATGCCAGTGACAGCCACACCTGCCTGCCCAATAACGTCTAGTTAAGAATCTGAGAATGTGAACTGGGAAGTTATTAACTGAAATGTTACCTCTGCTCTATGAATTTGGGGTCACAGCCCAGCTGCGTGTTTGCTGCCTTGGAGCGGTATAATAAAGACCTATGTTATAGGGCGGGGCGGGACGCGGGTGGCACTGTGGGTAAAACCTCAGTGCCTAGGACTTGCCGATCGCATGGTCGGCGTTTCGAATCCCCGCGGCGGGGTGAGCTCCCGTCTTTCAGTCCCAGCTCCTGCCCACCTAGCAGTTCGAAAGCACCCTTAAGTGCAAGTAGATAAATAGGTACCGCTTTATAGCGGGAAGGTAAACGGTGTTTCCGTGTGCTGCGCTGGTGCTGGCTCGCCAGAGCAGCTTCGTCACGCTGGCCACGTGACCCGGAAGTGTCTCCGGGCAGCGCTGGCCTCCGGCCTCTTAAGTGAGATGGGCGCACAACCCTAGAGTCGGACACGACTGGCCCGTACGGGCAGGGGTACCTTTACCTTTATAGGACGGGAAGGTAAACGGCGTTTCCGTGCGCTGCTCTGGTTCGCCAGAAGCGGCTTAGCCATGCTGGCCACATGACCCGGAAGCTGTACGCCAGCATCCTCAGCCAATAAAGCGAGATGAGCGCCGCAACCCCAGAGTTGGTCACGACTGGACCTCATGGTCAGGGGTCCCTTTACCTTTTTATGTTATAGGGCTACTGTAAATACTACTAAGATAAAGTTTGTGAAACACTTAGAAAGCTCAAAAGTCCTACTTAAATATTTACTATTAAAAGCTGTAGCTAATCATAAGCTCACACATAAAATGCATAAAGCAAACATATAGAGGTGGGGAGGAAGCGAGTCTCAGCTCCACACAGGCCCAAACCTGAAACATCTTGTAAAGTGAACAAATTTATTCACAAATCAGTGCTGATTTCTATTACATACAACTGCGGTACTGTAGGGGAAATGAAGCTAGAATTATTGTGCAAACTGTATCAGTTTGGTATAACTACCCTTAAGTGCTGTATAGGATAACAGAGGTGGATTTAGGGGAGCACAACCAGTTTGCCCACACTGGGCGACGAACCAAGAAGGCACCACAAGGGGTACCACAATGATATAATGGGACATGGGTGGCGCTGTGGTCTAAACCACTGAGCTTCTTGGGCTTGCCGATCAGAAGGTTGGCGGTTACCTTTGCCACAATGATGCCACAGAGGGCGAGAGATGGAGGGGGGGAGGAGAGATGCCGAATTTTGGCATCACCCAGGATGCCACTGAAATTTGAAAGACCATAGTCCGCCACTGAGGATAATGCTGCAATCCCAACCATGTCTTCTAAGACAGCAAATCCCACTGAATTCAATGGCCTTAACTCAGCCCAAATGTTTGCAGCATTTGCTGAAAACTTTTCCTATGCCGACCATTCAAGAAAAGCCTTTTCAGTCATGGCGGGCTACCTGCTTTAATTTCTTTAAGTGGTTTTTACAGTGTGCGTGTTTGTGTATGCATGCAGCTGACCTACACAAATATTGACATATAAATAAATGGGGTTAGGGCTGCAGCGTTTTATCCATTGTATCAAATTCGATGTAACTTGGCGTTGGTTTGTTAAAAATTTGGAAAACTAATAGGTGATATTTGCCACCACCACCCCTAAAAAGAAAGAAAGAAAAGCACTACAGCTTTTATCCCCTAATCTCGAAGAGTTGGGTTTTTTGAATTTTTAGGGTTCGATCCCCTAAACGCTTGCCTGGGAGCAAATCCCGTTGAAAGAAACGGGGCTTAACACCGACAGGGCAATCCTGACCCGTGTCTAACTCACGTCAGAAGCAAGCCCCGTTGACTTCGGTGGGATATCTCACTAGGTAAATGTGCACATCCCAAAAAAGGGGTAGGTTTGGGCTGCAATCCTAATGTCTTTTAGCTCATACCTGAGCTCTCCACCTGGAGAAGGAAGCCCAGGTGCTCCTTATGCTCCTCCGACAGGACCAGCAACATCTTCCGCAGCTTGGCGCCCCCCGCCGACCGAAACCGACGCCGACCGTAACCCCGGCGCCGCTGCTGCGCGTCAGGCGGAAGCTTTTCCCGCAGCCACTGCGGCGCCTCAGCCAAAGCTGCCCGGCCGGGAATCAACTCCCGCGCCGAAGCGTTCCGCTTCCTGATTCTGTCTCCACGCAGTATGGTCCCCTTGCGGGGCGTTTGGGAATCGCTAGGCGGTTGTCAAGCGGCCTCCTGCGGCTGACAGCTGCCTTAATTGCATTCATTAAGGCATAAGCTTTCGTGGAGGTCGCTTCACCAGACGCATGAAGCAGTAGAGAGATGCCTGCTGTGAATAACACATGTGAATATGGGCGTAGCCAGGATTTATGTTGCGCGCGCGGGGGGGGGGTGTGTGAGGAAACTCAGTTAGGTATGCATTTTTTTATTAACTTGATTCTGGGTGCTGTGCTGTTATGTACTGAGTTGAATAGGATCCAAAATGCAGCAGTCTGATTGGTCCTAGAACAATAGGATCCAGAATGCAGCGGTCTGATTGGTCCTAGAACAATAGGATCCAGAATGCAGCAGTCTGATTGGTCCACAGGAGCTATCCAATCCAGCTCCAGGTGGAACTTGATTGGCCTACAGGAGAATCCCGGAACTAGCCAATCACGCAGGGCCCATTGTGTAAATAATGTAAATAAAGAAGACATTCTGAGGGAACTTCCATTCCTCCTCACCACTATGAGCTGAATAAAGAGCATGAAATCCACTCTCGACTCCTGAGTATATTTCAGAGGAGCCCCCCTGTACTCCTTTGGCTATGCCTATGCATCTGAAGAGGATTTGGGGCCCCCTCTAGAACAGGGTTTCCCAAACTTGGGTCTCCAGCTGTTTTTGGACTACAAGTTTGGGAAACCCTGCTGTAGAATGGCCGTGGTGGTGGTTTTTCGCAGGTGCATTTTGCAACATGCAGTTGATGCGGGAATAGTGCATTAAGTGGTGGATTTATAGTGGACCACACATCATTCCCCTTTATAAGTTGTTCTGTGATTCATCTGCAGTGTTGCTGCACTGCTGCCTTCTGAAGAGCAACGAACGTGGGGCAGACACCCCGCCCCAGACATTTGTGGCATAGAAAGTTGCAGCTATTTTGTTGAAAGTTGTATATGCACCAGTTGGAAAATGAAGTGGCACGTGCCAGCCCTGAAACTTTTGCAGGTACAAATGATATTGAAAGCAGGATCATAAGTTCCCTGATTGGGAGGGCTTTTGGTTGTATGGGTTGCCAAGGGAACAAGTAGGCCAAAATGGCAGCTTGGCCCATGGAATCAGAATTGTAGAGTTGGGACCCCGAGGATCATCTAATTCAACTCCCTGCAGTGTAAGAATCCTGCCCACAGCTGCCTCCAGGTGAGCTCCATGCAGGAACCATATTTCTGCTCATGGTTCAGCTGTGGCTAAGTGTGGAGACATGCCCAACCCCCAAGAAATATTCTCTTTAGGGTTGTACACTGGATTCAAACCTAGGACTCCTGCATGTGAGACCAGAATTCTTCCACCAAGCTTGGGCTCCTTCTGTAGCCAAATGTGACCTTTTTTGTTTATTTTACTATACATGTGTGGTTCATTCTCTACAACAGTGGTTAAGAGGGGAAGGTCAGAGACAACAAAAAAGGAGATAAAAAGGCATAACTGCTTAATTTCTAAGATTCAGTAAGCTGCAAAATGTGCAAGTGCTTTTACTCTGCTAGAAAGGTTTCACAGCCCGTTTACTTTTTGTATTTGTCCCACACAAGACAGAAGGTTTCAATTTTAATCTACAAATTTAACCCTCAATCCAATTCTCCAAAGACAGCACCTGTTGTACACGTTGAGCACACTAGATAGTCTGAAAATAGTCCTCATTATCCAAAGGCTCCAAGGTGAAAATCACACGCAATATCTCTTGAGGCTTCACTCTTCAGTTTTTAACTAATTTTGTCTTTAGATAAGCAAGTCTTTGTCAACTTTGTATAGGTTTATTTGCTGCATTAAAAAACCCCTCAATTCTTTTTTTTAAACAGACTTCAATCCTCAGGAAAAAAAGTTCAGCTGTCAATTCCAACTTACTAGCCTTCAAAAATGATTCCCTCTCAATCTACTCCCCTCAGATGAAATTTATGTAAAGTAGCATGCTGACTACTTATAAGGCCTGTCAATTTACAGTTCCTGACACTAAGAGCCAAAAATATACAGTCACAAATTATATATTACATTTTGAATATATCTGCCTTATTAATATTCCACAATGTAATCCTCTTTGTGTGTAATTGGTGGGGTGGGAAATCTAGCTTAAAGTTATCAGCAAATGTGTCAGGATCTCCAAACACAACTTTTCAAGATGGATCATCTCCAGCAAATGCTCATTTCAAATGGAGGCTGGTAAGGACACAGGTTTGTATATGCTTTTTTTAGCCAGGGTTCTTGCAATGCCAAGTTGTTCAAGCCAAGGTTTCTCTTTAAATGCACTGCAATAGAAGATTTAGATATGATGTCTGTTACTTTTCACTGTCAAAGAAAAAGCAGAGAATAAGTACATATCACACCTAGTTTTAAATATATATAAAAGCAAACAGACAAACCCAAACACCCTGTTTTAAATCAAGGAAACATAAATATGTAGTAATGCTATAGTTGGTTGATGCATTTCCATCTCGTACTATTTTTATTTATGCAGTACTGTAGGTGTACGTAGAGCTTTGCAGATTAACATAAGCAAAATTAGAATTCCTTGCCCCAAAGGGAATGCAAATGGAATTTATCCAGAGGGAGAGATACCAGGGGGAAAGTGGAAAAAAGAGGCAAGGTGATAAAGGGATAAATGTGAATATTTACATTCAGATGCATTTAGGGTTTGTTTCTGCAAGAGACAAACACAGAGTGATTAAACCAAAGGCTTAATGCTGAAGTGGCTAGTCTGCAGCCCTCCTGGTGTTGTTGGACTACAGCTCCCATCATCCCTGATTGTAGACTGTACTGCTTAGGGCTGATGGGAACTGGAGCCTACATTGCCTCAAAACTTACCGAACACAGAATGTGTCTAGGAGCAATCTCCATGCTGTTGGTTTCCTGTGTGCAGGATTCCACTCCATTTCCAACAGGGAAAACATTCAGACGTATCAATTCCCCACTTGCAGCTTGAGGTGGCACAGTCCGGGAACAGTTTTGCTACGTGATGTGTTATGAGATGCTCAACTCCCAACTCCCATCAGCCCCAGCCAGCATGACCAACGATCAGGCATGTGGAAGCTGCAGGCAAACAACATCTGGAGGCCACAGGACCCCACTCCTAATCTATACAACTCTAAATACGGTGGTCAGATAGGGACTGATTATCATGTGAAGACTATTTCAGGAAACTTCCATGGCAAACATTAGCCTGTTTCAGCTTCATGCATCATCAAAGAGAGACCACAGCAGTGATAATAGTTTTTACCTTTCGCCTAAGATGGGCACAGGTTATGATGCAGAAATCTGCAGTAACTTAAACTAGGGCAAAACATATATTCATGGAGGACATCAAATGACTACTAGTCATAATAGCTATATTGCCTCCAGTATCAGAAGCAATATACCTCTGCATAACAATTACTGGTGACCACAACCAGAAGAGGGCAATTACACTCATGTCATGCTTGTAGACTTCTCATAGGTATATGGTTGTATGCTGGGCTAAATGGGCCTTTGGTCTGATCCATCAGGGCTCTGCTATTGCTCTTAACCATTGGCTGCCTAGGAATGTCACAAATCATCTGCCTCTGGCCCTCCTTCCCCTTGCTAATAAAGATCCTTGTGTTGGTCTGGAAAATCCACCGGTGAACGGTATGGCTCTTAAAAGGTCCATCATGGAAATGTAGGTAGATATGTCCTCAGTAAGTAAACAATCCAGGAACTGAAATCACAGTATGATTCTTGCTTGGTTTTATCTCCCTTTGGTTAGTACAAGCCACCGTTCCCAGACTTCAGATGTTATGCAGAAGCCAAAGCACATGATAGTTGGTTCCCAATCAGCCTAACCTAAAACCATGGTTTGGGTCATCATTTGATGCAGATCGGTCTCTTCCATTTTATATGTTGTCTACGCTTATTACCTAGTTCTTTGCTTGTTTTATTTCCCTGCAGGGTTTAGCAACTGTCAGCTTACTCAGCAGTTTCCTGTTATTTCCTGCCGCCCTTTAGCTTGTAGCTGCATAAAGGTATTTTTCTTCAGATGGAAACACCAGGGTTACTATTGCTTAAATCATTACCACCACATGGTGGCACTATGCATTCATCAGCGAGAGTCTCACTCTCAAGTCTATCCAATTACAGATAGGTAGCCGTGTTGGTCTGCCATAGTCAAAATAAAAAAAATCCTTCCAGTAGCACCTTAAAGACCAACTAAGTTAGTTCTTGGTATGAGCTTTCATGTGCATGCACACTTCTTCGTGTGCATGCACACTTCTTGGTGTGTATCTGAAGAAGTGTGCATGCACACGAAAGCTCATACCAAGAACTAACTTAGTTGGTCTTTAAGGTGCTACTGGAAGGATTTTTTTTATTAAGTCTATCCAAGACACCCTTGTGTAGGAGCCTCCCTCAAATAAATATTACAGCTAATGAAGAAGATTCAGTTACTGCATCTGCACTTCTCTCTTGCATATACAATTAATATATATATATATATAAGAGAGGGAGATTATGTATTCTATGTTTTTTCTCAGAATAAAGTAGCCTACCCAGACCCTGTCAGATCCAGCTGTCAGGCATTTGTTAAATAAGCTGCAGACTTCATTTACAGTGGTACCTTGGTACTCAAACGCCTTGATTCCCAAACGCCGAAAACCTGGAAGTGTTCTGGTTTTCAAACTTTTTCAGAAGCTGAACATCCACTGCAGTTGTCAGCTATTGTTTCTGGGGCGCCTGCACAAATCAGAAGCTGCGCCTTGGTTTTTGACCATTTTGGAAGTCAAACGGACTTCCGAGATGGATTAAGTTTGGCACTTTTGTTTTTGCTATTTATTTTGCGCTTTTGTTTTTGAGGTTTTTTTCAATTAATTTGTTTCTGTGACTGTGTGGAACCCAGTTCAGCTACTGATTGATTGACTGATTGTGTGACTGTGGAAATGGATAAAAGCCCCCCACCCAAACAATGACTATCATCAGTGCAGGTAAGGAAAAAAATAATTTTAATTTTTATCATCTACAATGCTGTCTTATTTATTTTATAGTACAGTACATTGATTATTGCTTTTACTTTATGGATCAGTGGTCTCATTAGATAGTAAAATTCATGTTAAATTGCTGTTTTAGGGGTTGTTTTTAAAAGTCTGGAATTGATTAATCCGTTTTGCATTGCTTTCTATGGGAAAGCGTGCCTTGGTTTTGGAACACTTTGGATTTGGAACGGACTTCCAGAACGGATTACGTTTGAGAATCAAGGTACCACTGTATTTAATTATTGTTGTTTTTTTAAAAAAAACTTCAGTCCTGCATTATATCAACTGATTTCAGTGCAGGGTACATACTCCAAAAAATAAGGCCAGGGGTGCAGAAGTGAGGCATCCCTGAGATGGGGTGCTCAGGCTACTTTTAACCTACAGCAGGTCCCTCCAGCTGTTCAGACGAACAGGGTTCTCTGTGAGACCTCAAGCCTCTTTCTCTGAACAGCTTTCCCCAGGATCTGAGTTGGATGAGTTCCTGACAGCCTAGCCTTTTCAGTTGTGGTGCCTTAGTTGTAGAACACCCTGCCAAATCAGTTGTATCTGGCCCCCTGTTTTCTCGATTTTAAGACGATTCTTAAGATCAAGCACATTTTATGTTGACAGGTGTTTTCAATTCACTGTCCAGGCTGGCATGTTTTCCCTGTTGGATGCTGTGCTGTTTTTATACTTCACTACTTTATGGTTGATAGTATCTCGCTTTTTCTAGTGCTTTTGTTTTATGATTTAGGCCCTAATCTTACAATTATCTATCGAGAAGTATGTCCCATTGTTTCCAATGGGCGATATCCTACTATGACTAATGGCTAGATGGAACTTCTTTCCAGGAAAATTTTTATTTTCTTAAGTTGCCTCGACTGCTGTGCTCACCATAGAAATACAGGTAAATGTTAAATAAAACTGTAAAGAAGATCAGTGCAGTTTGTTACTGGAAAGATACATAGAATTGGGTGAATCGATGGGATAAAATAGCTTGTGACAGATCAGGAAAATGCATAAAACATATGCCTTTAAAGCACACCTAAAAGGTAAAGGTAAAGGGACCCCTGGCAGTTAAGTCCAGTTGCAAATGACTCTGGGGTTGCGGTGCTCATCTCGCTTTACAGGCTGAGGGAGCCGGCGTTTGTCCACTCTGCAGTTTTTCTGGGTCATGTGGCCAGCATGACTAAGCCGCTTCTGGCAAAACGGAACACCGACACGAGAGCAGCGCACGGAAATGCTGTTTACCTTCCCGCCGGAGCAGTACCTATTTATCTACTTGCACTTGGACGTGCTTTCGAACTGCGACTGAGCAACGGGAACTCACCCCGTCGCGGGGATTTGAACCGCCGACCTTTTGATCGGCAAGCCCAAGGCTCAGTAGTTTAGACCACAGTGCCACCCACATCCTCAAAAGCACACCTAACGCACGTTTAAAGAAGATGTTTCACCCAAAGAACCCAAGGGGATTGCATTTTATTAAAGGTGCTGAGAATTATAGCCCTGCAACGGGTAAAGTACAGTTCTCAGGATTCTTTGGGGGGAAGCCATGTACTTTAAAATGTCACTTTTTATTTATTTATATTTTATTCAGTGTTGACGGTGGGGTGGGGGCAGAATTAAAAAGGATACAACACCAATAGTGTGATTAGCTGCTGTCTTTCAGACTGGGGTGTTTCTGGGTGCATTGCCCACCCTTGGTAAGAACAAAGATAAACATACCTGGCTATGGCTAAGCAGTAGATTGCATTCTCCCTCGGTGATCTTCCACTGTGTTCTGAAAAAGACTTGACAGAAGAATTGAGCAGAATTTTTGCATTGGAGATGGAATAACGAGAAACAGGCTTGACAACAGAGACAGCGGGTAAAGGAACTCTTGCTAAACACATATTTTGGTCCATATTTTCTTCACTGCTAATGTGCAGAATCTTCCTCCTGGCGTTATTTTTCTGTGTCAGTCTGCCCGCATTAGCACTGTTGTATGCATTTGCTACCAGGGGCAATTTGACATTTGTCCCTAGGTACCCCTTTGAAATCGTCAAGCACCAGTCACCCTGCCCGTGCTGGAACTGAGAGTTTATGTTTGGTAGTTCATAGCGTCTGCGGTCTGTGCCCTTGACTGTGGCCAAATAAAAACTTTTGGAAGTCATTTTGGGCTCTGTGAAACCATCCACAAGGACAATATCCCCAACCCTAGTCCTGAAGACTGATGTCTGCTTGCGCCGCTTCTTCGTACAGATGTTATTTTGAGCCTTAAGCAGCCACAGTTTTAACTTGATGTAGATTTTCATGGGAAGGGAGGAATTAGGGTAAGAAACCACGGACCACATCTTGGTGACTAAATACAGCACACAGTTCTTGTGTCTGTGTCGGATACATAGCTGCAAGGGAGTTTGTCGTGCAGAGTTCTGGCATTCCAGGCATAAGACACTGTAATTGACAAAGGCTTTCAGAACCATGAGCTGGCCTGCTTCAGCAGCTGCATGAACTGGACAACTGGTGACATCTGGCTGGCTGTTTTCGTGACACCACTCTCGATAGGGATGTATGCCAACTGGTTCAGTGGGTTTCACACCCTGTTTCAGGAGCCACGCCAAAAGCTGAAGGTGCCCAAAAAAGGCTGCCATATAAAGAGCTACCCTCTTTTGATATCTGAGAGAGAGAGAGAGAACATGAATGAATAGTGAAAAGTAAAACAAGTCCTTTGCAAAAATCATAGTTAGGCACGCAGTAGCGAGAGGATAATGCAACAAGTTTTTTTTTTAAGTCATGAGTCTGAAAATCCCTGAATAAAAGTAAATAATAATAATATTAATTTATTATTTGTACCCCACCCATCTCGCTGGGTTTTCCCAGCCACTCTGGGCAGCTTCCAACAAAGATTAAAAATACATTAAAATGTTACACATTAAAAACTTCCCTGAACCTTCAGCCTTCAGATGTCTTCTAAATGTCAGGTAGTTGTCTATCTCTTTGACATCTGATGGAAGGGCATTCCACGGGGCGGGTGCCACTACAGAGAAGGCCCTCTGCCTGGTTTCCTGTAGCTTTACTTCTCACAGTGAGGGAACTGCCAGAAGGCCCTCAGGGCTGGACCTCAGCATCCGGGCAGATTGCTTCTGACTGCAAAAGGAACTACTCACTAGGGCTGTGCAGATCAAGCTCCATCTCAGGCTGGATCTAGACACACCAAAGAAGCGTTTCACTTTAAAGCATTGTGATTTTAAACAGGGAAAACGGGCAGAGAAAAATGGGACTCCACCTCTCCATCTGGTGGCACAATGTTATATCGCATATACAACGCATATAAAGCACTTTTTCTTTACCAGTCTAGCTGAGTACTAGTACTCAGTACTAAGTACTTTGGGGTTCGCATTTTGTTTTTGTTTCTCTCCCTCCATTTGCAATCCATGAAGGGAGGCACCTAATTTGCCTGAAAAGCACCTTTCGTAAAGGTGTCAAAGCAAGATTAGAACCTAGGCCAAATAATAAAGTTTTTTTTTTTCTTTAACGGGAGGGGCATTTTGAAACTGACCGTCTCGGTCTCAAATGGAAAACCTATTTATAAAGTTAACTATTATTTTAAATTGATTGTACCTGAGCACTGGTTCTTCCTTTGAAAGATAGCGCTGGACCTTGGGCTTGTTTCCTAAGAGACATCCAGTCAGGAATTCTTTCCACCCATCCCAAACATCCAGGTGAAGTGTTGTGCCTGCCAACAGAAAGTTCCAGTTCTCTGCTCTGCTTTTAGCTTTTTCATGAAAATTTTAAAATCTCACATATTATAATAGACTTTTCACAAGGTCATTTGCTGGTGGGAACTGTTGTTAGATGCCATCACAACCGAAGTGTCCTATCTGAATTCTATACAGTTCTGCTTCCCCCAACCTGCAAGTCCTCCAGATGCTTTGAACTACAACTCCCATCAGCCCCAGCCAGCATAGCCAATGGGAGCTTTAGTCCAACCATTGAGAGAGCAACAGGTTGGGAAACGCTAATACCGTATTGGCCTGAATATAAGCTGTATCTAAATATAAGCCGCACCTTTAAAATTCAAAGGGGGGGGGGAGAGACAATACCCAAATATAAGCCACTCCCTTAAAATCCTGCATGCACTCACACCCATTCCGTTTTACCGTATGTCTGTTACAGCAGCAATATCGTAAAAGCCAATTTTTGTAAGATTGCGAACTTAAGCCACACTTTAACTTTTCAGAGTCGGAATTTGGAAAAAAGTGAGGCTTATATTCGTGTCAGTACGGTATATTCTTTGTCACTAGACAGAAGAGAGCTAGAAAGAGAAAGTGAAACCCTGGCTTCTTCTGGCCCTACTTTTATAGTCAGCATGACCATGACAGAAAGATATAAGAGAGCCAGTTTAAGCCAGCTGTGCTCAACTTCTCTGAAGGAATAACCTAAACAAGAACTTATGAACAGCGCCAATCCTGAATGTATTGGATTTGTGATGATTATGCTCATTTGCATTCAGTAGCAGTAAAGCTCTGCTGGATGAAATATTAATTGCCTCTGGTCTATTTTTGGGAATCCTGAAAGTTGTTACTCTGCTAACTATACAATGGAATCTACTCTGGATCATAGCTGTCAATTTTCCCCTTTTTTAAAGGGAAATCCCCTTATTCCGAATAGGATTCCTCGCAAGAAAAGGGAAAAGTTGACAGCTGTGCTCTGGATCAATACTGAGTTGAATTCCATGACACTTGTACATCTTGTGGCCTGTTCATGTGCAGGTTTCTGTGGAAGTAAATACAATGGTACCTCGGGTTACATACGCTTCAGGTTACATACGCTTCAGGTTACAGACTCTGCTAATCCAGAAATAGTGCTTCAGGTTAAGAACTTTGCTTCAGGATGAGAACAGAAATCGTGCTCCGGCGGCACGGTGGCAGTAGGAGGCCCCATTAGCTAAAGTGGTGCTTCAGGTTAAGAACAGTTTCAGGTTAAGAACGACCTCCGGAACGAATTAAGTACTTAACCTGAGGTACCACTGTATGTTTAATGGCTTCTCTGCTGAGCGTACAATGGCATACATTCCAAAATTATTGGAGGGCAAAGCAGGACACCCCTGCCCCCACCATCCCACCTGTCCCACCTTTGTACTCCTTCGCTCGCTCACCAACCCAATCTTGGCACTACCTGCCCAAGCCATCTCTGCTCTCCTTTACTCACGCTGCTCCTACTCCCTGCCCTCCTCCCTTGGCCTGCCACCTCTTCCTCCTTTGCCAGCACTGCAGATGTACTTCCGGAAACTGGCTTCCAGAAGTGTCAGGTCAGAAGAAGTGAGAAGAGCAGAGACATGCAGGGGAAAAGGTGGGTTCTGCTTCTGGGTTGTTGTTTTTTTGGCCCCGTGCTCTGGTGACTCACATCACAGCACGGAAGCAAAAAGTACACCAATGTTTTGGTCCTGCACTCTGGCACGGCCACAGCATGGGTCTGGGACATCCAGGATTGGGATCAGAAGCCAGGAAGGCTTCTATCAATCTGGAATGCACCGCTTAAAATGGGATAGTTGAGTGGTATGCACTGGACTGTAGCCTTACACCCTCGTTTTTACGGGAACGCCTCTACTGGTATGCCCCGCAGAGGACCTTAAGGTCCATGAATAATCATAGTTTAGAGGTCCCAGGCCCCAAGGAAGTCAGATTATCCTCCACCAGGGCCAGGGCCTTCTCAGTGATGGCTCCGACCTGGTGGAATGCTCTGTCCCATGAGACCAGGGCCCTGCAGGATTTAACTTCCTTTCGCAGGGCCTGTAAGACAGAGCTATTCCATCTGGATTTAAATTTAAACTTAGCCTGATCTTTTATTCCCCTTCCTTTCCTTCCCTCCCCCTCCCCCTCCCCTTTTTATGAAGACTACCCACTCTGGGAATCCCACAGCTAATTCTCCCCATGTCTCCTTGCTGGCCCAAATAGGACTAATTTAGCCAGCTAGCCCTGGTGATCATCTAACGTTTATGGGATGGATTTCCCCCCTAAATAGATTTTTGAATTCTGAATGTATTGTTATTCACATTTTATACTGTATTTTATGCTGTTTTTTGTTGCATTAATTGCCGTATTTTTTGCTATAAGACTCACTTTTTCCCTCCTAAAAAGTAAGGGGAAATGTGTGTGCGTCTTATGGAGTGAATGCAGGCTGCACAGCTA
Organism: Podarcis liolepis; assembly: GCF_965112155.1. Taxonomy (NCBI): domain Eukaryota; kingdom Metazoa; phylum Chordata; class Lepidosauria; order Squamata; family Lacertidae; genus Podarcis; species Podarcis liolepis. Next base: position 78,915,246 of record NC_139556.1, read on the forward strand.
TCACAGAAGCCAGAACAGCAAGAGGGATTGCTACTTTCACTGAACAGCGATCCCTCTTGCTGTTCTGGCTTCTGAGATTCAGAATATTTTTTTTCTTGTTTTCTTACTCCAAAAACTAGGTGCGTCTTGTGGTCTGGTGCATCTTATAGAGCAAAAAATACGGTAAGTGTTTTAAATTTGTTGTTAGCTGCCCTGAGCCCGGTTTTTTGAACCGGGAAGGGTGGGGTATAAATAAAAATTATTATTACTATTTATTAATTCTATACATATATCTTTGCTCAGAATTACACCCCGAGTTCAGTGGGCTTCACAGCCTGGTAAGTGAGCATAGGCTTGCAGCCTTACTCTATGACTGTACTTATTTTGCTTTTCTATGAGGCAAGCCAGTGTATCAACAATGCTTCCTTTCAAGTCTTTTTTTGGAGTGGGGAGGTCTTGGTCGTTTCATAGGCTACTTAGATATAGATTGCTTACTACAAAGTGTTGTTGTTTTTGAATGTGCAAATTGCAGCAGCAGTATCTCTGAACAAAGGCTGAATTATCTGACTGCATGGTTCTAAAAAGTTAAACTTAACTAGCTTTTTATCAGCTTTCTTCGTTTTAACATTTCCAAATACTCTATATCACTTGCAGATGTTAAGAAGGCACTCGTGGGAAGGCCCAATAATATTGCAAAATATGGTGTTGTCCAACATACACAAAAAATATTTTTATTCAAGGAAACAGTCCAAAATGATACCTATTTCTTAAGTTCAGATATTTATAGAAAAGTCTGGAGAGCTATGTTATCAACATGGGAGTAGATAAAAACCCACAAACAGTCTTAATACCTATATCTAACTGATAATCACTCAAGGTATTGCAGTCGTACATCTCTCTGCCCTCTGGCGTCCTGAGACAATAAATGCTGTTTGGAAAGCCGCACTTCAGGGTTACCAGGCTTTTTAGCTGGGAAACCTTTAACCCCAGGAGATAAATCTTCCCCATGATAGGCACTTTTTCATTAGTGACAGCATTGTAAACATAGAAAACTGGCTTATCTTCTTCCTGGAAAGGAAACCCAACAATGAGATCAATATTCCAGTGGTAATATCCTTTGTAAAATTGTGTTTATAGCCCATGTATAATTCTGACTATAAGACATGCAGGCATCCATTCCCAATGCATAGAATGTGGTCTTGTGGATGATGCTATAGCCCACAATAGCAACAATCTCTACAGTGGGGAGATACAGGAAGATATGAAGACCTAGCACTGTCCTATATACAAAGAGCTGGATCTGAATTCCAGATCAGCCTAATTACAACTTAGCGCAAGTCCTTCTTTTGCAACCTTCATTCCTATCTGTGAAATAGGAATAACCACTGCCCTATCTCACAAAGTAGAGGTGTTCAGAGAGAAAACAAAACAGGACTTGTAGAACACTTGTCGCAATTAAAGGTCCTGTTGAATGGAAATAATGGTTTCCAATATAGGATTTCCAGGCCAAGAGAACAATGTCTGGCTATGTTTCTCCATCTCTGTAGATGCCCCAATATGAGCACAGTCCTTTTTTCAGTTCAATTCTGTTTACTCCAACTGAGATCAGAGGATTGCATTCCTAGGTAACTGGGCAGAGAATTGCGGCTCTCAATGTTCTATGCTTTGTTCTCATCTTCAGTGATCTTAGTAATGCTGTGCCAGGAGCAATAAAAATTCTGGCAAACTAACTCTCGAACTGAGAAAACAAAGTGACCTGGGATAAATTGTTTCAGGATTCTCAAACCACAGCCAAGCTGAATTCAGAAATTCTCTCTGTTTGCATATCAGCTTCAAAAAGGGGGGGGGGGCGCAGAATAGCTCTGGGCATTGGGGGAAATCTAAATGGCAGATTTCAAGTCACCTGGTACTGATTCAGGGCACTGCTGCTGCCGCCGCCGCCACCACCAGGTAAGTCCACCTGGTGTCACTAAGGGCCCCTTCCAACTTTGCCAAGAAGCTGGCTGTCCTCAAGCCCAGAGCTAGTACTGCAGCCAGCCAGCCCATTGGCACCTGAGATTTGTGTTTCTGGGACTTACCCTACTCTTGTGGCTGTAAGATGTTTCAACTGCTTTTTAATTCTCAATTTTTACATTGTTCTAAGTAGCTCTGGGACCTGCTGGTGAAGGGTGGGTGACAGATAACAATAACAATAATAGCAACAACAACAACACCCTGCTCCTCTGCCTCCCTTAGGGCAAAACTAGCATCCTGCTGGATGCAGCAGGTAGGGGCAAAGAGGAACATCCTTTCACATCTCACAGGCATTGACACCCAGGCAAGGAGCTGTGCTTTCTATCAATTATGTACAGATCTGTCGTTTCCCAGTTTCCATTTTTCTGAAGAACTACAAAATGTGATAAGATACGGGATACTAAGGAATATGGAATATTCAAGGTTTTGCATTTTAAAAGAGAGCCTTGAAATCTTTCAAAGGCTGTGCTCATACCATACATCCAAATCACAGGACTCCCCCCCCCCAAGAATCCTGGGAACTGTAGTACTGGGAATGATAGCTCTGCGAAGAGTAAACTACAGTCCCCATGATTCTTTGCAGGAATTGAAGTGTATGGTGTGTGTGTTGTGCAGTCAAAGTTCCTTAAAAATCAGTGTGAGGCTAAAGTCTGTGTACATGTGGCATTTTATTCTAGAATCAGTGGAGACTGAGTATTCCCCTCACCCCACGTAGGCCACACACAATCAAGATCTGTTGCGTATTTTCCTGCCCCCGGAAAGCATGCATTGAGAAACTGGTTTCATTCCAAAAGGTCACCATAGATTACCCCACACAGTCTTCTTTTGAAAACAAGTGTCGACAGCCCAGGCAACAGGGTGTGTATACATAGCTGCCCAATGACATAGTGGGTGGGCATCTAACTAGGTCACAATCGCCACCTCCTTCCCCTTTCACCTAGGACATGTGTAGGGAGGACTAGGTGTGGATAATAACCCAATCAAAGAGAGGATTTTCAAAGGAATATCAAGAAACCACACCCATGCTTGTGGATGGCACAATCCAGATTGAAAGCAAAACGCTGAGGATAAGCATGTACAATTCCAGATAGAAAAGGCATATTTTTGTGCTACAAACACCTTGTTGTGTACTCAGCCTAAGGTTTAACTCTCCTTGCATTAGCGCTTTCCTGCCATCATTTTCTGAAGGTGACTGCATCTCATTGGAAGATCAGGTGCTTTTTGATTCCTGCTGTGTGATCCTAGCCCAAGATCTATAATTTAGCGAGGAAATCGGCATGCATGGAGACTTTCTGTGCTAATTAGGCAGCCTAGGTTCGTTTGTTTTAAAACCGTACTATACCTTAACAACACATTTGATGGTCGAAGAAACTGATATGCCCACATCAGCAAGTATCCAGCTGTCCTTTAACACTGCTCCTGCATAAATTAGCTCCAAATACCGCCTGCCTTGCTTATCTTCCGAGAGAGGAACATGAAAATAATCCTTAAGGGGGGGGGGGAATAATTATTTTAGAGCAAGTCGTAAACACTTACATCCAGGGCAAATAACCTGTTAGCATTCAAGTCAATACCCACCACTGAGGGAGCTACAGGGAAGGCCTATTGCTAAGTGCAAAGTACCGTATTTTTTGCACCTGACCATAGGACGCACCTTGTTTTAGAGGGGGAGAACAAGGGGAAAAAATTCTCCCCCTCTCTGCTCAGTGCCCCTTCAGTGAAGTGGCAGGAGAAATGGAGCCCCTTCCATTTCTCTTCCCGCTTGGCTGAAGGGGCGCTGTGCAGCTCTCCCTCTCTGCTGAAGCCGGGAGAGTCTTGAGTCAGGACTCTCCTGGCTTCAGCGAAAGGAACATGAAGCCTCCGGAGCGCAGCAGGAACTTGCGCTGCGCTCCGAAGGCTTCAGGTGGCTATCCCTGAAGCCTGGAGAGCGAGAGGGGTTGGTACGCACCGACCCCTCATGCTCTCCAGGCTTCAGTGAAAGCAACGCGAAGCCTCCGGAGTGTGGACAGAGCGCTCCCTCTGCACTTCGGAGGCTTCATGTTGCTATCGCTGAAGCCAAGGAGCCTGCATTCGCGCCATAGGATGCACACACATTTCCCCTTAATTTTTGGAGGGGGGAAAGTGCGTCCTATAGAGCAAAAAATACGGTACCTTTCCCAGGCTCAGTTCCTGGCATCTCTGTCTAAAAAAACCAGAGGCTCACTGACAGTCAGTGTAGACAAAGGGCTGGGGAACTTTTTCAGCCTGAGGGCCACCTTCCCTGGCAGGCAACTTTCCGGCAGCCGCACTGCAGCAGTGGGCAGGGCGAGAGGCAGAAGTGGGTGGAGCCATGGATGTGCCTTGGACCTTAGTACAGCAGACTTGCATCCCAACCCTGCAAAAGTCTCTACGCATTCATCCACATGCATATCCTCCATCCAGGCAAACAAAGGGTTGTCACAGCCCTGAGGGCCAGACAGAAAGGTCTGGAGGAACACAGTTGGTTGCCAGACCTGAGGTTCTCCACCTTGGTGTAGATGATGCTGAGCTAAATGGACCACTGGTGTGGTTCAGTATAATGCCAGGTTCCTATTAAAATGGGAATTAATTGTTTATGTGGATCCCACCCTCTCACCACCCTTGCCTCATTCGCAGCTATGTGGACTAACCCACATAGCATTTGGTGATGACTTGTTGCTTCAGTACAGGAGGCAGGGCCTGAGTCCAGTATTAGAGACTGTAAGGCAGTGTTTTCCAAACTTGGGTCCCCAGCTCTTTATTGAACTACAGTTCCCATCATCCCTGACCACTGGTCCTGCTGGCTAGGGATGATGGGAGTTGTAGTCCAAAACCAGCAGGAGATCCAAGTTTGAGAAACACTGGTGTAAGGGGTCCCATTGCAGTAGGGGGACACTTAGTGTGGGGTGGGCAGCCGGCAACCTTCCCGACCCCAGTGGACTCCAACTCCCATCAGCCCCAGCCAGCATGGTCAACAGTCAGTGGAGATGGTAGTTGTAGCCCGATAACATCTGGGAGGCCACAAGCTGCTTATCCCAACTCAGTGCCAGATCCTGTGCTCTGTTTACCAGGACCAGGTTCTCTCATGCTGTTCTTCATGGCTTGAGGTTATAATAGGCTTTAAAATGTATCTCTCTATCTCAGTTTTATTTCCCTGATGGAGAACAAGAGTCCTTTTGAATTCACTGGGATATACTTGCAAGTAAACATTCATACTATTGGACCGTAAACGTGTTTGGGTTGCAATCCTATGCACACTTGCTTGAGGATAAGTGCCTCATAATTCAATGGGACATACTTAATAGTAATAATGAATAAAAACTCTGCTAAATTAAAGCATATTGAACTGTATTTTTATTTTGTGTTGTTTCATATCGACTTACAGTGCCCTGGAGTGAATCTGAAGCCCCCTTCAAATGTGTTTGGTGGTTGTGCCAAAATACATAAATCCTTGTACACAAATTTAAACTTTCTCTTTTGCATACTGCAACTGGAAGGGTTTAGCTGGACCTTACAAGACAGCAAAGCACTTAGTTATTTAAGTTTGTCTACTCAGCTTTCATCACTCAAAGAGACTATACTAACCATCTCTCGTGAAAATATATGCAGATTCAAAACTACTTAGTGAAGCTGAGGTCACATTCACACCATATATTTAATGCACATCTAGAGCACATAACTTCTTCCAAAAAGAATTATGGGAACTGTAGTTAACCCCTCAGGGATAAATTCCCAGCACCCTTATTGGGAACTACAGTTCCCAATATTTTAAAGTCATGTGCTTTAAATGTATGGTGTATATGCAGCCCTAATCAGATGGATTAAAATGTAAAATATTATACTCTAATATAAAAACGGATAATATAAATTTAAACCAGACTCTTGAAATGAAATACAACGAAGACAATTCCATTAAATTTGAACTCTCCTTTTTTTTTAAAGAACCCAGCGCGTAGGAAGACGTTCCTTAGAAGTTTCACTTTGGCAATGAATATTATCTGATTCAGATTCTCACAAGCACTTAAAATCAAATTAATAGAGAACGAAGCAACTTGGCCAAGCCCTTACCTTTATCATCAGTTTTAGATCTTTCACTGTGTTCTCTGATGAAATGTCGAAGGATTCCCAAAGTCCTTCAAAAGCGATGAAAATCCTCATTTTTGGGGGGGGGGGGGAAGCTTTTTAGAAACGCCTCCAACGTCTTTCTACTCCATCAAATTCCATGTCAGATGCAAATCTTATCTCCGCACTGGAGGCAAAAGAAAAAACTATTTAAAGCAGGCTGTAAACATCCAAGCAAAATGTGCACATCCCACCCTGCCCCCGCCTCCCAAAAGCTAAAAGGCAGCCTGGAAAACCCAGGCTCAAGCAGGCAGAGTAGACCCTGCAGGAAACAATGAGCGGAATTTGTTTCCCAGGCTGCACTGAACAGCAAAAAAAAAATGTTCCCTTTTCCAACCCGTAAACTTAATTAAACCAGCAAACCACGTATTGATCAAGGCATGTGCATGCATGTTCCAAGCTAATCACACCCGTCGTATTTACTCAACAAGCACTTCTCAAACCACAGAGCGCCAGAACATAAGTGAGTCTGGTGTTTATTTTATTGCTTATGGTAAGCTTTGCACTTTCTGTAAATAAATCTAATCTCAGCACTCATGTTACCATAACAACTTTATAAGCCAGTTCCACCAGTTTGGATCAGAAGCCAACTGTACTCCCCCCCCCCCAACAAGGATCAGACAGCTTAATAGCTTGAAACTATAGTTACCGTATTTTTCGCTCTATAGGACGCACTTTTTCCCCTCCAAAAATTAAGGGGAAATGTGTGTGCGTCCCATTGAGCGAATGCAGGCTCCTTGGCTTCAGCGATAGCAACGTGAAGCCTCCGAAGCGCAGAGGGAAAGCTCCCCTCGCACTCCGGAGGCTTTGCGTTGCTTTCACTGAAGCCGCCTGAAGCCCCCGGAGTGCAGCGGGAACTCCCACTGCGCTCCAGGGGCTTCAGGCGGCTATCCGCAAGCCTTCGGAGCACAGCAGGAGTTCCCGCTGTGCTCCGAAGGCTTGCGGATAGCCGCCTGAAGCCTGGAGAGCGAGAGGGGTCGGTGCACACCGGTGCCTCTTGCTCTCCAGACTTCGCTTCGCTGGAGAGGCACTGCACAGTCTTCCCTCTCTGCGCAGCGCCCCTTCAGCGAAGCGGGAGGAGAAATGGAAGGGGCTCAGTTTCTCCTGCCGCTTCGCTGAAGGGGCGCTGGGCAGAGAGGGGGAGAGTTTTTTTCCCCTGTTCTCCCCCTCCTATGGCCCGGTGCGTCCTATAGAACTAAGAATACAGTATCTGAAAAGCAAGTGCATGAGAACTGGGTAAAGAACCATTTAATATCCCTGTGTTATTTCATATGCTTTCAAGCTTGGGAAAGGCATGTCTTAATGGCACCATGTTTGTTTATTTAGTCATCTCCGACTATTTGTGACCCCATGGACCAGAGCACGCCAGGCACTCCTGTCTTCCACTGCCTCCCACAGTTTGGTCAGACTCATGTTTGTAGCTTCGAGAACACTGTCCAACCATCTCGTCCTCTGTCGTCCCCTTCTCCTTGTGCCCTCAATCTTTCCCAACATCAGGGTCTTTCCAGGGAGTCTTCTCTTCTCATGAGGTGGCCAAAGTACTGGAGCCTCAGCTTCAAGATCCGTCCTTCCAGTGAGCACTCAGGGCTGATTTCCTTCAGAATGGATAGGTTTGATCTTCTTGCAGTCCATGGGACTCTCAAGAGTCTCCTCCAGCACCAGAATTCAAAAGCATCAATTCTTCGGCGATCAGCCTTCTTTATGGTCCAGCTCTCACTTCCATACATCACTTATGGCACCATAAAGACTTATAAATCTTTTGTGGCAAAAGCTTTCGTGGACCAGAGCCCACCATTAGGCGTGTGACATGTTATCCCTAGTTGGATGCTTGCAGATGCACTTATGAGAATAGAGGTGGGAAATGTTTTCTTCTCCATGTGCCCTCAGAAGGCCACTCAAAGGAGATGCAGAGGTATCTGCATAAGAATGGGCTTTCTTTAGTGGAGCCCTTCACCCTGTCTGTGGCATGCTCTCTCCAGGGAGAAGCACCTGGTGCCATCCTAAGACCTTTTTGCTTACTCAGGCTTCCGGTCATTAGGCTAACTCCTATGGTGGTACCCGTCTTTTTGTGGGGTAGGAAGGACATGTTCTTATTAATGTCCCTAGACCAGCATTTTATGTACAGTGGTACCTCGGGTTAAGTACTTAATTCATTCCGGAGGTCCGTACTTAACCTGAAACTGTTCTTAACCTGAAGCACCACTTTAGCTAATGGGGCCTCCCGCTGCCACCAGAGCACAATTTCTGTTCTCAACCTGAAGCAAAGTTCTTAACCTGAAGCAATATTTCTGGGTTAGCGGAGTATGTAACCTGAAGCGTATGTAACCTGAAGCGTACGTACGGTAACCCGAGGTACCACTGTATTTTGTATTGTTCGTTACTTTAATTTCTTTCTGGTTTTAAATTGCTTTTATTTGTTGCATGTTATCCTGTCAAGTCACTTTGAGACTTTTTTTGGTACAAAGTGACTGATAACTGTAATAAATCAGTGTCATCGTCATATGGCCAAATGACAATGGAATTCAAGAGGCATGCATATGTTTAAATTTTAAATGTATAAAATATAATCAGAGCCAATTGAAATGCTTGACAACTTGTCTGTATACCAGGACTCTTAGGTGGTTTTGCTGCAAATCCTCTGTTTTGTATCTTAAACTGAAAATATTTTTGTGGCTAACAATTCCTGCAATAGTAAGCTAGCTGATAACTTCGAGAGCAGCCTTCCTCCACCTGATGTCTAATGTTCCTTTTGTATTGCAGTAAGTTGTTGTGTTATGGAATTTGGCTTTTTGATCACTCCATGTTCTGCTAAATTTTAAATGGCAGGAAAAACTGTATGCCAATATTCTGACCCAAATTTAATCAATGCAACATTCCAGCATTTTTCTGAGCCAGTGGGGTTGCCATTGGATTTTTGTCTAGTAACAGTTAGCACAGAAATGAGCAATGCACATTCACTAGATGCCAGTAGATTCCCAGAGGCGGCTTTTATTTGTCTGAAAAATCATGTGAAATGTGAATATGAACAGGTAAGGAAACATTGTGAAGGTGGAATAAAATGCCATCTGAACACAGACACACACACCACAGATACGACACATTTTGTTACGAGGCCCTATTTGTTTGTTTTTAAGTTTTTTTAACAGATGGGCCACTGAGAATATTGCCTTTCCATATATATATATATATACACTATATGCCACGGCGTTTCTCCTTTTCTAGGACTGAATTCAGATCTTCTACATTCAAGCATAGTACTCTTTCGCTATTAAAGTTCTGCCCAATGTAGGTTTTGCCTCCAAGAACCGAATCAGAAAATGTAAATGTTGTACTGACACACCTCTATGCCGAAAACCTATGTAACAATCAAGGAGTAGTCAGATAACCTTCACACAACTTTGTTATCACTGTCAGGATCAATAACAGCCTACATCTGTCACCTGTTAAGTCTCTTTCTGCGTTTCCTGGTGGTGCAAGAATAAGGCCCTAACCACACAGTCACACCCTGAATCACCAATGGCATTTAAAATGTCATCAGGCTGGTTTGCACAGGTTTGCTTTATCATCTGACGACTGTAACACCAAGTGAGAACTTCTATGCATACTACTACTTTCTTTACCAAAACTGAACGATCACTTAAAGATGTTGATGGGCAGCACCGATATATCCAACAGAATTATAAATTGCTGTCATACCAAGCACAATGTCTTGAATGGAAAAAAAAATGCTTTGGCCAAAACAGAAAACACATCTGCTCACACAAGGCTGGCTTCCCTATTTTCACCAATCCACCTGTCTACTGCTGCCTCCGCACCACTTTGCATAATGTACCAAAGGATCTCCCCCTCCCGCAACATCAACTTTTTAGTGAGTGCTGTAGCTCAAGGGGCTTAGTGTAAATTTTGAGGCTTCAACTTTTGGAGACGGAAACACGCTTTGCTTGCCGAAGAATACCTCTGGATACAAGCCACCCTATCTGCATAATGTAAAGCCCTTTTCAACTGAGCTGTTGCTTTTCTATGAAATCAGTTCACACCACGGGAAAGTCAGCGGACTAAGGAGCGATATGGTAATAACAATGGCATGTGATCTTTTACTCAGAATGTACTTCAACTGTTCTGCAGTCACACGGCAACTGGTAACTGGAGCAGAGTTATATCTGGCAGTGAAAGAGGAAGGAAGCTCCCTTCCTTGATTCAAGCAATAGATGGGGCAAAGCCGGTCTTCCCCTTCCCGTGGTGTGAACTGATTTCATAGAAACAGCTGCTTTGAAAAGGGCCTCACATTATGCAGATATAGTGGCTTGTATCCAGAGGTATTTTTCTGCAAGTGAAATGCTGAGCAACCCCTTCAACTTGAGCATCTACATTGCTATGTTACATGTGAGGAGACCAGGTTGGTTTGCAAGTAGCTACTACAGGCAAAATAGACCAAAAACAATTTATTATTTTACTGATGCAACATTTTGTCACTTCCATTTGTCTTCTTACTGTCTTTTATTATTAATAAGCTTCATTAAATTGGTCTTGGGTGCATTTGTATCAGCCTCAAAGGGTTATTTTAAACCTTTGTTTGCCTAGACTATTTGGGAGCCATTTTGGGATTGGGGAAAGCCAAGGTAAGCTATATGCTCTCTGGTCTCCAAAGTATGTACCTTGGATCCCCAGAAATCACTCCTGTCTAAGGGTGAGAGAGAACCTAAGGAAGTTTAGTAACAGCTTGCCTAATAGCCTCTTGTATGACTGGTAGGCATGGAAAGAAAAGAAGAAAAAGTCATTTATCCCCTCCTGCTACATTTCGTACATCATTTCTAAGGGCTTCATATGGAAAAGTGCTAGCATGAGAATCATAGTCTATTCTTGCGTAACTTCAGAGTAGACATCAAATGTTATTCAGTCAAATCTACATCCAACTGGGGTGGATGTAGATGTATAATAGATGTATAATAGAAGTCTTAATTTTGCAGCATCTTTTCTCTCTTTCCTACTCCCAAACCACACGGAGCTTCTTTCCTTTTGCTTCCCACCCTGCACAATATGTGTATCTTCCATCTTGCAGAGATCTGTTTCCTCTTATTAGAAGCTCTCATTGGCTTGTTTTCCTTTATATTATTAGCGTTCAGCTTTTTCCCCCGGCACAATACCAGTACTCCCATCCCTTATTCGGCACTTCAAGCATCTTCAACAATTGCCTCTCACTTATTTGCTTTGTCACGAAAGGTGTGTCTTTCTTTCTTTCTTTGCATCTTAAGCCACCTTTTCCCACCTGCAAGAAGGGCTTCCATCCCATGCATTGTCGAGGGACCAGCGTGGCTTCCTGATGGTTGTCTTCATGAGGGCAAAACCAAAACAAAACCACTCTGCACATGCTCAAAGGCTCTGCTGTCGCTTGCAACTGGTTCATTCCAGCACATAATATCGTATATAGAACAAATGACCTAAGTAAATTTATGCCATCATTTTGCTTTAATACAGGCTCCTGAGAATAGCTGTCAACGTTTCCATTTTTTTTAAGGGAAATTCCCTTATTCCGAATAGGATTCCTCGCAAGAAAAGGGAAAAGTTGACAGCTACGCTCCTTAGGCCACCCGCCCTCACCCCCATTTCGCCTTCTGCCAGGACCAGCCACCGCATCCTCCCTCCTCCTCCTCCCTGCGGGCCCCGCCCCCTCCGGCGGCCGTCACGTGCGAGCATCCGTGCGCAAAACACCGTCCGCCCCCCTGCGACGGGCATCCGGGAGCGGCCAATCCCCGCCGCCCGCTTCTCCCTCTCCGCCTATGCGTGGGCGCGTTCTCCGCCCGGGGCGGGATTTCCGCCGCTGCTTCGTCTGAGGGGTCGAGAGAGAGGGGTCTTTAGACTATGGATTCCGCCTGAAACTCTTCCCTCGCTGGGCAAACCCCGCTCGCCCCTCGCCGGCTTCTGCCTCCGGATTCCGGGTAAGCGAGAGGCGGGCGTCGCCGCCGCCACTGCCGGGCTGAGAGGAAGCGGGCGCCGGAGGCTCGGGGCTCTGCCGGCTCCGGCGTCTGCTGCGCGGGGTCGTTCGGAGAGCCCAACGGACCCTCTCGCCCTTCACGGGCCTTTGCCGCCTCTTTCCCCCCTCACCTACCTGATCCACCGAGAGCCCGCTTTCGCGAGGGGGGAAAAAGAAACGCGTCATACGCGCACGTCTGAATGGGGCGAAGGGCGGGCGCGTGTTGACAACCCAGGAATCGGGAGGAGCCAAGTTGGCAAGTTGCACTTCACTTTTTAAGGCCTTACTGTACTTTCAACTTCTCGTTTCCCTCCTCTTCTTTTTTTTTGCGCTTTGGGTCGAAACTCGCGCAACGCAGCGTCGGGTTTCGAGACGCTCGTCTGCGCAAAAGAGCGTCTGATGCGCCGGCCTTAAAATCGCTCCCCTTGTTTAACGCGGCCCCGTGCCAGGTATGTAAAGGTGTGCTGCATTTGCCTTGGTTCTTAACCTGGGGTGGAACTGGGCTCGCGGTGATTGCTTGTGGTTTTGTCAGCTGGGTTTTGTGATGTAGCCGGTGCTTGTGATGACACGACTTAGGTTTTTCAGAGCCTCTGTTGGGGTTGAGCTGGAGGCGCAGGGATGTATATATCCTGCACGCTCTCCTCTTAGTCGTTGCTAAATTGGGGAGCAGACATGGGGTAGCCGCTGCTTGCGCGGCACTCAGCTGTGCGAGTCTCGTTTGCTGCCGGGTTCTGTGCTTTGGTCGTACTGAATCATGAAGTGGGTTAGAAATTCAGTATGGGTCTCTTCCTCCTCCTCCTGTAAATGCCATTTGTTTCCAGCATGCTGGGTAGGTGTACCCCCCAAATCTCACCCACATGGCCTGATTCTGGTGCTAGTGGCCTAAGCCGGCATTGTATATATATATGAGTGTCCGTGCTCAAGGCTGGGGTGTGTTCCACAATTGTGTAATACTTTGTGGGGCTTCCCTTGATGATTTCAAGGAACATTAGGTAGCATTGAGTGCATCCAAATTGATGTGCAGCCTAATAGATGATGGGATTATACTGCAGTGTTTACCTTCACATCCTGTTATCTGCTAGAGATAAGTCATAAATGGCTTGGGACCAATTTGTGAGGGCTTTTCCTTCCTCTATGTAGCCAAGAATGCCCTATTTGGACAGCAAGGATATGCGGGGAAGCGTTTTAAAGCAACTATCAAGCTTCCTGGAAATCTGGTAAAAGCTGAGCATGCCTTTACAAGTGTGTTGTAGGCTTACTTGGGTAGGTAGTTTTACAAGACATTGGGCTTTACCATTTATTAATGTGCTGGCTGTACTGGGACAAGTTGACTTCTAATTTTGTCACTTGTCCTGAGTTTTTGCTGTTTAGCAGCTAAGACTGCACCCTGGAAGCAGTTCCCATTCTACTCAGCATTGCATTGTAAGTTTGCTACTAAAAACCTCTATTTAATATACTTATTGTTTGGGTGCTTCCTGCACCTGCCTGTACTATTATGGTAGTAGCAGATAGTAGCTGTGAGATGTTACAACCAATAATATATTGGCTGCTTATACTGGTAGTGATTGCACCAACCTCTCCCTTTCCCAGGTCATTGGATAAATTTAAGAGCCTTATTTGTGATGTTATTGTGATGTTATGATTATCTTAAACACAGGGATCCCACTATGTGGCCACTGAAGGCTATATCTATAGCTGCTTTTGTTTCTGTGCTGTAGCAGATAGCTGCTGGCATAGCAGATTTTTCTGTTCAATTTGAAATTTGTTGGTGGCACTGATATAGCTGAAACAGTCATTGTGATGGCATATCCTAAAAACATTATTTGATTGTGCAGCTTGAGAATAGGCTTTAAAAAAACATTCATTGATAAAGTGCCTAAAGTTTACTTAAATGCTGCACACAGGCCTGCAGTATCGAAGATAACACATGTGGTAAAGATATGGTGAGGGAAGATGAAAGCAAGGAAACACTGGTGCTATCTCTTGGAAGAGTCAAAAGGCAGCCTGAGCCATTGAGTGGGCCCTGCTGTTCTGTTTTTTCTAATTCCCAAATGGTAATTGCCATGATAAGAACTCAAAGCCTTGAAGAAATCATCTGCTGAATATCAGACTTAAGACCCAGTAGAAGGGACTTGTTCAAGATAATTAAGAAATCACCATGGTAAGAATATAATCAGAATAATTTTGAATTCTCTTCTTAGTTTAGAAAATAAATTACAGAATTTGTAAGCAATAGAATAGGATTCAAAACCTGTTTGAATTCTTTTTTTAAAAAATATTAGAATTATGCTAGGTATAGTAGACATAGGATAGTTGGACTATATTACCCTTGTGGTCCCTTCCAACTCTACAATTCAGATTCTATGCAGTGCTAGAAATTAGCCAGGTGTGTTTTGCTCTTGGCATGGGTCAAATTGCGACCATGTGGAGATCTCTGGATGCCAGGTTGGTGACTGGGAAAAGCATAATGTCACGTAGAGAAGGATCTGAAATATTTCCCTTAAAGCTTGAAATTGTTTTATTCTGGATTATTTTATTTGTTGTTTTAATGTGTTGTAAACTGCTTTGAGATTTGTTCTTTAAAATATAAAGCAGTATAGAAACGACATGAAGAATGATGATGATAAATCCCATTGGGGGAAACCTCTGGTACCTAAACATTCCATTGTGTCTACTGGAACCCAGGTTTAATTTGGTGATTAGATTATATATCTGAGTTTCTAACATCTGAGATGTTATGTATTGGTCTCTTTGGTGTTATCTGTTCTTTTCATTTCATCTCATTTCATTTTCAGAAAGGCAGGATGTTAACTGTTATAATAAACAACAGTAGACTACATCTGTTTCTAACTAAATGGGCTCATATTAGTCTCACTGCATCCTTTCTTTTCTAAAGAATGAATTATGTAGTCCTTCCCAATCACCTGGCATTGCTGTTACTTAGATGGAAATGTGATACTGAGAAGATACTTTGATTTTTATTTGCATTTAATGCACTTTAGAATTCAGAGAGCACTGAGCTCTTAGTTCTTACAGATTGCCAGGGACGTGCTTGGTAGACTGCTGTTAGTTTAACACACTGCTGATCAACTTGTATTGTCTGATAAAGCAGTCAGTATATTTGCATATGGATTATGTCTGTGTAAATGGTGAAGAAGCCACAGGTCTCTCACACAGTAGGTCAGCTGTTCAGTATCACTTTGTTTTCAACTAAATCTGTCAGAGCAAAAATAAAGAAGTTCTGGACATGCTCTTTTCATACTTTCCAGATTAAACTTCCTCTATTAGATAAGTAGTATAGCGGATGTGTTTCTCAAAACATAAGCTTAAGTGTTATTTCTACTGTTAAATGTGTATTGGGTGACTAGCTCCTCCTCCTTATGTGTTAATGGAACATTGACCAAACCAAGGAGGATCCCTGCCCAGCTATGATCTAATTTGTTGTAGGCACTTGGGTCTCAGGGAGTTGGTCAACAGCTTGAGAGGATTATCACTTGCTAGAAGAGCAGGGAATTTCAATCTGGAAAAGCACCCTGTGGGAGACTGTGAAGGATAAAGAGACAAAATCTGAGAAACAGATTAAAGCTCACCCATCAGATGCACAGGAAGAGAGAAGGTTTCTGGGACAGCTGTCAGGCACTTGGAGAATTAAGATTGGATCTTTTATTCAACTACATAACTTCTAAAATGAGAAATGTCTCTATACTGGAGCTTGTGAGTCAACTGATCTTCTGACTTGGCAGATTGAAGCTACAAGTTTTCTAGCTAGAGCTCCAAGCTGCATTGGACCAGTTTGGGTGTATATATTGCCTGAAGCAAGGATTCAAGGTCCATAACACTTCCATCTCTCCAACAGTCCACCCTATTGCTTTGTTGCCTGTTCAGTAGGCAACCCTGAAGCAACCTAACATGAACCAGGAGAGTATGGAATAAGGCCAGGGCATTTATCTTATATATAAAAATCATTTGAAGAGGAGGCCAGTAAACATCAATCCCTTAAAGGTATATGTAAATTGCACTAGAGGCGTGGGCAGTTCTTAGCCTCAAATATGATCCTCCATTTCTGAGTCCCCAACAGTCTGAAGACCTGTGTCACACATACCGTATTTTTCGCTCTATTGGACGCACCGGACCACAGGACGCACCTAGTTTTTAGAGGGGGAAATCAAGGAAAAAAATATTATCCTCCCCCCAGCCCCAAAGAGCAACGGACAGGCTGCATGCAGCCTGTCCACTTCTCCCAGAGCTTCTCGGGGCTGCGGGGGAAGCCCGGGTTCCCCCCCCCAGCCCCAAAGAGCAAAGAAGCCAAGACAGCGCGCGGGATCCATAGCCGCGCAACCTCTCCAGCCAGGAGCTAAACCTCTCCAGTGCAGCTAAAGAAGACAAGGCAGCAAGCGCGATCCATCCCGCTCACTGCTTTGGCTTCTTCTTTAGCCTTGCGCAGCATCTTTAGTCTTGCGCAACGGGATGGATTGCGCCCGCTGTCCACCGGGGCTGGACTAGATGACTCCTGGGGTTCCCTTCCAACCCTGCAATTCTATGACCTCGGAAGGTGTTTGGGGTCTCCACCACTGGAGGCTTTTAAGCAGCGGTTGGGGGACCATCTGCCTGGCGCTCTTTAGCTGTGATTCCTACATTGTGAGGGGGCTGGGCTAGATGACCCTTGGGTGGCCCTCCCAACTCTATACAGTCCTACAGTTCTGCGGCAGGAGATCCACAGCCACTTCAGACAATGCCCACTCCCAATTTTCATCTGAGAGACATGTGTCTCTCAGTACCCCCCTACCTGCCACACTTCCCCCACCCCACTTAAGCTGAGGGAATTCCTGCCCAGAGAAACTCCCAGCAATCAAGGAGGAGGAATCCGCTGCAGCCGTGAGCAGCGGTGGATCCATGGTCCCCTTCCTTCTCTCCTCCGTAGTTGCTTTGAAGCAGGAAAGTGGGAGAGGAGCTGCTTACACAAGTGTAAGCTGCCCCCCTCCCACTTTCCTCCTTCAAAGCAACTACGGAGGAGGGAAGGAAGGGGACCATGGATCCTCTTCGCTGCTCGAGCCCAGGAGGAGGGAATCCGCTGAAGCCTCCAGCAGGGGAGGATCCATGGTCCCCTTCCTTCCCTCCTCCGTGGTTGCTTTGAAGGAGGAAAGTGGGAGAGGAGCTGCTTACACGAGTGCAAGCTGCTCCCCTCCCACATTGCCGCTTCAAAGGGAGCCCGGGAGGAGGGAATCTGCTGCAGCTTCCCCCACCTCCGCAGAAGCCGCGCGCTCTTTAAAGGGGCTGTGCGGCTTCTCCTGGCTTTTCTGGGAGGTGGGGGGATTCCCCCACCTCGGAGAAAAGCCCGCAGGAGCCGCGCAGCCTTTAAAGAGGGTGCCGCTCTTGGGGGCTTTTCCCCCAGGAGGGAGAAGGGACTGCTGCAGCCAGTCAGTCCCTTCTCCCTCCTGGAGAAAAGCCCGCAAGAGCGCACGAAGCTTGTGTGTGGCTCTTGTGGGCTTTTCCCGCCTGCCTCCCCCCTGCATTCGCTCCATAGGACGCACACACATTTTCCCTTGCTTTTTAGGAGGGAAAAAGTGTGTCCTATGGTGCGAAAAATACGGTAATTGTTCCTTGGTAAGAACGATTCTTGGAACTCTGAGCTTTTATTATTATTATTATTATTTTTATAAAAATTTTTATTGGTTTTACAAAGTTTTAATAAACATAAACAAACAAACAAACACACAAACAAAACATGTATAATTTCATATCCTTTTTTTCCTTAAACCTTACTTCATCGACTTCCCCATACCTCCCCTTTCTACATCCCAATTTCAAAAATTGTTCCAGCAAATCCTAACAGAACTTAATTTTATCAAATTATTCCCTTATTCTTTTCTTTTACTTGATCTTTTACAGCTGTAACCCCCTTTTCCCCCTAGAACCTCGACATTTTAACATTCATTAATTTTGCAATATTTCTTAAGATAAATTTTGAACTTCTTCCAATCTTCTTCCGCCGTCTCTTTCCCCTGATCGCGGATTCTGCCAGTCATTTCAGCCAGTCCCATATAGTCTATCACCTTCATCTGCCATTCTTCCAGGGTGGGTAGATCTTGAGTCTTCCAATGCTTTGCAATAAGTACTCTTGCTGCTGTGGTGGCATACATAAAAAAAAGTTCTATCCTTCTTTGGCACCAATTGGCCGACTATGCCCAAGAGAAAAGCCTCTGGTTTCTTAGGGAAAGTACGTTTAAGTACCTTTTTCATTTCATTATATATCATTTCCCAGAAAGCCTTAATCTTCGGGCACGTCCACCAAAGGTGATAAAAAGTACCTTCAGTTTCCTTACATTTCCAACACTTATTGTCAGGCAAATGGTAAATCTTTGCTAGCTTGACTGGGGTCATGTACCACCTATAAATCATTTTCATTATATTTTCCCTTAAGGCATTACATGCCTGGAACTCTGAGCTTTTGATAGGGTTGGGAATGACCACTGTCTGAAACCCTTGACATCTGATTCTCAGTTACTGTAGAGAATACTGAGTTGATGGACCAATGATCTGGCTTTGTATAAGACAGCTTCCTGTGTTTTCACAGGTGCTCAGGAAAATTCTGAGAGCAAAATGATTACGGTAAGCTGTTTCCCTAGTTATGGTATTGAGCAGCCTGATCTTCCAGTTGCTTTCATCATGTCCTAACCTAATTTGCAGTCTTCTTGGGTTGCTCTAATTTCAGGAGCCAGTGACTTGGCTTCTGAGTGGGTATCGTGAAGCTACCTGGTCTTCTAAATGGGGTGTAGGCACAGTATCTATTTCTATTGCTTTGCCTTAGGGAAAGGTGTACTGAGAAGCAAAATACAGCACCCCTGTATTTAGGCGGCTTGTAGATGCAGTTCCTGTAGCTTAACAAATATTGCACAATGTCCCTTCCATTGGTGCACTTAAGTCTTGGGGGTGGAAAAGACAGGACCAAAATACTTGGCCCACCTGTCCTTTCAGGTGGAAGGTGCCTGGCCCAGTGAACCGAAACATGCTCCAATACTTGGATTCAAATATCCCTGGCAGGTGCTCACAAAGTCACATTGAGTCATATTGAAGCTTGAGTCAGGAAATGTCTATGCAGTCAGAATGAGACTCTGTAGACAAGGGATGGGTCTGTTTTTAGTTCTGTAGGGCAGGGTAAGCAGGCTTCCATCTGGGTTACAATCAAGAGGAAGGAGAGCCTGCTGTTGGTCTAGGCATTGGGTTAGGGGGTAGGTTAAGTGTTCCTGAGTATGTGCCTTTTATTTTCTCCCATATAAGAAGTGAGTTATTCATATGGAGGAAAATAAAGCCCTGCTCTCAAAAATTAGGTATTGGCTGCTCTATCTGGGTATAAAGTGGAGTGTCAAGTTTCTAAACTTCCCCTGCCCCAACAAAAAAGTGCCCAGTAAGGGTAGCAAGATCAAGCCAATATAGAGCTGGATGAGGAGGGGACCTAATTGGAAGAAGGAGGTGTGGTTGTGGGGGAGAGAATATTTTTCAGTCTTCATCTGGCCTTCCTGATTGTGATGCCACTTGCTAACTCTTTAATCTTTTCTCAAAAACTCACTTTTCCACGAACGTTTGATATACCCTGTAGTCTACATATCCCACTGTAACTAACCTGAAGTATATATAACTCAAATAATACATACTCTCCCACTGTTTACACTGCCTCCATCATACTCTGACTCCTTTGTGTTGTATTTTAGATTGTAACTCCTTTGGGCAGGAATTTGACTTTTATGCTTTGTAAAGTGCTATTCATACTCAAGGATAGCACTACTCTCCCACATATCATAAAGATACTTGCTTTCCTACTAAATATAGTAAAAGGTATACCATTGAATTATTGAGGACTGACCTTGTCTGACAGGGTTGGTGGCTTTATGGATTATAGATATAGCTTATTTTAAATTGCTGAGATATTCTTATTTATTCTAATGTTCTTGCTTTTGGTTATTAGCCACCTTTGAGGTTTTAAAAAGGCATGCATGCATTTTTAATAAATATGAAAAAAGATCCAAAATGAGTTTGTAGAGCTATTCCTACTGGGCCTCTCCAGTTTTACTCAGTATTTGTAGGTTGGTTTATTAAAATACTAATCACAAATTAAAATTAGCATGCACAGCCCATTCTTCCCTACCACCAGTGATGATTTATTTTTTTTACCCAAAGCTAACATATATACCAACTACTTCTTTTCTGTCCCAAATTTGATTTTGATTTTTTTAAAGTAAAATGTGGGCTGCTTCTCCTTTAGTTTGAGACCGAAGATAGCAGTTATCTTTCACAGGTAAAACTGCTGTGGCTTTTTCTCTCTCATTTATTTAGCAAGAAAGCCAACTAATAGTGTCCCATTGAAATCTTGTCAGTACCGTATTTTTCGCCCCATAGGACGCTCCGTCCCATAGGACGCACCTAGGTTTTTTGGGGGGAAATAAAGGAAAAAACATTTCCCTCTATTTCCCCCCCAAAAGCAGGTCGGGGAAACAGAACCAGGTCGAGGAACAGCGGGATGGCGGCGCTGTGCCTCCCAGCTGTCCCCCGAGCTTGTGGGGCTGGCTGATGTCTGCCCCGCGCGAGGGGTGCTCTGCATCAGGGCGCTCCCCCTGCGGGGCCGGCAGGCTGCTATCTGCAGCGTGGGGAGCCTTGCCGGGAAGTCCGGCAAGGCTCCCCACGCTGCGGATGTCTGCCTGGCGAGGGGGGCGCTCTGCTTCAGGGCGCCCCGCCCGCCGGGCGGCAGGCTGCTATCCGCAGCGTGGGGAGCCTTGCTGGGGATGTGTTCCTGAAGCCTGGAGAGCGAGAGGGGTCGGTGCGCAAGCTTCAGCAAAAGCCTGCATTCGCCCCATAGGACGCACCCAGATTTCCCCTTCATTTTTGGAGGGGGAAAAGTGCGTCCTATAGGGCGAAAAATACGGTACTTCTTTTATCTGTATATCTTTAATCTATCTTTCATATTTCCAATAGGATAGGAACTCTTCTATGCTGCTGTGTTATTGAAAGATGGGTTGAGAATTGTTTATCAACTTGAGGGCCACTTTCCCTAGTAGGCAGCATTTTGGGGCCACATGCCAGTGGTGGTGGTACAGTGAATATGAGTCTTATCTTTGCAGTCCAGTCACACAAGTCAGAGTTTTGTATGTATGTATCTGTCCATCCAGGCAAGCAGTTGAAGGTCACATTCCAGCCAGGCAAAAAAACTGGAGGAGGGAGCAGCAAAGGGCCAGTGAGTCCTGTGGGCTGTGGAGAAATAGAAGGTCCCCAGTCCTGAAGTTCCTCATTCCTGCTGCAAGATTTGTGTTGGAGAATATTCTATACTTTGATTTCCAAAACTTGTTGTTGTTTAGTCGTTTAGTCGTGCCTGACTCTTCGTGACCCCATGGACCAGAGCACACCATGCAAAAAAACTAATAAACTAATAAACATTAAAAGCTATCTTTGTTTTCAAAATGAGTGGTAGCGTTTGTAAAATGGGAAGTTGGAGCTGTCACGTTCATGAAGTCCTTATGGTCTTTTATTTTCTTGTTCCTTGTATCTATTTCTTTGTTTTACCGGAATAGGAACACATCATCAGATTGCCCAGACACTTGCAATAGCATATATTCACCCACCCCACTCACACACAAAAACAAAGATCATCACAGCCAATCACAAACAAACAACCACACCCTAGGCCAAACCCAACCTCTCTTACCATCAAAGGAACACAAGTGAACAGCACAAGCAACGCTGACACCAAACCCTACATACATTAAACATAATAGGAACATTGCTCCCGACGCTACCCCCACCCATCTTCCCTCCCTCCACCCCTTTCCCCCCCTCCCCCTAATGTCTCAACAAATGAAACGGATTTGTAAATATGTTCCATGGAAAAAATACGAGAGACATTACACTTCTGTAAAACAAGAAAATCTTTAATAATAATTTAAAAAAAACAGTTCTACAATCAAAGTTCTTGTGATTTCAGTTTACCCTTTTTCTTTCATGCTCTACAAGTTAGTTCAGAACCTTCAGAGATCTGTCAGTTCTATGTATTTAAAAGCATTTATAAACAATGTAAGTGGTTTTTAAAAATGGGACTTCATGTAAAGTGGAGTCATTAAACTATTGACTTTGCTTGTGTTCAACGTTTCATGAGGAAACACATCGGGCTACAGCCTCAATTATATTCTGTAACTGGACTAGGGTTCAGAAAAGCAACTTACAGAAGTATGTGAAAAGGAGTATTGGAGAAGGGGAATGCTTTGGGGCTCTTTCAGAATATTAATTAGGCTTGATTTTTGTTTCAGAGGCAACTGGGATTTGAAAATAGGTTGCATCTGATAGTTGATAGCTGTCAAAAGTGAAGAAGCTTGCCTTACTTTAAAAGATGAATTGTAACAGTATAGGAAGAAATAAGGTGGCAAGATCAGTGACGTGGCAATTTGTTCAGTTGTCTCAGGGCTAGGAGATCTGTTAAGCTACTGCTGGATAGTAAGCTTAAGGGAAGATGATGGAAAGGAAGTGAGGTTTAGATGGGCCAATCAGACTTAATTCACAAACTGCCCATTCCAGGTCTGCTGTGATGCTAATGATGGCAGCTGAGGTTAGGACTTCAACAGCCATGGGTGCTAACAGGTGTGTCGTGGAGCAAATAGGTACTGCTGCAGCGGGAAGTTAAACAGTGTTTCCGTGTGCTCTGGCTTCTGTCATGGTGTCCCGTTGCGCCAGAAGCGGTTTAGTCATGCAGGCCACATGACCCTGGAAAGCTGTCTGCAGCCAAACGCTGGCTCCCTTGGCCTGTAAGCAGAGATGAATGTCGCACCCCAAAGTCACCTTTGACTGGACTTAACCGTCCAGGGGTCCTTTACCTTTTTACCTTACCTATTTCTGGTGCAATACTTCATGTATGTGATGACTCTGTCCCATTTCCAAAGAGAGATTTTTCTACAGGCAGGATAGTTGGAACATCTGTGAGACAAGTGCATGAAGCCTTGACAAATGGGAAATGCAGGTTTTCGGCTTTCAAAAGCCAGGGCTCTCTAGACTTGGTGAAGTGTAAGGATAATGGACACTGTAGTATTTGAGGTGGTTAATGCATCTAAAGGATCTTTGCATTGTTGAGCAGTAGATTCTGGCCTGAAATTAGTTTTTGGAAAATAGTTAAACAAGAGCCAAAAAAGTGAGTATGTATTGTGTGAATGATTCAACTGCTCAGAGTGTAACGCCTTTCTGAAAGTCAGACTTTGCCTTTGAACATTAATAAGAAATGATAAGAAATTAATGCTATTAACTATGCATTCCAACCCAGCATAGTACTGTACTACTGAAACCCTCCGCTGCCATCTCTTGCCACGTGGATAGTTAAGCAGTGTTGATGATTCCAGACACCTCTTGAAAATCAGGGATGGTGGGGCTCTGCTAATATTTCCACAATTCATACAGAGGTGTGTTTTAACAGCCCCCCACCACCACCAAAAAAATGTCCAGTGTACCTCTGTGACTTTGCATTATAGGGGAAGATCAGTTGTGGTGGGCAAAGTACTCTTCGGGGAAGCTTAACATAAAAAGTACCTGCAAGATTAAGCTAGTGTCCCATCTAGTCCAGCACCTTGTTCTCATCATGGCCATCCAGATGTCTGTGGGAAGCCTGAAAGTGGGACCTGACCAAATTTCTGCAGTTTCTTGCAATTGAAAATTTGACAGCCATTGCTGTTCTTCTCACTGATGAAGATTGCCTCATCATCTTCCA
This sequence comes from Podarcis liolepis, assembly GCF_965112155.1. Taxonomy (NCBI): domain Eukaryota; kingdom Metazoa; phylum Chordata; class Lepidosauria; order Squamata; family Lacertidae; genus Podarcis; species Podarcis liolepis. Next base: position 78,939,062 of record NC_139556.1, read on the forward strand.
AGGAATCAAAGAACCTACTCAACCAATGACCAGTTTATTTTGTGGGAGAATTAAGGCAGAACAGAACACCAGAGGCAAATGACATCTATCAAGTTAATGGTAGTGTCCCAAATTGGAATGCCCTCCCCAAGAAGTACAGCTAGTGCTAATAATAGTCCTTGCAGTCACAAATTAAAAATTTCTGTTTACCCAGGCATTTTAGGGTTTTCTTTTATTCATTTAACAGTTGTTTACTGCTGCCTCCAAGCTTTAATTTATTGATGTTTTTAATTGTTTTAATCTTATTTATTTGAGTGATTTTATATCACTTAATCATAGTTGTCTTTTAAGTGGCATATAGGAACTACAAAACATTAAGACTGAAATGAGTAAAAATTATAAAATTTCTCAGTTTAAAAGCCTGCTGGAATTAAAAAGTATTCAGTAGGCACCGGAAGTTCAACTGGGAGGCAATCTTTTTGACCTCAACTGGAAGGAAATTCCACAGAATACAGGCTTGTGGATACAGGCTGTATCTGAGCCATGGTGTACCACTAGCAGCGATTCTCTCAGGAAAGATGGTGATCAAACAGGTATATAAGAGATTAGGTGGTCCCTGAGGTATCCTGGACCTAAGTTGTGTAAATTCCATTTGGATAAAGGGTGGTTTAGAAATATTTTAAATAATAAAAACATTTAAAACTCAAAAGCACCTATGTATCCACTCAGAAATGTTGGAATTTGTGTGCATTCAGTTTCTCTAATGTGAATCAAGAGGGAGACCATAATAAAGCCCAGCGAAGTTTATCTTTGTATCCATCATTTGTTTTTGGAATTTTTCACTTGTGTGAGGCACAATCCAATTAAGCAAGAGCCTGTAGTCCCTGAAGGATGTGCTAAAATTCAAGACTTTTGTGTGCTCTGTTGGCCTGCATGTGACTCCTTCTGTGTACTAGGCTAGCGCCTGGAAGTTAGCACAAGCTCTAGTTGCCACAATGTGGCTAGTTAGGAGGATCACACTTTTCTTCTTCAATACATTTTGTGTTCCACAATTTGGTAGGTTCAAATCATACATGTAGGGGCATTTATATTGGCTCTCAGATTGCAGCAGGTTAACCAACTTTACTTCAATTTTGCAATGACTTGTGGTAATCAAGTACAGTAGGCAGGTTTTCAGGTGTGAAGCAGATTGTAAGTGAGCATTTCAATTTCAGTATGGTTTAGTAGTGCCTTCTGATTCTATTAGTACAAGTAGATTTCAATTAATAAATCAGTGTTTGGAAGACTGAAACCATTAATGTAAATGAAAGCAGAAGGCTGGAGGAGTGTGTGTCACTTGATTGATAGAACTTGTAAATGACTTAGAAGATTTGTTTTAGAAGCCATTATGCTTCGTGTGCAGAGAACAATTATCTCACCTACCTGCCAAAGTCTGGTACAACTCCTTAGCAACTTTTAGCAATTCTAAGTAAATAATAAAGGAGTTGAAATTCAAAGTAAGTTATTCTTGCATATTAATAAAGCAAAATATTTTAGCATAGTCCTTGGGTGACTGACTCTGTTTATGATCTTGTTTCTACAAGCCATTGGACTGGTAGAATAATGTTTGGGGTGCAGCTTAGTGGCTGCTGTGCTAGCAACTCACCACAGCATTCATCTTTGCACTTGTGCTTTGGCTTGGGGTTAGCGCTTTGCATTAACTCAGGGGACAGAATGGCACTCCTCTGCTGCCTGTCACTGCACCCATCCCCAAGTATGATATAACTATGTGATATGAAGCCACAGAGCAGAAAGTGTATGTATTGAAGATGAGGAAAATGCAGAATGGGGTAGGATAAAGTACAACATGCTTTCTATCTGAGCATTTCATCAGAACAAACCTGTGTGCCTGATGAACAGAACAATCTTTTGGGGTTGGGTGAGGTAGAATCTGGCAGAAGAGCTGCCAAATCCTTGATTGAGCTGCACTTGCTTAAGTAACTTTATGTGCAGTAGCACATAATGTGCAGTAGCTATGTGTATTTATTGGATCAGTGTGTTAATGCCTTCTGCCAGTCTTGACTTTCTTTGTTTTTGTCTTGCAGGAATTTAATTAAAATGCTGCTGTCAATAGGAATGTTAATGTTGTCTGCCACTCAAATCTACACCATTCTCACAGTTCAGCTGTTTGCTTTCTTAAACCTATTGCCTGTGGAAGCAGATATTTTAGCCGTAAGTATTATTTATTTATTTTCCCCTGTGGTTGGGATTCACCCAAAGGGCCCCCATCAGTGGAAGCACGGAACAAGGACTTCTGCTTGTACAGCAGGGCTGTCCCTCCCCCCCAAAGCACCCCAAAATTGGCTGAGAGAGGGGCTGGATAAGCATCACAGCAATGCATGGGGAGGCGAAAGGGGGGCTTCTTCCATCTGGCAAGCCGAAATACTTTTGCAGATGGAGTGTTCATCATAGTGCAGCATTAAATTACACCGTGTGTGTAAAGCATTCCTAAAGAGACAATGAGGTTGTCAAAGGATCCAAGGGGCTCTCAACCCTTAAACTGACATAGGAATATCTTTGAAAAATCTGAGCTAGCTTTTAGGTAATAGGGACACGAGTGGCGCTGTGGTCTAAACCACTGAGCCTAGGGATTGCCGATCAGAAGGTTGGCAGTTTGAATCCCCGCGATGGGGTGAGCTCCCGTTGTTTGGTCCCAGCTCCTGCCAACCTAGCAGTTCGAAAGCACGTCAAAGTGCAAGTAGATAAATAGGTACCACTCCGGCGGGAAGGTAAACAGCATTCCCGTGCGCTGCTCTGGTTTCACCAGAAGCAGCTTAGTCATGCTGGCCACATGACCTGGAAAAACTGTCTGCAGACAAACGTCGGCTCCCTTGGCCTGTAAAGCAAGATGAGTGCCGCAACCCCAGAGTTGTTTGCGACTGGACTTAATTGTCAGGGGTCCCTTTACCTTTTTTTAAATGGGTGGAAACTGATTTGGGATGTAATAGGTTACAAGCAGTAATAGGTTACAAGCAGTGGGTGTAAAAAATGCAAATTTGTATGCATTTCCTGTTTTCTTTCACATGCTTGCTTATGAATATGGGGTTAGGCAGTTTACGCTTATTTTAAGATAGTAAAACTCTATTCAAGGGACTTCACTACATTAGTTCATCTACTTGCAATAGTCTCCACTTAGAACTTGTAAACATGAATTATTTAGCATAGAAGGTAGTAAAATGTCTCCAATGCAAAGAGGAATTGCCGTAGGAATGCCTGCATGGGGTGATATATTGCTTTTAATCTGCTGTTTCCATTTGATAAAGTTACTGTGTATAGTGACCTAGTCTGTTGGGGCTGATCAGTTCTAGTCAGGGGCCCAGTTTGTATCTCAATTCAACCATAGTTTATGTTAAACAATGGTTTAATGTGAATTCAAGGTTCTGATATATAAAGCCCTAAATGGTTAGTACCTGGTTACCGGCAGAATGCCTCTCCTATACCATCCAGCCTGGGGCACGAGAACCCCTGTGGAAGCACTGCTGGTAGTTCCAGGCTTAAGTAGAATCTGGTGATCACTGACCTGTCGGAGAGCCTTCTCAGCAGTAACACCATGGTTTTGGAACATACTTCCTCTGGAGGTTACTTTGGAACCAACATTCTATATCTTCAGGCACCTCCTGAGCCCGTGCGTTTTTGAACAGGCCTTTTAAAGCTGCAAGATTGTCTTGTGTAGTAAGAACTGTTGCTACTATTGGTTTTATTACCTTGTTCTATGTGTTTGCGATTCACACTGGGGTCTTGTGATGAGGGAAGGATATAAGTTTTAAATATAAACAATATGTTGCTTGTTCACATTAAAGCATAGTTTAAAACAAACTATGGGTTAACATGATGGCGGTCCCTGCTTTTGGCCATTTCTAAGTGTTCTCTAATCTACAGTCTCCCGCACTTCCCTTTGTATGACGATTGCACTCCATTCACTTGTGGCAAGAAATTAATGAATGTGAAACGTCCGTTCTTTTGTCAGTCTTGAATCTCCTGCCAATCAGCTTCATTGGAACACCCTTAGTTCCTGTACTGAGAAAGAGGGGAGGGGGAACCTCTCATTTCTTTCTCCCTAACATATACACTCCAATAAAGCTTTCTCCCCTCCTGGGTCATCCAGGCTTACAGGACTGGATATAGTACAGTATTACTGTCATGCAAGCTTGAGCTGTAGTGCCTCTCTTCATTTATAAAGAAAAGAAATCTTCTTTGCCAGCAATAATGTGTGATTGCAGAACTTACTCCTTCCCCTCTGTTTTTCCACTACCCCCCTTTTAGTAGCTTCTTTAAACAGTGTTTTTTTCTGTGATAGCTGTTCTCTCCTAGCAAATTCTCCATTCATCGCTCTTCCCCCATCTGCATTAAGACTGTGGTCAACCCAGGAATCTGTATTTAATAAAAGAGTCCCTTATTTCTTTTGACCAGAAAGTCCTCCGCTTATGACAAGGATTCACTATTACAAACACACTTTGCTCTAGTTGGCTCTAGTTCAGTTTTCACAAATGGTACATTTTCTTCCTTGCAGTATGTTAAAAACATAACTTTTATTTTACTTAATTGGATTTAAAATGGCCCCGCTTTTTTTTACTCTGGTCAGAAGCATAAAAAGAGCTCAGACAAAAGAATGCAGATTACATAATTTTAGTGGGTTTCTGCAATCTGACGGTTGTAGATTCTGAACTTCCATAAAGAAAGCATTTTACAATGTCTAAGTTCAAAACACACACTGCCTGTTTTGTCCATTTTAAAGACATAGTCTTGATTTTGCTTTGTAACTATTTCCAGGGGCTTGTCGTGTTAGTCTGTTGTAGAAAAATTAGCAAAGACTGTTTAGGATTAAAAACTTTAATGCTAAAACATTTTGCAAACCACTTTTTGCTGTTTACTGTGCATTCTTTTTACAGTAAAAGCAGACTTTACAGTGAAATTTAAGGAACTGGAACACTTCCAAAGAGTTGTTCAGCATTTAACTCATTGCAAAAATGTTTGACGGTGGAAGAACCTTGGGAATTAAAATGTTGCTGAGCTATGTTATAAACTGAAACTGAAGCAGGTCAATAGGTGAAGAAAGGAACTTCAGGGGCTGGTCCTGGGCACAATGTGGGGCATATGACAAGATTTTGTTGAGACAGTTGAACTGTACTTTGAGAAATGAATCATTTGTGCTATTGGTATCTTATTTCTTAGTAGTATGACAATGGTTTTATATGGTCCCCTTTCCAGTTTAGTACATAATATAATCCTTCACTTTCCTTTTGCTTTTAGTTTAATTTTGAAAATGTAACACAAACATTTGATGACCTGCCAGCAAGGTTTGGCTACAGACTCCCGACGGAAGGCTTGAAGGTAAGAAGCAAGAGCAAGTAACAAAATAGGAGCAAATAAAGAAAATTTAACATGGTGCTTTGTGAGTTCTTAATATATAGCTTAGTCTCAATTGGCTCTATGGATTTTACAACTGCGCAACAGACTTAATCCAAAATCAGCTGGAAAAAGTGGTAGGCACGACTGTGTCCCTATAGTAAGAAAAGAAAAGAAAAGAAAAGAAAGAACTTTCTGCCAATAGTGTTGCCTAGAGCAACGGAAGACAATGCAAATACTTTTCTTTCTAGCGTGGAGGATTTCAATAATACTTTTATAATCCTTGGTGATTAATTAAGGGACAGGGTGTTGAGAAATAAAGCTTTGAGATATAAACCCTTAGATAAACCTGCAGAAAAGCATTTATGACAACCACTGGACTTCCATGTGAAGATGTTATTAGAAAGCAGTCAAGTAAAAGACTGAGCCCAGAACATTTAAACTAAGGCTTGGCTTTAGAATGATACTAATCTAGTACAGTGGTGCCCCGCAAGACGAACGCCTCGCAAGACGGAAAACCCGCTAGACGAAAGGGTTTTCCGTTTTGGAGGCGCTTCGCAAAACGAATTTCCCTATGGGCTTCCTTCGCAAGATGAAAGCCCATAGGGAAATCTCCGGGACAGCGGGGAAGCGCAGCGCGTCTTCCCCACTGTCCTCGGACCTCCTCCGAAGGCTGGCGGTGGGGTGGAGAGACCTCCTCCCGCCGCCAGCCTTCAGAAGGCTGCTCCGAAGCCTGGCGGTGGGGCGGAGAGACCTCCTCCCGCCGCCAGGCTTCGGAAGGATGCTCCGAAGGCTGGCGGCGGGAGGAGGGCTCTCCGCCCCACCGCCAGGCTTCAGAAGGCTGCTCCGAAACCTGGTGGCGGGAGGAGGTCTCTGCGCCCCACCGCCAGCCTTCGGAAGGCTGCTCCGAAGCCTGGCGGTGGGAGGAGGTCTCTCCACCCCACCGCCAGCCTTCGGAAGGCTGCTTCGAAGCCTGGCGGTGGGGCAGAGAGACCTCCTCCCGCCGCCAGGCTTCGGAAGGCTCCTCCGAAGGCTGGCGGTGGGGCGGAGAGACCTTCTCCCCGCGCCAGCCTTCAGATGGCTGTCCTGAAGACTTGCGGTGGGAGGAGGGTTTTCCTTCCCACCGCCAACATTCAGAATGCTGTTCTGAATGTTGGCGGTGGGGAGGAAAAACCCTCCTCCCACCGCAAGCCCCGGGAACAGAGGAGAAGCGCTGCGCCCCTTCCTCTCTGTTCCCGTACCTGTCCTGAAGGCTTGCGGTGGGGAGAAAAGCCCTTCTCCGCACCGCCAGCCTGGCAAGCGGTTTCCATAGGAACGCATTAATTGATTTTCAATGCATTCCTATGGGAAACGGTGCTTCGCAAGACGAAAAACTCGCAAGAAGAAAAAACTTGCAGAAAGAATTAATTTCGTCTTGCGAGGCACCACTGTATCTGGCTCTCTAAAATTACAGAGTTGGAAGGAGTGTGGGTGGTCAGCCCTTGCTCAATGTTGGATCTGCAGTGCAGGATACAACTGCAACATCTCTGACCTAAAATGAAGGTGATTCAAGGCAGTTTCTTACATTGCTAAACATCTCCTACAGTTAGGAAGCTTCTACTAATGTTTAATCAAAATCTGCTTCCCTGCAGTTTTCACCCAGTGATTCTAGATCTTCCCTCTGGAGCAATCACCTTTCCCCCCTTCTGTGGCAAACAGTAGGTCTTCCTTTCATCAAGGACCCAACCCTAAACCTACCTGAAATAAGTGTCCTCCAATTAACTTCACAGGCTTTATTTCTTGTCCTGCGATCGTCCTGTGCTTAGTTGCTTGACAGTAACTTAGTGGGATTGAATCCTGAGGAAATCTGCACAAGATTGACCTGTTAGGAAATGTTTTTATTGCTCCTGATTTTGCTTATAATACTTCTGATGTGCAACTATTCCTCAAATGGTCTAAGCGATCAGTTAGTTAGCTTTAAAACTGAGAAAACGAACAGCCAAGTTTGATCCTGTCTAAAACAAACCTTAGCATAAATAACCACACTATATTTTAATGCATGCTTGCAGTTCTTACCTTATTTGATTGTCCCATAACAATTGTACACTTTTTGCAATACCCCAATATTGCAGTTTGATTCAGGGTTTCTGCTGTAGCCAGTGACTCTTAGTCAAATATAAGTGACTTCTGCATTTTGAACACTTTCTTTAGTTAGACATTCTTGGACAATATGTCCTTGTCCAACAATGGCCGTGAGTCATCTTTTGTGTTTCTTTCAGTTGATTCTAAACATTTACAGCCTTAATGAATGTGTATGCTCAAGGACCTCTACAAAATACAAAAACTTAGCAAAAAGTTTTTTTAAACAATGCTGACAAACAATGTTCTTAGAACAATTTGGTTTAAGAGCTGTAGTAGCCTCCCACCCAAACCCTGGCAATTCGAATTATGAAAGAACCAAGGAAAATCATACTTTAGTTTATTTCAGCTGTCAGAATTGTGGTGACACATGTTCTGGCCATAGATCCTTGTGAAGCAGGTTGTTCTTGATAGACATGAGCACAACCATATGTACCTGGAAAGGGGAGCCTGTAGTCCAGCAGCATCTGAGGGCCATAGGGCCTCCTCTTCTGATGTTGCCTTCTCCTGACTTAGGGCAGAGAATAGCGGGCAGTCGGTTGCAGTATTGAACTCACTTGTACATCTCCTCAAAGACAGTATTGTTTGTTCTGAGAATAAGTGGTTTGGGGATTGTGAGAACACTACCCACAACTTTGATCCTCCTCCGATGTCTCTGCAACACCTAGAGCTGATTTACTGTTAATGCAAAGACTTTCAGGATTGGATGAGGATCTTTATCTTGATACCACCGTATATATGATACCATCTAGCCCTTCACAGTTTCTGATGTGTAACAGTACGTAAGGGACTTCAAGAGACTAGGGCCCTGCAGGACCTGACATCTTTCCGCAGGGCCTGCAAGACAGAGCTGTTCCACCAGGCCTTTGGGCAGGGCGCAGCCTGACTCCCTCCTCTGGCAATCTGCACAGAATTTTGCTTAACGGTTGCCATCAATTTGATTTTAATTAATTTTTATAATGAAATGTTTTTAGAATGTTGGATTATTTGATTGTTGTTAGCCGCCCTGAGCCCGGCTTCGGTTGGGGAGGGCGGGATATAAATAAAATTTATTATTATTATTATTATTATTATTATTATTATTATTATTATTATTATTGGAACTAGGAAGCAGCAGTATGTTTTGCTGCTGTTTGTAGTGCAACATATTCCAAGAGCATTTTGGTTTCTCTGGATATTGACTGAGGTCTGCCTCCTCTGCCTGTTAATGTAATTGCAGCAAGCCGCAGCATTCAGTGTCTCAAGGTTAAAATCAGTACATGATCGTTGCAAACACCAGATTGTGTCACTATTAATGCCGTAGTATGAATGCTAAATGCTAGCAGTGTTTTTCAAACCAGGGCTACTGAGAGTCTTGTACATATATTTTCTAATAGTGATTTTTTTAAAGTAACTTTACAAAATATAGGGGTTTTGCTGAAGAAATCTAAAATCCAGACATATCTGAAAGAAGCTTTTATCATGTGCCCTAATAGTCAGGAAGGTGGTAGAAATACAGTTGCAGTAATTTTATTTTGTTTTCATTTTATTTTTGAGGCAAGAAATAAGAATTGCAAGAAAAAATAGAGGTATTGGGATAATTGCCATTTGCTATTATGAGAAGATTCTATTTATATTAATTTCAAAACATACCACGCAACAGCCAAATGCTATTCATTTTTTCCCCCATATATCAGTAGAGCATTTGCTTTAGTGCCAGTCTTTATTCAGATTTGTAGTTCAAACAAGGCTAAATGCACCGCTTGCTTTTTATTCCTAAAACCATAATGCTGTTCCTAATATATTGATTCACAATAGCAATTGTCACCAAATAGTTAATAAGAGAAGATTCCTAAACCTGTGTTGAGGAGAGAGAGCAAGTTGTGACATGCTCTTTTTTAATTCCAGCTGCTTTGAACTGTGTATACAGAAGACTGGTTACATTTATTTGGCGAAATAGCTCATCCTTGTTAAGTGACCTTGGGTGTTCTGAATATTTAATTTCCTGGCTTTCCTTCGTTGGGGTGGGTGGGCGGGGAATCACTTGAAAGTGATTCCTTTAAAAATCCAGCAGTTATTCCAGATTTGAAAGGCTTGCTTGAACAAGGTGATAGAAATGAATGCTACCCAGTACCTGCCATGTTTTAAATGCGGATTGCAATAAAACTCCTACCATCATGCTGCCCATGAAAGTACCTGAAAGCTTCATTAGTGGAGTTCTGCTTTTAAAACACTGAAATTGGCAGGCTTCACTCCAGTAGAGCACTTCAGCATATGCTTAACTTTAAACTTTAGCTTTCATGAGACAGTGTGCATGTTTAAAACGAAGTAAACACTTAAGTGCTTTGTTGGATTAATGCCCAGGTGAAGTGGTACTAGAAACATATCTCTTTCATACTTGACAAGTTGTCATTACAAGTTATACCATACTTTGACTTTTGATGATTTTTAGGTTTTGCTGAACTTAAGCCCCCTTTACTACTTTATTTAAATTATAAACTCTTCGTTTCCTGGTGTCATAGAATGATCTACCATGTTTCTAATCATTGTGACGAGAACTTTCTAAAAATAGGCATATGTAAGAGGGCCAATGTCGTGTAAGGGTTAGAGGATTGGCCTATGACCTGGGAGACCAGGGTTCAAATATCCACTTTGCCATGAAGCTCCCTGGGTAACCTTGTGCCAGCCACTGTCCCTCAGCCTTTCCCTACCTCACAACATTCTTAGGAGGATAAAATGGAGAGACGACAACAATTTGCACCACCCTGAACTCGGAAAATCTAAGTAACTACCAGCCAGTTGCCAATCTCCTCTTCCTCCCTTCCTGTTTGGTCAATTCCTTTTGAATAGTTTATATCTCTCAATTTCTACATTATTATTTATTATTAAAAAGTTGTATACCTTGGTGTGTTCTGAGGTCTGCAACTGCTGTCCTTGTTCCTCTGGCCCAGAATTGGTATCCGAGGTGAGGGCATGGAATCAATTTTGCAGCTCCAATGACACAGCATGGCCCCTGACAGTCCTGCTTCTATGTGTCACATTCCTCCAGGAGTTTGTCTCCAACGCTGGGTGATCTTCTCCCTCTCTAGGGGCATCCTCGCCCCGCATCACTGTTCCAGGACAGTCCACTCTGCTCTAGCGAGAAATTCCTCATCTTGTCCGATAACTCCAAGTGTGGAGAGGTGGGCCTTAAGTTGCTGTACCTTCCAGCAAGGCAACCATCTTGCACTTGCTGCAGGTATAGTTTTGCACTTTCTCTGGCACAGGTGTTGCAGGTCATTGCAGCAGCTCCCTCACCACCAGTGTATCTTGGTCATACGTACACTGTGAGACAGCATTCCTGTTTACAAGTCCTGGCCGTGAGCTCCCAAAGGCTGCAATCAGCTAAACAGAACTAGTGCTGGCTGTTAACTTCTTCCCCAGCTCACTTCCTACTTTAAATGTGAAACCAAATTTATAGACGTGGGTGCTGATCCCGTCTTCTAATCAAAGGATATGGAGAACAGCATACAAAGGTTCTTAAACACACCCTAATATAGTTTATTAATGCTCACCTGAGAAAAACCAACTACTTGTGGATACAAAACCAACATACAATACATTGTTCCCTCCATACTAGTTTTCTAGTTAAAGGAATTGTCTTTAAATTAAATACAGGGGCATTTAGGAAATGTGATGCTGTCACCAGCATCTTAAAACAGTATAGTCTGCTCTACCACTGCTGCATGTATCAATCTGGTCAAAATTATTTTCACTAGCTGCAGTGTTAAGAATTTTCACAACTTGCATTGTAGTTCAGTGATATGAGGCAAGTAGCTTCTACTTATACAGCCATTTTGTGACTGAGAACTGATTGATTTGCTTTTGAAAATGTCTTTCAGGGTTTTCTAATAAATTCAAAACCCGAGAATGCATGTGAGCCCATAACTCCTCCACCTCTGAAGGACAACACATCTCATGAATTCATTGTATTAATCAGAAGACTTGATTGCAACTTTGATATAAAGGTAGGTAATTTCTCATATGTAAGGATTCTGAATAGGGTTTCTGAGGATTCAGAATAATCTTTTAAGTTTGTTCTTTTAAAAAGAATCGTGTAGATCTGGTGTATACATACACATTTCTTTAGGAATGTGTTACCAATTTTCACCACTTGTGGTAGTTGCTTGGGTTCTACACAAATATTCTTTTAGTCATTTTCTGCATCATTGATTAATGTTCTGAATGTCATTTAAAGTGTAACATTTTGTGCTTTACTTTGATCAGCTCTATTTTTCTTAATTTCACAAGATTTATATACCACCTGATTGTAAGAAAACCTCAAAAGTGGTTTGTGTCATAAAAAAGATTGCATGCAGATACCCTCAGCAAAATCAGTGTTATCAGTGTTGCTGTTGTGGACTCCACATTTTTGTTCTGTAAAGACAGTGCTGGAGGGGTTTGGGGGAGGTTGACTTGTATTAGAGGGTAGGATCATATGATTTCCCTGGAAGCACATTTATGAGGGCATACTTCATGGGGTGTAGCCTACTGTACATAGGAAAGAGTTATATCTGGTTGTTCAGGTTCCACCCACCACTGGCATATGACCCCTAGAAGTTGTTCATGAGGCAGTGTGGCCCTTGGACTGAAAGAGATCCTCCAGCCCTGATGCAGCAGGAAACAATGGTTTCCTCTTATGCCTGTCTGATCCGGATAGGTTCTTATATAATATATAAAATGTTTTTGTTGAATGCTGTATAGCTTTTCACCTCATCTGAGGGTGGGTGGGAATGCTACATTATTATTTTTTGTGGACAAAGTTGACAAAATGGACCTAATGAAAAATTGTGCATGCCCAAATGGAAAAAATAAAACGAGAGTACAGTGGTACCTCAGGTTAAGTACTTAATTCGTTCTGGAGGTCCGTTCTTAACCTGAAACTGTTCTTAACCTGAAGCACCAGTTTAGCTAATGGGGCCTCCCGCTGCTGCCACGCCGCCGGAGCACGATTTCTGTTCTCATCCTGAAGCAAAGCTCTTAACCCGAGGTACTATTTCTGGGTTAGCGGAGTCTGTAACCTGAAGCATATGTAACCCGATGTACCACTGTACCATATTTGGGTGGAGTGCCCCTAGCAGTCCAGTTAAATGACTTAATGTTGGCATACACTGATTAAAAACCAAGTCACCTGATGTTATGCTGCCATTGTAGGGATGTTATTGTAGCCAACGAGGCACCCTCCATATACTGGTTTCCCAACTCCCCTCAGCTGCAGCCAGCATGGCCAATGGTAAGGGATGATGGGGATTAAAATTCAGAAACACTTGAAGGGCATCCCATTGTGTGGCAGTATACAACACTGTTTAGGATAAAAGATAAAATGTAACATTATCTATCAGTGAGCTATGCTAGTGTATTGCAAACGATATTTCAACACAACTTTTCTTTTTTTTAAGATTCCACTTTAAGATACAGTATATGGAATGAAACTTTGTTGCTTAGTTCACATTGAATACAGTTTAAGGCAGTTTGCCTCTGAATACCAGTTGCTGGGGAGCACTCATGCTTAGAGAGCTCTTGCACCCTGGTCCTGCTTGTGTGCTTCCCATAGGCATCTGGTTGCGCACGGTGAGAACCGGATGCTGAGAGTGGGTGGATCTTCTTCTCTTCTCATGTTCTTAGACTTTGCCTTTTTATCATCTGCCCATCCTTGCAGTTGCAAAATGGAAAACCAAAGCATCTCGGTATTCTATAAATAATCTAAACTGAAATAAACACTTTGTATTAGGTACTACACTGGTGGCTATAATTCCAATACATGAAATGTATTAGGAGAAGACTGATGCTAATTTACAAAAACTTACTTTAATGACAGCAGAGAAATGTCTCGCAGGAAAGTAACTTTCCCCCTTTCTTTTAGTTTTGTGTAGTATTATCCTTTCCCTTCTGGGGCTGAATACCATTAACACTATGTCATGCTATTCATTATTCAATAGGTTTCTGATTCCCATACTCTTTTATTTTTGTTATAAGAGCAAGCCACTTTGAAGCTGGAACAATCTTGGAATAAATTTTCACAAGTAGATGAAGGAATGGCATGCATTTTTACAGCAGGAGCTTTGACAGCCTTAGGGTTGCTTTTGTTAGATGGGACGGAATACTATAATGCTGCATTGCTAATGTCACCTCTGGAAGTGAGAGCAGGAAAGCAAAACAGCATTGTCAAATCAAAGCCTGAAATGTTGGGCTTGAGCAGGAGTGGCTAACTTGTGGCCCACCACTGCCTTTTAATTTTCAGTGCTTAAAATCCTGGGTAAATTACCTAGGTGTTCTGGGATTATAGTACTACTACATACACCGTAGTACCCAAAACCTTCTGTGGTCTTCCAAGGTGTGCATGCACATCTCCCTAAAACAGAATCAATGTGTATAAATAAACTTAGTTGCAAAAAACCCATATAGACTCACTGCACATTTTTTCTCTTCTATTATCATTGTCTGTACTGTTCTAGTTACTTGGGCAAAAAAAAACTTGTTAATTGATTTTGAAAGTACTTACTAAGTAGTAGCTACATTTGAACAAGCCTTGCACACTCACACAGTTGATTTGTTCTTCCATTCTCATGAGCCAGGAAGTGTTAGTTAAGAATAGTTTCCTGCTGCACCAAAACTGGTTATTGATGGTTAATGGCTTCTAAACTATCCAGAATATTAAGCCAAGCTTTAAAGTTGGCTTCATTTTCTATCTTTTTTGGAAACCATTCCCCATTGATGCCTAGTTCAGACTTAATGGGAAGCTGTAGTTAATGGAGATGTCCCAATGTGCCAGCTCTTTCTCACCAAGCTATGTGAGGCATGTTCATATTTATTTATTTCACTAAATTTATATACCACTTGATTGTAGAAAAAGCATCAGAGTGGTTTACAACAATAAAATGACCACTACAAAATTTACAACCATAATTTAAAGCATACAGAAAGTTAAAACTACAATAGAATAGACTTTAGCAGGCACCGAAAATAATACAGTGAAGGTCAATAGGCAGGGAGTTCCAAAGTGTCAGTGCTGCCACTAAATGATTGAGTTTTTATAGATGCAGTGCAGGTACTATGTGGCACCTGTAAAAGTGCCAGTTCTGCCAATATCTCAGCTTTACTATGCTGAGGTATGATTGCTTGCCCAAATGGGGCCAGTGAGTTGCATCCAACATTTCCCATTATCCAGCGGAAAGGAGCCCGTCTTGCCTGGAGGATTGATCTAACCCTGTGTGTTCTGTATAGCTGTGTTAAAATATTCTGTGTTGTACAAAATGAATAATATATTCTATTCCTGTAATAGTTTATCCTACAATTAGCTCAACTTCAAATCTTCTGTGGTACGCAAATCAGAAAAAGTATAAAGCATATCTTGTGTGTTTTCTGATCCTGTGACATCAGCATAGAACAGATCTCGCCTCAAAACTTCACAGCTGAATGCAGTAATGAGAACTGCCTGTAGCTCATTCATTTGATCTCTTGCTGCAGTGGAAAAGCAAGCCGTGGGAACAGATGACAGTTTTCTCTGTGCAGCATCCAGAAGTGTAACCTATGCATCTCCCAAAGGATTTGGATGCCTGTAGCAACAAGAGCTGCAGGAATGTAAATGCCAGTTTCCTTTAGGGGAGATAATTGCTGTGACCTGGTGGTAAAAAGTGCAGTATGGTTAACCTACTGCAACAGACGAGGCGCCAGTGTAGGACAGATTCTACTGATGGATCCAGTTAGACAGCCCACGCCTAAAGAAATGCTATTGACTTTGCAGAGCACAGTTGCCAGGAGAGTTGGGTTATTTGTGCTTGAGAAATGCCTACTGAGCCCCAGGCAGGTTGTAAATTATCCACTAATAGAATAAGTATCAGGCAATTGGGGATGACACAGAACTTGGGCATGGACAAAGTCTCCTGAAGTTGTGTGTCTAATAACTGAAACAATGGACTGAAAACAACTGCAATCAATTCTGATTCCTGAATGGAAAACCTGCATGATTTGTTTTTTTAAAAGGCGGCACATTTCCACAAAGTTTTGTTTTTAGAGCTCTTTCAATCTATTGAGAGGAAATATTCAGAAAACAAATCTGGGAATTAAGTTGAATAAACAATAAGTGAACTTGTGAGTTTTCGGCATATTTTGCTGGCTCCTTTTGTGTGTGTTTCCTCTTTTGTAGATCAGCAGGTTATGAATATCCATGAATGTCTGCCTGGTAGATCAAATGGTTGTTTAGACATCAAAATCTAAGCAGTCCAGTTTTGTGTTTATGTATTTACTTGTGAGGACTTGAAACAAAGTGTTCCAATCTTATCCCCAGCCCCTACCAAGAGTGCTTCTGTTTCTGCTCTAGCTAGATTGAAGCAGGAGCCTTGGAGTGCTGCTTAGGGTTCACAGAAAACTGCTGAAAGCTTCCTTCGCTGTACTTTATGATGCTAAAGGCTTCATGGTTTGGGCAGGCTGCCAGCCCTGAACCTTAATACTTTATTTATGGTATAGCAGAGGTGCAGAACCCCAAGGTCGGGGGCCTATAGAGTCTCCCCAGGTTGTACTCCCCATACCACACCCCTCACATGTTCTGCTCCTTGGCTGCCTTGAATTGGTCTTCAACTGTGAAAATATATCTTGTTTGCCTGGATGGAGAGAGGTGATGGTGAATGTGGTAGAGCTGGAGTGTAGAAACCTCCGCCTTTTTGCATTGCGGGATACAAATTGCCCACTTTTGCCTCCGGTCCTGTCCGCTACTGGTAAGTGATACCCCCCAGAAGGCTGCCCACAAGTTAGTGTGGTTCTGTGGCTGGAAAAGGTTTTCCACTACTGTATAAATTAAGTTAGTGTGCTAATCTCATGATGCATCTTTCCTCTCTGGATCAAATGCTTACCATAAGAATATACTGTTGGGGGTGGAAACAGGGCCATTCTCTCCCCCCCCCTTGCACTGGTGTTTAATGGGCACCTTCAGCATCCCATGACTTAGCTGGCCTATAAGCCTAGACCAGTTAGGTTGTGGTTGGGTTTTTTTTGGGGGGGGTGTTGCAAGAGAAGCCACAGCTCTGTACAGCATATATTTAACCTGTGTTGTCCTTGTGAGAGACGTCGCTATAACTGCTGAGTAAGAGCGGGTGGTTTATCCAGAACACATTTCGCCCTGTTTTGCAGGATGTGATGGAGACACATTATGTGGCCGTGGCTCAGAATGAGAGATGGTTTCATGTGTAGAGAGATTCCTCTGCTCTTAGAGGCACAAGCCTCACTGAACATACCAGCATTGCCTGCCATGTTTTGATATGGAATTTGGGGTCAGCTTTGGTATCAGTTGGCACTTGCAGTATAATGCATTGGAGCTGTGAGAGCAATGTAAAACCCTGAAAGGAAAACAGAAATTATTTAAAAGCATCATTGCCTTCCGGGAGCTCTGTTCTAGCACAGTGAGCATTACACACTGCAATTATTTTTTAAAATTTTACTATGCTGCTACATTGAACCCTTATAGTTCTAATTCAGATCACCACATGTGATGAAAATTTAGGACTAGATTTTGAGGAGGGATTTATCACTGTGCACATGAAAGAGGAGGAAATAACCTACAGTTTGAGAGTGTGAGGTTTGACATGAATGTGCAAGCTTCCAAGGAAGAAATTACAGCTATTTTGCACTTCCCCTGGACCTGCTACACTGCTGTAGGCTAAGCCATGCTTTGACTTAGTATGTTGTCCGAGCCAGGACTCATGGCTTGTCTGAAGGAGACAAACCATGAGCCTGGGTATGGATGACACGCCAAATTAAACTGTAGCTTAGCTTGGAGCAGCAGGTGAACTGTGGGAAGAACTCATTGGTGACTCCAGGAACCCTGACACAATTTTGCTAAGCCATAGTTTGGTTACGCTTATGTTTTAACCAGCTTATTTTATTTGGTTATGCCTGTGATTAAATTAGGGAGTTCCCCCTCCCTTCCTCCACCAGTGGAAAGCTCTTAACAGAAGAATGTGATCAAGCCTAACGTTTTTGCATGATTATGCAGAAGCAGACTGTTACTAGGATCACTGTTAGCTATTTTTAGTGCAGTAGTATAAAAGTAGGACACCAAATTCTGTTGACAGTGTAACATACCTCACGAAGTTCCTGGAAGTATTCTACAGAGTTAACAAATTGATATATAAACTATATACTTAGTCAACTTCAGTTGGAAATGCACTATTCAGTATGACTGAATAGTTTACATTATTAACGGTTCCAGTTACCGGTAGGTAGCCGTGTTGGTCTGCCATAGTTGGAACAAAATAAAAAAATTCCTTCCAGTAGCACCTTAGAGACCAACTAGTGCACAAGGGACAGTATACTTCCGGTGTGGCGGTGTGATTAGAATGCTGGACTGAGACCAGAGTTCAAATTCCCTACTTACTCATGAAACTCACTGGGCGATCTTGAGCCTGTTGCTATCTTTCAGGCCAACTTACCTATTTCACAAGCTTGTAGTGATGATAAAATGGGAGAAGGGAAGGTGTATATATGGATATATTTTGTGTGGCAGTTTGAATGCTGCATGAATGAAAGGGGACTTGCTAATCTCTTTAATATTTGCTAATGTTCTTATGCACAAAATGTTCTGAGTTAATTTCTCAGTTCTGTGCAGTTTTTTTGTTGAAAGGCATTTTGTTTGGCTCACAGGTTCTGAACGCACAAAGAGCTGGCTATAAGGCAGCCATAGTTCACAATGTTGATTCCGATGACCTCATTAGCATGGGATCTCAAGACAGTAAGTACAGGTATCTTGCTTGATGACATTCTCCCACTCTTTGCAACAATCAAAAACAGAAGCTTCAGAATGTGTACAATTCAAATGAAAATTCATTTACTTCCAACTCAGCCAGTTGGAAGTAACATTTTCGGTCCTGCTAATGTTTTGAAGATTGTAAGCCTGTCAGACGTTTAGCCCTCCTCCTTAAAAAGGACTGAAATCAGTAAAGGTGATCAAGATATAACAGTATGACAAGAGGGCATAATAGACTGGGTGGTATATAAATGCCAAAGATAGATAGATAGATAGATAGATAGATAGATCGATAGATAGATATGTATCTAAAATACATACTATTTTTGTTGCAATACGCTTTATAGTGCTGTGTTCTCCTGAGAGCCATTTTCCATAACTTATTTTCCTCCTTTCATGTTTTTAAAGCTTTTTTTGTTTTGTTCTCAGAGTGTGTTTTTTAAATCGCAATAAAATTCAATAGGGGGTGAAGGGAACTAATTGACATGAATTTCTTGAAAGTACTGGTGGTTGTAGAGTACAAATGTGTAAAATGTGGAATCCAGCTTCTACCGTAGGAAGGCCAGTTCAGAGACAGTAACTTGTCAAAGCCAAATACCAAGCATTTTACATAGCCAAAGTGCTCCAGCAGATGCATAAAAAAAATGCTGCTAAAACTTTTAGGCCTGGAATGTCAGTTCTGTTTTGCTTTAGTGAAGGTCATGAAGGACACCCACATTTCCAACAATAATCCTTGTAACTGGGGTTCTGTCAAATACTAGAACCTCTCACACCCTGACACACTGCTATAAATGGAGATTTAATGCTCTTTCATTATGCAGTGATCAATACTTTTGCTCTTATAAGCCCATGAGCTTGCAGAGCAGGTACATACAGCTGGGTGTAAGTCAACTAGCAATACCACTAGAGGGCATACTAGCATAGCCTGTAACGGACATAATAAAATGAGCAAATCTTAGAAACCTGGGAACCACTTGCCCACAGAACCTCCGTCTTGCCAGGATTCAGACTCATTCAGCCTACCACTGCATCCAGACACCAGTCCAGTATTGGGCAGCCATTTCCAGTTCGGATGTTACAGAGAATTAAGAGTTGAGTATCACTGGACACCTTGCTCCAAAATTTCTTATGACCACTCCCAACTGTGTTCGTATTTGGAAGTATTGAAGCAAGGGACGAACAAGATTGTCTTAGATTGTAACTCTGCTTTTGGTGTATCACGTCATCAGATCTTGCATTCCTAAAATGTGGTTTTGTAAGTGATTGGAAAATGGCTGCATAGGAACAAGAAAAGCAGTTGTGAGCAGCAGACTTGCATTTTCACATGACATTAGAGCTTTTTGCAAGTTATGAAAGCACACTATTTCACACGTAACAGAGGTGGTGAGGAGTAGGAAACATGAGAGACATGTTTGTTGTGCAGCCCCTCCCTGCTGCATCTCCCATCACACTTGGAGTCACTTTTGATCAAGGTCAGAAATTACTGTACCTACTTGCACACCACCAGAAAGTTCTTTCCTATTGTGGCTGTTCACGCAGAAGCAATTGCACCGGGGTGTTCATTACCCACTGCAAGGCACAGTTGTATGCAGGCTATTGCTAGGATATTCCAGACAACAGAGGGGACATGCATTCTTATTATATGGTCATGAAGGGTAAGGAGCATTTACATGTTACTGTGTCCATGTGAAATACTATTGAAGGAAATGGATTTTTCACAGCACACCCATGCAAAAAGTACCTGAACAATTATTTTATTAAAAGTGCCTTTGCACAGTGGTTTGCTTATATTCACCAATTGTCACTAGTATTATCCCCATATATAGTAGCATACAGCACTCATAAACTGTATATTGTTGCTCATCTTTTCTCAGTTTCTGTTCTCTCTCTTTGAACAGTTGAAGTTTTAAAGAAGATTGACATTCCATCTGTCTTTATTGGTGAAACATCAGCTAAATCTCTTAAAGAATTCACCTATGAGAAAGGGTATGCAAAGATTTACTTTTATTTTAGTTGTTTGTGAACTGTTATTATCTAGTGATTTTTCAAACTTTATATGGATTTTTAAATCAGTAAAGTGTGATTCATATTTAAATACTTCAATAAAATGTGATACAACCTGTTTTGTTGGGGGAAGAATGTGGATATAGGACATATGCAAGAGTGATTTATATTCAGCTACCTTAACATGAATTTCATAATCAATCCTCTTAATTTTTCCCCTTTAACAGAGGCCATATTTTGTTAATCCCAGAGTTCAGCCTGCCTTTGGAGTACTACCTAATACCATTTCTAATTATTGTGGGAATCTGTCTCATCCTTATTGTTATTTTTATGGTAAGTATTACCTTCTCTCCTGCTCCCCTTCCACAAGTGATATAAACATACTGTTTTGTATTGCTGGAATCCGTTTAGCCTATGACTTACTTGATAGGGTGCTTCTTCTTTTTAAAAATGAAATCAGACTTTATGGTGTTGTGCACACTAAAGCTCTTAAGACATACCTAAGAAATATCTACCGTATTTTTCGCTCTATAGGACGCACTTTTTCCCCTTCAAAAATGAAGGGGAAATGTGTGTGCGTCCTATGGAGCGAAGACGCAATAGCCCCGCGACCCTCTCCCGGCTGGAGAGGTGATGCGCAGCTATGGCAGGAACCTCTACAGCCCCGTGTCACCTCTCCAGCCGGGAGAGCGCGCCCGTGGGGCTAAAGCAGCCTCCCGCGACCCTCTCCTGGCTGGAGAGGTGATGCGCGGCTATGGCAGGAGCCTGTGCAGCGCCTCATGCCGCTTCACTGAAGGGGCACTGGGCAGAGAGGGGGAGATTTTTTTTTCTTGTTCTCCCCCCCTCTAAAACAAAGTGCGTCCTATTGTCCGGTGCGTCCTATGGTGCGAAAAATACGGTAAAAATGGCTTTGAAGCTGTCCGCCAGTTGAGATCCCCGACATGTATACACCAGTTCAGTGACAGATTCTGTGGGAATGGGTATTCATATGTATGCAACGAGCTGCGAACATGAAGTTCTGCATCTCTTGATATGAAAAGGGAAGCTGGTGTGGGTCTGGAGGTTCTTTGAATGCATCTACTTCGGTGCCCACAAGAGATCAAAAGTGCATGCCCTTCTTTCCTTCTTACTGAAAGTGTAAATGGTGCCTTTCTCAAAATTCAAAGCTGTCACTCCCACCACTCAGTGCTTATCAGTTTGGAAGTGAAACAGTGCTGCTCCAGAATAAAGTAATGATTTACTTGGGGGTTGGAGGAAGTTCATACATTGGTAAATTAAAATTTTAAAGAATTACAAACCCAGAACAACAAGGACATGTGAGCTTCTAGAACTTAGGGATTGTTAGAATTGGAGAACCTCCAGTACATGGGCCTGTCATGACCAATCAGTGGGTGCACTTTGGCCTGCGAGGAATTTCCCCCCAAACTATACCTACCTGCCCATCCATTGACATCGCTGCTGAGGGAGGACAGAAAAGAGACAAAGCAGATCTGACTGCTGAGGCAATCCCTCCATAAGGCCAGTTGGAGTTGTATATTTTATGCTACAGGTGAAATTGATAGTTTTCTGCATCACAGTTGACACAAGCATGTTACTTTGATGCCATGCTTGATTTGCAAGTTTCATGGATGAGATGACAGCAGATGCTCCAGAGACAAAACTCTTTTACTCGTTTTAGACCTAACTTTTTTTTTAATAAAATTCTTTGAAGATACCATGTTTTAGGCTATACCCAGTGATTTTTTCTGCTGTTATGTTGAAGACACAGCAGCTTTAATTAGATTGATTTCTTGCAGGTTCAGTGTTTTCCTTGTATATAATTTTGAAAAAAAGAAGGAACCTTTACAACTCTCCTAATTGTCCTTCATCAAAAGTGAATTTCCAAAGAAGCTGCATGTGGTCCCTAAAGTGCTTGCAGCTCTTGTTAGATGCTCATGTTATGCCTTTATTTTAAAAACAATGGAGAAAATCCTTGCCTTTTTAGCCTTGCTGAGGTAGCTTAGAAATTAATGCCAGAATAACAGCGAAATGCTAGAAACAAATTGGTTTTTAAAAAGCCTAAACAACATATCCCCAGTTAAGAGAATTATGTGAGTGCAGATGCTCACACATATATTTAGCCCATGCATGGGTTCTTGTTCATTTCATTGGGGGGAAACATCTGCTTGTACAAAGGAACACACTTTAGATCTTCTTTTTTTGAATTTACAATGTCATAGTTACTTTTTTTCAAATTTATAGAAGGAAAAAAGTAGGCTGTGTACTCATTTACTCACTTAAAATGCAGCTAGGTCATTCTTTTTTCCAAGTCAGATCAAAGCTGGTTTGGGAAAAACACACATCAAAATGCAGTATTTAATAAGAAACAGCAGGATAGATTTGGATTGTGGCTAACGTCATGTGTACACCACTTCCCAAACCAGTGGTGGGAGTGTACTGGATGTAAGCGTTAAACACAATCCTCAGCTTTCTGGGGATTTCTTGAAGCAGAGCTGGCCATCTGAAGTTGAATGGACAAAGATGTTTTTACCTTAGAAATTACACTTTCAGTTCTTCTATCATACATTAAAGAACAACAACCAGAAACAATGCTGACCTCAAAGGGTAACACCA
Source organism: Podarcis liolepis (assembly GCF_965112155.1). Taxonomy (NCBI): domain Eukaryota; kingdom Metazoa; phylum Chordata; class Lepidosauria; order Squamata; family Lacertidae; genus Podarcis; species Podarcis liolepis. The sequence goes on from NC_139556.1 coordinate 78,961,917, forward strand.
TAGAACATAGAATAGAGCTGCTAGGAGACAACTGGTCAAATACAATGGAATTCAAACTCCCTAGGGAAGAAGTACCACATGTTATTTAAAAACAATTGTATCCCTGGGGATGCTGCCTTTGATAGGCTTACTGTATGTGCAATTAAAGGAAGACACTGAATTGCAAACCTCTGGAGAATTTTTCTGTGGAATACACAGCTATGTACTATGTCTAGTTTCTCTAATGTACGTATCAGTCTGAATCATAGAAAAGAGGCAAAGCAAGAGGAGGTGATACCCAAAGATGATAAACCCAGGGTTGAACTTTCAGTAAAGAATATGCAGGCTCCATCTCTCAACCTTTTTCCACGGCCACAGCTGAGCCCAGAGCATGAGATGTAGCAGAGAAGGGCAGTTTCCCAGCCTCCTCTTTGGCATCTTTCCACAAAGGATGGGTGCACATTCTCATTTTCACTATAAGTAGCCACTTAAAAACTCAGCGCATAGCAACTCTAAGCACATGGGAGCAACAGAGTCATTTGTCGCATCTAGCCACAGCACAGTGGCTCTATTTTCCTGCAACCATAGCTAAAGGCTATACAGCAGATGGGGAGATGGCTTGAATACAAACTTGCAATGAATCTGATGGAACACAGGTGAGAGCTGTTTATTGAACCTGCTCTGTGGCAGTGATGAGGGTGAAGGGTTATTATTTTTCTATTCCCATTTCATCTTCATAGGTCCTTTAGGTCCTTCCTCTTTTTTTTTTTTTTTAAAAAAAAATTGCATTTCTATCCCACCATTTTATCTAGGGAGCTCAAGGTGTTGTACATGGTTTCTCCCCCCCACCCCTTTTAATCCCCACAACAACCCTGTGATGTAAGTTAGGCTGAGAGTGAGTTGCTGAACGTCACCCAGATAGCCTAGTGGAGATTTGAAACTTGCTTTCTCAGGTCTTAGTTTGACATTGTAACCACTACACAACACCAGCATTTTGACCCAGCAGAAGAAGTGAAAGACTCCTCATAGGATATGCACTTTGAGGGTGGAATTGCTCACATCAGCCGCAGCCTGGAAGCCACTATTGAGGCAGTTCAGTCTGTGATTTATCCACAGAGCATCTGGTTCTGATGGATTATTTTGTTGAGGCCTGAGGATATGGGCAAAGTTAGATCTTTCCTACATGACATTGTGTAGGTAAGAGCTGACCAGCTTGGTTCAAGAAATAAATGCTTTGTTTTGAGGGAGGCGGGTCAGTCCCATCTGCATTAAAGGAGGTAGGAGTGCAAACACTCCTGGAAAAAGTCATCCCTGGGCATAAAAGATTGTAACAGCTTGGCTAGTGGGTAGGAACCATTCACTAGGCAAGGTGCTTGAGCAGATGGTTGCTGTACAACCCCAGAACTCTCAAATTATAGTGATTGTGTAGATCTGTGTCAATCA